>NW_024881659.1:0-600000 GCF_019059575.1 Amphibalanus amphitrite
CCCTTTGAAGGTCAAAGCCCCTCCCCCGAAGACGGGTGGGTCTCTGGTACTTGGGCACCTCAACGGCACGGGTCCCCTGATTGGCCGGCTCCCCGAAAGGACCCAGTTCGGGTACCAGAAGGTGGGCCCCATGTAGCTAGGACCCCTTCACCCAGCCTACATCACATGGCCCAAAGCCAGGCGCCCGGTCCATCCGGACCCCTAACCTCGCCTGCAGGTCCTCTTGCCCACTAAACTCCTAAATACAGGGTCCTTGGTATCAAGGACCCCCTTCACGTGGTCCCTCACTGTTGGTCCCAATGGAAAACGGGTCCCTGCACGAGCACAGGTACAGGTCCCCTGGACGCCCTGGCCATAGACAAAAAGCAGATGTCGATCACGTCCCCTGATTCCGTCCACTGCCCTAACCTGAGGTCAAGCCCCCCCCCCCCAACCTCTGGAGGTCAGCCCCCCCGGACCTCTGGAGGTCAAGCCCCTCCCCTGAAGGTCAGCCCCCCCTTGGAAATCGTCCTTCCTAAGGAAAATCCTGTATCCGCGCCTACTCCTTTAAACCAGCGCCCCGCTGGGGATGGATTTTCGCCCCTGCTGGGGGGGGTGGTTTGAACACCCCCATTCTAACTCGGCTCCTGGACCACGTAGTGATACGCGGAAGCGGCGTTCGAAAGCGCGCCAAAAAATAATGAGAAAATCACTTCAGTCACTTTTTGGTCAGGTCAAAGGTCAGTCAAAGGTCAGTCACCAGAGGTCATTGAAGTCAAAATTTCGCCGATTTTCAGGTCGAATGTCGACAATTTCCAAAATGCCAAAGCATACTCGGGAAGCAATAGAGCGCGCGCGCGAAAAGCGCATTCGATAGCCCTATTAGCGCCATTTCTGAGTAATTCTCTCAGATTTGACCTAGCGTCAACGGTTTTGCCTGCAGGGGCAAAAACGTGCCAAAATAGCCTATTTTTTTTCGGAAACAGTTTTTTCTGTAATAACTTTTGACCCAAGCTTTGCACTAGCTTACTTTTACCGGCATCGTGTTCCTCTCGTCAAGCGCATCGAATGAACCATAATTTGACCTTGGAAGGTCAACTTGAAAATTTGACCTCAGGTCAAGGTCATGACCTGACCGGAAAGGGTCATGTTGCATATCAGTCGATCCGTATCGTCGAGCTGAACACATCTAAGGCGTTTCATCGCCCTATCATGCTTCTATCAAAAGTTATTCGCGAAAAACTGTTAGATACCATTCGTGACCTGAGATGACCTCAAGGGCATAAACAGGGGTCATGGATACCATTTTAATGCTCAGTGTGTCTAAGTTCCTTGTAATTCAGTGTTCGGTAGTGTTTATAATGGCTTTCGTCCAAAAGAGGCGCCTTTCAATTTTCTCCCATTGACTTATGATGGGGAGGTCGCAAAATTGACCTGACCTTAGGTCACCGATATCAAAATTCCGAGATATACATTTTATACATACTACTGATCTTAGGAATCGCTGAAAGTTTCAAAGCGATGGGTCACTCGGTGTAGCTGTGGCAGACATTGAAACTTTTTATGAGGTGAGGTCACTTCAAGTGATTTGGTGACCTGACCTTGAACGACCTTGGTCTGAAATTTTTACATGTGTAGAATTGATGTATGATAAGGTGTGCCAAAAACGGCGGCGATATTCGCGAAAAACCACAGGGGGGAGGGGTGTTCAAACACCCCCCTTGTACATACACAATCACAAGGCACAAATATAGGTACACAGTACACACACGGCAATTAATGATTTTGGTTTTAGGGGCACCCGACTGCCACATCATTTGGCTCATATGACACGCAATGGGCAGACCAGTCACACGCCCTGGGGAAACCACCCACTGACTTTCGCAGCGTTCAAGAAAACAAAATCGCATCATAAATTGATGTAGAAAGCTCTTATAAAGGATGGAGTCCATCAAAAACCAAACATGGGATAAAGCACAACAAAACAAGCAACGACTGAAAAATTAAACGCTCTTTTAAGTCACAATTGCATGCACCTAAACCCAATAAAAAACACAAGCCGTAGATTTGTTTAGCTAACTGGAATGCATAATGTATGGCTCTTACCGTGGTACTTTTGAAGGATCACAGGATTCAGGTTCTGCGCTGGCTCCCACGTAGGCATCCTTTGGAAAAGGAAAGGATGTCAGAAGGCCAGCTTAACAAAAAAACAAAAAAAAACAATCAAGTAGAAGTGGATTATCTTTGGAAGCTAGATGGCTTCTTTCTCGCGGCGTCGCACCGTAAATGTTCCATGTCACCGGTATCTCGGGATCTTTAGCCCCATTCCCTGCGAGTGGGGAAAGATTCCGTCATCCTCAGGTTTTCAATGGAATCCTCCATGGCAAGACCCCTAGCACAAATGCAAAACACAACCTTCGGCCCGCGACACCCAAACAAGGCGTCGCCCTTAGGTAGTTGAATTATGTCGCGAGTGTGTGCGTGAAATAAAATAATGTGAGTGAATTATTTCAATTCTAAACCCATAAATTTCGACCAGTTAACATGCTAAAGAATGTCTTTTATTCACTACTGGTTAGGCAGAATGCAGTTTCTGTAGTTTTAAAAGGAACCTAATCAATAAAAATAACTGATTTAACGTAAAAGCATATCAATGTCCTTTTCACAATGACGTTTCCAACGGGTTCAGAGGCCTATTCGGTGATTCCCAAACCAAGGAATGAATGACCCTAGCCATCAGACCGATCAATGAATCGTTTTCTTTTTTAACCCTAGTGCACACAAAGTGTCGAGGCTACCCGCATCGACACAATATACTGCATATGTTGAAACAGGGGCCAAGAAAGACCATGCTATTACTGCGATAACCACCAGGACATTCCAGCAGGATGACGCAACCAAACGCCCACTTTGAACAACCATGGAAAGAACCAGAAGGCCTGGTCCCTTTATCTCAAGAGCCAGCGGTCCCACCGCATTCCCGGGAATAGATACAAGTACATGATACGATGAAGTCTGCACACCAACGGAATTCATGAGAAAATATGCAAAAACAAAATTGTTTGTCCAATCGGTCACTAAGATATTGAAGGTGTCCCACTTCTCCCGCGTCCCAGTTATCCCCACTCTCCAACGCTTACCTGAAACCTTGCCACTTGATGAGGTACATCATGTTGCCGTCTTTCCACTGGTGGGCTAATATTCTTTCCACAAAATAGAGATCCTGAAAAAATCGATTCCGTCAATTACCTTTTCTTCAATTTAGCTTAACTAATTGGTAAGTTCGCCCCCCCCCTCCACGTGTTCCTAATGCACTGTTAGCTTTAGTGTTCAGCCTGCAAAAAGAGGCTGATGATAGGTAATAGTGGCGCGTCGTCTTATCGATATCAGCTATATAAAAGAGAAGTTAAAAACTAATCTTTCAAAATCCGAAATTAAATCGTAATTGTTGATGAAACATTTTGCCTTATTTTGCTCAAGGCAACATTTGGCCATCAATCATAACTTGGCCGTTTTATCTGTAACTTGGCTCATTACTAATTGCTTAGATTATAACCGATTAAGAGCAAGTACGCAGGAGAAATTAAACATTACGTTCAATACAATTTTAGCGTCTCTTTAAATTAATACCACAAGAGATAGTCCCGACCAGACACACAAGTAGGTGCAAGTGAGGCGCCATTGCATATTGTGTAGGCGCTACCTGGCTGCTTCCGCGGGACTTATCCCTTTAATAATGCCCTCAGTAAAAGTTGTATCAGCAAACCAGGTTTGACCCACAGTAAACCTTCATGAAATTGTCTGCTAGCTAAGCATTAACAAAATGAGAAACAATTGTGGTGCTTACGAAATATGAATAATGTCTTTCGCATATGGATACTGAACGAACACTTACCTGAACAGTTTTCGCCACTTTCCTCCTTCGTCCAGAAGTAACAGCTGCTGGTCGCTTCTAAAAAAAAAAGAAATATTACCTCACTTCAATTGACACACCATGATTTAAAAAAAAAATAGAAGGGTTATCATGGTAACACGCAATTCATCATTCATAATTCGGGTAGAAAGGAATGATTAATTCATTTACATGCGCCCCCTTAACCTGCGCCCTGCTGGGGGGGGGGGTGTTTGAACACCCCCCTTATGGTTTTTCGCAAATATCTCAAAACGGCGCTCGTTTTTGTACGCCTTATCACACATCAATTCTACACATGTTGTGAAAATTTCAGACCAAGGTCATTCAAGGTCAGGTCACCAGGTCACTTGAAGTGACCTCACCTCATAGTTTCAATGTCTGTCATAGCTACACCGAGTGACCGATCGCTTTGAAACTTTCAGAGATTGCTAAGAGCAATAGCATGTACAAAATGCATATTTCAGAATTTTGATATCGATGACCTAAGGTCAGGTCAATTTTGCGACCTCCCCATTATAAGTCAATGGGAGAAAATTGAAATGCGCCTCTTTTGGACGAAAGACATTATAAACACTCCCAAACACTGAATTACAAGTAATTTATACACACTGAACATGAAAATGGTGTCCATGACCCCTGTTTATGCCCTGAGGTCATCTTAGGTCACGAATGGCATCAACAGTTTTTCGCAAATTACTTTTGATAGAGGCATGCTAGAGCGATAAAAACGCCTTAGATGTGTTCAGCTCGACGATACGGATCAACTGATATGCAACATGACACTTTCCGGTCAGGTCATGACCTTGACCTGATGTCAAATTTTCAAGTTGACCTTTCAAGGTCAAGTTATAGTTCATTCGATGCGTCTTGACGAGAGGAACACGATGTCGGTAAAAGTAAGCTCGTACAAGGCTTGGGTAAAAAATCATTGCAGAAAAACTGTTTCCGAAAAAATCGGCTATTTTGCAGTTTTTGCCCCCTGCATGCAAAACCGTTGACGTTAGGTCAAATCTGAGAGAATTATTCAGAAAGGGCGTTAATAGGGCTATCGAATGCGCTTTTCCGCGGCGCTTTACCTCTATTGGTTCCCGAGTTATGCGTTGGCTTCATGGAAATTGTCGACATTCGACCTGGAAATCGGCGAAATTTTGCCTTCAATGACCTCTGGTGACCTGACCTTTGATTTGACCAAAAAATTGACCGTAGTGATTTCGTCATTATTTTTGGCGCTCTTTCGAACGCCGCCTTCCGCGTATCGCTACGTGGCCCAGGAGCCGAGTTAGAAGGGGAGGGGTGTTCAAACACCCCCCCCCCCCAGCAGGGCGTGGAAATCCAGGACCCCCAGCCGGGCGCGGGTTAATGTAACTCACTCACTCACTCACTCACTCATTCACTCCCACTAATCCGCGCCGAGCCGGGAAGGGGCGTCTGGACCAGTCTGGACGGCCAACCCGTATTTTTTCTGAGCTGAGCGGAAAATTACCGTGCGTAGCGCCGCCAAACTTTGCCTACGTTTTCGGCCGTTCCTCTCAACAAAAGTTAGTTTTACTATCCTGTGTTAGTTAGTTTGTTAGTGTTGGTTACCCTGTGATGATCTACTCGCATCACCTTGAATTTAAAAATCAATTTTCTGTCCTTCACATACGTCTCGAAAGGGAAGGGAAATAATTAACAGCTCAAAGAACAATGGGTCTTTTATACGCGCAACGAAGGAGAATGATGGTTAACCCTACTTCCCCATTCCCACTTTAATTTAAGGACATATTTCTAACTTTTGAGGCAGTGAAACTGCCTCTCACGATTCACAGGCACGGCAGAAGTAACTCAATACAGAATGGTTCTTTCGAAATAAATATTACTTTATTTATTTGGATATGGAGATTGTTAAATGCAGACACATAAAACAGATTGGATGACCCCACATCTTACCTTGCGTACATTAGTACCAGACAGCATCTTGGACTATCAAAGTGGCCTGAACATCCAAGCTACCTGAAAAGAAAGCCTGCATGTAAGATAGCTAACAAGTCACCTGGAAAGAAAGCCTGTATGGTGAGATTTTTCTGTAAGCATTTATCTTTCTTTAGCCGCTTTTAGTAACTAAGGCAGAAAGAAGACAATCTGTATGGCCAACGGGCATGCAGCAGGTGACTCATAATTTTTGTTGCCACTGCAATTTTCCAACAACGAATTGAATTAAAAGGTCAAGAAAAATAGACTTTCAAACAAGGTATTAACGGTTCCTAGTACAATGCACTCTAGAGCTGGCCTTTACTCCTCACTTGAAAACCTTACATTGTTGACCTTCTCAACAACACACTTAGGTATATAGGTACCATTATATTTTATGAGGCAACTGGCATTATGCCTTCAATCGCTACATTTAAATGGCTGAGATGTGTGCAATTTGCAGTGTTATACACAAATGATGCTAAAAGGTCAGTTGTATGGTTGAGTACGGCATGTTGGGCAACTTAAAAAATAAAAAAAACTGGGCAAAGGACACCGCTGTATACAGTATACACCCTTAAACCATATTCCGGGCGGGCTCTGAAAGGTAAGATTCCGGGCAGGCAGGGCAGGCTTATCAGCCCCCCGTTATTTCTCGAAAACCACGCATCGACGCAGCAAACGGCGTTTGATAGGTCGGTCAAAGAGCTACAACTTTTAAATAAAAATGCGTCAGGTCAATATTGAGGTCACCAGAGGTCATAAAAATAAAATGTTATTGAAATAGTAACCTAAGTATAGTAGATAAAACTTTTGAATAAAGACATAAAATTGACACCATTGTGCTTCTCTTGTCGAGGCGATTCGAAACAAATACTTGATGACCTTCATTAAGGCCAATTTAAAACTTGACCTCTGGTGGGGGAGAGGTCATGACCCAATAGGGGCGGGGTTGATACGTCACGTTGTATAGCAAACGACGCGTGACTTGGCAAGGCAAGCAGTTTGGTGCCACTTACATGTCTTTAGCGCCAATTTATCATGGTTTATTGACAAGCAACTATTGATGACCTCGCACGAACTCAGATGACCTTTTCCTGTCTCTGTCAGTAAATGATACCTGGATCGTCATAGATGATTCAATATGTCAAAATCCTGAAAGACTTGAGTGGTTTTGACTCGTTTCCACAAAGCGGTGCGCATTTCAAATTTATCCATAGGCTTGTAATGTAAAGATAATGAATCTGACCTGACCTTACCTCAGGTCATAGATATACAAATTCTGAGATATACAAAATGGACATAACGGTAGGTCATTGGGGGACCCACCCATAAGTTAAGGTCATAAGGCCAAAGTGGGTCTTAATTTCATTAAAGGTGACCCATAAGATAACAAAATGCTAAAACTGAGCTGAAAACCATTTGGGATTGAGAGACTCTTCAAGCTTTGGCCTATTGACAATACACTAAGAGGTCATGACCATAAAATGTCTTTGAATGACCTAGTTAGGCGCGGGAACCGGGGGGGCTAGCGGGGGCTGAGCCCCTCCAACTTTTCGGCTGGGGGGCTCATTATGTATTTGAGCCCCCCCCCCTCCTCACAGCTGGAGGAATCAAAATCGGAAATCTACCAACATAATTTCATAGATTCATACAGAGGCACAGGAACCGGGGGAGGGGGCAGTGAGGGAAGCTTGCCCCCACAACTCTGGGGCCGTGGGAGCAGTGCCCCACAACTTTTCATGAGACCAGGAACTATTAGGGCAGCTTGTCCTCCCCAAATTAGGGGTAAAGTTAGAAGGGCTCAGCCCCCGCTAGCCCCCGGTTCCCGCGCCCGGCGCCACTGCCCAAAACCTACACTTATAAACATGGTGTTTTCCCCTAAACTGGATTCAGATTGGGATCCTGAACACAAGTACATACTTCAAACAGGTTAGTGCACAATGTAGGGCAGCCCTGCATTTTGTTGAATTGATCCGGAGCCAGAGTACCTACATCATTAATTGACCCCGAGGCCTGAGATCTTGTAAAGAAATAGCAAGTAGCGGCTAGCCACATTTCAAGGGTAGTCGTAAAGCAGGCGTAACACTTCTTTTAGCAACCAAGGAGAGGTGCTGTAGGTTAGGTTGTAGGTTGTAGGTTTTAGGTGGTAGGTTTTAGGTTTTAGGTTGTAGGTTTTAGGTTGTAGGTTTTAGGTTGTAGGTTTTAGGTTGTAGGTTGTACTGGTTAGGTCAGGTTTGGTTAGGTTTGGTTAGGTCTATTTTGGTTTGGTTTGATTAGAAAGCATCTCTGGGTATAGTGACCATCCGGCCCCGCTCCTTGGTTGCAAAAAGAAGTTGAAGTGTGACGCCTGCAAGTCCGGCCCAAACAATCGCATGGCAAATCGGTACTCTGCAATACCAGTATCCAACAAATAGATGTCTACAAATAATTTCCACTTACCTCACAGACTTCAAAAAGCTCCCAGCACAAAAAAAAACACAAATTAGTACCACCCAAAGCTTTATCTCTTCCAAATCCCAACACTGACACCGCCACGTGGTGAGCCGTGCCGCGCCGATAACACCGCAACAAAAAACAGTGTTGTTGCAACTACACAAAACTTCATCATACTCTAATTCACGGGTTTCTAAGATACATAATATAATTAATTTATTTTTACACTTTTTTAAAAATAAAACAAACGTCTATTTTGATCGCTTCACATTCCACAGACCACACTATAAATCATATCATGTTACGTTTTTGCTGCATGCCCGCGCTAGCCCGCGCTGATCAAGGCGTGCGTTTCCGAGCTTCAACACAGAGCCAGCCGATGGTGGCGCCGTCTGTGGCAGATATTGGAACTACGAACCATCAAATTTTTTAGTTTAGAGATAGATGGCGCCTAAGGTGGACAATTTTTGAGTCCACCGAAACAGACTTGTTCTTTCGGATACGTTTACGTCCAGCTAAAAGGTGTTCTGTGCGTTTATTTTTACGTGGACTTTTTGGGTCCACCAAAACAGAATGTCCACAGTAAATCAGAAAAAAATCTTGAAAAGTCCACCTAAACCAGAATTTGGAAAGCAGCGGTATGTATACAGCGGCGCCTGAGGAGATCGGCGGTAACTGCCGCGGCCGGAGCGGCGGGAAACAGAGGTGGGGGATGGGAGGAGTAGGAGAGGTGAGAAAAGGAGAAGAGGAAGAAAAGTAAAAAGAAGGGGAAACAGAGGAGGAAGAACTTGCCTGTCGCTCTATGTAGTTGCTGAAATATATTGCACTATCTCCAGTCTATCCTCAATCCCAACGTGAGCAGCTTGTCACGGTAGGTGTGTGTTCCAGGGATGGCCATGGGGAAGGGAAGCTCTCGTCCCCTCAGCTGGGAGCCCGAAGCTCCGTCGCCGCCCGGCGGAGTCTCCGTGGCGTGCCGGCGCGTCCTGCAGCAGAGTGGTGGCTTACCGGCGCGGCGGCAGGGGCCAGGGAATGCAGGCGGCGCTGCCGGCAGGGCGTCGGCGCATTCCCCGCTCTGGGATACAGGCCCGAGGCGGCCCGCGCGGCATTTTTGGCTGCATTTAACGGCCCTATCAACAATCACTCGCGGCGGCCGGCTCTCGGGAGTGGGGCGGGCCCGGCACCGGACGGTGCACGATAACTGGGAGTGCTGGTCGTGACAAAGGCCTGTTATAACCGGTGCTGTATGGTCTTCAGAATACTCAGAATTTCGACGAATAGTATACTAGCCCCGTCTGCTGGGGTCGGCGATCAGACATCGACTAACCCACAGTTAGGCAGATTGTTACAGGGTCACCCGACTGCTGGGTTCCTTCAGCTGACCCTTGAAGTGTCACTCACTCTCCGGCCCGAGCCAGACGACAGCTGGCCCCCGGAACGGCAGAGAGGGAGAGAGAGGAGAGACTGAGATGGACGGGTCGGCAGGGGTACCACGCTCGGTCAATTAGTGGTCGACAATCAGCATAATGGCTGCTGGCGCGATGAGCGCGGCCGCGACCGGCCAATTGAGCGATTAGGTGGACGTCGGCAGCGGTCGACTAGAGGGGCACCGAGCCTCTCTGTCGCCACATAATGGGCCGGCCCGGCCGCCGCGCCACCCATCATCGGGCCATAATTGCCGCCAAACGGTAAGGATCTACAAGGTCAGCGCGGATTCAAATGGCCCGATCTGTCGGACGACCTGTCTCAGCGCGGTGTGATTAGAGCTGCACGAGCCGCCGCTCGACGGCCGGCCGCGGCGTCAAGCGGGGCGCGGGTACCCGACCCTGTCCTCTCCCCGACCCGACCGACCGCTAGCGGCCGGCCGCGTCGCCGTGCGGGGTGCGGACTGCGGGCACCCGGCCCTGTTCTCTCCCCGAGCCGGCCGGCTGGAGGCCAAGACGGTCCGAGCGACGTCTGGGAACCGTACTAAAACTGCTTTATTTCTCTGCTTCCGTCCTCTCTCCCCCTTCTTTTATCCCTCCCTAGTCCCTTCCTCACTCTATCTGTTTCTCTCCCCTCTCTATTGGTTTCTCTCTCTCCTCTCTCTCTCTCTCTCTCTCTCTCTCTCTCTCTCTCTCTCTCTCTCTCTCTCTTCTTTCTCTATCCTATCCACGTCACGCTCTTAGGTACTTGCACTCACTCCCGGTTCCCAGCCTCCATTCTCTCTGCTCCCTCTGAATGCCTCCTGCCTTTTATCATCCGCTCCGCTCTCGCCTCTTGAGGCCAGTCTCGGCTCCTCTCGACCATTCTGGGGTCAGACGGGGTCAGCCGGGTCACGACAACACCAACGCCCGATTAATAATAACGCACATAGCTCGGCTGGCTGCGGCCGGCCGGCCAAATGATTAGGGTGGCCAGCTTGGTGGCGTTTTATGTTGGCCATCTGTGTCCCGGGTTTAATTACGGTTCAAGGGGAGCATGCAGTATGCCAGCTCACGCCTGTGCTGTCCGGACAAGTGGCGGCCGGGCAGGGGCCGTCGGCTCGCTGCGGCGCCGCCGCCGGCTGCCCTGCGGTTACGTTACTAAGCCGGGCGCGGCCGGCGGCGGCATCCCTCGTAATGATGCGCATTGAGACCGGTAATAATCGGGCCGAGTGCCATAGGCCGTTGTGTTCCGAGTGTGGGAAAATAACTCTGCGGCGCTGTGTGAGTGATGTGAGCGCGAGAGGCGCGTGCCAGTGCCCGCAGCCGACCGGCAGCACCAGAGCTGGCACGGCCGCCACCGCGCCGCCGCGACCGCGCGGTCCCGGGCGAACGTCACAACAAATAAGGATGCACATTGCACATTATTGCACTTGGATTGCATTATTGAGTACCAAAATGTGGATGCCAACTGATGCTTGCATGATGACACGGGCAGATTAAAGCTGCCTCAGCAGAGCAGCGGTCGCAGTGAGAGAAACAAACAACAGCAGCAGGTACATACGGCTCTCGCGAGATGAAGCGGTAAGTTTTGCACTTTTACATTTCCGGTTATGTCTCAGAAACTAATCGATCTACGATGAAGCCATTTAACACGATCATGGCCGGCTTGTGAACCAACAAGTCGATCGCATCTTCAACACTTTAAAAGCTTAAGACGACGAAGATATAGCCTGAAGTACACTAAATTTTCTAGGTGCAAAACCTACCGCTAAAACCCGCGAGACCTGTACGTCAGCACCAGCGACAACCGTAGCGGCATGGAAGCGGTAGTAGTAGGTACTTAGCAGTTGACGGTGGCGGAAGCTTTAATTCGTGGTATGTAGCGAAAGAGGTGATAGTGTTGGCAGCAGCAGGTAGGGGTGCCAGACGCCAGTAGTGATAGCAGCAGCAGCAGCAGTGGCGGCGGCGCCGTGCCGTCTGCGCCGCGGTCGGGAGCTCCGCGCCGCTCCGCAGGTGCCGCCCAGGAATGTCCCCGCCTCAGCAGGAGCCGTCGCCGGAAAATTCGGCCCGAGTTCCTGAGATTCTGCATTGGCGCCGCTCCGAGCGTCAAAGGGCGAAGCAGTTGGACTTCCGCGGGCTGTGCGGGAGCTGGCTGGGCAGTCGGGTATACTCCTGCTGGACAGTCAGAGTGGCGATACTCGAGCTAAGCTGCATCTCCTATCATCGCACTGACAGTTCAACAGGCCAGGAGGCGGGGTAGCCAGAGGCTGTTGATTGAGCACGGGATGGCACGCCCTCCTGGCGATCCTCCGAGACCGTGTTCCCAGAAGAGCTGGGACCGGTGTGTGCCGACCTCTGGTGACCCCGGTGACCCGGCCGGCGGCACCGGTCGGCCATCTATTGTCGCTGCCAGCGGCCGGCCGGCGAGGGGCGGCGCCGCGCCGCGCTGCTCGTGACTGGCGGCCGGCGCCGGTGGCGTTTTTACCACCAACCTGGAGACGGAGCGGCTCTGCGTCTGACCCAGAATCGGCCGCGCAGCCTGACACAGACCAGAGTCGGGCGACGCGGCGAGACTCGGTGGCTTATCGGTGCTGTCTGCCCTCGGAATCATACGTGCATAAATACGGTCGGCTGGTTACCACAAAGACACGTCAGACTACGGAGAAGGACGATCACAACCAAGCGCAGTTTGGAAGATACAAGACTGTTTTATGAAAATCATCTTGGTTCCTGGAAGCTCACATTCGGATATCTCCGGTTATTGATGTAAGGAAGTGATCAATAAACAACGAGTTATCCAGCGCTGTTGACAGTGGCTGACTAACACAAAAACTTGGGTGGTATAAGTAACTATTTTATATAATTCCAATTTATCTTTGTCGAAGGTTTTATGCTCCCGGGTTAGTGGGAACCACCATAAAACGAATCGAGTGAACGATGACCGTTCGGTTTCCCATGGAGCACTATTACCTTGAACGGAGCCATTTGAACTTTTCAAACCCGAATTCCACGCTAGCCAGCCTGGCTTGGTAGAATAGAAGGCAAGCAGTTTTTAACGCTTTAGGTTGAAAAGATTGCATGATGAGCGCTTGCCGTTTGCAATAGCATTATGCCTCCATTTGGGAGCGCACCCATTGAGCAAACGGCTGCGGCGCACGCGGCTCGCGCTCGAAGCTCTGCCGGTTCCCAGGCGTCTCCGCTCGTCTCGGTATCCGCATTCCTCGATCCCGGTGCGATACCGTGCGCCGCTTTCGGGAACCGGGGCGGCGGCCGGGCCTGAGTGCAGCATGCAACGCCGGCGTGGGAGGGAAGGAGCAGCCTCTGACTGCAGGCCCGGCAGCGAGCAGTGGCTATGGCCAGACAGACGGCCGCCCCGCCCGTATACAGACCCTCACCATATGCAAACGGCTGTCCGGCTGTACTGGAAGTCGGCTTGAAGTGCCGCGGCGTGCCGAACCCTCTGGCGTGCTGAATTGACTGGCGTGCCGTATTGGCCGACGTACCGTGCCCTCCAGCCTGTCGTATTGGCCGACGTACCGTGCCCTCCAGCCTGCCGTATTGACCGGCGTGCCGTACCGGTCGGTCTGCTGTATATACCCTCCGGTGTGCCGCCTGCTGACCAGAGTGGCAACTGGCATGCCACTCTGTCTGGAGCATGTTGTACTAATCGATACATCAGATGCTTAACCTTCCAGGCGGTGGGGGGGGGCATTTTTTTGCCCCCCCCCCTTTACTTTTTTCGATATATCTCGAGAACCGCTGCGCCGATCGTCACGAAACTTTCAGTACCCTCCCGGGAGCAGCTAGCACACATGGTGACCAAATATTTTTCCAAAGGCTATGATAGGTTGGCCGCTAATGACGTAAGAGTGACGTCATTTTTGCCATTTTCGACCCAAAAAAAGGTTTCGCGGGAAGAGCTGTCAGGCCTACAGCTTTAGAGATACAGAAAAATGTTTTAGACATAAAAGGTGTGGAATCAAAAGGGCTACAAAACTGCTATTTCGGTGTTTCGAATGTTTTGGATTTTGACCCCCAAAAATCAAAAAATAGATTTTTTGAATATAATAGCCAAAAAATCCAAAAAGTTTTTTGAATTTCGAAAAAACCGGAATATATGTGATAGTCCCTACCGCCTTCTATCTACATACCAAATTTGAGATCGATACCTCGTTTTTTGGCCAAGTTATAGCGAAAAAACTGTTCAAAATTGATGACGTCAAATTTTCAAACTCAATTTTTAGCAATTCTAGACCTTGTAGCGCAAAACAAAGACCACCATTAGACTCCCCGTGACGAGCTGCATCGAATCGATACCCATTTTATGCAAAAATATCAACTTTGAAATTTGACCTTTTTTGACCTGACCTTGACCTGACCTCCACCAGAAAGTGACCTAAACCGTACCTGATGGTCTTATAACCAACACCATTGAGTTGGAAATGAAAAACTGGCCATAAAACATGCATCACATAACCTTAGTAAAATTGGGCTCATGTGGTGACCCTTGGTGACCTTTGGTGACCTGACCTGTGACCTGACCTGGTATGACCAGTGACCTCTAATAGCAACATATGTACTAGACAACTGACGCCTTATCGCTGATTTTCGACAAAATGCGTTTTACTCGGTGTTATAGCGCTTTCCCTAGAAGCCCTGTGAACGGTGAAACATTTTATCTTTGACCTGACCTGTGACGTCATCGGTGACCCCGAGGTCAATGAAATTTGGTTTCCCTCAACAAATTTGACAGGGCTATCGAACGCCGTTTGAATTTTCCGGATCCGTCCAGTAGTTTCGGAGATACGGGGGGGGGGCAAAAAAGTGCCCCCCCCCCCCCACCGCGTGCACCGCGTGGAAGGTGGCTGGTAGGCCCACCGCCTGCCGGGTTAAAGGACTTTCCATGCTCGTGAAAGGTGATATCGAGCCCCCGCGGATGCTTAGGTTTTCAGCGTGCCACAATCGTTAACCCCCGCCAGGCCGGTGCTCTGAGATTCCGCGCTGGGCCGCGGGGGTGTCTGAACACCCCCTTCTAACTCGGCTCCTGGGCCACGTAGCGACACGCGGTAAGCGGCAATCGAAAGAAAGTCCAAAATAAGGACGAAAACACTTTTGTCATTTTTTTAGGTCAGGTCAAAGGTCAGGTCACCAGACGTCACCAAAGGTAAAATGTTGACTATTTCAACCTTTTGGAAACTGCCAACGGCTATCTCGGGAACCGATAGAGCTACAGCGCCGCAGAAAAGCGCATTCGATAGTCCTTTTACAGACCTTTCTGAGTAATGTTCTCAGATTTGACCTCAGGTCAACGGTTTAGCCTCCAGAGGGCAAAAACTCCAAAAATAGCCGTTTTTACGAAAAACGTTTTTTCGGCAATAACTTTTGACTCATAAGCGCCATAACATTACTTTTGCCAGCATCGTGTTCCTCTCGTCGAGACGCGTCGAATGAACTATAATTTGACCTTGAAAGGTCAACTTAAAAATTTGACCTCAGGTCAAGGTCATGACCTGACCGGAAAAGGTCATGTTGCATATCATTCGATCAGCAACGTCGAGCCGAACACATCTAAGGCGTTTTCAGCGCTCTAGCACGCCTCTATCAAGAGTTATTAGCGAAAAAACTGTTAGATTCTGTTCGTGACCTGAGATGACCTCGGGGACATAACGAGGGGTCACAGTTGCCATTTTCCAGTTCAGTGTGTCAATTTTACCTACCTACATCTCGATGTCTGAGAGTGTCTAGAACAGCGTCCGTGCAAAACAGACGCTTTTCAATTTTCTCCCGTTGACTTATAATGGAGAGGCCGCAAATTTGACCTGACCTTAGGTCACCGATATCAAAATTCCGAGATATAAATTTTATAGATAGTGTTGCTCTTATCAATCGCTGAAAGTTTCAAGGCAATCGTTCAGTCGGTGTAGCTATGACGAGCATTCTTATTTTTTCTGAGGTGAGGTCACTTGGCGTGACCTTATGACCTGACCTAAGGTTACCTGGGTTTGAAATTTTAACAACATGTGCGGAAAAGAAGCACAAACAGGTGTGCCAAAAACGGCGGCGCTCCGCGCCGCCGTTTTTGAGATATCTGCGAAAAACCGCAAGGTGGGTCCCCCGGCCCGGCGCGGGTTAAGCGCACTCATTTATTGATGTTCTACATCTACACAACGCGCGATCGCTCCTCTCCAGGGATGCGGAGCCGTGGAAATTTCAGACGGCTCCGGCTCCGGCTCCGGCTCCGGGTGAAATGTCATGGCGGCTCCGGCTCCGGCTTCGGCTCCGGGTGAAATGTCATGGCGGCTCCGGCTCCGGCTCCGGCTCAGAGTAAAATGGTCCGGCTCCGGCAGCTCCGGCTCCAGCTTCGGCTCCAGTACTCAGTACATCCCCTATGCAATTAAATACGGTTGGAAGAAAAAATACAATAGGATTGGTACACGTTTCTTCTGTATTTGCATAACAAGGCTATTTTTGTTTTTAGAGCCTTGGCTACTTTCATATTTTGAATACCACATGTTTTTCTGCCTTTTACTGTCAAACCGAATTAGGTCAATCAATTTTTCCTCTTCAAAAAAAGGAGCCGGAGCCGCCCCCTTTTTTGACGGCTCCGGCTCCGGCTCCGGCTCCGGGCTTTATTGTTTCACGGCTCCGACTCCGGTTCCGGCTCCGGGCAAAATATGCCGGCTCCGGCGGCTCCGGCTCCAGCTCCGGCTCCGGCTCCGCACCTCTGCTCCTCTCCGATCAGATTTCAGCCTGTTGCAGCTGACGGTCCCCATCCAGGGCCCATCCCTACGTGCCGTCCCACCAAGATGGCGGTCGGGGCGCTGACGCCGGGCCGGTGGCGGCCGGACCGCGCTCCGCCAGCTGCCAGCAGCTCCCGTGACAGTTCCAGCTATCGGGCCATCTGATCGTCGTGACGCGGCCGCCGAAAAACGCCGGCGTCTGGGGCGTCGGTCGGCCGGCGCGCGCCGCTGGCCGACGGCGTAAATCGGCAGCGCTGTCGTGCCGGCGCCGTCCGCCGCCGAGCCGGCTGTAAAGCTGTCAGGCGCCGGACCACCCGCCGCCAGCCGCCACCGTCCGGCGACGGCGCGGCGACAGTCAGACCGGGGATCGGCCGGAGCCGCGGCGCGGCGCTCCCGAACAGACCCACACGACTCGCCAGTCGCTGCAGTGCGCCATTCTACGCCGCCCTGCAGCGACTGGCTCGAAATGGACTGATCAATGCGCTGCAGGCCTGCAATTCAACTGGGTATCAGCTTACAAAATAAGCAAATAAAATGTCCTTGCCTTGTACTTACCAGCATAGTGATTCGCTGTGTGCTTCTTTGAGAGAAACTCACGATCGGAACTACATGGAAACGCATGAAGTTGCATCCGGCCGCCACATCTTATACGACTGAATCTCCCTGGCTGCATGTTGCATCCGCCGGAGCTCGCAGACGCCGCCGGTCGCTTCTTCCGCTCGTCAGGGCACCTCCCATGGACGGCGGCTCGCTAATGCAGGTGCGTCCCGGCGCCGTCCGTCCCCGTCAGTGCCATAAAGGCTGGGCGTTCGGCGCGCGGTGGCCGGCCACCCTGCTCGCCGCCGCGGACGGTCCGTGTTTTAGTGGGTCCGTGTCGGTACCCGTCGGTGGTTTATGGCCGCTCACCGGCCGCCGTCGGCGCCGCGACGCCAGATCAGCGCTTCCGATAGCGCCGCCCCTCGCCGGCCGATATTTCACGGCAGCTCGGCGCAAACGACAAAAGAAGGGACACACCGTGTCAGGAAACGGACGACGAAACAAAACCCGGCGCCGCCCTGGCATCTGCGCGTCACCCGGGGTGATAAAATACACAAATTTAGACAAACGTCGCGGTAATTGGCGTTCCGGGACGCGGGCCACAGCGCATTACCGACCTGGTGGGCTGTTAAACATCCACACAGGACTGGGTGGGACTTTGAAAATCCACAGAGGACTGTGCGGGATATTGGAAATGTCTGGAGGACTGCATAGGTTATTAAATAGAGGACTGGACAGACTGCTGAACAACTACCAAACATTGGCTTTTGAATCACCAAGTGCACAAGTTAGTTCGGGTTTGCTCTTTGCACGAGCGCACACGCATAGCCTTTTATTGCTCGCTAGTCGTGACTCGTGTTTGACTGGGTGTGTTCAGCGTATTCCCGGTACCGGGACCGTCTGTGCATGGTATGGGGCCGTCTGTACAGTACTGGGGCAGTCTGTGCGGTACCGGTTGCGGTCTGTGCGTTATCGTATACGGGTCTATACTGTGTCTATGCGGCATACCATGACCGTCCCTACGACACTGCAGGGTTGTCTGTGCGAGACTGGAGTCGTCTATACAGACTAGAGGGGTGGTCTCGTGTCGGCTCGCCCGTTCCGCCGTGGAATGTGATGGGCGGTGCCGACCCGTGCCGCCGTTCTCACGGCCCGGCCGGCCGGCACGTGCAGCCGGCCCGGCCGGCCGGCCGACCGCCGCGCGCCGATTTATCGCATTATCACGGGCGCATCGGACAGGTGCGACCGCGGCGGCCGGCAATTTGCCGTGAACTGAGTAATAGTCGGCATTAATCGACCCAGCAGCATGCATCTTCCTTGTTATTCTGCCGCATTCCAAGCATCTCAGCTCAGGATTTCCAAGAATTTCCGTCTTCCAGGAAGTTCCCATGATTCCCTTTTGTTTAGAATATGCATTCAACTCGTCCAAGCAAAGGTTAGAAAGAATAGATGCGTGCTACAAACTAATGTTATAAAAAGGGATAATAATATGTTATAATATGTTATAAAAAGGGATAATGATATGCCTGAAACATGTGTTTGAGCAACCTGAATGTTTTACTCGAGATGAGCCATGGGCCCGCTACCTGACCATTTTCACATTGCCGTGTTTAGTACTTGCGCATGTTGAAGTCCGCTTTGGGTTAGGCAGGGGTTATTGAAAACGTTAGAAAGAGAACCGAAAAAAATATTTAACAAATGCCAAATCAATATAATGTTCCTCCCTTTCGTCAATATACCAACTGCACTACTCGTTACCGACTGACATCTCCAGTATCCATCTACTGATTAGGTATATGATATGTGACTGTAACCGAGCTGCTCCCACCGCCACAGAGTGCCGGTCCGGCCGCTGTGACCGCTGCGCACTGTTTGTTTTGGCTGTGTGTGAGCCGCCGCCAATTTGAGAGGAGCCGCCCGGCGTGAAGCGATGATGGTCGCTGCCTTTGTGCGCCGCGCGCCGCCCCCCTCCAGCGGCCGGCCGGCGGGGGGTGAGACGGGGCGCGTCGCCGGCGGCGGCTGGAGGCGCGGCCGCCGCCACCAGCCGTGTCGGCCAGATCAAACGAACCGACAGATTGTTTTTGCGCGGCTAATGACGCGTCGGCAGGCGGCGCGCCGCCGGCCAGTCACGGGGGGCAGCGCAGATTGTGTGGCTCTCACCCCGGCACGAGTTGGCAGATCAGTGAGCATCTCTGCCGTGACCTGCTGGTGGGGCGGGCAGGGGAGCGGAGTGGACCAGCTGGTGACGGGCGCGTCTGCCGTCCCGCGCGGGTGGCGAGGTCGGGTGTCCGGCAGGAATTAGCGGGCCTGCAGACGGCACGTGGCACTGACCCCTGCTGCCGATTGGGGGGGGGGGGGACCGGATGTCCGCTGGGGCCGGGGAGCTGCAGTGGCAGACCCTGCTGGACTGGGCGGTGGACGGCGGCGGACGGACAGCCGACGCCGCCCCCGCCGCGCTGGGGGTCCGTAAGCAGCCTGTGCCACCTCCCATCCACCGCTACAGTGCTGTGTGAGATGGGAGACGGGAGCAGCGTCCTACCCCGTCCAAAGACAGACGTCAGGCCTCGGCCAGACAGGCGTCAGTCCCCACAGGAAACAGAGATCTCACACCCAGCGCAGTAGGACATCGGCCGACGCTGCGCATCCAGCTGAACAACCCACATGGCTCGGTCACGACGGTCCACGCGCGGGATAGCGGGGTCATGTGATAACTACCTGGTGGACAGTCGAGGACAGGGATGTGGTCTGGAGTAGCATGGCGGATCCAGAAAGGCGGTTTTGGACGTTTCTGGGGGGTGGGGCATACCCCCAAAATTCCAAAAACTAATCGGACTTGTATTCCTTACGTACTGCTGTTCAGCTTATAACAAATTTTCCCTCATAAACAATTGTTAAGTTTTCGTTTTATTCCTGAAAAACCGCATTTTTCTATTTCGGGCATTTGGGGGGGGGGGGGGAGGGGGAGGCATTTACCCCAAAATGCCCCGTGGACACGCCAATGTGGAGTAGGAGTCAAAGTCGGAATCGGACTTACCCGAAAATCCATCGACTCCGCAGCAGTGCGGTCGAGGAGCCTGCTGACCACATGACCAGACACACATGTCACCGGCCCACGCAGGGCCGTAATAAGCGAGGACAGCGCGGCGGCTGCTGATTCTGAGCCCTGAGGTGATGATTTTTGGAACAACTGCACCGACGCGGACGCAAAGAGAGGGGAGCTGACCACGGGAGAGGGAAGGCTGGGGGTGGGAGAAGACCCGAGGGGGCCGGAGAAGAGGTCCCCTGGTGGGGGCCGGAAACAGATGCGAGATGCGACGCGATGCTGTCGCTGTCAGGGTCAGTGTACGGTCGTCACCGGATATAGACACGACAAGGCCTACTCTCGAAGTTTATCTGCTATACATAACTAAAGTTTGGGGAGAACCCCCGAGCACTGAAATTGACCGTCTCCGAGTGTTCGCCCGTCGCCGTTTCTATATGCACATGTTCTGGTTGCACATGACATTATTGCCGAATATCAATAAAAGTTAAAATTATAGTTAGTCAATCAGCTAAGAAAATCTTATTGGTTGGTGTGAGAAGACATATGTGATTGACATGTGGCAATGCTTCATTTTATAGATGGGGCATTCCACGATAGATCGTACCACTTTTTTCCAATTTGACACCCTCATCTCTCGGAATTTGACGAGAATTGGTCTCAGGGGTAATCAGGGGCTCTGAATCCACCTGTAACAATTTCTGTCTTATCAGATAAGTATTTTTTTGAGTTATGGTGTATAACATTTTTTGGATCTTGCTTTGCAGCGCTAAGTTTGGCGGGCTGTAACTCTAAGACGGATTATTCAAATGCCAAATGTTATATAACATTGAACTTGCAATGAAACAGAGATTAATATGTATTTTTGAAATTTCGAAAAATACGCTATTTTTGATATGACATATCGAGTTTTCTTTCATTTGTATTTTTTGGACTTTGGGACCATTTTTTTAATTTTTATTTCTTTAAAAAAAATATTTGGCTCATTGTTAACCCGCGCGGGGCTGGGGTCTCCAGCCGAACGCGCGGGGCAGGGGGGGGGTGAATTTTACCCCCCCCCCTGTTATCTCCCGAACTAATGGTCCGATTTGGAAAATTCAAACGGCAATCGAAAGATCTCATCACGAACAACTAAAAACATGTACTTAATTCTAAGTTTGAGGTCAAGGTCAAGGTCAGGTCAAGGGTACAAATTGCAAGTTCCTACAGTATCGGCCTTGCACCGTAGTTGCCGAAGAATGGAGTCATGGACTGAGACTGATCGCCCAAAACGTGTTCTTAGGCTACCAAGACAATATTCGTTGCATAAAATATCATTCAGAGGTCAAGGTCAAGGTCAGGTCAGGTCCGGTCAGGTCACCAAAAACAAAATATAGAAAAGGGCATGTGCGACACATGTTTTATGGGTCATTTTACTCATAGAATTCAATAGGCACACTCAATAAGTGATATGGACCACCTCTGGATGAATTTCAGGCCGAGGTCAGGTCAAGGTCAGGTCAAGTGAGGTCAAATTTTGAAGTTGGTTGTTAAGGCCTAAAAAGGTGTCTATCTGATGCAGTTTTTCACGGCAAATCGAATGGTGCTATTTTTGTTTCCGTACGAGGTCTAGAACTTCCAAAAAAGTCATTTTTTTCAAAAAATTTGTGTGTCGTGACGTCATACAATTTTGAATAACTCCCACATTTTTGAACCGATTCTTCTAAAACTTGGTATGTAGGTGCACATAGACCACTTCTCTGACATATATTCCGGTTTTTTCGATACACTCAAAATTTTGGATTTTATAGTTATTTTTCCAAAAAAGTCAGTTTTTTGAAAAAAAAAATTTGGGCCAAAATCCAAAATTTTCAAAAAACCGAGATAGCCATTTGATAGACAAAGTAAAATTACGTATATCCTTTTTTGTTACGTCTCGATTCCTTTAAAAATGGCGAACATGACGTCACTAAAACGTCAATTTCTCAAAAATTTTCCGACGGATTTCGCTCAAATTTTCAGAGAACGTGTCAAATTGATGTAAGAAAAGGTACTGAAAGTTTGGCGGCGCTGCGCGCCGCCGTTTTTGAGATATTGCAAATATTCGCGAGGGGGGTAAAATTTACCCCCCCCCCCCAGCCCCGCGCGGGTTAAGAAGTATGCAAAAAATTAGGAAGGTGTTCTTTCTATAAATGTATTTATTTTACGTCACGATAGCGGTTTCGAATTGTGATTTCGGGAGGGGAGCTTACAAATGGCGTGGTAAAGCTGCCTAGTGACATCACGGGTTACTGAAATTTCAATTTAAGTCTGAGTCATCTGAAAAAAGTGAAAAGAGGGTTCATCCAACCCTCTTTCCTATAAGCGCGAGGGTGAAAAAGGCTGTTTGGTTCTGACATTGTTTTGGACGCCAATGACCATAGCTGTCCGAGATAAAAGTTACAGGACGCATACATGGTGTCCTCCAGAGGTCTCACAACTTGTATATCTGGGAATTTTTCAAGGTTACATGAGGTCAGGTCGGTCACGTGACATCACTGTTATAAATCAATGGGGAAATATAAAAACTGTTATTTTGGCGCCGAGAATGATCTAAAACTATCCCACGTACATGGTATCGTGATTTCATGCACTCCTCGCAAAGTCCAATGCTTTACTTTTGCATTGTTAACCTTGCGTGACGTCATTTATGACGTCACTAGGGTCGTACGAGTTTTTCGTCGATAACTCCCGATCAAATGGAGCTAGAGAGTCGGGAAAGCCACCAATGGACTCGGGAAGACCTTCCGAATCGAATTGTATGCCATATGATACCGTTTGCCCAGCTTCGTGACCTGAGGGGCTCTGACCTGACCTTGACCCGAGGTCAAACACTTAAGTTGACCTCACCCTAGCAAAAAGTATACCATTCGATGCACCTGAGCTAGGCGAACACAATGATGCCAAAATCGCGGCTCTGCGGCCATTTTTTGCGAAGTTATTTACTAAAAACCGAACCCGTAACTTCAGTCACGTGACCTGACCTCAGACGCTACCGGTTAATCTGAGACCTTAAAATCGGGTACCAATCGCTGCGCCTTGTAACGGCACACACGCTCGTTTTTTCCGCGAGGCTCTAGCTCTATTAGAAGCGAAACGGCGTGCTGGGGTCGTATCAACCCCTCCGAAACCCATTTTGTTTGCGGGAAAATGAGGAACTTATAGAAAGAACACCTTTCTAATTTTTTGCATGTCGATTTGCAATGACATGAAGTTTATTTTGAAAAAATAAAAATGTGAAAAATTTTGGTCCCAAAAGTCATTAGAGGCAAATGAAAAAAGATTAAGTTTTTTGCTCAACAATGAAATTTTTTCTTTGGAATTTTTAAATAGTGATATTAATTTTTGATTCATCGCAAGCTTAGTGTTGTTTACTTTTTGTTGGTTGCTTAACTCGTTTTTGAGTTATAGGCCATCAAACTCACCGTTACATACCAAAGTTAAAAAAATGTAATGCAATATAACTCAAAAAGTTTTGATCTAAGAAGTCTGATATTTTGCCAGGCGTCTTTGGGGCCTATGATTACCCCAAGGACCGATTTTCATTAAAATCTGAGAGATGAGGGTGACGGGCCTGGTACGATCTATCGTGGAATGCCCCAGATATAAACATAGATGACATTAAAAATCAACTGACCACAATATACGACAAATAAAGCAATTTCATTATCCAGCAACCTTTTCTCTATGGAAAAATGCATGGTCGCTAAAGTCTCACGCTCACTATTCCATGCGGCAATAAGGCCCGTACATTATTGGCGGTCGGGTATAAAAGTTATTACCTGTAATCGGATGCCAATCAAGGGGAGACATACAGCATGTTCAAAGCACCGATATCGCTGCTTATTAGCTCACCGAAGATTCATCAATTTCCGAAAATCGCTCCCCAATATCAGCCGACTTATTGCTGTCTGAAGAAATGTTTAGTGCAAAAAGCTATCGGGCCGTTTTTCCCACAAACAACTGTCGATTGCGGTGAGTCGGTGTGATATTGGCGACCAGCGGGGTTCCAGCGGCGGCCGGCGGCCGGCTGGCGGCCGCTCCCGCGCCCACACGGCCCCGCTCTGCTCGCGTGGCCCGCACGCGAGGCGGCCGTAGAGCACGGAGCCGCCGCGGGTGTCGACCGCGGCCGGCGCGCGCGCCGCCAGCTGACCCCACGCTGGGCTCATCAGAGGCCTCATCAGCACGGCAATCACAGGCGGCCGGCCGCGGCGGCTGTAAACGGCCGGCCGCGGCGGCCGTTCCCACGGTCCGGTACCGCCCCCGAACGGCCGGGCGGGGGCGTGGCGGCCGCGCCACAGCGCCGCCGGCACCGAGCGCCCCACTGCCGCAGCATGGCGGCGCTGCCGGGACACGGCGGGACACGGCGGGACTTACTGAGAGCTGCCGCTGGGACACGACAGGACCCGCTGAGAGCTGCTGCTGGGACACTGCGGGACCCGCTGGGAACTGCTGGGAGCTGCCGCTGAAAACTGCTGAGAGCTGCTGCTGGGACACGACAGGACCCGCTGAGAGCTGCTGGGGACTTCCGCTGGGATGTGACGGAGCCCGCTGGGATCTATCTGCTCCTAAGACTGCATTACGCGGCAGTTGTTGACTGGTCAGCGGCTCTCAGGTGCGCACGCCGCGGCAGAAAGTTGGCTTCTGTAACAGCGCACGTATGAATTTATTTTGCAGGCGCCGGATAAAGATGCTGTCATGAATAGAAGACGTGATGAGTCCCATTCGTTTTGCCGAGCAACAGGATAACAATGATCTATGAAATAGTCATCAAATAACAACCATTGTTAAAATAATCGATTGTGATACACACAATAATTCCAGCGTTATTGCTTTGGCGTCCATCAAAACTAATGACTATATAAGTACGTCTTTGGCAACATGCGGTAAAAACTTCACCTTTTTACGCCAGTAATTTAGGCGGCAGTGCACACCTTTCAAGTTACAGTGCAAGCGATTTCGATAGTAACCGCATAGTCTGTCTATGGCGAACTGTCGAAATCGGTTGCACTATTTCTGAACTGTGTGCACTATGCCTATATTTGGCCGTAAAAGGTGTCTATGGCAAGTCAATATAACACCGAAATTGTATTCTATCAATATAAATGGTGTATCATCTAAAACTGTATCAATGTGTATATGTTATTTCTATGTGATAGGTAATTACATGATACCTATGATAGGCATGTTAGTAAATCATTTAACCTAGTAGAATGTTATATAATGTCAACTTTATTTTAACCTCGGGCGCAAAAGTTTTCAAGGAATTTGACAGATGGCAAATATTTCCCGTCCTTAAAAAAGCAACAGCATTTTCCGATACCTACCAAACGGCGATCGCATTTGGCTTGACTTAAAATCATGCATAGAAGATGGAGGGGAGGAACTAGTAATCTCCTCGGATTATGCTTCCCGTGAGAATGCTTCTCGCTCAAGTAGGTACATGCTTAGGTATTCTTAATCTGCAATATCACTAATAAAACAACAGCTCTTCTCAGACCTTTTCCTGTATGTTTGATGCAGTCTTGCAATGCAATCCAGCCATCCAAGAAACTTTGCGCGAGACGTTTTCTTGGATGGTTTTCTTGGATAGCTTGATTTCATCGAGGGCTTCTGTTTTAAAGAAAATTTGTAGGCTTTGCTGAACTGTTAAGTAATTAGAACTGCCAGTATTTCAGTATCTAACGTGTAGTTATTGTTACTGTATTTTATTTATGCATATTTCGGCCTTTTTTAAGCAGATAACGAACGATATTAAGAAACATACAGGAAATAATATCTAGGACTCTACCGCGACGAAATATTTCTATCTCGAGTTTTCAAAGAATTTCATGCACTCGGCCAAGGCCTCGTGCATGAAATCCTTTGAAAACTCTCTATAGAAATATTTCGTTTTCGCGGTATCGTCCAAGAATGTATATTCTGTGACGAGTCGTCTAATTCGAGGGTGACTGCGACTTGAACGTGACTCGACGCAAAACTTTTTACATTTTGCGCTGCTTATCATAGAAACATAGAGCACTGAATCATGTATGGAAAAACTGGCAATAGTGCGTCCCAAATGATATATTGGGCGTCAAGAATAGAAGATATAAATATTCCGCATTAGTTATTACAAGTTATCATCTAACTATTTTGAGCTACATCTATAATTCACCGTGCGTCGCTCCAAGCAGGATGTTTGCTCCGCTTTGTGTTCTTTGTTTAGGGAAATACAAGTCCCGCGACCGATGCAGAGAAGTAGAGTTAAGTTGTAGAAGCATGATTATTATGGGAAGGGGAGAAAAGATCATGTGTCTTCCCAATGCAGTTGGCTGAGCGCGTATGCCCTTCTCGCCCCTCGTAGTGACGGAGCCCATGCTTAAAGGGGCCAAACGTAAGAATGACATTTCAATGCGCTGCTATTGCAGTAAATTTTGACAAATAACTTTTAATAAAATCTTATGTTAAAGCATGAACTACCACAGGTAGCTCATGTTATCTTTGATCAAACATGTTAAGAGCTTTTCAAGCTGCTTTAAATCTTAAAGTGATTAAGAATTTGACTTCACAGTTAAGCTAAAAATTTGACGTTAGGTGAAGGTCATGATGTGAATGGGGAAACATATTATTCATATCAGAAGGTTGAAATGAATAGGTTACATTGACATATTTTTACCGTTCTAACATGCTTTTATCAAAAGGTACTGTAAAAAGAACTGTTGATGGCTTTTACATGAGCTGAAATAGCCTCAAAGTATTTTGTGATATCATATGCTTAATTTTCTAGTCACTTTTTCAGAAAAGCATTATCAACATTGGTTTACTCCATTAAGGATAAGCATTTGCTCCGAAAGAGGTTAACCCTCGCCCTGGCAGGGGGGGGGGGGTCGATGCGACCCCCCTAAGGGTTTTCGAAGATAGCGTAAATGCGCGCCAAATTTGGCACAGCCTATGGGGCAACCTTTTTACATATGACCTGAAAATTTCAGGTCCGGGTGACCTTGGGTCAGGTCACCAGGTCAGAAAACCGGTACAAGGTCATGGTCAAATTTCAACTTTCTTTTTGCACCTGTACAACTCACAGTTTTCGACTGATTTCCTTCAAACTTTCAGGATGTGCTAAGTTCACCGAGTTGTATAACATATAGTTCGGGTTTTTTGAGGTCACTGACCTGAGGTCAGTTAGAGGTCATTGCGTCGTAATGTTAAGCCTATGGGAAAATACTAAATTCGGAAAATACTGGAGATATCCGCTTCGTTCTATCACTTTTGTGCTTTGAAACCACAGTACTTAACAGCAGGTCACTTGGTGCTTCTTTGTTTGGTGTACTTATCCATGGGTCAGGTCAAATGAGGTCAACTGAGGTCAAATCACATTTTTTCCAATAACTTGGCACATAATGACGCTAGAGCTTAAAAAATGGTGTCATTGTGTTCCTGGTGATCAGCCGAATCGAATGATATGCCATATGATGCAAGTTGGTTAATTTGAACTTAATTAGTTAATTAAAGTTTACTTAAAAATTAAGAAAAACTTTAAGTACACTTAATCAAGCTAAAAAGTATATCATTCGACGCGCCTTGACGTGCTGAGTTCACTGGTGCTTTTCTTTTTGCTCTATCTTAATTAGATCAAAAGTTATAAGCGAAAAACTTTTGACCTGTTTTAAGCGAAATTTTTACATTTATACCCCCCAAAACCCCCCTAAATATTGACCTAGAACAACCAAATTTGCACAGGGGCGAGAACACCATAGGGCCCACCTACCTACCAAATTTGGTGTTTCTAGGTGCCATAGGAGCCAATCGCGAGGGGGGGTCGCATCGACCCCCCCCCTGCCAGGCCGTGTTATGAAAAAGGCCCTGCCAGGGCGAGGGTTAAGTTTAGAATGTTCTCTTATTACCTTACTTATGATGGAGGGGTCATTGAGCTAACCATACACTTGGTCACAAATGAAAATCAATCGTTTATCCCGTAACCCCAAATCAATTGCTTCGGTGCATCTATGAGTGATCATTTATTTGTTCATGGTTATATGAGTTTGCTTATCGTGACCCTTAGCCTCGATCACAAAAGTACCTACCTTGGAAGATAGCAATTTTATTGGATTCTTACGCACCGATCGCAAACTCAAAACCTTTACCGTAGCAGTTTACCTTGGAATTCTATCGAGGAGCTCTGGGTTTGAGAATGTGAAGTTACTTCCGTATGCTACTTAACTACGAAAATGGTTGTTGATTCGAACTTGCTAGGTATTTTGGTGAGAGGCCTCTGGTGACCTGACCGTGACCTCAGGCTGACAGATAATTTTTGGAAGGGGTGGAGAAGTCAGAAAACGACAGCATTACTAAGTGATAAAAACGGTGGCGCATTACGCTGCATCATATAAGAACAATTAAGACCATTGTTAGCACTAGGTTTAAATTCATCACTTTAATAAAATAGTGAGTGGATCGAGCTCTATCGAGCTTGAGAAATTGCATGTTTATGTATATGCTGTTTATAAATGTGGTGTATTAAAAATGAAATGAACAAAGTTATTTGACATGATCAAAAAACAAAGTAATGAACAAAGAACAAAGTTATTATTACGAGTAGAACATGAACAAAGCTATTTCAATCAGTAAACTGATCCAATTTGGAAATGGGATTGGGTTCAACGTAGGCACTTTCATTGCTCAGCTCATCAAACGTTGAACGTTTAGCAGGGCAATCTTAAACACACCCATCGCGCTGGATTTGTAGAACATTTATTTTTTATGTTATTATCCATTTTGATAACAGAACAGTGTGATCCATTGATGTTCCACAGGAACACAGCACTAAGTCAACGCAATACCGACCGTTCACAATGTATCACAGTGCTAATCATTCATACATGGCTGCAACTGTCAGCTGCTTTGATGGGAACATGGGAGCGAGTGTACCCGTTCAGAAATAGCTTTGGCCAGTTCGTGCCTTTTATTATTCCATTCCTGAGTTAAAACAGCTGCTTCGTGTCACTGAATCTGGCCTTTTATAGGCACCCACATGTCCTGAAATCACAACACTCCGCTACGGAGACTTGCGGGACCGTCTGTTACATTATCATTGCAGTTCATTTTGGTATAGGCCTGTTGAGGTCGTTGGAGGGTTCTGCTCGATTATCTTGTTCTGCGTACAAATTCACTGATCCTTGCCAACAACACTGCTAAATATTCACATTTAAGCCCTCTATCAGTTGAGGCCAGTTAGTGCACGGCTATCTGACGCCAGGTGTAGGACGGCAGCTCCATCTTGTCTCGACTCAGGGCGAGCTGGGCGAGGCGGGCCGCTGCTCGGGAGACTGGCTGACGGGTCGGAGTTCCTCGGCAGAACGCATGATGGCTGCGATGGTGAAGTTGGTGGCGCGAGGTCTGGCCAGGCTGAGGGCGGCCGAGTCGGTCACTGTCTCCGTCTCTGACCTGACCTCGGACCCCTGACCTCCGCCCTCGACCGGGGACCGGCAGCCGCGCGGCGCCCGCGGTCCTCCCAGCTCCGGCTGCGGGAGCCTCAGAGCCGGCTGACCGCCCGACATCACCGGGTGTCCGGTGACGGGTGACAGCTGTCCGGTGACGGGCGACAGTGACAGGTACTTGTCAGTCACCGGAGGACATACCGGACGGGTCAGGCGACCTTCGTCGTGCTGACTGCGGTGCACGGCCAGAGTGCGCGCCTGACAGAAGCCCTTGCCGCATTCCTCACACTTGAACGGCTTCTCCTTGTTGTGGGTGTACCTGAGAAGGACGGACGTCTGGTCAGCTTACTGGTCCGGCTTATTTAGAAAAGTACACCCTTTTCACTTGACTAACGCAAAAAAACGGCTCTGTGAATAACACAACGATAAAACGTCAACTTGTTACGTGCCAGGCACCGTCCACTGAAATGATAACTATGTAAATACAGATGTCTGAGAGTTTGAACTTACTTGTGGTCTCTGAGGTGGTCCTGCCGGCGGAACGCCTTGCCGCAGACGTCACACGGAAACGGCCGCTCGTCGGTGTGAGTCCGCTCGTGGATCAGCAGGTTGTAGCTCTTGCTGAACTCGCGCTGGCAGTACTTGCAGATGTAGCGCTTCTTGGGCCGGGCGGCGCGGCCGACAGGCGGCAACAGTAGTCCTGGGTGTCCAGCGGCCATCGGCAGGCCCGGGTAGCACGGCCACAACAGCGCCGGCAGCTTGGCCTGCTCGGCGCAGTAGCGGTGCAGCAGCTGCTGCTGCAGCTGCGCCGCCTGCAGCAGCTGCGGATACAGCAGCGGCAGACGCTGTGCAGACATGGCCGCCGGCCGCTTGGCGGGCTCGAAGGCCGAGTTCAGCTCGCCGCCGTCAGAGTCCATCGGTGGCGGTGTGTCGTCGGTGTCGGCGTCGGCAGCGGCGGTGGGCGTCGGAGGCGGGGTCACACGGGCGAGTGGCGGCGCCGGCCGGTCGGCGCTCCGGCAGCGCGCGGCGGCGGCGGGGGCCGCGCACCGCTGCCGCCGCCGCCCCGCCCCCGGCCGCCGATTGGTGGACGGCGGCGGCGGCGGCGGCCGCTCGGCAGCGCAGCTCGTCGGCCGCCGAGCTGGGCTGCCGCGCCGCCGCCGAGAGAGCTGCCGCGCCGCTGGAGGGGCGCCCGCTGGGTCACCGGGGAGAGCTGCTGGGCCACCGGGGAAAGCTGTCGAGTCACGGGGCTAGGTCACTGCATGTGGAGAGCTGCAGGGCGCTGCGGAGGGCTTCTGGACCACTGAGGGAGCTACGGGCTGGATAGAGCTGCTCGGGGGCAATGGGTGGGAAATATTGGAAATCGGGCTGGAAACTTGGATGAATGGGATGTGTTGGCACTGGATTGCAGGTGACGGGGTTGGACCTACAGATGATGTGATCGGAAGAAAGATGACATTTTTCACTTTGAGGAAAGTTGTGGGTCTGGAGGGGGTTTGGGTGGACGGAAAGGCGGAAGAGTTCGGAAAATATGGTAGAGTTGGAAAAGTGATAGGGTTGGAGAAAAGTTGGTGTGGTTGAACGAAATCTCGTGTCCCAATGCACAGTGGGGATTTTTCCGATCTAGCACGTATTTATTCGTAGAGGGCAAACCATAGGTAGAATTGTAGCCAGATTGTGCACAGATGTTGGCTGGTGTGTCCTGGTGAGAATTTTACTTGCAAATGTGCATAATCAACATAGTATAGGGGGTTCAATTGGACCCCCCGCTCAGCCGTTTGGCCCCTGATCAAGCTAGAGCTTCGCGGAAAAGTCAAGCGTGCTGCCTATGACAAAATGAGGCCGAATATATCCAATTTCAAAGTCCAAGGTCATAAGCTGACTTTCCAAGTCAGTTTAATGACCCAACTTAAGTTGGGAAATCGAGACCTCTTGAAACTTCGCAAAGTTATGGTGTTACGGGGTATTTTGGGGTGCTGATCACGAATTTCATGTTAGTTTTGATCACAGACGATGTCTTTATGCATTTAGGCCAAGTCGGGTCAGGTCAGGTTAGATCAACTAGTAGGCGTCCTGCCGGCCATCCATAGAAGTGTCACCTACTACTGATAGCTTCGTAACATGGAACGAAGGCACCAGAACCACTTCGTAAATATTCAAATGGCTGCTAAAATCGAAATCAGCACCAAAAACTACCCTAGAAACAAGTAAAACTCGAAAAAGTGAACCAAGGTCATCAAAAGGTCACTGACCTTGACTTGACCTTCACGTGACCTTGACACCCACCATTATGCATGGCACCAACATCATTTCACATATTTGAACGTTTAAAACCACAAAAAGACTGGAAACCGCGGATAATGTGAGCTGGCATACGCCGAATCGCGATTCCGGCCAAACATGGTCTCGATAAATATGCCACAGGTCAAAGGTCAGTTGGGTCAGAGTCATGAAATTTTTAGATTAGATGTAAAATTGATGATCTCGAGGGCACCGAAAGTTTCGGCGCGATCGGCCGCTTTTTGCGCGAGTAATTTGCGGAAAACCATGGGGTTTTATCCGACCCCTTCCCCCTCCCCCTCCCCACAAATGCGATGGTTTATAAGGTTACGGTATGTATAATGTACGCTTGTAATCCTATTCCTAATGAATGTGTCTCATAAAATATGCATCATATAAATCACGAAGTAAAATTATTCGCCATGTCCGGAACATACCTATATCGTGCTGTTTGCCCTAGCGCTCCTAGAGTGGGGTATTAAGATACTCTAATGCGAATATTCCGTGTTCAGGCAAGTTCCGGCCAGACTTGTAAACGATTCAAAAAAATTCAGTTGATTCAGTCACGACTCACTTGATGAAATGACCGATTCAATCACAACTCAATCAAACAGTCAGATTTTCCAAGCGATTCAATCACGACTCATTGACCTTGTGATTCAACTCAATCACGACTCATCCCATTAGCAGTGATTCAGGGAATGACTCAACTCATGATTCAACTCAACTCGATTCAATCAACATGTTATATATAATATATACCGATATGTAATGCGGAATAATTTTTTTTTTGGATACTGATACCAAACCGATACCAATTAAATACACTGAGAGAATACCAATAACAAACCGAGAGAATAAAAAATATAGAAAAGTACCAAATCTATACTTAATTCAACAAAATTTTAAGTATTTACAAAAATATGGTGTAAAGATGATAATTTAAGTTCAGAATACTCAAGTTCTGTTACAAATGAAGCTACCAGAGGACTTATAAAATTTATTTATCTGCTTACAAAAGGAAACAAATGCAAAATTTCACAGAATGCTACTACACATCATCAGCGTCATCGAAAAGGACCAAAATTTGCAAACCAATTATGATACCCAAACTGAAATAGCTGGTGATCAGGATCAGCCATAAAAAAGGATTGTTTGATACTTTATGAAGCAATGGTAAAACCGACCCCCACCGGACACGATTTGGTAGCCGAGGTCTGTGACGTCAGCCGGGCGTGAAGTTTTCCCTTCACCATAGGCTTCACACACAAACTGGCCGAAGTTCATGCCAGGATAGCCCGGCTTGAAAGTGCAAAAATGATTAAATTTTGCCCTCAATAGATTCATTGCTTCATTTTATAACTTAAAACGTCCGTTATTAGGCCTCAATGAAGGTAAAAAGTACTCAAAATCGAAGTTCAAGAAGATGCTGTCCGAGCACAATCTGGTAACATCACGTGACCTCTTTTAAGCAGAATGTATATAATTCAAGGATGTTATTACACAATTGCTGCCTAAAACATCATTAATAATACGCTTGTAACATTTATTGCTTCTGTTCAAGTCATAACATTGCAAAACGCAAAGTTTATCATGGCAGTCACGTGACCAAAGGTATAGCAGGGGTTGGGACAAGCAGTCAAAGGATTTCAAGTTTTTTAATTAAATTATATAAGTTTCATGATGAAATTGAAAGAATGTATTTTTTCCTAATGAAATACAAATTTTCGTATGTAAAATATTTTCCTTATGGGCGAAATTCTCCATATAAGAAATGTCAGTGACGTCACCTGGGCTTTACTCAAAACATCCGACCAACATCCGACCTACCTGTTTCTTATAGGTATCTTGGGTAAAACAAGACACAGGACTAGACATATCCGGCGCGCTACAAGTTTTCTTTACTAACAATGATACGGAATATCGATACTTACGAAGCTGTTCAACAATTACATAATATAAGTTTGAATGCTCTCATGTTAAAGCTACACTGAAAGAAAAACTACACCTGAAATTGGAATATTATTACGGTACACAAATCTCCACCCCTTTTAACTTCATTTTATGCCAGAGTAAAAGATGTTTGCATGGACAATTGGAGATTAATTCTGCCACCCGGTAGTAAGTAATATATCCTCGTAAGCTTAGATTTACACCCGTTGCGGAATAAAAGTACGGTACACAAATCTCCACCCCAAATCAATTCATTTTACACCCCTAGGTAAAGGGTGTAAAGGGGCGTTAGGAAGAATTAAGCATGCAATTTACGATAATAATTTTACACCACAGTGCAATTTTAGCCACAACAATTTCTACGCCTTGCGACATGGTGTAGAAATACCAGCGGGGTGCGAAGCTGAATGTGTACAATTTAAGTCAAGATGTAAAAATACCTCACGTTATAATCCGCATACAAAACAAAAGTAAACGATAATAATTGTATGTTCTTTTCCAGAGGGAGTAAAAATACGACTGGGTAAATATACATCGCCAGCCATAACTATCCCCCAGCGTGATTGTATCTACTGTCGTCTTCTGAGCACTCTCGATAAAGTCAACTATGGTACATCTCTCCAACGTGTTGTTTATTTGAAATAACTTGAAACGACAGATCACAGGCTGCTACAGATTGGTTCCTCCCAACACTGACTTCCCTGAGGGCTGAGGAGACCACAAGCTGCACAAATCACATTTTATTCACAGCACAGGTCATCAGGTCACTAAGTCACGTTTCATCATGTACTCTAAAAACAACTGAGCATTTCTTCGTGTAACGAGTATCGACATCAAACGTACGGTCTCTGAAATCAAAGCACAGGTGTACGAACTAGGACAGCACTGACAACAAAAACTCCGTAAAAAAAAAACTGACTGAGGCCTTCTCAACTCACATCATCTTCAGTGCCTATAGGTACTGAAGATGTTTCACGGCACGACACTACACTGCGTTACGTGTATCGCGGTGCTATGTTCCTATTGGAAACATCCACATACTCGAACGCTCTCAATGTTGGAGCGTCCAAGTTTGTAGATGTTTCTATGGAAACTCAATACCGCGATACTACATAGTAGCGCACAGTAGTGCCGTGGCGTGAAACAGGGCCCTGCTCGGTCACCCGATCACTGCACTGGTGCCTCTGAATCGGCAACAGTGGATTATACGAAGGATGGCCTTCTCGGCCGCACTGAGCGGAATCGCGAACTTCATAACCCGTGCATATATGACCTCAAAAAGGATCATGCTGGGCCCTCTAAAAGGCAAATATAGCACAGCGTGCGCCGCAGCGAAGACAGCCAGCATCTTCATCTCACTGTTTGGGAGACGATATTTCACATCGCTGACCAGGCACTGGGTTTCTGGGTGAACGGACACAGAGTTGCGCCCATCCTGCAGCTCCGAAATCGTCGTGCCGCCACCGATCACCAAGGTGGCCGCCAGGTCGTCATCTACCAAGATTGAAAGATAAAAAGAACTATTAACCACTGTAATCTTTAAGTTAAGACGACTTAGTATGTCAGGCCGTCCATCCGTCCGTCCATCCGCCCATCCATGTAAATTGAAGGATGTAAAGAAATATTAAGCACTGTAATCTTTAAGAAAATAGCAATTTTGAATGTCGATCCTTAAAAATTGACAGACGAATCTATTAACCCGCGCACCGAAGGGGTTCTGAGCCAACTTAGAACCGACGAGAGGGTGGATGACCGCCCCCCAAAGATCTCAAGAACTAAGTAACGTCGCGAGGAGCGGCAAACGACATTCGAAAGCTCGTAAGAAGGTCTATGAAAAAAGTACTTCGGTCATTTTTCGCTAGGGTTCAAAATGACGTCATCAGAGGTCATCGAAGGTCAAATTATGCGAGTAACCGTAAAAAGACCAACAACATTCAACAAACGACTCCGTAGCTCATGAACAAAAGAGATAAAAAGTCGTATAAAAAAGGAATCTGATGGAAATAAGAATGACTTGAAATTTATTCCATTGACTTATAATGGGCAGGTAAAAAATGACCTATTCGTAGGTCATCGATATGCAATTCTGAGATATACGAGTTGTAGGTGCTCATCACCAAAATTATTTCTGTGAGTTTCAAGATCTGCTTTCAACAACGAGATAGCAAACTTCGAAGATTGTGTTTCGAGGTGAGGTCACTTAACGTGGCCTGGTGACCTGACTTTTTTAAGATATGAGCTAAAAATTTCCAGAGGGTGTGCGAAATGGATGTATCAACAGTCGTGCCAAATCTGGCGGAGCTATGCGCCGCCGTTTTTATGCTATCTGACAAAACCTGGGGGGGGGGGCTCCCCCGTCGGTGCGCGGGTTAAGCACTGTAATCATAAGGCAAAGCAAAGAACGATATTGTATGTCTGTCCGTGAAAACTGAAAGATATAACTACACCTTTTGTCAGTTTATTTCGGTACGTGCGCGTCCATTTTAGACCTAGCGGATTCTTTGTAGACATACCGCAAAGCTATGTATCAGTATAGCATTGCATGTCGGCCGTTTATAGCGGTGATCGGCATTAGAGCATTTATTTTCGGCGCAGCAGCAAAAGACGCCCGGTTTCGGCGTGTCCGCATTGTATTTCGGCGATGCTGCTGGAGATTGGAGACGGCCGCACGATATTTAGAACAGCAGCAACCAAATTCGGCAATATTCATTCAATTTCGGTTGCTATTTGGAAGCAAGCGGAGACTTCTTGCTTACAAAATTAGCTTGTTGGAGCATTGTTATTAAGTCAAACGTTTTTCAAGGTGTTTACTGTTGCCACTGTCTCATTGTCTGGACTTGAGTGCATGCCTCCGGCCCTCCACCCTCTCCGTTATGGCCGAATATTCCTTTCGCCATCGCCAGCGATGAGCAATGATTTCATGTTCGTGCTTTCTGTGGGTTAAACAAAACATTACAATGTGCCTATTAATTTCTATCAAGTACAAATAACATAAGTGCATAGGCACCTGCTTAAAACGAAGCTGGCGGAGAACAAAACCAGGCCGACAGGGTACGCGACTACTGAACTTTGACCCCGCCCATGCGCCAGAGACGCCCGTCGTCCGGTGTCGTCGCGCGGTTGTTGAAAGGATGCGCCGAGCGCCGGATTGACAGTCAGATGCTCAGGGAGGGGGGGGGGGAGAAAAAATACACCTGCCGCAACTACGAGTCTTGTCCATGGGACGGGTTAGAATGTTGACGCTAAGCCTCTGGGTCTGGTGGTGTTCGTGGGGGTGGGGTGGGGTGAGGGGAGGCGCGTGATGATACGATACGGAATGATTAATTTATTTTCGTGTCCTTCTGCACACAGTAGGTAAGGGATGTTTGATATTTCACGCTGGCAGTTGATTAATAGGAGATGAATAACAGGAAGTGCAACGATAACCGATTGGTAGGACTTATTCTGGTATGGCTGAGCTAATTGTGTTATGTTTGATTGACGAGGTGATGGGTTGCTTTCAAAGTGAAGTAAAATAACAGGTCTTTTGATAAAATGGGTTCATGTTTTGGGCAAAAACTTGGCACACAGTGACAACAGCACAGACGTGCTTCAATGAAAGAGAATCGGGGCTTGCCTCGAGTCCAACAACGATTGGCGTTTGCCTTGTCGATCGTCGTCCGCCATGTGCGGACAGGAGTGGGTACTGTAATATATGTAAAAAGAAACCAGCCCACAGATGTTATCTTTTTAGGATAAATAGTACTAATTCAGTAAAGTTTATCAATTTTCACATCAGAATTCGAAACGGGAAACAGCGAAACGATCTTAGGTAGGTACTGTGACGCTAAACAAACAATGGCCTGCTTTTCTCCCCCTGAGAATATCTCAAAGCCACAAAGCTGTATGAGGATTCATTTGATGCTCAAGAAGCGTTCCTGAAAATATAAATCACCTGGGTGCCTCCGGTTACCCGCCGAAATTGAATGAACAGTGCCGAATTTGGTTGTTACTGTTGCTAAATAGCGTGCGCTACCTCTAAACCTGTGCTGGCGCAGCCGATTCTACTTGCGCTATCGCTGAAAATGGAGCGTTTTGCCGCTGTGCCGAAATTGAATGCTTTACCGCCGACTGCCTGACCTGCGCCGAGATATTATGTGATTCTTGTACATAATATTGCGGTATGTCTACACACATTTCGGTAGTTTTAAAATGGACGATTTCGCACCGAAATTAACTGACAAAAGGTGTAGTAAGCACTGTAACATTTAAGTACAGAACGATATTGTATGTCACGGACGGACGGACCGATAGACGAGACAGACGAAACAGACAAATGTAAAATATTGGGGGACACGTCCCCCGTCCCTCCCCCTCCCCCCGGTGGCGGAGCCCATGGATGAGACAGGCGAGACGGACGGACGGACGGACGGACGGACGGACAACGGACGGACGGACAGACGGACAGACGGACAGACGGACAGACGGACAATTGTAGTCAGTCATCATTAATGGTAGTTTAAAACTCACCTTCAACGGGTGTGGCGCCCTCCGGAGGCAGGAGTTGTGCGGTGTAGCACGCCTGTCGCGTCATTGAGGTGACTTTGTCCTAATGCCATTCTCGCCGGCGTGACCCACGACGAGAGCCAGGTCACCCCAAACCTGAAAGTAATACACAAAATGAATTAGCAACTTTTTCAGGCCATGATTCTAGTACTTTTGTAAAGCGTAGAGAAATAAAATTACTAAACATACCTAAACATATATTGATCAATCGACACATTGAACATTTGATGAAGTTACAGTTAACAACCTCAGTAGGTAGGTACTTAACTGATTTCTCAATTTGCCCTTGAGAACAAACTGATAGGGTCAATTTGAGCTTTTGGAATCACTAAGCAGAATGCCACGTATTGACACAAACAGCTAAGTGAGTGACGTGCATACAGACAGCAGCAAATCAATTTCATCAACTGCTACATCGAAACATTATCAAGTCAACTTACCCTCAAAGTTATTCGGAAATGGGTCCAGCACTAGTCAGTCATCACCACACCGAACGCACCAGCACACTCGCACCTATCTCACTGTTTCAAACGCCAGAAGATCACTTGCAAGCGCCAGAAGTCTCCGTGGCTCCGGAGCAGACACAAAAATGAAAATGGCGGAAACGGAAGGCTCGCGAGCCGCACGTGGACGCTATCGTAAAATAATGAGCATATGGGTGCAGAGCTATCATGTCTAGGGTATTTTAATTCCTTGTCATAAAATAACACCATCCTCATCGAAACACACTTTACCAAGGATGCATATTTACACCATGATGAGGGTTGAATTATCAGCTGACAAATCAGAGTGCAAATTTATGCTATCAGATGGGTATTCTTATCCCACTTGAAGAAAATACACTATAGTAGTAATTTTACCATCCATCAATTAGAGGGGTAAACATCTCAAAAGTTAGAATTGCACCATGAGTGTTAAACTGGATTGAATTAACCCCCAAGAATACGCTCGTGATAGAGTACATTCGCACCGGAGCATTATTTTATTCCCCATATACGTCGAACAAGGGTATAAATATTCTTGATTTCGGTGTAATGGCGGTGTATAATAATCAAATTCAAATTACCAAGGTGTACTTTTCTTTCAGTGTACCTCAACTATCCATAACTTCAATAACAAAATAACAACTCCAAGCTCCCACGACACCAAGGTCACTTCATACGGCGCGGAGCTGGGTTCAAATGCGCATGCGCTAAGTGGGCGACCATCTTGAATCAAGCAGCAGAAATATATAAAATAAATAGTTTATGTTTTTTGATTTAACTATGCGTATTTTAGCAGGCGTGGAAAACAGTCTTTAGGAAAGGAAAAATTAAGGAAAAATTATCTAACAGTTAAATGCTAATAAATTAGTTTTACGATCTGCATTTACGCCCAGCACTACAACATAGTTACAGCGTATACTGACGCAGCTGCGACATAAAAACGTATTCTGCGTGGCTTGCATATGGCAAGTATTGCGAGCAGTCTGGCAAATCTCTTATCAGAATATAGCATCGAATGCAAAAACTGTTAGCGATCCATAAAACTAGAGGGCGAAGAACACCAAACAGCACAAGATTGTTTGTTGAGCTATGAAAGCAATAGTTTTCATTTTTGGGTGATGGTGCAGGTGAAATGGAGGTGTTTGAAAGTTTTCTTTTAATAGTAGGCTATGTATCTAGTTTTCGCCATTGTATCTTTACTTTTGTGAAACTGAAAGCCACGGCAGTGCCTATCTATCTGACAGATCCATCAATGCTCATAAGCTAAGGTATTCTTTATGTTGATAGGTAAACGCTGATTCTGCTGGGGAATGTGAAGCGATTTTGACAATGGATTAGACCAAGCAATTTATGGCCCTCTGTCCAAATTATTAACTAAGGTTACAAAATTCTAATGTGAACATGCATTGTGCATGCATAAATATGTTTTGCTTGCTCACAAATGTCCTGATGAAACAGGTCATTGAAAATGTAAAGATAAACATAATATGTAAAACCATGTGTGTTGAGCAATGTGCACCCGCTACTGTTAACTTGATAGCAGTGCTTTCATGCACTGGAAATAAATTAACATGCATTTTTCCATGTTCATGCATCAACGTTTATGTATAATTTGTGTTTTCAGTTTGATTAAAACTTTGAACAAAATTATTGTTTTTTATCATGATAGCCATGCGCATTTATAATACTGACAAAATACCTCAAAATTTTGCAGTGCAATGTGTGTGTCTGTGATGCAAATGCCACATATATTTCTACATAATATAGTAGTACATATAGTCTTAGATTAAGCAATTCCCAGCACATTGTGATTGAATCATTTTGTCGATTCAATCAACTTGAATAGATGAGTTGCCGACTCAATCACTTTAAGTTGCCGTGTGTGACCGATTCAATCACAACTCATATGGCGACAAGAGGTGATTCAACCGACTCAATCACAGTGAGTCGGCATTTACAAGCGATTCATGAGAATCGATTCAATCAGAGTTGAATCGCTTACAAGTCTGGTTCCGGCAGCCAAACTAGGCGTTGTCTTGTGCAGGAGAAAGTGGCGAATTCGATAGGATATGTTTCGGAGTGGAAAAGTGTGGAAAACATTGTTGATTTCCTACATTTATCTAGAATACCATTCCTTCAACATGGTGTCTGTAAGGGTTTTTTGTAAATGACATTTTTGTGACCTTAGTAAGGTTGTGGCATAATTTCTGTTTGCCATTCCATTCCTAATAAAGGTGCCTTTCAGACGATATGCAACTTTAAGACCTCGCAAGATTAAAACCAACAGGACAGGACAATGAAATTGAGCTATACTTTCGGGCCTTGCTGAGCCCATTGAGAAAACACGCATGAGTGTGAACTTTGGGCGCATTTTTCCTAGTTTTGCTGTGGACATACAGATAAAACAATGCCATATATGAAAAATTCAGACATTTCTTAGCCCCACTGACACAAAAAATAAACAAAAATCCAAAAAAAGATTTTTTGAATTAATAGGCGCTAGATCGGAAAAATCCCCACTGTGCAATGGGTTGGAAGTTGGAACGACAGTCGTGGAACTGCCATCACGCGAGCATTCTGCGGCGGCGGGAGATTGCAGAGGCGAGAGACCTCTGCGCATCTTTTGCATGCCTCGGACCGTTTTCTAGGACGATGCACCCGCACCTGGCTGTGACGGGTAGGCACCTGGTGATGACGGGTAGGCACATTGACGTCAGAAATGCCCGACATTCACGCCGCGATAAGCGGCGAGCTAGTGAACTCTGAGTAATGTGACGCCCAAGCTCCTCAGTCGTATCTGGCTGCTCTGTTTAGGTAGGCGCGTAAACACTAGGGCACCTGTTGCGGCGCTCTTTGAAGTGGCCGCCACGTTTGCTGCCCTGCGGTCGAAATGCCGGACGATTTGGGGAGCGTGAGCTGGAAGCCGCTCTTGGAATGTTTCTTCACTGCACATACAGTTTCAATGACAAATTATTGCACTAACTTGATGCAGTTGTGAATTGTCCTACGATTCGTCCCTCTCCAGACGGGGGGAAGTGCTGAAAAGTGGGAACAACACGACCAAATAAACTCATAAATACAAGTTTATGAGTTTGCACTGCACGGTCCAAAGATGTAGATGCTTACGTGATGTAATTTATGCCGTCATTGAAGTATGTGGGCATGCCCTAGGCCACCTATGGAGGATATGCCGTTTAACCCGCGCACCGACGGGGGGGGGCGGATATCCGCCCCCCCCCCTGAGGTTTTTCGCGAATAGCGGGAAAACCGCGGCGCTATGCGCCGCGAAATTTGGTATGACTATTCCCTCATCAATTTTACATATGGTGTGCAAGTTTGAACCTCCTACCTTTCAAGGTCAGGTCACCAGGTCACTTTGAATGACCCAACCTCAAGTCACTTTTTTGCAACTTTGTCACCGTGCCAGAGCTACAGTAGATGTCGGAGGCCTTTGAAAGTCGCAGGATGTTATTAGGTCATTAGTAGCTACAATTTGTATATCTCGGAATTTTGATATCGGTGACCTAAGGTCAGGTCAATTTCGCGACCTCCCCATTATAAGTCAGTGGGGGAAAAATCAACTCCCTGTTTTTACCACTAAAACGGGTCGGATTGGCCCCATATACCATACATGACTTCATATACGATCAACCTTCACTACCTTGAGGTCTGTTTTGCTGTTGGGCAGCTGTGAGGTCATGTGACGTCATCAAAGGTCACCAAAGGTTTTTGGCCAATAACTCCGTACAGGAACAAGATACAGACGCGTGGATGGTCTCATTGTGTTCAGCTCGTCAAGACGCATCGAATGATATACATGATGACCTCGAGGTCACGTGACCTGAGGTCAACCTTTGACCTTGACCTTTCGAGGTCAACATATATATCATTTGATGCGGATTGACGAGAGGATTACGATGATACCCTTAGTTTGTTCCTATCTTGACTAATTCGAAAGTTATTCGAGAAAAACTCTCTTCATATCTAGCGCCGCCATTTTGACTTTTTTGACCCCTGTGACGTCATCTTCGACCTGACCTGAAAATGACCTAAGTAAAAATTGTAGATCTTGACCGTGCGTATCCGATGCCGTTTACCGCTTGTCGCTATCTTGCTTCGTTCTCGAGATCTCAGGGGGGGCGGTCATCCGCCCCCCCCCCCCCCCCCCGTCGGTGCGAAGTTGGCGCAGACCCCCGTCGGTCGTCGAAGTTTTCCATCAATGATTCTGAACCAATTTGCTTTACCTAAAGGCGCAAAACACTCTCTTGATCTCAAAATGAGTTGCAAACTCAAACGATATAGGTAACGCTCGACCTCCCGAGAGAAGTGAGTAGTGACCTGACCTAAACGGTTTTGATCCTACTTTTACCTAAAGTAAATACCAAAATTGACATTTGCCAAACACGTATTTGTCGTAACTAGACATGACATAAACGACAATAGCTTTGTTTCGCTTTGAGGCCATTTTGCAGAAGCTGTTTGATAAAATAATCGCAACATGACCCCTCGAATGTTCACCTGCCCCACATACCCAAATATTTTTACCCGAAGCCTTAGAAAAGAAAATGCCTATACTACATAATAGCCGTTTTCACGACGGCCATCTGGTACACATTTGGTGCACATCTGGTACAGATTAGGTGCAGATTTGGTCAAATCAGGTTTAGTGTGTCTCTTAGCAGCTATCAGCTAGGGTTGCACTAATTGCTTATATGCCTGCTTTGTCATATTATCAGAGAGCATCATCGATTAAAACACTGAAATAAATTCATAAAATGAAGATATTTGCTGTAAAAGAAATTAGGTGCAGCTTTGGTCAAATCAGGTGCATTCGCCGGATAGCCCGTCGTGAAAACGGCTATTAACCCGCGCGGGGCTGGGGGGGGGGTAAATTTTACCCCCCCTCGCGAGTTTTTGCAATATCTCAAAAACGGCGGCGCGCAGCGCCGCCAAACTTTCAGTACCTTTTCTTACATCAATTTGACACGTTCCCTGAAAATTTGAGCGAAATCCGTCGGAAAATTTTTGAGAAATTGACGTTTTAGTGACGTCATGTTCGCCATTTTCGCCTCAAAAAACGGCAAAAGTTCAAACGCCGCTAACATCTTCATTTTTAAAGGAATCAAGACGTAACAAAAAAGGATATACGTAATTTTACTTGGTCTATCAAATGGCTATCTCGGTTTTTTGAAAAATTTTTGATTTTGGCCCAATTTTTTTCAAAAAACTGACTTTTTTGGGAAAATAGCTATAAAATCCAAAATTTTGAGTGTATCGAAAAAACCGGAATATATGTCAGAGAAGTGGTCTATGTGCACCTACATACCAAGTTTTAGAAGAATCGGTTCAAAAATGTGGGAGTTATTCAAAATTGTATGACGTCACGACACACAAAAATTTTGAAAAATGACTTTTTTGGAAGTTGTAGACCTCGTACGGAAACAAAAGTAGCACCATTCGATTCGCCGTGAAAAACTGCATCAGATAGACACCTTTTGAGGCCTTAACAACCAACTTCAAAATTTGACCTCACTTGACCTGACCTTGACCTGACCTCGACCTGAAATTCATCCAGAGGTGGTCCATATTACTTATTGAGTGTGCCTTTTGAATTCTATGAGTAAAATGACCCATAAAACATGTGTCGCACATGCCCTTTTCTATATTTTGTTTTTGTTGACCTGACCTGACCTGACCTGACCTTGACCTTGACCTCTGAATGATATTGTATACAACGAATATTGTCTTGGTAGCCTAAGAACACGTTTTGGGCGATCAGCCTCAGTCCATGACTCCATTCTTCGGCAACTACGGTGCAAGGCCGATACTGTAGGAACTTGCAATTTGTACCCTTGACCTGACCTTGCCTTGACCTCAAACTTAAAATTAAGTACATGTTTTTAGTTGTTCGTGATGAGATCTTTCGATTGGCGTTTGAATTTTCCAAATCGGACCATTAGTTCGGGAGATAACAGGGGGGTAAAATTTACCCCCCCCCCCCAGCCCCGCGCGTTCGGCTGGAGACCCCAGCCCCGCGCGGGTTAAACTGTTTGCTGAATCTCTTGGCGGCCAGCGTGCTCGTTTTTTATGCGTGGCTCTTCGGTCTTGAAATATATCATATGAACCATAAGTTGACCTGGAGCGGTCAACTTAGAAACTTGACATCAGGCCAAGGTCACGGAAAAAATAATATTACATGTGATTCAATTCGTATGTTGAGCTGAGCACATTACATTCATGGTGTTTTCAGCGCTCTATCATGTTTCAGTTACCAATTGTCAACAAACTTTTGGAGACGTTTCATGGCCTGAGATAACCTCGGGTCACAGGTGCAATTTTCCGGTTCAGCGTGTTATGTTCACCTGTGACCCGATGTTTAAGGGTGTTTTCGGCCGAAAAAAGAAATTTTTAATTGTTTTCCCATTGACTTATAATGTAGAGGTCACAAAATTGACCTGACCTTTGGTCACCGATATCAAAATTCCAAGAAATACAAATTGTTGGTAATAGTTCTCTCACATGCAGTAGCTTGAATTTGAAACATCTGGGATGAAGAGTGTAGAAATGACGGTTTCACAAAGTTTTTAGAGGCGCGGTCACGTAACTTGACGTGACCTGACCTTATGTGACCTGAGGTCAAACATTTTACACACTATGCGAAAGTGATGTATATTGTATCATAAGCTATACCAAGTTTCGCGGCGTCGCGCGCCGCGGTTTTCTTTACACTCGCAAAGAAAACTGGCAGGCTGGCCAAAAACGCCCCCCCCCCCCCACCTGGGCCGAAGGTAAGAGCAGAAAACACGCGGTGTGGGGGGGGTCGTGCTCACCTCCACCCCCTTGACGGTCTGTATACCCATAGAATACTGGTATATCTGGCAAATAAAATACACACACTTCCGTTGTAAATAATATGAGTGACAGTAAATAAGAAAGCAGAGTCTTTTTTCGCACACATGTTACTTCATTCATTATTCACTGATACATTTGTTATACCTATCGCTTATGTTGAAACAATCGCTTCATATTTATCGGACTATCCCTGCTTGGGGCTGTTTAGGGAGCGCTTCAATCAAACAAATACATAATTTTGCGCCCTAACTCACTTCCAGATTGTGTACATCTGACCTCTGTTTTTCTGTGATGAAGACATGCTGCCCTCAGTAGTAAAATATGTTATTATTTACCCGTGCACTGTAGTTGATACGCACCAGACGCCCTCTTGTTTGGATCGGTATAGATTAGAGTCAGCTGATCAAATAGTGCAATCGATACTGAACTGATGAGAGTATGATAGATGATCATACCAGCTTTAGCAAAGAGACAGGGAAATAATACTGCTGGACCACAAAAAGCAATACAAACGGCTGACATAAAAGTAACGCATTAAATGCATATTATTTGACGGCTAGCTTTCAAAAGCATTCAACAATGCTTCCTTTTACCAAGTGCCTACTTCATACTTTAGGCATTCGGTGGCCATTCATGACTGTGCCATTCTGCTGGCGATACCGGGTCGACCCTGGACCGGACTTTGGACCCGCTCCCCCACCGCCCTGGCAGGGGCATAGCTCGTGTCGGTTTCCGAGGGGCTGGTCTTCGGGTGCCAGTGGTGACTTCCGGAGCGGACCGGCTGTGACAGCGTTTGCCGACCACTCACCGAGTCACCACAGCGGCGGCGGCGGCGGCGGCGGTGAGTTGCGGCGGTCAGTTGCACCTGCAGCGCCGCCCGCTGCTCGGCAAACGCCGGCCGCCGGCGAAAGCACACGGCGCGGCGCGCGCGTGCCGCCGCTCGCACTTCCGTCGCCGGTCGGTCGCCTTTCATCCGGGCGGTGGGCGCTGTTGGCCGGCCAGATTAGCGGCTGTTGACACAGCATGATTGCGCCGCAGCGGGCCGCTTTGTGACAGGCCGCCGCCGCCGAGTCAACAGCGCGGGCCGGGGCCGGACGGGGTCCGACGCTGGACCGGCCAGGACGGGACAGCTGAGTCCAGTGCCTACCAGCCCCGGTGAGATGGATTGGGACATGATAGGGCCCCGGAGTTATCGGCGGCAAACTGATGTACGAACAAACATATATACGAGCTGTCATCATTCAATGAACCATGCGTCAGTAAATGTTGTCCAAATATGATAGCTAGCAATCAATCCGTCTATCAGAACTAGCAGCAGGTGAATGCAGCGCTGTGCCAGCAGGACATCTTCTCGGAAAAGATGCTACATGTGTGTACATCAAAGCGACCCGCTACCTACTCCAATTTACACCCAAATGTGCTTCGAGTACATGACACAGCGCGAGATTGTCACCGCTTTTGAGTGCTACTTCAAAAGACGCCGAAAGAAGCAGTGGCTCACTGCGCTGTTCAAAGGCACCGTTAATAGCTTTGTATTCTATCATTATCTGGTGTGTGCATGCGCCACTCCCCAATCATCTCCAAACGTTCTCTGGGTTCCTGAAAGCTTATGTGATATGCTCCCTGCATTTTGCATACAGTTACTAGATTCCACCGACCCCGCATCTCTGTCTACCCTAAAAGCGAGACAGGAGGAAAGCCTCAGTGCTGTTCTCAACTACTTCACGTCAAACTCTTTGAAAATGAACCCATCGAAGACTAGCCTTCTCATTTCTAGCACCCCCCAGAACCTGAAGAAAGCCTCAGCTTTCCATTTAAACCTACCGGGACATGTACTCAAGCCATCTTCTCAAGTGAAGATGCTAGGTGTAACCATTGATCCCAGCCTATCCTGGGAAAAGCACATTTCCAGTGTCGTCAAAAAATGCAATGCCGTCCTTATTTCTCTCTACAAAATTCGACATCACCTCTCAGCTGATGTTTTGAAACTTCTCATTCAATGTCATGTCTTCCCCCACATCATTTACTGCCTCTCAGTCTGGGGCGGGGCTGTAGGTTGTCACCTCAAGCGGGTGCAGAAAGTCATTAATTTCGCAGCTAGAATCGTATCTGGGGCGAAACACCGTGATCACATTTCCCCCGTGTTGTCTGCACTGGGCTGGCCCAAAATCACGGATTTAGTCACCTATCGCGACAACATTCGTGTTTTCAGAGCGCTGAAGGACCCGCTCGCTCCCGCGGCATTACGCACTTTGTTCACAACACGGGCGGCTGTGTCTGCGCGCGCCACACGCTCCACGCTGTCGGGTGCATTAGAGTTACCAAATTATCGCTTATCAATGTCGAGACGAGCTTTTTCCTACCGAGCGGCAACCTCCTGGAACCACCTCCCACCCACCACCACTAGCTCTGGAACACACGCTGAGTTTCTTCGCCACCTTGCTGCCTAGCGCTTTTGCCTTCTGTCATATCCGTGAAAATTGTGACGCGCTGGCTGCTCTGCACTCATCAGTCTACTGCGGCAGTGTTTGTGCATGTGTGCGTGTACGTGTGTGTGTGGGGGGGGGGGGACGGGCTAGGTGTACCATGTCTTTTGTGTGTGTGATCGAATCAAATACTAAACCATGCAATGGAATGATTCGAAATACATTGAACTGAATTTATTGCACTTAAAATCTATTCATCTTACGCCAAGACTTTCAGCTGCAATTCAAACGTTATTTTTCATGGGGTCTTACAACCAGCCTTCATAAAACACAGCAACTAAGCTAAAAGCGCTCCTATAGCACCCCACGCCATTAGAGTAGCTACACCCACCCGCGGATTAAGATAATCCGCGATAATCCGCCATTTCCTTCCTTATATAGCTTTCAACTTTATTTGAAAACAATGATTAGCACCAGCATCACCGAGCAACCATTCCCTACTCCTTATCTCTGTTCAATGTTTCTGCAGCGGCACGCCACGGTGAGGCCACGGTGGCCCGTCCGGTGGCCCCTTGGCCCGTCCGCCGGCCGCCGCTCGGCTGTTTTTCCGTCCGCGCTCCAGCCCGCCCCTCCTCCGACCGCACCTGTCACCGTGTCACCGGCCGGGTCACACGGGTCACACGGGTCACACACGGGTCGCCGGTCGCCGGCTGGGTGGCCGACCGCCCACAGTTCGGCGCACCGGTCGGTGGGCGCGTGCCGCCCTTCTGCACGGGCCTCCGACCGGCCGCTTTGGGAGTCAGGCGGCCGTGCTAATCGGCCCACAGGGAGGGGAGGGGGTTAGTCTCTGCCCAGGTAGCCGCCGCGGCGCTGGTATGACAGGAATGCTGATGACTTCTTGGGTACTTATTAGCTACTGGGCAAAACTGTCGGCTTGTCTGAAGTTGCTGAAAACAGCAGTTTTTGGAGAGTGGGATATTATTAGGCATTATGTGAGGTCTTTTGAAAATCGACGTTTGTGCATTTCAATATACAATATACCTATATAGCGGATGCACGTGCCATTGTGTTCCAAAACTACTGAATATGCATGTCAGCACCGTCTCAAATTCCTTTAGAAGGCTTCTCCACACGCCACCCTTTGGAGTTCTCTGGGACCCGGGATGCCGTCCTCTAGGACCCGAGACCGGGGCACCGTCTTCTGGGATCCAGGGTACCCAGGGTACTATCCTCTCGGTTAGTCTCTCCACAGACTGTGGTCATTCGGAATCCAGGAACCAGCCAGTGCATGCCGCAGCTCACAGCCGTATGGTGATTGGTGGTGAAATCAGTCATCACCGATCCCATTCATCCCCACACTCGTTCCGCCGTTCTCAAGGAACCACCTCGCCGAGCGGACCTGCTCCACAAAACGTAAATCAGCAATCACAAGCGGCACATCCCACACAATATCGGACATTCCGCTCCCACACGATCACGAAGTCGGACAATCAGAGCTGGCCGCGCTCTGACAATCGTCCGGGCGGGCGCACGGCGCGGGCGAGGGCACGGCGCCTCGGCCGCCCACCGGGGGTCTGCCGCGCCTGACACGGACCGGCCGCCGACCACCGCGGCGAGCGTCACGACCCGCGCGACGGCCGTCACGGAGGCATTGTTGGCCGGAGCGTGACGCTGACATGTGACGGTGGTCATCCGTCACCGGGCGCCGGCGCCGACAGCTGAATGTGCCGCCCTGGCGGCGGCCGACAGCGCGCGCCCGCCGCCCCCGCCCCCGCCCCCGCCCCCGCCCCCGCCGCTGAATCAGGTCAATCAGACGGTGACCGATGGTATACCGATGACAAGAGAAGGAGAGGTTTCCAAGGACCACGACGACACCTCTCGTGCGGCCGCTGCTGGTCGCTCCAAGAGAACTCTGACTTGAGGAGCTGGCATCGGCATCTGATACGCGCCGAGGACACGCACTGGGTCCTACTGCGCGCACCGGGCCGCTTCCCGGCGCTCAGCCTCCGGAGGGGCCGCGGGCCGGCGGCCGGCACCGCCCCGCGCTCACGAGAGTCGATTTAGTGCCTCCGCAGCGCTGTAGGAGAAGCGTGAGAATTAGCCGAGAGCGCCGTGCGGCTGGGAGCGCCCGGACCGCCCCCGCCCCCGCCCCCGCCCCGGCGGTGCTCCCCTGGGAACGCCGCCGCAGTCTCCACCCACCCGGACTTTATTGGCACACTGCCGTAATTGCCAGCCGGAGCCGCCGCGGTATACGACTTCTCGGCGAGATCATCTCACTCAGAGACGGTGGGAGATTCACTCGTAGGCTGCCTAGGAGGGAGATCTCACCCACAGACGGTGGGGAGAAACATAGTCACCGCAGACGATGCATGGGGAGAAGAGGCGCATTGGTGCGCAGATCGCACCCACAGACGGTTGGGAGATCTCACCCACAGACTGTGGCGAGATCTCATCCGCAGGCTGGTGAGAACCTCATCCCTGAGCCTATCTGACCTTTGCTAGTCAGTTGGAGAGTGGAAAGTGACGCCGCCGCCGCTCTGTTCCTTTTTTATTCTTTAACCCGCGCCCCACTGGGGTCTGCGTATAACACGCCCTACTGGGGGGGGGGGGGGGCTCTCCATAGCCCCCCTCCTAACTCCGAAACTACTGGGCCGATAGTCAAAATTCAAACGGCGTCTGATAGCCCCGGAAAAACTGTCGAGCGAAACCTTTTTTTTTACCTCGAGGTCACCGATGACGTCACAGGTCAGGTCAAAGTAAAAATTATTAGCATTTTGGCTTGTTCACATTTTGGGCTCTGGCCGCCGTCTTACAAGTCAGATCAGGCTCATATTTGGTTTAAACACTCGTGAACAGATGTTCTAGATACCCTGAGGGTATCAAACTTGTACTTTGATTTTCAGGTCAGGGTCAGGTCATCATAGCCCGCGCCCCGCTGGGGGGGGCAGAATCTGCCCCCCCTCCCGTTTTTCGCCAATAACTTCTAAACGCGTTACGCCAGCGACGTCAAACTTTCAGTACCTTATCATACATCAATTTGACACCTTCCCTGAAAATTTGAGCAAAATCCGTCGGAAATTTTTTGAGAAATTGACGTTTTAGTGACGTCATGTTCGCCATTTTCGCCTCAAAAACGGCAAAATTTCAAACGCCGCTAACATCTTCATTTTTAAAGGAATCAAGACGTAACAAAAAAGGTTATACGTGATTCTACTTTGTCTATCAAATGGCTATCTCGGTTTTTTGAAAATTTTGGATTTTGGCCAAAATTTTTCCAAAAAACTGACTTTTTGGGGAAAATATTTATAAAATCCAAAATTTTGAGTTTATCGAAAAAACCGGAATATATGTCAAAGAAGTGGTCTATGTGCACCTACATACCAATTTTTAGAAGAATCGGTTCAAAAATGTGGGAGTTATTCAAAATTTTATGACGTCACGACACACAAAAATTTTGAAAAATGATTTTTTTGGAAGTTCTAGACCTCGTACGGAAACAAAAATAGCACCATTCGATTCGCCGTGAAAAACTGCATCGAATAGACACCTTTTTAGGCCTTAACAACCAACTTCAAAATTTGACCTCACTTGACCTGACCTTGACCTGACCTCGACCTGAAATTCATCCAGAGGTGGTCCATATCACTTATTGAGTGTGCCTATTGAATTCCATGAGTAAAATGACCCATAAAACATGTGTCGCACATGCCCTTTTCTATATTTTGTTTTTGGTGACCTGACCTGACCTGACCTGACCTTGACCTTGACCTTTGAATGACATTGTGTGCAATGAATATTGTCTTGGTAGTCTAAGAACACGTTTTGGGCAATCAGTCTCAGTTCATTCTTCGGCAACTACGGTGCAAGGCCGATACTGTAGAAACTTGTATTTTGTACCCTTGACCTGACCTTGACCTGACCTCTGACCTACTTAAGCAAAAAAATTTGGGCTCTTAAGATCCGCCTTGTTGAGAGCTTTCGATTGCCGTTTTCCCCGTCTTTCTACGACCATCGGTTCGGAAGTTAGACAGGGGGGCAGAATCTGCCCCCCCCCCCCCCCCCCAGCAGGGCGCGTATGGCTGAATAGCCCAGCGGGGCGCGGGATAGGTCACGGAGATATTATATCATGCGTCGGTCACGTGACACATGTTTTATGGTCCATTTAGGCCATAGATTTCGAATTTGATGTCGTCTGTGTCATTTGAGATCATTTGGAGTCGAATTTAGCTTAGGTCAGGTCACTTTTAGGTCAAAAAAGGTCAAATTTTGAACTTAAATTTTTCAACAAAAAAGGTGTCTATTGGATGCAGTTTGAGCTCAGGAACACGATCGTGCTATTTATATTGGTGTACGATGTCAAATACGTACTAAAAAATTGATTTGAAAAATTAATAATTGTGAATTTTTTTGCAATAATGCGTATAACTTGGCCATTTTTGAAGATATTTAGCTAAAACGTGCTAGAGTTAGTCAAATTCATGCGTTCTATCACATATGTTCCTTTTTTCCGAAAAGTCACAAACTTTTTGAAAAAAATGTAAAAATATAAATTTTGAATTTTATTATATAAAATTTTCGAAATTTTCAAAATTTTGAAAATCCGAGATAGCAGTTTAATAGCGCAGCCTATTCTGAGTCATTTCATGCAAAGAAATTGGATCTAGCTTAAAAACTGAGCTCTTGGGAGCGATTGCCGTGGTTCAATGTTTTACGTCGAAATCGGCCGAACATGACGTCACTCTGACATCATTTCCGGCCGACCTATGGTAGCTACGAGGTTCATATTTTGACATAAGGTGTCAAATTGATGCCAGCCGAAGGCACTGAAAGTTTGGCGTTGATATGTCAAGCGGTTTGGAAGTTATCGCAGAAAAACGGGAGGGACTATGAATAGCCCCCCCCCCCCCCAGTGGGGCGCGGGTTAACTAAATACAGTGTCAGTAGGCGATATGGAATATTGCAACCAACTGACAATCTTAACTCCAAAATTTTATTATTTTAGCCATCCATCCTTTCACAAAACAAAACTCAGCATTTCATATTCTGCTCTTCCTGCAAGGTGAAGGCTGCAAAGCATACTATTTTCAGGCACGTCTACTAGAGCACTTCACGGATAGGCTTTTTAGGATCCGGCCCGGCCCATATCCGGCAAGTCATATCCAGATCCGCCCATTATCCGCCTTTCTTTGAATATCAGAATCCGGCCCACCCATGGCCTGTATTGCAGCCAAACTTCCAAAAAATATCCGTAATAATCCGTTTCACCAATAACTGGTTTCACCCAAAACTGGACTAACAAATTCAATCTAAGGGACCAGACAGCCATACATCTCATAGACCATCATGGTTCCAAAAACCATGCATACATTGCATACATTATCCACTTGAAGACAAGTCTTGTGACAAGTGAGTGTCATAAAATGATGCCTATTACTTTAATCAAACCTCTGCTGCCGCTTAACACATTAGGTTAATTTTTAACTTCAATGTTGAATGTTAAAATTTTGATCCGTTTTGATCCGGGTTCAACCTTCAATTCCCAAATCCGGCCCGCCCATATCCGTTCTTTTTTAACAAATTTAGAATCCAATCCTATCCGGTCCGCGGATTTATCCGTGGATAACGGATTTATCCGGCCCATGAAGTGCTCTAACGTCTACCGAAATATCATTGAGTTCTGTCGCAAAATCCTAGCAACAGTGCAGCCAATTCACGAGCCATCGGCATTGGTGCCTGACCTGATGTTTTACTTTCGGCACAATCTGTATCCTTCTACGCTGACCTCACCCTAATTACAAGGGATACACATTCACTGAACTGCCGACAGTGCACTAGAACACTGAAGACGATGGAAACAGGAACACTTGGACACTGAAACGATATGTGCGTCGCGACACAGCTTCTCCAAACCAGCGGAGCATGCTCGGACAGTAGACGCTGGGCAGGGAGGACGCAGCTACCTAAACAATAAACAGGCCCGCCGGTCGGTGTCCAGTGGTCAGTGGTCAGTGGTGACTAGTCGTCGGTCGATGGTGTCAGTGGTCAGTGGTGGCTGGTCGGCGGTCGGCGGTGTCAGTGGTCAGTGGTGACTGGGCGACGGTCGGTGCAGTGTCAGTGGTCAGTGGTCACTGGTCGGCGGTCGGTGGTGTCAGTGGTCAGTGGTCGCTGGTCGGCGGTCGGTGGTGTCAGTGGTCAGTGATCTCTGGTTTCTGGTCGGTGGTGTCAGTGGTCAGTGGTGACTGGTCGGCGGTCGGTGGTGTCAGTGGTCAGTGGTGACTGGTCGGCGGTCGGTGGTGTCAGTGGTCAGTGGTGACTGGTCGGCGGTCGGTGGTGTCAGTGGTCAGTGGTGACTGGTCGGCGGTCGGCGGCCTGTCCACACAGAGCGCGCTGTTTATCGGTGGCGGCGTACAATATACACAGCCCACCACGCGGCGGACACAGAGGCGGTACAGAGGCGGCGCGCTGGCCTACTTGTGGGCCTGCTGTCCGCTGTCTTCTGTCTTTGATGTTCGGACTCTCCGACCCAGTCCGGCTACTGGACTAAACTACATATCCGTCTGCGGCCTCTCCCGTCAGCTCAGTTCTTGCCTTCTCTCTCTCTCTCTCTCTCTCTCTCTCTCTCTCTCTCTCTCTCTCTCTCTCTCTCTCTCTCTCTCTCTCTCTCTCTCTCTCTCTCTCTCTCTCTCTCTCTCTCTCTCTCTCTCTCTCGTCTCCCGCCTGCGTGATTGTTTGTCTGTGGACTGCCTTTTGCCTATTCGGGCTGTCTATAGTCCCCGATACAGTGCCGAAGGCAAAAAATATTAATCTAAGCTTGAAAACAGTTAATATTTTACATAGTCATCATACAATAATTCGATGTTCGACAAAGTTTTAGGGCAGAGTCAAGGTTCACGCACATTACATTAATGAATCAGTATCATCAAATTCATACCTATACCTATTTTATAAATTGTCATCTCTGAGAGTGTGTTCCTCGGCGCCGGTCCGTGCTCGTTTTCTCCTCTCCAGCGCCCTGCGGCGCAGCGGCACCTCCCCCTGCGGTCGCTCCCGCCCCGCCCTCTCGCTGAGAGCACTGCCCGGGGCTGCGGCACCTCTCTGCGGTCGCCGCTGTCACTCCCCTCTCTCCCGAAGCGGCTGCTCTCTGTCGCCTGTCCTCTATTAATTGGTAAACATTGGTTTTTACAGTGAGCGCCCGGCCGGGGGCGGTGGCCCGCCCAGATTACCGGTCTGAGGCTGGCCGCCAGCCCGCCGCCGACCAGCGCGCTGCCTGCCGCCGCCGACGGCTGCCAGATCCGCATACCCGGCGCGTGGGAACAGGCTGCCGACAGCCCGATCTGGGCGAATTTTATGAATAATGAAGAGTGAGCGCAGCGGGCGGCGCGGCGCGGCGGCGGGGCCGGTGATGGACGGCCGGCAGCGCTGCTCCGCCGGGCCGCCGCTCTCAGACAGGGGAGCAGAGCCACTCCACCGAGAGATCAATGAAACGGCACATCAAGACAATAACAGAGATCGCCGAATCGTAAAGGGTCAGGTCATTAACTCGTGGTAGACAATGAAACATGAAAAGTGTGAACAGTCGATGACAACGAACTACATGTCGGTGATAACTGTGACTCTAACAAGCCACTGCAACTGTTTTATTGAGCTGTGCTTATAAAGTAGGCATGCAACTACTCATACCGAGCCTTTTAGAAACTATAGACCCAGTGTGTCATTAGGCACTACCCTTCAGTAATAAAAACATTTTGAATGGGTGCTCGCTATCTAACAGTTAGTCCTTTAAGGACTAACTGGGCTGAGTGTTTTTAAAGGGACTATCCCACCTTTAACATGGGGTTTGAGTTGAGATAGCCAAGTTTGCGGCGAGGTTCAGAAACCACTAACTATCTAGGTTGCAACCCCCGCGGCCTCTTGGTGTTGAAGAAATTCGTTCCCTTCATTTGAAAATGGGCCTTGTACAAGGCCCTATCTTCAACATGGAGCGACCGTTAGTGTGACGTCACCTCGCTTAGTCATTCTGATTTAAATGGGTTTGTTCGTTGAAAAATCGCTTAAAACTTGGTCTGAACTTTGTTGTGGTGCCTACAGAGTAAAAAGAATCAGCTTTATGACAGTAATGTGGCCTGGGGAAGGAGGTAATTTTGGGCTGTGACGTCACATATTTGAAAGTTTGTGTTTGGAATATGGGAAGCCTAAGATGTTTAATGAAAAATAAATGCCAGAGCCGTGTTCCTGGTCATCCAATCTATAAAGTCGGGCACAATTCAACTGGTTTTAACAACATTTTAGAAGGTGGGATAGTCCCTTTAAGCTTTTCATTGGCAGTGCCAACCAGTGCAAGGTAATATCATGTTCAATATCGCCTTCTGCACGATTACCTTCTAGTTAATCTTCAATTATTTTATTTTATGAATGATTAGGATTAAACTGTCTTCGATTTTCAATCACTGTTGCATTGTTCTCAAACCCTTTTCAGAGCGATAACTGCGGTCGCTGGACGTCGGTACTGGTATTATGAGCTGGTGAACAATGGAATGGTGACATTCTGTGTCGCGGTCGCCTTTATGAGACTCCGACCCAGTTCTGATAAATACGGCCCCTGCGCCCGGCTGAGGGGGTCCGCGGCGGCCGGCGCGTGGCCGATCCGGTGTCATATGGTGCCGCCGCGGCGCCCCTGTGCGCCGAGTGCTCCCCGTGCGGCGGCGCCCCTGTGCGCCGAATGCTCCCCGTGCCGGGCGGCGGCCGCCCGTGCCCCGTGTGTACGCGGTGTGTGTACCCTGTTTGTGCGCCCTGTGAGCAGTCGGTCCCGGCGGGGGTCCGGCCGACACCGGCCCCCGCTGGGCGCGCGCGGTCAGAGGGCTCCCCTGATCCACCGCCCGACCGCTGCCCGGCCACCGGGTCATAATTACTCCCCCGGAGTCGAGTGGAGTCGGGGCCGCGCTCCATTACAAACAGCAGACGGCACGGCACTCGAACAGCACTCAGGGCCAGCACGGTGCACACTGCATAGACTCGGCGCAAGAACCGTGCACTTCAGTGTAGCGATACGGCGCCGAGTATCTGGCGCCACGCCGAGTATATAGTAAGTGTACTTACCTACTACTTCTACTATACATACCTACCGACACTACCGGCCACTGGGCCATCCGAGTCACCATTTCGTTGTACAGAATCCGTAAGGCGCAACACTTTACTCGAATCTTGACGTGCTATAGACGTTGAATTACGAGGCCTATGTATATTTCATGGCTCATGGCCTTGTTCTGCACAATACACAGTGCGAATTCTACAGTTGAAACATTAGAAAGGCTGCAATTAAATGACGAAATACGTGAAGGAACAGCATAATGATCTACATATCTATGCATACATACATAATGTATACCTATATCTCAAGATAGGTAATCTTCTGTTCAATGAATGCGAATGTTTCCAAAATCAATTATCAGAACGGATAATCTTCTGTTCAAATTTGCAAGCAATTTTTTTAAAGCAATTTAGAACTGAAGAAGGACAGTGACCAAAATGAATTCATTATGTAAACAATTTTCGAACCTTTCGTAATCATTGAACATAAGGCTATATTCAGATACGTTTACCTAAAAAGACCATATGAATTAGTATTTGAAGGTATATAGGTACGTCATAAATATATTGCTTGCTGCAATTTGAATTATGCGCACCTTTCCGCATCTTCACATGTTTCTGACATGTTGGGAGACGCCTCCCAGGGGCGCGGCGGCTTTGATAGATGAGTGTGAAACTCGACAGGCCCCCCGTTTTTGCGCCGCGCTCTCGGTCATTATTAAGGGTTTATTTGAGGTTTTTGTTCTGGACCAGCGCCGGGCCTCCTGCAGTGAGCCGGTTTGAAATCGAAGCCCGTCCAAGTCCTGGCTGATCGCATGTCCCATGGGACAGCTCTTCCATTGCCGCATCTACTACAGCTCGAAACGCGACGACCTCAGCCAGTTGCTGCAGTTTTTCTGCAGATAAAAGTCAATGCATGGGACTTAATGCCGAACATTACTATTATTGGTCGACGAGTGTCCATTTCTGCAGCCAGAAGATTCCCATAGCCCTCAGAGAGCGGCTGCTGATTGCTGCTGAGTGCTCCGGGAGCTCGCCGGTGCCGTGACGCGGCTGCCCATGTTGTAGGCTCTCAGTGTCGTGGTGCGGCCGCCGCGCCACCCGCCGCGGCACCGGCGCGCCGGCCGCGGGAGTCGGGCCGCCCTGCCGCGGAGACGGCTCTGCCCGCCGGGACGCCGCTGCCGCTCCAGCGGTGAACAGCGCCGCGCCGCTGCCGACGGCACACGGCCGCTGCGAGTGGCGACTGGTGAGCCGACGTCTCTGTCAGCGCAACACTGCCCGCTGACACGCGTATGTAGGTGGGCACCGCTCTAACTGTCAGACTTTTAGCTACCGCTGTCAACACTAGTCGATAAAGCAAAACCGGACATGGTGGATGCCTTCACGTGGCGAAGCTGCGCTGCCAGCGTTAGTGAAAAATGTCGCAATGCTGTCTCTTTATCCACTTCGATATAATTCAAGACCGCAAAGCGCTCTGCGCCTTGACTCATTACCCGGGCAGCCTTCTGGTGCGCCGGTGTCCTGTCGGCCTGGCCCTGCCGCGCGGCGGCCGACAGAGACTAAGGAGCTGTCGGAATGCGGCGGGTGCCGACAGGACAGTGGGCGTCCGTCTCAGTCCAAACACTCACTTCCGTGGACTGGTGTGATATGAAGCAGCGAGGCGCCCATCCAGCCTGTTTATTTGCAGTGTTAGACCTCTGTTTTGGTTTTCGGCCGCCTGTTTCGGGCATGCCGGCTTTTTGTGCTTGCAGCGGACGAAATATGATCTCCATTTCCAGCCCCAAAGTCGCCGCGCCAGCTTTGTAATTAAAACGAACGCCAGCGCGGTATTTATGACAAATTAACGCCATGTGACGCGGCCGAGTGGCGCTGGCACGGCCGGCAGCCTCCTCTCCGTGGCTGGCTGGCCGTAAACACCCTCTGTGACGGCGGCGGCCGCGCCTGTCCCGGATGGCACACATGTGGTCCGAGGCAGTGGCGACAGCAGGCCGCTACCAGCCGGCCTCTGGCGACGGCTGCAGCCACCGGACCACGTCACCAGGACGACCGGCACCAGTCATCGGATACCGCTGTCTAACTCTGCTGCCGCGCTGCCGCCTCTGCTGTCAATAAGGCTAATTGATTCATGGGGTCAATCATATTTGTAAATTTATCTAACCCACCTAAATGGCAATATCAAGTACCGACAGCCGCTTGACATCCTTAGCAGATAACGCAATACTGCCGAGATGATATACTTACTCAGATGTCCATTGGAAATGTGGTTCAAAAGTTATGTCTTTGAATGGCAATTACTTTTCAGATAGGCAGCCTCGTTCACCACTTTGAATGTCATCTCCCGCTGTGATGTTTGGACCTTATGCACGGCATTTCTGGTCGGCTCCCGCCCGTCGGGGAGGGCTCGCTGGTCAGCCGCACCTTTCATCATCTGCGAGCGCGGCCGATCAGATATGCCGGCCGCGTCCCCCTCTCCTTACAGCAGGTGTCCCCCGCCGCGCGGTCGGCCGTTGCGGCTCATTTTCACGGCTGTTGTCATCTGATTTGGTGGCTTTGTCCGCCGGGAGAACCACAAGGTAGCCGATTTGGTGCCGCGCGGCAAAATATGCCGCCGGCGCCCCACCTGTTTTTCAGGGTGTCCATATTTCTGCGTTCACAGTGCCAGGAGTCGGCGGCGGCAGAATGCGGCCGATAATGGCTGGAGGCCGTGACTGTTCGGACACAGTGGGCACAATGGCAGCGGCCGGGCCGACACTATTTTCCCGAGGAGCCGAGTGGAAAGTAATATGGTTTCCACAATGTCACGAAGAGGTGCGAGCCGCGCTCAAAGGATCGAACATAAAAACGGGAAGAACACATATCGAGCACGACAAAATGCCTTTCAGAGGTGGCTGATGAATGCGACCCAGTGTGGTGTCGCCGGTCGCACAAAGGGCTACTTTGTAGGAGCGGCGGGCGGGCGAGCCGCGAGCCGCCCTCAGTCGGCACCGAGAACGTTTTTGCCGGGCCGTGAAGCATGGCTGGTGAACTCTGATATAGTTAGTTACCCCGGCCACGCCACCGTTTGCATGACTAGGATTACATTACACATGCAGGGAATTATAAGTTCACAGTTTACATGAACCTACCGATTATGCCAGAGCTTTGAAGGACGAAACGCCATTTGAAATTCGAACTTCAAGTAATCACCTCTATAGTAGGACCTCCATGAAAGCGTTGAAGAAAGGAAAGATAAAAAACTATGCTTGGGGGGGGGGAGGGGTACACTACTTACCGACTGTGGCAGCCTGGTATATTCACCGGGGTTCATATATTTACCTAGATCTATTCGCCACTTGTCATATATCTCCAGTTGTTTTTGGACCTTTTTTGGTCTTTAGGTAATCAATACCGTTTGGTAATCAATACCGTTAGGTAATCAATCAAATGACGAACAAAAAAAAAAATGAAGAATATTCTTAACGCCGAAACATAACACTGCGATTATCATATGATATTGCTAACGCCATTAATTGCTGATAATAGGTATTACTAAAAATGTATTATGCTCTGCCTGCAGCGCTGTTCTGTGCTGGGCATGAACGTTGAACGACCCGCCCAGTGCGGCTGCCTGGACTGGCCAGGTGACTGACCCGTTCATCCTCTTAGACCACTGGGGTTGGCTGGGGCGCCGCGCGAAGGCCGCGCGAACCGCCGCGCGTGCGGTCCGCGTGCCGGGCTCGCGCCGCGCCTGATCGATGAACATCTGCAACACCCACACACGTGAGCAAACAGCAATTAGAGCGGCGGGCAGCCGGCGGCCCCGCAGCACCTAGACCTATCTGTTTTATCGGAGGGCCCGCGGCGGGTCCGTGGCGTCTCGGCGGGCTCTGGGACCAGACCCGTGGCCCGTGCCTCCCCGCCCCGGCTGCCAGACCGCCGCCCTGTCTGCCCAGGGCCCGCCGCTCTACTGACTAGCGTAGCTCCTGTCCAGGCTGGCTCCACAACGTATTATCCCCGCCCTGGGATCATTACGATGTCTTACTTCCTAACATACAATGCATCGACCTTCCTGTGACCTGACCTGGCAATCCTTTAGTGTTACTCTGACTTGACCTCTTCTTTTGTGTTTTTTAGGTATAGGTTTATATTGGGTTATATTGGGTTATATTGGGTTTCTTCTTGGGTTTCTTCACTCTTCAGTGCGATAAGTTTCGGTACAAACATGGGTGAAATGCATAGCTCACACTTTGGAACGACAGCGTGCAGTGTCTGCAGTTGCACACTGTAGGTACTTACCTTCATGTCACGATACGGGTTAGTAGCAGGTGCATGGGCGAACTTAATCATCGGTGTGGTTATGCAAATACCTACCTCAGCTTTGATTCCCGGATTCCACCTGTGAGGAGCTGCAATCACCAGTGAAATTATTCCTGCATATTAGCTCGTGCTCAAACCTATGCCAGAATGATTACAATTACGAGGGTAAAAGAGATCACCTAAATAAATGCATACATTATTGCGCAGGTTTAAAATGCCTCTCGAATTCCTGGAGTGTACTCCAATTGTCATGCAGAAATTCACGGGCGCTATGCAGAGCCCGCGTCATATCCTGCGGGCACTGCAAATTACCCCCGTGCATTTCTGCACAGATCACCGCATACCACACCATGGAAGGGCGCACAAGAATGGCCCCCGGGCTACTGCCGGCCGCTGCCAGACTGCAGGTATGTGTGCGCCAGCGTACGCTGCCCGTGCTGTAGGTATGCCCTGGGCTGTTGTGACGGCGCTGCGGCCAGCGATACGTGGGTGCAGGGTGATGACGTCACATGGGCTATATGGGAGCATACTCGTCAATGTCAAGATGGAGACGTCATCAGGTCAGGAGCACTTGGTGAAAGCACCTTCCGCTGACTCCAACACAGTTCGGGTGCAGTTTTGCACTGACTCGGCCGCCTCCAACACAGTTCTATACCGGGCCGCTGGGCTCGGTATGGGCCTCTGGGCCGCTCGAACTCGGCGCCGGAGTGGCGTGCTCTTGGTGGTACCTATACGCCGCTGCAGCATTCTGACGGCATTGGCCGGCGTCCATAAGGCACCGGCCTCGGGCGGCAGACGGAGGAGCGCCGGCCGCCCCCGCCCCCGCCCCCGCCCCAGCTCCGTGCTCAGAGCCCATCCAAGGCTGGCGCCTCTCCATCCCGGGCCGAGCCCTGCAGACGGCGGCAGGGCCGATCAATGCTTGCCTGCCGTCAGCGCTCCCCAAAGCTTGATTGTATAGAGCTGGCATGTCTTATATGGTACAACGTTTCTTTGAGCATGATTGTAATAGATACAAATGGTAAAATTGACCTTATGCTCATAATGTCGGATAAATTAATTGAAAAAAGGTCCAGAATATATTTTCTAACTTGGTTTTTCTTCGGTGGAGTCAAAAATGACTCCACCATTTTCGACTCCACCGAAGAAGAACCAAGTTGGAAAATATATTCTGGACCTTTTTTCAATTATATTTATCCGATATATGAGCATAAGGTCAATTTTACCATTTTCATTGATTAGCTAACATGTCCATCGAGCGGACTCGGAGAGCGTCATAAAGAACCAAGGCAGAAGTGTTGGCGATATCTCTTTCTTTTGCTGCTAATTTCGTTGTCATAAGTGCTGATAGTCTCGAGCTACCGTCCCAAAGACAGCTCACAGCGGCCCCTCAGCCTCGGTCTATATGGCCCCTGATCTGAGCTCCGGTGATGGTATACCGGGCTGTCCGGCGGCGCTGCGCCACGGAATGCGGATCGGCCTGGGGCGGCGTGTGATTCAGTCCAGTTGTGGCGCCAGGTGGGTGGACGCCGAGTGCCCCCGGCTGAGGAGTGTCCGACGGGAGTGCACAGGAGTGCCACCGCAGTGAGTGCCGTCAGACCGGTACGGCACCGCAGGCCCAGACACGTCGCAATAGGCGCGGTCCAGCTCAGGACATAGAGTTACATAGTTGGTGGTGCTAGCGCTTAGCTGACACAAGGCTGATTGGACTGTGCTTGATGGCTTTGCGGAGCTGGAGCTCGGGACGCTACACAGCTTCATTGAGCGTGCACGTCCGACGGACGATATCGGCTGATCGGGCCCGGTCAGATGCGCGCGGCCGTGCCGACTTTATCACCGCACACGTGATTCATCCACTGAGCGCGGCAGTCTCTTCAAGTGGCATCAATAGACCATAAATCGGCCACACTTTGGCACTGAGAAAACACTCAGAGTCGCTGCTGCGGGTGATGTGTGCATGAATAAATTAAATTCACGGGTGATAAATGTCACTAGTCGGAGCAGTACTATCATCACACAGCTGAGCAACGAACATTGGACTGGGTGGAGAAAGCAGTTCATTTTCATGACGTGAAGGTCAATATCAATACTGATTAAATACATTACAAAATATGTGATGCAGACGCAGTTCGATTATTTTAATGTGCTAAATGCAATAAAAGTCATTTCGCAACGGATCAACCAATCCAATTCAAAAAAGTTCGATGTTTTATCCGAATATACTCTCGAATGCAGATACTTGTCATTTATTGTCTCAAATAAAATAGCTCCATTTTTATCAAACCTGACGAAGTTGTGTTTGGATGTCGATTTTTTTTTATAAAAGAGTTCAGCTTGTGAAGTTAGCGAACGCTCTCGGCGCACCTCGGAATCCTTTGGCACGCGGTTGGCCTTGTTGCCGGGCGTTTGGAGCGGCGTTTTTATTGCCATCGGTCCGGCTGTGTGACAGCCGGCCGCCCCAGAAATGGCTTCTGTCCCCGTTCCACCTGTGGGGTCCACAAATATTGCCGGGCTGTATAAATTCCTGGCGGCCCTCTGCGACCGGACACACCTCGGTGGACCAGAGCGGCCGGCCGGGCTGGCAGGGGAGGGAGACTGGGAAGGAGCTGAAGGGGGCTGGGGGACACTGACTCACCGACGTGACACACGGACGGGGAGCTGTGACCTGATCAGCCAGCCGACTTAGCTCTGGGGGGCCAGCCGACGGAGGGCTGCACTGGGGGTTACCGAACGAACTGACAGAAATCTGAGGCCCTACTGAGACCTGGGGACTCGACCAGGCATGGGGAGATGAAACGTCGCCTAGCTTAGCTGTGGCGACGTTTGTGCTGTGGGATATCACGATACAGGGTCATCGACGTTCAATCTGGTCAGTGGCATTCCTTCACAGCCGAAAAAGAAACGAAGACCAAGACGCAGTGACAACATGGGTGCCTCACATTTGCGTTTCATCAGCTCTCTTCTCTTTCGCCTCTCACTGATGCCACAGGTCATGATCGATCCAGCTCTCTGGCGCAATATGTCACCCCACGGCCATCAGAGAGCAGTTTTTTAACAGCACCGGACGGCCGCCGTCCCCGGTCGGCGGCGTCCCGACCGTCTCAGTCCCTCTCCGTCGTCCGTGTTTTATTGGGCTGTTGGCCGTGTTTTACGGTGTGACCGTGTTTTATGGCCGTCCCCGAAGTGTCCCCAGTGTCGGCTCCGGTGACAGCTACTGACCGACCACCCAGAAACTGGAGCTGTCGGGCCGACCGGAGGACGGACGGCGGACGGGCGGCGCGGGCGGACGAGCGGTTCCCGACGGCTGGTCGGCAGTGTCCAGTGGACGATAACCGGTCACGGCACACCCGCCGACGGCACACCGCTTCAAATTCAGACGGCTCGTTTGCAGCCGTTTGAACGTCTTACAGTTAACCAGCAATTGATACTAATTCGTGTGCAATCTTTGTGGCCTTGTTTCTGAGTCTTGAGCTATTGGAACGCAAATACCAAGCTTCGCCATTTGGATCTACTGGTAATTAGTTGAGATCTTTTCAACTTTACTGATAGGGTTCGTTCGCGACCCAACTCTCGTTGAACGCCACAGCCCACAGGTCGGACATCCCGGGTCTCTTCGTTGAGTGTCATTGTAGCGTACTCGTCTACACATGTATCCGCCACCTCATTCAGCCCGATCCACCCAGGCCCCGGTAGACACAAGGTATGAAATATAAGTACGTATTTATTCTGGCTCGAACAAATCTGATAACAAATTACAACACTCATAATCTATCAATGGAACACATTCTGGAATAAATTACTGATTATGCGAAACACAACACGATGCAAAAGAAATACATGACAACAGCGCCGCCGGCGGTCATGGCCAGCGAATAAAACACAACTATGACACCTGAGACATTGGACAGGGTGCAGCTGGGCAGCTGCGGCGGACCGGCCGCTCACATGGCCAGGATGTCGGCGATGCTGAAGCCGTGCTTCTTGGCCGGCTCGGAGGGGGTCGGCGAGGAGCCGTCGCGGCGCGGCGAGCCCCAGCCCAGCGAGCTGGCCGGCGACTTGGGCGGGCTGGTCGAGCGCTCGCTGCCGGCGCACTCCGAGTCGGCCGGCGAGTGCACCAGCTCGTGGAAGCGCAGGGAGGAGAGGCGGTCGAACGTCTCGCCGCAGAAGCAGCGGTGCGCAGCGGCGGTGGGCCGGGCGGCCGGCGCCAGTCGGCTCTGCAGGCTGCGCAGCTCGGCGGCGGCGGAGGCCGACTGCTGCGAGCACGACGAACGGTGCACGGCCAGCGTGCGCGCCTGGCAGAAACCCTTGTCGCAGATGTCGCACTTGAACGGCTTCTCCTTCATGTGGATGTACTTGTGGTCTCGCAGGTGGTCCTGCCGGCGGAACGCCTTCCCGCAGACGTCACACGGGAACGGCCGCTCGTCCGTGTGCGTCCGCTCGTGGATCAGCAGGTTGTAGCTCTTGCTGAACTCGCGCTGGCAGTACTTGCAGATGTAGCGCTTCTTGGGCCGGGTGGGCTTCTGGCCGAACAGCTCCGGGCGCAGCAGCGGCTGGCTGAAGTAGCTGAGCAGGTGCGGGTGCAGCAGCAGCTCCGGCTTCCCGGCGGCCGCCAGCAGCTGGGGCGTCAGGTAGAAGCCGGGCAGTTGGCTCGGGTGCATGGCGAGGCCGGTCGGTGGCGGTCGGGAGCGGAGCAGTGAGCGGGCGGCGGCGGCGGCGGCGCGGCGCGGTCTGACGGTCGGCGGCGGCGGCGGCGGGCGGCGGCCGGCGGCGGCCGCCACCGGCCCGCCCCTCGCCGCCGATTGGCTGCGGACCAGGGACCGCCCACGGCCGCGGCCGCCGCTCAGGGACCGGTGAGGTGGGCGGCCGGCCACCGCTGCCCGGCGGCCCTGGCAGCGAGACGGCGCCGACACCGCCACCGCCAGCTGCCCCCGCCGACCCCGCCACCGCGCCCCCAGCTTCTGCCGGCGCCCTCCACCCCTTCACTCCCTTCCTCTCACCTCCCTCTCCCTCTCTCTCTCTCTCTCCCTCTCTCTCTCTCTCTCTCTCTCTCTCTCTCTCTCTCCTTTTCTTTCTTTCTTTCTCTCACACGATGTTTATCACAATATGAACTAGCTATAACAGGTTTGGTGATTGTTAATTTGGAATTACGTCGTAGTTATATGACATTAGGGAAACATGACGGATATAGGACATTCAAAGTAACGGCCATTTGACATTCGAAGGACTTGTTCATAAGACAATGCAAAACTCTTGTGGTGCCTTCAAAGAGCTGTTTTACTTTCATACCCATGACATTTTATGCCTTTCGGGTTTCATCCATAGTACTTCTACATGGCGCTGGAAGCCACGCCCACTAGCGATCGTTTATAAATATCTCCATTCCCCAACCCCAGTTACATTTTTTCATCAAAATGTGCTTGAGAGCTGCTTTATTTTTATGTTTTACAAACACGTATATATAGGTTATTCCACTTCAATTCTGTTGTGACTATCAGGCCATTTCAATTGTTACTTTTGGACTGTTATAGTCCATCAATCACTGTACTCCCGCCTGTTCCTTTATTACTCTTCATGTCTCCGCACTAGTTGTACTTGAGAGGCCTGACGTCGCGTTACAGAGAGCTAGGAATCATGAAGGCGGTCTGTTCAGTGTTCGCACAAAAAAAACGTATGCAAAAACACATGGTCATGATTTGCTCTATGTTGCTGGTAGAGCTGCTTGGCTTGACAACGGAATTCATTTTGCATTTATTGTGTGTTTGTGATGCAATAGCATTTGCCTTTGCAATAATTTTACCTGTAATACCTACATATTTTTCAGTGCGGGCTTACATTATGTCACAGAATGCAAACCAACAAGAAAGCGTAGCTCAATAACGGACACAGTTTTGGGTGAAATTTCTCACTAGGTACGGTTTCTATTCAGTGACCCAGCACTAACTTGGCGTGCCGAGTGGGTCCGAATCCTGAGTGAACCCTATAGGTATTGGTAGATTCTTCCCTGATTTAATTCACAATTGCCTATATTTTGTTTCAAACACCTATATGCGTCGAACACACACAATACGCTGAAAAGCGCATGGTTTCTAGGTATTCTATGTTTGTCGTCTTATCATCGCTGTAGGTCATACAAGTTCAACTCTACAGATTCTCCGGTTCGTGAAAATAATGCACGGATCTTATGCCCATCAATCCAATTTTCTAAATAAACTTTCAAAAAGCTCATGAATGATGATTTATCAGAAAATACATTTAGTGATGTTCAATTTTACTGAGTAGTTCTGTTCATTGTACATGAAATGCATGTTATGGACGTCAAAGAGTAGGGGAGAGTGGGGTAATTTGTCCGCTTTTTTTAGAAAACGATGTAACTAAAAATCGACAACACATTTCTGCATTTTCTCAACGCTGACAGGTGTGGCATACATTTTACGTTCGTGGACAGTAAACTTGAAATGATAGAGTAACTACTTATATTGAAATTGTGACGTATTACAAAGGTCTGCAAAGCGGCCAAATTGCCCCACTAGCAGGGTTATTTGGCCGGGGGTGTGGGGTAATTTAGCCGGTGTTAGTTTGAGGCCATGATTTTTGTTATAGGCGAGTCAGCTTCACATTCAGCAATGACGCGTGTCCTACGACGCATTTGAAGCATTTTGGAGGTTGACTCAGCCGTCACAGGAGTCGAAAATAGTCAAAATAGCGGCTTTAGATGCGATGACAGTTTTTTACGAATAGCTTTTGAAGTAATCAAGCTAGGCCAAAACTAAAAGTACCATCGTAATTCTCTCGTCATTCCGCATCGAAACATGTATGTGTTGACCTCGAGAGGTCAAGGTCAAAGGTTTGCTTCAGGTCACGTTACCTCAGGTCGCTTGACCTCAAGGTTGCGTGAGTTCAAGGTCATCATGTATATCATTCGATGCGCCTTGAGGAGCTGAACACAATGAGACCATTTGCGCGGCTGTATCTTTTTTCCGAAAGTATTTATTAGCAAAAAAGCGTTAGGTAAACTTTGATGACGTCACATGCCCTTACAGCTGTCCAATAGGAAATATGGCATCAAGGTAGTCAAATCCCAGTAAACATGCCGACGTCGGCCCGACGTCGGGCCGAGGCTCGGCCCGATGTCGGCCCAACGTCGGTTCAACCTCGGCCCGACATCGGCTGGACGTCGGATATGCCCGCATGTTCCGACGTCCAGCCGAAGTCCAGCCGACGTCGAGCCGACGTCGGGCCGAGGTCGTTTGCCGAGGTTGACGAGATCGTTTGTCGTTGGACCGACGGGGTCGACGTCGGCATGTTTATTGGGACAACGCGCCAAAAATATCAACCGGCGGCGGGATTCGAGCCCCCCAGTCGCCGACGTCGGCATGTTTACTGGGACAACACGCCAAAAGCATCAGCCGGCGATGGGATTCGAACCCCGTGTCATTCGAACGCGAGGTTAGTGCGCTAACCACTACACCACGCAGCCAGCTAGCGAATTTGGTTTGTTTTGTTGGCTTATGCCCTTTCGGTCTGACAAGACCATTTCAGAGCCGGAAGGATCATAGGATGGAGACATTGGTCTTCTTGGCGAGCACCCTGGGTCCAGTTCATATAGAGTCCCTGGTCCCATTGCTGTTACGTGACACTTATTGGAAAGGGCGACCCCACAATGGATTCATATAGCCACTCTTACACACCTGCACCAACGTTTCCCAAAGTGTCCCTTTGATAAGTGGCACTTTGGCAAAGTGACACTTGCCGACTGGCCTTTCTATATGAACTGGGCCCGGCCCTGGTGAGTTGCCGGGGCTGAGCCTGACCAAAGGATAGGCCGAGCAGCCCCCAAGCACTCACCGCACCCGGCTACGGGCGAGCTCGGCTTACGGGCAATCCCAAATGGGATAAAGTTTCCCGTCCAGTCCGGATCAGGGGGTTGCGGCGTGGAGGAAGATTTGAGTTTCCTGAGGATATTTTGAATACAGAAGCTCTTTATGAAACATGAACATGTATTTTATATTATTTCAACGGTCAAAACAGCGGCCGATGTCGGTCCGACGTCGCCCCGACGTCGGCCCGACATCGGCTGGACCTCAGCAATTGATCTCGGTCCGACGTCGGCCCGACGTCGGCTGGACCTCGGCTGGACGTCGGAACATGCGGGCATATCCGACATCCAGCCGACGTCGTGCCGAGGTTGGACCGACGTCGGGCCGACGTCGGCATGTCGATGCCGAGTTGCCGACGTCACCCCGACGTCGGCCGACGTCGGGCCGACGTCGGCATGTTTACTGGGAAGTTGGTCATGAATTATGTCCTTTATGGTATAATTGACCATGACAACTCGGCCGTCCCAGCATTGTGACTCTGAGCGCACCGGCCAAGTTGCCCCGCTAGTCCCGGCCAAATAACCCCACATTGCCATTCTGAAAATTTTTGTCTATAAAGTCGTCATGGCTGTACAGAACTACATGAAATTGCTCTTGGAACCGCTGAACACGCTCAAAAATGGCGCTATAATGTTGGAATTCGTTTACAGCCCAAGTACTACATGTTATACAAATTTTTTAACGGAAGTGAAAGTTACCATTTTCTAACGATATTCACGTTTTATTAATTTTGAATAAAACTAAGAGGGGGAAAGTTTTGACATTTGTTCTCGAGTTAGTTCTGCCGATGACAAATGAATAGAGACTAAAGTTATTTCATTCACTTTTATCAGCTTTCGTACAGGTGGGGGCGGCCAATTTACACCACCGGCCAAATTACCCCACTCTCCCCTAGTCAGCCCTGACGAGCTGGCAGTCCATACCCTGACCGAGTGTTTGCGCTGTGAGATACCTGTGAGCGCGCCGGTGGTCCTCGGCGCACCTCTGTTCTCCGGTCTGCGGGCTCACCCCCGTGCCGGGGTACCGGGGAGCCGGCTGCCCCGACAATCAGCCCACAGCGGTACCCTGCTAATTAGAGTGTCGTGCCGGCACTGACCGACAAAACAATCGGCGACGCCTCCCGGCCGCGCCGCCGCCTAACGAGCGGGTGTGAAGACACGTCGTCTACAAATTGACGGGGGAAGTCGGCTCCTTTCAGCGCGGCCCTGCGGTCGTGTAATCAGAAGGTGGACACAGCGCCGAGCGCCGCGCCGTCACAATCACAGACCACCAAATTAAAATGGTGCGACTACTCGTGCTGGGCGGGGCGGCCGGCCGCGCGGCGGGCCGCCTGTTATTAGCCGGCGAACCGGTACGGCGCGGCGCTGTTTGCCGCTGTCGCTTTGTTCCGGACAGCGGCGGGGGTCACTGGGGCCCGCTCCGCGCCCACCGAGACCACCGCTGATGGCTATTTACACTGGGAAGAGCTGTCCGGTCGCGGCTGACACGGACGTTCTCACACTTTTCAATTTGTGATGTGTGTTTGATGACACGGCCGCGGCGGCGATGGCCGGCCGATGGAGGCGCGGCGCGGCCGGCAGACTCTCATCATGACGCGGCGAGAGGCGTCATCAATAACACACCGGCCATTACTCAGAGGACGACCCGCCCGGCTCTCAGCCCGCCGCACAATCCGATGGACTTTATTCATGGAGGTATGTACCTGAGACTGTATGGCACATCCAAAAATGGCGCTACGCAAGTTTCCGTTCTAGCGCCGGTATTATTTGGAAACTGTTATGAATATTATATTTATTTAACCAAGAAATTAATTGAAATGAAGAACTGCGGTACAGGGAGAGGGAAGTAAACTGGGAGAGTGCTAGAGAATACATATGCCTTGGCTAAACATAAAAGGCTGTTTAGTGTTTATAAATCTAAGGCCTTTCTAAGCTTAACCCGCGCCCCACTGGGGGGGGGCTATTTATAGCCCCCCCTCCCGTTTTTCTGCAATAACTTCCAAACCGCTTGACGGATCAACGCCAAACTTACAGTACCTTTGGCTGCATCAATTTGACACCTTGTGTCAAAATTTGAACGTCGTAGCTACCATAGGTCGGCCGGAAATGACGTCAGAGTGACGTCATGTTCGGCCGATTTCGACGCAAAACATTGAACCACGGCAATCGCTCCCAAGAGCTCAGTTTTTAAGCTAGATCCAATTTCTTTGCATGAAAGGACTCAGAATTGACCGCGCTATCAAACTGCTATCTCGAATTTTCGAAATTTTGAAAATTTCGAAAATTTGATATAATAATATTCAAAATATGTATTTTTATATTTTTTTCAAAACGTTTTTGACTTTTCGAAAAAACCGGAATATATGTGACAGAACGCTTGATTATGACTAACTCTAGCAAGTTTTAGCTAAATATCTTCAAAAATGGCCAAGTTATGCGCATTATTGCAAAAAATTCACAATTATTAATTTTTCAAATCAATTTCAGTACGTATTTGACATCGTACACCAATATAAATGGCACCATCGTGTTCCTGAGCTCAAACTGCATCCAACAGACACCTTTTTTGTTGAAAAATTTTAACTTCAAAATTTGACCTTTTTTGACCTGAAAGTGACCTGACCTAAGCTAAATTCGACTCAAAATGACCTCGAATGACACAGACGACATCAAATTCGAAATCTATGGCCTAAATGGACCATAAAACATGTGTCACGTGACCGACGCATGATAAAATATTTTCGTGACCTGTGATGACCTGACCTTGACCTGAAAATCAAAGTAAAAGCTTGGTACCCTCAGGGTATCTAGAGCATCTGTTTAAGAGTGTGTGTACCAAAAATGAGCCTGATCTGACTTGTAAGACGGCGGCCAGAGCCCAAAATGTGAACAAGCCAAAATGCTAATAATTTTTACTTTGACCTGACCTGTGACGTCATCGGTGACCTCGAGGTCAATGAAATTAGGTTTCGCTCGACAGTTTTTCCGGGGCTATCAGACGCCGTTTGAATTTTGACGATCGGCCCAGTAGTTTCGGAGTTAGGAGGGGGGGCTATGAATAGCCCCCCCCCCCCAGTAGGGCGTGTTATACACAGACCCCAGTGGGGCGCGGGTTAATAGGTATACAAGTTTGCCAAACCAATGTCATCAATTTAGCAATCTCTATGTCTACTAAAAAAGTTGATTCTAAATGCTGATGGAATAGAAGCACTGATCGGATAAAAACATTTAAAGTGCTACTATCCGTCTGAGCGGGGCCTCTTCGTTTTACCAGGCCCATCTCCAGCTAACAAGGGCTACATTTCCGTCTGGCTCAGCCCCGGTTTCGTCTGACCGAACCCCGGCTCTATCTGACCGGCCCCCAGCTTTGTCTAACCGGCCCCAACTCCGTATGACCGAGCCCCATTCCCATCTGACCGAGCCCTGCAGCTCTATCTGACCGCACCCCGGCTCCGTCTGCCCAAGTGCTGACTCCGTCTGACCGGGGTCACACGCGCACCTGTGCGCCGGCCCGACCGCGGCGAATCAATTGGCCCGCTAATGGTCTAATCAGAGCAGCGGAGGCGGGCGGCGCGGCCTGGCGCGCGTGGTATGTCGGTCCATACATCTGCCTGTGACCGGACAGCGCACGACGCGACCACAGGCGCATGGTGACGGGAGGCGGGGTGGGAATGTGTGGGAGCAGGTGGCGTGATGGGTTTTCCATTCCCCGCACACTGGCAATTGGAACTGGGTATTTGAGGGATGGCTGGCATGGAAGGAAACTACATATAAAGAAATGAAAGCAAAATGAAGGAAGAAAGGAAGAAAGAAAAAATGAAACGAAGACAGGCTGCAAGACAGACAGACAGACAGACAGAGATAGAGAGAGAGAGAGAGAGAGAGAGGGATAGAGAGAGAGAGAGAGAGAGAGAGAGAGGAGAGAGAGAGAGAGAGAGAGAGAGAGAGAGAGAGAGAGAGAGAGAGAGAGAGAGAGAGAGAGAGAGAGAGAGAGAGAGAGAGAGAGAGAGAGAGAGAGAGAGAGAGAAGGTAGATGAAAGATGTTAGATTGGTTAAGATTAGATTACATGCATGCGCTACAGAGGCAAGAGATACGTTCTCATGTAGCTGAATTAGCAATTACACGCGTGTCCAACAACAGCATTAGTGGCAAGGGCCATCCCATTACTGCCGAGTCTGTATGCAAATGTTGTTTGCCGGCTGGTGACGGTCGAGGTACTGAGCGCGACCCTTGTTCTCAGGTGACCTCAGACTGTCCACTGGCCACGGTGGTGAACATGCTGATGCGCGCTGTCTACTGTCCAATGTCACTGTCCAGACTGGTGAACAGATGCAGAAATAGGGCTGTATGTGTTTTGCCAATTCATTATCGGAGTTCGGACACCCATTTTCTGCTCGCTGAGACAGACAGCTGCACTGTGGTCTATCAGAGCCTTGTGGTTGTACTGTGGTTGTAAACTCACAGACGGCCGCGCTCTGTCCGATGGCCGCTCTGTGCGCCGCAGCAGGATATTGCACCGTCTGCCGGTGATCGGTGTGCAATTAGCCGTCATCAGCGGCTGCAGAAGCGCTGTGCAGCCGCACGAGCGGCGGCTCCGGCCCGGCGGACCGAGCGGCGGCGGAGCGCCGTTCTCACGGCTCGGCCGGCAGAGGCGCAGCCGCCGGCCGCCGCCACCCCGTGATTAAGACGGCCTCGAGGTCAAATGTCACCGGGCGCACCAATGGCAGGCCGCCGCGGCGACTCACCGCGTTACGCCTCGCCTCCGGCCGCCCCCGCCCCCGCCCCCGCCCGGCGGCCGCCGCTCACAAAAACCACACGATCCACCGTGGAAAAAGCCGGTAAATCACCAACGTAACGGATTCCGAGCGTTGTTTCTGGCGGCCTGGAAATGTTCAACATTTCGTGACCGTGTCGGCAATAATGCAGGCGGAAGATCAGCGTCTTGGTCAAGAGTTGCCTACAAATGGGAGGAGCGGTGGATATTTACGTGATCAGTTAAGAATGAATGTCTCTAGTTTCTGGCTGGTAGTTTGGCCTATGCGAGGAGGTAAATTCGGCATAGAGGAATGAAACAAGCTTGAATATCGACTGTTATAGACCAAAAGCCTTGCTCATTTATTGTTGCGGCAGAAAATAAACTTTTACCGTGCATGAAAAAGCCGCGATAAAACCTGTACCTAAATGTCTGAAGCATTTAATAACTGCAATATGAAATTCTAAAGAGACAAAACAAAATGCTATTGCAAAATGTATCCTATGCAATAGAAAGCTTGAAAAGTCTCTAGCAATAGCAGGCTTGGCAAAATAGCACAAGAAACTTTCAGGAGTGATGATATCGGTATGCAGAAAACAATGGCATTCAACGTTTCGTATAGTTAAAATCTTACCCGCAAGTGTAAAAGATAGCGATTGTGATTTACCTCCCCCCCCCCAAAAAAAAAAAAACGGAAATAGCGACAGCCGACAATAGCATAGGTAGGTGTGTGCCGCGGTGTTCCTGGCAACGGTTCAAAGCATGATACAGCTAGCAAATGTTCCTATTCGCAGTTGGCCTTCATTGGTCAATTGTCATCCTCCACCTTTTGCGGTTGTGGGGAGAACAAAAGATGCGAGGCCCCGCGGCACGGGATAACTTAGAGCAATTTACTGACTAGTGGAATCTGCAGCCAAATTTTGACCTCCCGCCACACTTGTTAAAGTTTATGTAGGTACAGTTGATTTACAGTAGCCGGTTTAATGTTTTTCAAAAATATTTTTGTCGTCATGCTGTACAAGTCTATAACCTTTCTGGGGGCTTCAAACCTTACGAATTACATTAAAAAGTCAGTGCATTGGATTGGAACATATATGTCGTATTTCTATGTTCCATCACTTGATGTTATAGGATAACTTCATTAGCATCAATTGTCACCTTATTCTATGAAGTTGGTTAATTAATGAAACCTAAAACCCTTTTTATAAAGAGACTGAGAGTTATAGAATCGCAATCCATTTTCGACGAGTTATGGTAGTTCGGTGCTCTCTCGACTGGTACTCCGGTTTTCTGTATCGTGTCTCAGCCTCCTTCCGATGGCCGCGCTCCGATGGCCGCCCCCTCCAGTGGCGGCCCCTGCGCCGGCCGGCCTCCGTCTCCGGGCCCGCCGCTCCCAGCGCCCCGCTCGAGCGCGCGCTCCCGGGTCAGCCGGGTCAAGCTCTCCATAATGCCGGGCGGGTGCAGCGATCGGAATCTCATCAGTCGCAGCTCGGCCCGCCGCCGGAGCCCGGCGAGCTTTCTCCGGCGGCGGCGGCGGCGGCCGGAGCCCGACCGGGTCAGGTCAGGTCACGAGGCCCGCCCGCCGCCCACCGAGGCCGCCGCATTAGCTCGTCCACCGCTCGCCGCTATGGGAAAGAGAAAGCATTCGTGAGATGAGCATTAGGAGGTTTGGATTGCGGCAACATAGATCGACGACTCGGATCACAGCCTGAATGTGTGATGGGCTAATTGGGATTTTAGCATGCCCGGTGGCGAAGTCGTGTCTCAAATCGGTAGAAGACATCGCCGTGAATGTTCAAGTCGTCTAATATAACCCGGCAGGCGGTGGGCCTACCAGCCACCTTCCGCGCGGTGGGGGGGGGGCATTTTTTTGCCCCCCCGTATCTCCGAAACTACTGGACGGATCCGGAAAATTCAAACGGCGTTCGATAGCCCTGTCAAATTTGTCGTTAAAAACCAAATTTCATTGACCTCGGGGTCACCGATGACGTAACAGGTCAGGTCAAAGATAAAATGTTTCACCGTTCACGGGGCTTCTAGGGAAAGCGCTATAACACCGAGTAAAACGCATTTTGTCGAAAATCAGCGATAAGGCGTCAGTTGTCTAGTAAATATGTTGCTATTAGAGGTCACTGGTCATACCAGGTCAGGTCACAGGTCAGGTCACCAAAGGTCACCAAGGGTCACCACATGAGCCCAACTTTACTAAGGTTATGCGATGCATGTTTTATGTTTTATTTTCATTTCCAACTCAATGGTGCTGGTTATAAGACCATCAGGTACGGTTTAGGTCACTTTCTGGTGGAGGTCCGGTCAAGGTCAGGTCAAAAAAGGTCAAATTTCAAAGTTGATATTTTTGCATAAAATGGGTATCGATTCGATGCAGCTCGTCACGGAGAGTCTAATGGTGGTCTTCGTTTTGCGATACGAGGTCTAGAATTGCTAAAAATTGAGTTTGAAAATTTGACGTCATCAATTTTGAACAGTTTTTTCGCTATAACTTGGCCAAAAAAAGAGGTATCGATCTCAAATTTGGTATGTATATAGAAGGCGGTAGGTACTATCACATATATTCCGTTTTTTGAAATTCGAAAAACTTTTTGGATTTTTCGGCTATTATATTCAAAAACTCTATTTTTTTTTATTTTTGGGGGTCAATTTCCAAAAAAAATCGAAAAATCGAAATGTAGTTTTGTAGCCCTTTTGATTCCACACCTTTTATGTCTGAAATATTTTTCTGTATCTCTAAAGCTGTAGGCCTGACAGCTCTTCCCGCGAAACCTTTTTTTGGGTCGAAAATGGCAAAAATGACGTCACTCTGACGTCATCAGCGGCCAACCTATCATAGCCTTTGGAAAAAAAAATTTTGGTCACCATGTGCGCTAGCTGCTCCCGGGAGGGTACTGAAAGTTTGGTGATGATCGGCGCAGCGGTTCTCGAGATATATCGAAAAAACTAAAGGGGGGGGGGGCAAAAAAATGCCCCCCCCCCCACCGCCTGGAAGGATAAGGGAACATATTTTTGAGTGCTATGCGAGTGAGGACCTGATTTCGATGTAGCATACGACATTCGTTTTGCCCTCGCCATCTCTGATCCATCCCCATCCCTTGTGCCGTCGAAGGACGCAAAATGGCCTGTGCCGGCGAGGGTTAACGACATTATCCAGTTTTTAAACGTAAGAAGTCGCGAGCTTGTTATATGGACATTGGAGGTGGCGAAAATGTACCACAATTGGCATATTTGACCGACTGTTTGGCATGCTACAACTTAGTTATATCTGGATTCTGGACCAAGAATGATAGGTAATAGCGAGATAATGTTCTACCTTTAAACGTGCAGCGAGGACGGCGAAGTAACAACAACAAACTCCAGCTGGTGAAAAGTTCCGATTTCTTTTAGGTCCATTGGCCATTGCATGTAGGTATGCAGACAAGAAATGCATAATTTATGACTGAGGGTTTCAGAGACCATCTGTTCGCGGGTTTCCCAGGTAACTGGCAGGAGAAAAGTTCTGCCAGTTTCACCTCAATCATACATATTCCTCTGCGCTGTCAGCATTCTAGGTGATATGTATGCGACGGTGTGCAGTTACATTGCTCACTTAACAGTCTGTCTCTAGAAGTCTGACGCTGAGTTGGTGTCCATCGATGCTCCAAATTTCACGAAAAGGAACTATAGAAAACAATTGTAATTTTGAAAACTTTTTGTTACGACCTTATGGGCTTTATCAATTATACGCATGGTAGCATAAGCATATAAAAGATTATAGATATAGGTACACATTCTGCATGGAAAACAGCCGCCATGCTCTTACGTTGCAAGGATGATCGATGGAATGGAGTGTATTATGGCAACTCTACTGCACTGGTCTCGACATCAGCTCATCTCTGAGGTCCGTTAGCCGGTTTGTTTGTGGCGCAGCAGTATCGGAGCGCATTCGGCCGCTCCGCTCCGAATATGACGCGTGTGCGGCGCACGCGGCGCGCCGGCGGTAATGAGCGGCTCGGAGTGGCGCGCCGCCGCCGGCGCCTCCTCCACTGTGGGAACATTCTTGAGCGCGGTTTTTGTGGCGCGCCGGCCGCGCGCGGCCAGCACGAGAACAGAGCGCGCGCCCCGGCACCTGGCCGACTCGTGGCCCACGGGTCACGGGGTCGAGTGCCGCCGCAGCCATCCTCGGAGCCGCTATGGGATTGGCAGCCGCCCCCGGAGCCTCTACGGTGGACTGGCAGCCGCCCCCGCAGCATCTACGGTGGACTGGTAACCGGCCCTGGAGTCTCTACGGTGGACTGACGACCGCCCCTAGAGCCTCTACGGTGGACTGACAGCCGCCCTAGGAGCATCTACGGTGGACTGGTAACCGGCCCTGGAGTCTCTACGGTGGACTGACAGCCGCCCCGCAGCATCATGGGAGCGGCAGCCACCCCCGGAACCTCTACGGTGGACTGGCAGCTCCTACGAGTCTGTACGGTGGACTGGCAGCCGTACTCGCAGAATCTAAGGGAGCGGCGGCCAGGGTGGATTGGTCTCTGGTATACCTGGACTCCGGGAGGCCCCCTCGGATGCCCCAATGCGGTGGGCCGGCAGGTTTGTTTTGTATTGTATTGTATTGAACAATCATGAGCGATCCAAATTCTGAAAGTGCGTGGCGATTACTGCTCAGAATCCGTATCCGCGGCTACTAATCGAAACATTCACAGCATTCACACATTCACTCCAGGTTCCCTCGGAGGCCTCTATAGGGGATTGGCACGTTTCCCGAACAGGCTCGATATAAGGTGGCAAATTCAGATTCAGATTCAGATTTATTCAAAAGAAGTCCACTCACCGTGGCTTTTCACTCTTTCACGTCAGTGTACAAGTACAAAAAGGACGAATTTAGGCCACATTCACGTTCCACACGCATACCACTCATGCATCAACTCACTCCGATCATCACTGAGGATCGACAGATCCGACGACCGCTCTGACAGCTCTACGGAACCCGGGCTCACAGGGATCTGCCCCTATACCGTTGAGCAGTGTCACGCCACGGTAACACATTCTCCGCCTACCGGATTCAGTGCGTATGTTGGGGCGGCTGAATAGATCGGCTTGCCTCGTTCTGTAGGTGTGCCTTTGGCTCGATCTCGGTCCAATAGTTCCACATAGGTACTCAGGCTGCTGAGTCACGATAACACTCGCCAGCGCACCAGGGGTGTAACTTTATGATATTGTCAGGGGGGGCTCAGCAGTCAGCAGCAAAACTTTCCATATTTGGGATGTCTGTACGTACCTACCTACGGGTTTTCGACAGGAGGGACGGATCGGCCGGCTAAAAACTTAAACCTATAGATATTGTTACTGTTCTTTGTCAGGCCGATGCACTATATGTCTAATGGTATGGGCCAAATGCCTACACAGTACAGTCTGAAGTCCGTTTCCATTTGACATCGTTAATGGTAAAGCCTTTTGTCTTCTACGAGGTATACATAACAATTACATGTGCCACCGCAGTCTGATAGGTAATGCCATAGACCACTATATACGTATATACGATATATAGTGGTCTATGGTAATGCATATACATGCCTGCGTCTGCGTGTGAGGGTGCTTAATCACATGCTTGATGAGGGTGCTTAACGAGGGTTACAACTCCCGATCTGTTTTTGACTCGAGTATGAATTGGCGGCGCGAAGCGCCGCGAAAATTGGCAAAATCACTTGGCAAAACAGCTCTAAAACATGACTTTTGCAGCCTGTGTAACAAGTTTGATGCCAGAGGCAGAGCACCTAAGATCTGATCACCAAGTCAAGTGGCCTTGCATATAAAAAACTGAGGCCCTTTCAACCGTATAGCTTATATCCTAGAAGTTTGAGTTTGTTTTAAACTGCTCAGCACTTAGCAGTGCGTAAGGAATCGAAATCCGGCGAGTTTTTGGAAATTGGAGAAACTTTTTATGGATATCCCCAATCTGTAGCGTCCAGGACCGCTTTCTGGATCCGCCACTGGTCAAGAAACATTCAGTCAAAAGAAAAAGGCTCATAGGTACCACAATTCAGTTTTACCGTGCTGTGGGTTTTAGGAGCATATCTGTTGTCAATGGTACAGAAAGAGTCGATCAATCGACTCTGCAGCACTGCACAGTAATGTAAAGGTAACGGCGCAAGCAATTCGTGTAATTCGGATTTTTACGGAGCGAGCGAAGCGAGCGTAGTCTTTCCTTAGATTAACGGAAATTTCTGAGTATGAGCGGCCGGCCGGCCGGCCGGCCGGCCGGCCGGCCGTGGTCACGCTTTTGCGACGCTTATATCTCAGCAACCACTTGACCGATTTACATGCGGTAATTTTTGTAGGGTAGCTTCATTCCTTCTACCAAGTATTGGACTATTCCCGATGCATGTGGGTGACCCCTTATGCACGTGCCACGTGCAAAACGAAGAGGTGTCACTTTTGTAATTGATGCAATATCTCGGTAACTACTTGGCCGATTGCGCTGAAAGTTGGCATGCAGGTAGGCACCCACTAGGCACTGCATATCCATGTGCCAGAGTTGGGGTGCTGCTGCACGTGCGCACGTGCAGGGGTCGTTTCCAGATCTCGAGAACGGCTGGACCGATGGCGCTCAAATTTGGTACACGGTTAGGGACCAGTTAGTAGGGTGCCGTGCACAAGTCAGTTGGGACCCATTTAGCACGTGCGCACGTGCAGGGTGCCGCTCCCAGATCTCGAGAACGGCTGGGCCGATTGTGCTCAAATTTGGCACATCGCTAGAAACCGGTCAGTAGGGTGCCGTGCACAAATCAGTTGGAGGTACCCCCTCGAAATTTCGCACGTGCAAGACTCACCCCCTCGCTCGCTCCGTTAGTCGCCCCAAAAGGCGCTATACTGGTATATCTGTGATCTTACGAAGGGACAATGGAGAAGTAAGCAGGACATACAAAAATTGGCCTAGGCATTGTTGGAGGGACCCATTTGTTTGGAGCAGTCGATCGCTTTTTACGAATCTTTTTATCTTAGCCTCTGAAATAATTGAAATAATGGGACGCCCTGCACGACGGTGAAGCTGACTGGAACTCAGAGACCCAGGCGCAGGTTTAACCACCGATCCACATCTACCCAGTAGCGGCGGAACACTTTCATTTAAGGGGGGGGGGAGCACTGCCGACTTTTGGTCCCATTCTTTCCATGCAACGCCCATGGGGCTCATGTTAACCCTCGCCCGTATGGGGGGGGGGGGGGTCGACCGGACGAAGCGAACCCTTCGTTTTTTTTTTTGCGAATACTCGCGTAAACAGCGGCAGATCGCCACGAAACTTTCAGTATCCTCGCGGTAATCAATTTTACACCTACCCTGAAAATTTCATGACCCTTGTCCAAATGACCTTTGACCTGTGACCTGCTTTTCGAGACCATGTTTGGCCGGAATCGCGATTCGGCGCATGTCGACTCGCATTAGCCGCGCGTTTGCAGTCTTTTCGTGGTTTTAAGCGTTCAACATGGGATGTAATGTGGCTCCCATGCATTAGGGTGGATGTCAAGGTCACCGGAAGATCAAGTCAGGTCATTGACCTTTGATGACCTCGGTTCACTTTTTCGAGTTTTACATGGTTCTAGACTAGATGCATTTAGGCTAGGTCGGGTCGGGTCAGGTCAGGTCAAGTGAAGTCAACCAGTAGGGGTCCTGCCAGGTATTCATAGTAGGTGTCAACCACCTCTGACAGCTTCGTAACCTATTAGGAGGGCACCAAAACTACTTCGTAAATGTCCATATGGTTGCCAAATTCCAATTCAGCTCCAAAAACTAGCCTAGAAACATGTAAAACTCGAAAAAGTGAACCGAGGTCATCAAAGGTCAATGACCTGACCTGACCTTCAGGTGACCTTCACACCCACCTTAATGCATTGGGAGCAACATCATATCACATGTTTGAACGCTTGAAACCACGAAAAGACTGCAAACGCGCGGCTAATGCGAGCAGACATACGCCGAATCGCGATTCCGATTTACGACCAAGCATGATCTCGAAAAGTAGGTCACAGGTCAAAGGTCATTTGAGTCAGGGTCATGAAATTTTCGGGGTAGGTGTGAAATTGAATCACGCGAGGGTACTCAAAGTTTTGTTGCGATCGGACGCTTTTTACGCGAGTTATTCGCGAAAACCGAGGGGGGCGGGTCCGTTCGACTCCCTCCCCCTATATACGGGTGAGGGTGTTTACAAGTCCATGATCATCCCCCAACCTGGAAACTCATGTGTATGGTGGAAAATGGGGAAATTGGATGTTAGTGTCTTGCTATTTTTGTGTGTTTTGTCAAGAATTAAAAATTAATCAAGGGGGGCTCTAAGCTTCCCAAGGGGGGCTCAGTTCAGCACAGGGGGGGGGGGGGCTCAAGCCCCCCCAAAGAGATATAAAGTTACGCCCCTGCAGCGCACACACGGTGTGGTAGTCGATCAGCTGCTCTACCTTGAGCCAACGGAGCCGCTGTATCTCACCGCTAATATGGTCGAAACGGCGCTTCCCTGTCACTACACGGGCACAGAAGTTGACTATCTTCTGTACACGGTCGCGCTGGGTGACTCCGCATGAGCCGTAGACGGATAGGCAGTATCGAACCACGGACAGGACGAGTGCCTCAACAATCACCTTCAGCGTCTGTTTTGGCATGACATGGCGCGCATGAGATAACCCTATCAATATGCCTGTACACTTCCTTGTGATGTATGTCACATGTGTCTCAAAGCTAAGGTGGCGATCAATGAACACACCGAGGTTTTTAACCTCTCTCGAGTCGGCTATAACATTGCCACAGAAGCGGACAACAACAGGCGGCAGCGTACGGAGCATCGCGGGAGTTCCCAGCACAACCATCTGTGTCTTCTTGGTGTTCAACTTCATCCCGTTGTGACAGAACCAGTTGTACACATAGCTGAGTGCGTGTTCCATGCTGCTGATGATTCGCTGGATGTCACGCTTGCTGCCGGATACTAATAGCTGCGACGTGCGTATCGTCGGCATATTGAACAGTAGTGACGTCACTCAGCAGTCCAAGGCTCAAATCGTTCGCAAACAGCATGTACATGATACAGCTAAGTGCACCGCCCTGGAACACACCGATGGTATTCTCCCTAGTCCTAGATAGCTGATGCCGTCCCCCAATAGAGCTCACGCGGACTTGCTGGGTATGGCCGTACAAATAGCTTCGGAACCAGTCCGTATCAATGCCGTACAGGGCGAGCTTCGTTAACAGTGTGGCATGCGGCACAACATCGAAACATTTTGATAGATCGAGCAAATCTAGCACAGATATTTCGCCTCTATCCATGGCACAGAGTACTCGATCGGTAACGACGTGGAGTGCTGTCTCTCTCGGTCGACCGACACTTGCGATAACCGTGCTGGGCGTCCGCGAGAAGTGCATGCTGCTCTAAATAACCGGACAACTGACACTGGACTACGCGTTCTTCTATCTTCATAATGGCCGGCAGCAGCGAAATAGGCCTCGTATCAGAAGGGTCGGCAGAGATTTTACCCTTTGGGATAGGAGTAACAAGTGCGTGTTTCCAACCACTAGGGACACAGCCGGATGAAAGACTGGAGTTAACTACATCAAGCAGCGTGTGACTCAATCCGGTGAAACACCTCTGCAACATGTGCACACTTATACCGTCGAGTCCGGTCGAGCTGGACGGCTTCATGCTCATCAGTGCAGAGTACAGTTCATCCATGCTAATTGGCCCGACACGGAAACTGCATGTTAGCACTCTGGGTAGCACCGTAGTTACAGGCGTCGCGGGCGCAGGCACGCTGGCAAATTCCCTTGGCTTCCCTGAAGGGCGCATGAAATAACGGCAGACAGCCGCACAGACAGAAATCACAATGGCACATTCGGCAACATTCTTACGCATGAGGATTTATCTCTACTAGACAAACCGACAAGCAGAAATCCACTCATTTTCTGTTCCTGTGAAGTTAAATCTGTTCGTTTTCCGATTATTCATTGCAATGAGTACAAAATGGTTATAGTGACTCAACAATCAGCCCACTCACTCAGGCCGTTTGCGGAAAACCATTCACTTGGTTTAGCTAAATTTTACAGAAACGAGAATGTGCTGCAGAGAGAGTGGTGACGGCGCCGGCGCTGGCTGTGAGGTAGGTCGGGTGTGGCGCACCGCCGCCGGCTCCTCGGCGCCCCGCGGCTCATCCCTGACCCGCGCGGCGCGCGCGGCGCCTCATCTCGCGGCGCCCGCCGCCGAGATGTGGACCGTGAGAACGCACCGCGCCGCCGCCGCCGCCCGCTAAACGTCTCATTTGGCGGGCGGCGCGGTAAGGCACGGCGGCTCCGCGGGCGGCGGCGGTCCGCCCCGCAGGCTGAACTCGTGTCTGATGATCCGCAGACGCCGAGGGAGCGGTGCCAGTTGTTGGCAGCGCTCAGTACGCGGCTCCGTGACGGCCATTACCTGTTATGGTCATATGAAGTTCACGCTTTGAAAACTAATGCTGCGCCGGGCGCCGTAATTATCGACCATCTGAAAACAGATCACGACTTTAGTGAGCTGCTTCTCAATACTACTCGGTAATTGCTAGGGCACCGAGTAGTTGAGTGCAAGATTATGGGTGCAGCTTGAAACATACATAGTGCACAGATATGGTGCCGCGCCGTTCCCACGTCTGTCGGCCGCTTTTATAGGGCCGCAGGAGTGAGGAGGAGTCCTCATCACGAATTCACTCAGGCATCCTCATTTTGAGGAGCCTCGCTAAGAACTAAGGATATAAACTTCACATACATGGAAACATCAATCAACACAAAAAAGGAAAATAAATAGAGAATGAGAGAGGCAAAACGAAAAAGGAAAATAGATAATTCGCACGTGAAAAGCGGTAAAACGACCCAAAACTGATAACGGCCAAATTTTACTAAATTCCTAGCCATAAAGACAACTTGGCGTAAAGCAAATGCAACGGTCGCGTTGGGTAGTGTTGCTTGTGACGAGGAGTATCAACAGGCTAAGCGAATGCATTATTAGGTAGCATAGGCGGCGGAACGGGGAGGGCACCGGGGCACCGTGCTCCCCTTTGAATTTGGCATTTTAACATTAGCCCTATGGGCGTTGCATGGAAAGAATGGGACCAAAAGTCGGCAGTGCCCCCCCCCCCCTTAATTGAAGGTGTTCCGCCGCTACTGTTTGGTAGTTTTACTCGACTTTGTTAGATCTGATCTTGACCTGACGTTGACCTGAGCCTATATCCCTCGCCGGCACAGGGGGGGGGGTTGATGCAACCCCCCTAAGGTTTTCGCGAATAACTCGCGTAAAAAGCGGCCGATCGCGACGAAACTTTCAGTACCCTCGCATTGATCAATTTTACACCTACCCTAAAAATTTCATAACCCTGACCCAAATGAACTTTGACCTGTGACCTCTTTTCCGAGACCATGTTTGGCCGGAATCGCGATTCAGCGTATGTCGGCTCGCATTAGCCGCGCGTTTGCAAGCTTTTCGTGGTTTCAAACGTTCAAACATGTAATTTGATGTTGCTCCCATACATAAGGGTGGGTGTCAAGGTCACCTGAAGGTCAAGTCAGGTCATTGACCTTTGGTGACCTCGGGTGACCTCGGTTCACTTTTTCGAGTTTTACATGTTTCTAGGCTAGTTTTTGGAGCTGAATTCGAATTTAGCAACCATTTGAACATTTAAGAAGTAGTTTTGGTGCTTTCGTAACATGTTACGAAGCTGTCAGAGGCGGTTGACACGTACTACGAATACCCGTCGCAACCCCTACCGGTTGACCTGACCTGACCTGACCCGACCTGGTCAGTGGCTTAAATGCTTAAAGACATCATCTCTGATCAAAACTAACACGATATTCGTGATCAGCACCCCGGAAAACCACATAAAGCAGCCACACTTTACGACTTTCTAACAGGTCCCGATTTTCCCGGTTTTCGGGTCATTGACCTGACCTGGAAGGTCACCTGATGACCTAGGACTTTAAAATTGGGCATCATCGGCTTGCTCTCGTGACGGGCAACACGCCGCTCGTTTTTTTCGCGAAGCTCTAGCTCGATCAGGGGCCAAACGCGAGGGGGGGGGGTCGTACCAACCCCCCCTCCTTGTGCCGTCGAAGAACGCAAAATGGCCCGTGCCGGCGAGGGATATAGTCTGTAGATAATCCCAATGGTCCAATGTCGCTACACTTACGAATCTAGAATGCGAACTTGGTGATAAAACATATCTCACATGATCTCATTTAAATTTATAACCTTTCGACCAAAGCATTGTGACCTGGGCTGATTTCTGTAAAGTCGATAGTCATATGACAAAATGTATTTTAGAAAAACAAATTGGCCGACAGAAAATAATCATGTGCCTTCAAATATCTGACTAACAAATTGTCTGCAATGATACGAAAGGTCAAAATGTATTTTGATCCAGCCTTTGAGCTGTGACTGAGCAGAGTCCAGGAGTAGCCCATCGGGACAGACGTTAACAATGACCTCGAACATACAGCGGCTGCCGATAAAGGTTAACGACTGACCGGCGCGGCGGGTTAACCACGGCTGGCGCCGGCGCGCGCTCGGCGACCGTCGTACCGATTACGGCGCGGCCGCAAACGGCGCTCCTTCGAACGCCGATACTCCCACGGCCGGCCATCAGCGCGCCATTACCACAATTATTGTGATTCGGGCCGGTTAGCGGCGGCGGCGGTGGGTGGCCGACCCGGCGGGACCCGGCGGCGATCGTTTGTGCGCCTGTTGTCGGAGCAGCTCGCCGCCCAATTATCCGGTCGTCACCCAGCAGACGGCCAAGCGTGAGATACGTAATGGAACAGCGCCGCCGGGCACAGGCCGCCTCACCGGCACATCGGCAAAACGATCACCTTTTGCCAATAATTCGACAGCACCGTGAAGTTATCGCGATTTTTGGTAATTTTCTACAAACACTGCAGAAACATTTTATGTAAACAAACAACATTATAAGAAACTGAGATAACATGAATCATGTTATCTATGGCAGACAGTATTCCAATTGACATATCCAACCAGTAACAGCGTTGCGGATTATCAGGAAATATTAAACCGTGTTGGGTGTCAAAGAATCAAGTCAAGTCGGGTCAAAGAGTCAGTTGTTTCGATACGGAGAGGCAGAATGTGTCAGGCAGGAAGCCAGCGACATAACCTTCTTGACGGCTCTTTTTGGCGAAGTGGAGCGGTCACGCGGTATTTACTATTTACCCTTGCTCGACCTTTTGATTTTCCTCAGGTCGATTGGGGTACGACCCATCGCCATGTCGACCCCTATCGTGTTAGAGCTTTGCGAAAAAGTGTGTTTGGCCTCATGAGGAACAACAGCGAATGACACCGATGTATTCTATATACCTATGGTTTTACGTCGCCTGGGGACCTGTGAAGTTAGGTCAACGACCCAAAGTCCGGAGTCCGTTTTTCTTTTTCTTTTGCAAATTACAACAAAATGACATCATACAACCTGGTGCACATCGAGCTAGTCATTCCCAGCCACGTCGAATGATATACCTATTTTCTGTTGAAGGTCAATATGAGTGCTGACCTCAGGCTAAAAATGTTTAAAAAAAAGTTTAGGGAATTTGAAATGATGATAAAGAAATTTAAATGACGACTAAATCGTATTGCACATCATCTAATTCGGTAGCTCATACTGACTGAATTTTCTTTTTGCTAGTTTAATTTGATCGGAAGTTAACGGAACGTTGACAGAAGGCTTCTAACGTTAAATGCCCTTTGTGGCGTCACACATACCGTAATATAAGGTCAAAAATCGTCAAACAAGATTCTTCCGTAAGATACATATAGGTATATACCTATCACTTTCCACGATATATACCTATTAGCTATTATATTGTAGACATGGCCGTGAGAGGTTGAACGTAAAACATAGTCAAAGTGTATTGTTAACCCAAGACCAGTTCCAAGCCAAAGTCCAGTCCAAGTTCCGGTTCCAATACCCAGCGTAGCCCCCCCGCTCCAGACCGAATCCCCCCGTCAATGACAATGACCTTCAGACGACCTTTCGTCCGAGAAGGTTCCAGGAGAAAACCCAATCGGTGGCTGCCCTGGCGTCGCAGCGCCAGCCAATCAGCAGCCGCCATCACTGCCACAGCCGTCGCCGCGGAGCACGGCAAATAGCCCACGGCGCGTGAGCTGTAGCCGCGGGCGCTCGCAGCGGCAGAGTTCCACTTCCGACTCTGACTCAGTCGGTCTCGGAGCGGCAGTCCATTCATTGGCGGCAGTTCATTCATTGCCAACATATAGCCGCCCGAGCAATAGGCGGCGGCACGGGAGGAGGAACCGCCCTCCTACACTCCTCCCCGCTTACAAAGAGGCGCCAGCCGCATGAGGCGCACCGGCTCCAGCGCACGTCCCCTGGGAACCAGAATAAAAAGCAAGGCGTCACAAAGAGTGACGCCAACAACGCGATATATACAAACGACAGAAAAGGTCAGCTCGGGTCATCGGGGCACGAGACAGGATACACATCAGCCGGTAAGGGTAAGACGAGACCCACTGCCGTACTTTCCGCCACTCACGCCACGCGCCAGTCGCTCGACGCGTTCAGATCGCGTCCATCTGGGCTCTGCTGGCCAGTCAAAGCACAAGATAAAGCGCGCTAAAGGCAGCTGCGGCTGGGCAGTGTTGCGATCAGGTGTCTTACATTACGGCTACATATCGGTCAGGGGGCCGACGCTCACGCGTAGAGCGTCTCGGAGCCACCGGGGGTACCGCACTGCGAGGCAGCGGTATCGGCCGGAAGGTCACACGGAGACCAACCGACTGCTCTGCACCCTGTGAAACGGCAGCCTCAGCTGAAGGCTCAGCTGTGGAACGCGTCGGCGCTTCAGTTGCGCTCCCTGGGACAGCACAGAGACTCGTCCCGGCGACAGGCGGTGACCCAGCGGTCTCCGTCTCTGTCACACTCGCCGACTGACCGGCCTGCTCAGCAGAGTCTGAGCGGCCACTTACCGGGTCTGCCGCGCCACTGGCGGCTGGATCTGGCTCTGTCGTGTTACCAGAGGGCACGGTACATGGCTTTAACCTATTGTGGTGCACACACAACATTTTCCCGTCCTCCAGTCTGACACGATAGTTAAGATCCCCTCGCTTGGCGACAATTACCACGGGTTTCCAGGGCCTCATGAACTTGTGATATTCACCACGCTTGGCAACACCACGAAACAGCATGGCCCGATCACCCACACTGTAATGAAATTCATTCATTTTCCGCTCATACAAACGCTTGTTCTGAGTGTGCCTCCTATCAGACACGCTGAGGGCCTCTCGGTACGAGCTACGGAGACCGCTACACAGCTCGTCTACATACTCCGCGGCGGACCGAGCACGGGCCGTGGTAGGGGAGTCTATCTCAGCGTCAATGGGCAGGTTCGGCTCCCGGCCGAACATCAAAAAGAAGGGACTGTACCCCAACGACCTGTGAATCTGGGCACGGTAACCGAGCATCAGCAGCGGCAGGTGACGGTCCCACTCGCTGTGATTATCCGTCAGGTACTTCGCCAGCATCCCTAGGATGGTCCGATTGACCCGCTCGCAGCGGCTGTTTCCCTGTGGATGGAAAGCAGTGGTGCTCGTTTTCTGTATGCCCATGATTCGGCACAGCTCCGACATCACCTGGCTTCTGAAATTAGCGGCACAGTCAGAGTGAAGACGCTTGGGACACCCAAAGCGGGAAAACACTTGTGACGCCAGAGTCTCCGCGACCGTCACAGCCAGCATGTCAGGAAGCGGGAACACCTCCACCCAGCGGGTGAAGTGATCACAGACCACCAGCAGGTGTCTGTTGCCGCGCGCTGTAGTGGGAAGATCGGTCAAAAAGTCAATGGACACCACCTCCCAGGGCTCAGTTGCGTACAACTCGCCCATAGACGCTCGGGGTGGCGGGTTGGGGGAGCTGCGGCCGGCACAGCGGTCGCACTGCTGACAGAACTTCTCCACATCTGTATACATCCCCAGCCAAAAGAATCGTCTCTGAGCCTGTTTGAACAACTTCTCATGACCGAAGTGTCCTCCACACGGGCCCGCATGCAGAGAAGTGAGCACACCTGCCACAAGCTCAGACGGAATTACCACCTGCAGCGCCTCAGGGGCCTGCGGACGGCTGCGGTACACTTTGAAAATGACGCCGTCGAGGAGGCGTAGCCGAGACCAGTGTCTCAGCCACGGCCTCACAGCGCTCGAGACGCTGTGGCGAGAGGGGCACGAGCCGGTCGCAAGTAACCGTGCCAGCTCGGCCAGCACTTCATCCTTACCCTGCTCACTCTGAATGAAACTGAGGGGCCAATTGAACGCAGAAATGTGCTGGCAGCTCTCCGTCTGACAGCCCACATCTTCCACCTTCGGCGGCCGCCTGCTGAGGCCGTCGGCTGCTGAGTTCTGCGCACCAGGACGATACACGATCTGAAATTGGAAATTACCGAGAATCTCCAGCCACCGGGCCAGCATACCCGAGGGATTTTTGAAGTTGTAAAGCCACTGAAGACTGCTGTGGTCCGTACGCAGCGTAAACTCTCGGCCCTTCAAGTAATGAGAGAATTCCTGAACAAAAACGACACATGCTAAAAGCTCCTTCTTCGTAGTACTGTAATTTTTCTGAGACTTTGACAACTGATGACTACCGTAAGCTATCACTCGTTCGACACCATCCTGCTCCTGTAAAAGGACAGCGCCGATTCCCAGGTCGCTCGCGTCACAGTCCAGACAGAACTTTCCAGCTCCGTCACCGAACCTGGGAAAGCTGATCACTGGGGCCTCCGTCAGAGCTTTCTTCAAGCTTACAAAGGCCTCCTCAGCTGCCGTCGACCACTGGAACGGGACATCTTTGTTCGTGAGACGAAACAACGGAGCCGCGATGGATGCAAAATTCTGCACGTACTTCCGAAAATACGAGCACAGTCCCAGGAAACTGGACAGCTCCTTGGCCGTCCGAGGCTGTGGCCAGTCCGTCACCTTGCTCACCTTTTCTGGGTCCGTCGCCATACCATGACCCGAGATCACATGTCCGAGGAACTTCACTTCCTTCCTGAAAAATTGACACTTAGCCAGATTGAGTGTCAGTCCGGCCGCGCGCAGCCGGAAAAGCGCATCGTCCAGAGCTTTCAAAACTTCCGAGAACGACTTACCATGCAAGATGATATCGTCAAAGTAATCACTGGCGGATCCAGGGGGGGGCCACCGGGGCCATGGCCCCCCCCAAAAGCCTGAAAGGGGGGGCCAACATATCTTTTGGCCCCCCCCAAAACGCTTGGAGAAAAATTAATGTGAGAAGGTTGCGTAGTAGATACCTACTAGAATCAGCAGCGTGATTCAATAGCGTAGAGAGAGTCAGGGGCGCGGGAACTACTTTCAGACTGGGGGAGCACACCATAATAGAGATCAACCTAGGGTCCCCCCAAATCTAGTTTTCTCACCGGTTTTAGGCCACTTATTTTTCATCCCTTGGCTTTTTCAACAAAAAAAAGAAACAGTTGCAAAAAAGGACGGTATTCCGTCTGAAAGTTGTGGGGGCACCGCCCCCACTGGCGGATCCAGGGGGGCCATCGGGGCCATGGCCCCCCAAAAGCCTGAAAGAGGGGGCCAACATATCTTTTGGCCCCCCAAAACGCTTGAAGAAAAATTAATGTGAGAAGGTTGCGTAGTAGATACCATAATCAGCAGCGTGATTCAATAGCGTAGAGAAAGTCAGGGGCGCGGGAACTACTTTCAGACTGGGGGAGCACACCATAATAGAGATCAACCTAGGGTCCCCCCAAATCTAGTTTTCTCATCGGTTTTAGGCCACTTATTTTTCATCCCTTGGCTTTTTCAACAACAAAAAAAAAGAAAACAATTGCAAAAAAGGACGGTATTCCGTTTGAAAGTTGTGGGGGCACCGCCCCCACTGGCGGATTCAAGGGGGCCACCGGGGCCATGGGCCCAAAAAGCCTGAAAGAGGGGCCAACAATCTTTTGGCCCCCCAAAACGCTCGAAGAAAAATTAATGTGAGAAGGTTGTGTAGTAGATACTTACTAGAATCAGCAGCGTGATTCAATAGCGTAGAGAAACCCAGGGGCGCGGGAACTACTTTTAGACGGGGGGGGGGGGGAGGTCACACCATGATAGAGATCAACCTAGGATCCCCCAAATATAGTTTTGTCGCCGGTTTTAGGCCACTTATTTTTCATCCCTTGGCTTTTTCAACAAAAAAAGAAAACATTTGCAAAAAGGAGCGGTATTCTGTCTGAAAGTTGTGGGGGCACCGCCCGCACGGCCCCAGAGTTGGGGGGGGGGGGGGCAAGCTGCCACCACTGCCCCCTCCCCCCGGTTCCCGCGCCTATGGAGAAACTACCGGGTTTACTAGCTTCCTTCATAAAGTGTCGTCATGTCTTATCGTCACCCGAGAAGGTCTTATTGCATAAATATCGATTGAGCTGTCATGTTAACAAACTTGCTGTGGCAGCCTCACCTGACATGACCCGGTAACTTTTCATTCACGGAATATGCGCAATAAATTTTTTTAGGAAAACTCCCTGAGTTTTCGTTGAAAAAAACTTGTTTTGTTTCGTAATTGTACAAGAAGCATATGAGGGACCTTTTTGTCCCTTCCTGCGAAACGGTAAAAGACTTATTTCGGTCACAGCTCAGGCCAATCTCTAAGGGTGAGTCGGGTCACTTATTTCTTAAAAGGGTCCTTACGGCATCCAAGGACCAATTCCGGCTTTTGAGTGCGCCACATCAGCATTTGATGCTACGACAGATGTCGAAATCTGAATATATGTTACAGGCCGTATGAAAATTCGGTCCGTTTGCAAACGGCCTGGCCCAGTCAGGCCATATGAAACTACCTGAAAACACCGGCCGTTTGCAAACTATGACCTGAAATATCAGACCGTTTGAAAACGACCTAGTTAGTTTCGGCCTAGCGGATCCAGGGGGGCCACGGGGTCATGCCCCCAAGCCTGAAAGGGGAACAACATATATTTTTTGTCCCCAAAAACACTTAAGAAAAATGAATGTGAGAAGGGCGTAGTAGGTAGAGAGAAAATACCGTATCATTAAAAATCTGTGAGCTTGATAAAAGTGTTGGTCTTGTCTTCACCCAAGAAGTTCTTATTGCACACTTTAACCATGGATGAAAGAACCTTCATCCCCTGGTTCTCCTTCATCCATGCTTTAACTCTCGATCGACGTGTGAAGTTATCGTGTAAGGTATCATGAAGCCGATCGCGACGAAACTTTAGTACCCTCATGGTGACAAAGTCTGAAAATTTCATGACCCTGACCCAAGTGAACTTTGACTTGTGGCCTATTTCTCGAGACTATCCGTGCGTTCGGAGAGCATGGAATATTCACCGTCCCCGGGAATATTCCCCGTGCCGCGTTCGGAGGCGTATCTCTCTGAACGGCTAATCTCCGGAAATATTCCGCGCGCATGGAATATTCAACGGATTCCACATGGAATGTGCCTCTCCGAACGCACCATATGTTTGGCCATGTTGGAGGCCATGTTACATAAAAGTACACAGTTAAGCAGTGACACGTAGTGGATACGCCGAGGACATGTCGTTGATTTGCGGCCTCAGACGATGAATATACAACGATTCCAGAATTCTTAAATCAGGGAATGTACTGCTTCTACTCAAAATTTGAAAGTCGTCTATCCCTAGTGATGATTGACATGATAAGGCATGGTCTCTGATGGATGATGCTGAGGGAGATGACAGTAGTTGACCTGTACGATGTGACTTGCCTAAGTGCTGAGCTACTCTGGTGTACAAGCGTTGGTAAGTGGAGCCAACGTATGACGCCTGGCATGAGGCGCAACTATATTTGTAAACCACACCAGAGATGCTCGACTTGGGCAGCCTATCCTTGTAGCGAAACATAGATCCTATGGTTAATCTGTTACGTAGTACTATTTTTGGGTTCAAATATGGGTAAAACTTGCTGAGAACTTCTAGAACTTCTTTTTGCATTTTAATGGACTGTTCCCCGAAGTATGGGAGCACTAAGTATTTCTCGAGTTTGTTGACAGTGACAGAGCTTTTTATTTCCTCAAAGCGCTTCTTCAGGAAGTCGCCGACAGTTCGTTCTAAAAGTTGTTTTGGAAAACCATTGTTGCAGAAAAAGGACGTTAAAAACTTTACTTCACTGTCGAAGAGTAGGTAGTTTGAACTTATTTTGAAGGCACGGTAAATCGCTGAATTCATTATGGCTCTCTTCACAATCATGGGGATGAAGCTAAAGAAACTGGTCCCGAGGCCAGTGAAAGACTGCCTCATCAAATCACCAGTGAAAGACTGCCAAATCAACGACATGTCCTCGGCGTATCCACTACGTGTCACTGCTTAACTGTGTACTTTTATGTAGCTGTTTCGTTGTGTACGTCATTGTACTTTTAATTGCATTAGACAGTTTTCTAATTTGGAGGCCATGTTTGGCCGGAATAGCGATTCGGCGTATGTCGGCTCACATTATCCGCGCTTTCATAGTCTTTTCGTGGTTTAAAACGCTCAAACATGTGATATGATGTTGCTCCCACGCATTAGGGCGGATGCCAATGTCACCTTACGGTCAAGTCAGGTCATTGACCTTTGATGACCTCGGTGCACTTTTCCGAGTTTAACATGTTTCTAGGATAGTTTCGTTTAGCTGATTTTGAATTTAGCATTTTGCAGCCATTTGAACATTTACGAAGTAGTTTTGATGCCTTCGTATCATGTTACGTAGCTGCCAGTGGTAGTGGACACCTGCTATACGGACGCCCATAAGTACCCCTACTGGTTGATCTGACCTGACCTGCCCCGACATGGTCTAAACGCATGAAGACATTATCTATGATCCAAACTAACATGAAATTTGTGATCAGCACAAAAAAAAACGTATTACAGCCTTACTTTAGGAGGTTCTGACAGGTCCTGATTTTTCCGTCTTTTGGGTCTGTGACCTGACCTGGGCGGTGTTTCACGGCACGCTGCCAGCCGCTGCCAGCGCTGATGGCACTTTTGGTTTCAATGGAGACATCAACAAGCCTATACCCACAACACTACCGAAGGCTGACCTTAGCTCGCGGAATGCGCTGTCAGCGGCTGTCAGCACGACCGTGAAACACCGCCCTGGAAGGTCAACCAATGACCAAGGACCTTAAAATCGGGTATCATCGGCTTCGTCTCGTCACTCACGGGCAACACGCCTGTTTTTTTCCGCGAGCTCTAGCTTAATCAGGGGCCGAACAGCAGGGGGTCCAACCGACACCTCCCAGCCCGCGAAGGCTGCGCCACGCACCGACCCGGAGCGGGCTAATTGGTCGACAAAAGCAATTTGAAGTGTTTTCAAAGTAATATTTAGGCTCGGGTTGGGTGGGCTACCATTTCTATATTTTTTTTATTTTTAGTTTTAAAAAAAATATCGTTTCAGGGCTGTGACGAAAAAATAAGTGGCCTAAATCCGATGAGAAAACAGGATTTGGGGGTACCCTAGGTTTGGTTACTTGCAGGAGTTGGCCCCCCCCAAAACGCAAGTCTGGATCCGCCAGTGAAAGTAATGAAGACAAGATTCAGATGGCATGTCACCCAGCACAATGTTCAGCAATCGGCAGCACGTGAAAGGGGCTGAACTCAATCCAAAACACATGCGCTTGTACCTATAGTTGCCTAGAGGTGTAGTGATTGTGGCCTTATCCCGGTCAGCTGGGTCAATCGTTACCTGATGGTACGCCGCATTCATATCCAGTACACAATACAAAGAAGATCCAGCCAGCGCGTCCAGAGTATCATCAATGCGCGGGATGGGAAATGCGGGTAGCCGGGTGCATGCATTCAGTTTCCGCATATCAGCACAAATGCGAATTTCACCCGATTTTTTCTTAACGAGACAAATTGGTGACGCCCAGCTACCATCCGACTCCTCCAGAACGCCGTCTTTAACCAATTGGTCTAATTGCTCTCGCACCTGCTCTTTCAAGTGAGGAGGAATTCGCCGAGGAGCCTGACGAATGGGAGGATGGTCACCCGTATCAATCTGGTGAGTCACAAGAGAAGTGTGACCCACGTGACCGTCAAACATTGTACTGTGCTTTTTGAGCACCGCAAACAGTTCTTTGCGCTGTGAATCGGTCAGGTCAGTCTCAGAGAGGTTAACACTGGATTCAATGTCCACCATTTTATTTGGCTCGGACTCGGATTCCGGTGACAGCTCCTCAAAGCTCACCTCCAAATCAGCCACGGGACAGTGTTTGGGAATGGTCACATTTTCTGAGGTCACATTCCTAACCAGGAGCGGAATGGTTGAATCGGTCACAGTCGCGATACATCTTACCACTTCCACACCTGGGAGAGACAGACACGGTTCCACAAGGACAGGGCCGGTATAATCACAATGGTGGGCGTATCCCTTCACGAAACATTCAGCCGCCGGGGGAAGGGAGAAATCACTGCCCACCACAGCTCGTCCCACAGACGTTTTCTCGGCTGAGATCGAGCGCACCTGGTTCTGCTCAGTCAACAACAGACGCCGGCCCGACAGGTCAATCACACAGGGCACCACACGGAGAAAATCAAGACCGAGGAGACATGGGACATCAATTGACTCAGTGACATAGAATGTGACAACGTGACTCTGGTCTGCTATCTTTACCGGCACTTTGACAAGACCAATCAACGGCAACTCCTCCTGTGATGCTGTCTTTGCTTTTGTCGCTGTTTTCAATAGGGTCACACGAGGAAGAACGTCAAGCAGGGACTTATTTATCACGTTAATAGACGACCCAGTGTCTAACAAAAATTTACACGACACGCCTGCAACGGTCCCTGAAAAGGTCATGTCATCATTCAGCGCCACGCCTGCAGCCTCGGGAGCGCACTTGGGCTTCTCCGGCCTCACTGCGGCGGGTTTTGGGGCTGGGGGCACTGGTTGGCGCTGCAACTTACCGTGACCCCGGCGTCGTTTCCCCGGTCACAGACACGGGAGATGTGCCCGTCTCGACCGCACGTATAGCACCGTGCGCGCCGATGGGGACACGCCGCACGCAGATGCTGCTCGCTGCCGCATGCAAAACATGCGCGCCGGCCGCGCCCCTGGCGGCCCCCGTCCGGCCGGCCCGCGTCCGACCGACCGTCCCGTGCGCGCGCCGCCCCCGCTCGCGCCGGTCCCCGCTCCCGAGCGGCGGCCGCGGGCTGAGCCGCCCGCGCGACCTGAAGCTCCAGCTGCTCCAGCCGCTGAAGCACCTTCTCCAGCATCTCATTCCCGCCAGCTTGACTGACCTGACGCACCGGGGCCCCATTCTGAACCGGGACGCGCTCACTACGAATGATATTGCCCACTTTCTCCACAGCTTTTGGGAAGGTCGCGATACCGGTCGAAATTATCTGCTGCTGATACTCTCTCGGCAGAGCCATGAGAAAAGAATGAAAGAGCACCTGATCGCACACACTACCTGGGAACGCTTCAGCCACTAGCGCACGCAGTCGGATGACAAACGCGTCAAGAGAGGTCGACGGGTCAAACTTTAACTGTTGAAGCTGGCCATGAGCATCCAGCGCGCACGGTTTGATGAACAAGTGGCGGAGAGCACTAGCAGCCCGGCTGAACGTGTCCCTCTCCTCCCGTGGGAGGGCCTCAAAAGCATCCCGTGCGAACCCGGTCAAGCACAGCGGCAGGAAGCGCAGCTTGAACTCATCATCCAAATTGTGAAAAGTGTAGAAAGTGTCCAGATCCGCCAAAAATCTGTCACAGGCTGAGCCACTCTCCCCGGCGAACTTTGGCGCCTCAAACGAAAATCCACTGATAGCCCCGCGGCGCACGTCCCCAGATCCACTCTGTTCCCCGAGATTCATTTCACCAAAATGACACACCTATCTACCCATCACAAAAAAAAAATCATACACTACACAATAGACACAACATAATCGATTAATGCACTTATCTTATAGCCGTCTGTCGATGAAGATCCTCGCCGTCGGCCCATCCATTGGCCCGCCAGGCCGTCAGGAGCCGCAGGAGCCGGCGGCCGCGGCGGTCAGCTGACGCACAGCCGGCCGAGCGACGAGCAGCGTCACGTGACTGCTGACGTCACAGCAGCTCTCGGCCGAAGCCGGCGGCCGAGGAGCGGCGGCTGCAACTTGAAGACGACGAAGAAGACGGCTGCGACAGCGGTCGCCACGAGCGACGGCGACGGCGGACGCACTCGGAGCCGATCATCGCAATCACAAGGACCGCCACGATGGACGGCGGCGACGACCGAACTTGAAACGGTCACTTCAGTCGCCACGGACCGCCACGACTGACAGCGGCGACGAACGACGAACTTGAAATCTTGAAAGAAATCTTGCGACAGCAGGTGGGCGGCAACAGATCAAGCCAGCCACTGCCCGCTAACACCAAAGACTAAGGAGGATCAGCTGGCCACTCACTTAACAGTTCAACCAGTCGAGCCAGCGCATGGCTAATGGAACGGCCGCTCACCTCTCGTCGAGCCAGCGGAGCTCACCGACAAGCCGCTCCAACAAACAGCGGCAGAGGCCGCACACTGCAACACCAGACTGCACTGCTTCACCATAGTTCTGGGCGGCACAAGTCACTGACAGCCTCGACTCAGGCACAAAATCATGGCCCAGGCGCGACCAGACACGAAAACTCACAGTTCCGAGTTCACCGGATGCACTCGCGAGCTAGGCCAGGCCCAGGGCCGAGCGCCGAGCGGACCAGTCGAGAACGTCTTCATCTCAGGGCCTCGTCTAAGGAATTTTCACTGGGGGGGCAGAGACTGAAGGAGTCAAACCTAGGGTACCCCAAATCCTGTTTTCTCACCGGATTTAGGCCACTTGATTTTCGTCACAGCCCTGAGACCATGATTTTTTTTAACAAAAGAAGAAAAAAAAACAGAAAAAACAGGCGGTCTGAGCCATACCGTAACCCTCGCCCGTATACATAGCGGAGGGGTGCGGGGCGCAAGGGGGGAAGGGTCGAACGGACTCCTCTCGGTTTTTCGCAAATAAGTCGCGCAAAAAGCGACCGATTGCGACACAATTTTCAATACCCTCGCGTTTATCAATTTCACACCAACTCTGAAAATTTCATGACCCTGACCCAAATGACCTTTGACCTGTGAGTTACTTTTCGAGACCAGGTTTAGCCGGAATTGCAATTTGGCCTATCGTCGGCTCGCATTAGCTGAGCGTTTGCAGTCTTTTCGTGGTTTCAAGCATTTAAACATGGGATATGATGTTGCTCCCCTGCATTAGGGTGGGTGTCAAGGTCTCCGAATGGTCAGGTCAGGTCATTGACCTTCGATGACCTCTGCTCACTTTTTCGAGTTTTACCCGCTTTTATGTGGACTAGTTTTTGGAGCTACTTTCGAATTTAGCAACCATTTGAACAATTACGAATAAGTTTTGGTGCCTTCGCAACATGTTACGAAGCTGTCAGAGGTGGTTGTCACCTACTACGAATGCCCGGCAAAACCCTTACTGGTTGATCTGACCTGATCTGACCCGACCTGGCCTAAATGCATGGAGACATTATCTATGATCATAACTAACATGATATTCGTGATCAGCACCCCGAAAAAAAAACATAACAGCCACCCTTTACTGAGTTTACGACGTTCTAACAGGTCCCGATTTCCCCGACTTTTGGGTCATTGACCTGACCTGGAAGGTCAACTGATGACTAAGGATCTTAAAATTGGGTATCATCGTTTTCCTCTCGTCACGGGCAACACGGTCGTTTGTTCCGCGAAGCTCTAGCTCGATCAGGGGCGAAACAGCAAGGGGTCCAACGGACCCCTCCCCCTTATACGTTCGCGACTGGAAAAACACCAATACGGGCGAGGGTTAACATAAGTGTACCTTCACATTGACCCACCAGACAGTGATAAACATACTTATCCGTGTTGAGCGTTTCGTTGAGTTTGTGTGTTGGGGGGGGGGGGGGGGCAAACACGAGCTGGGTCGCTGGCCAGCTGCCATTTTACAATTTGCTACTCGGCGCTCTCTGGGCCCTGTTACACGGCACGCCGCTTCACTTCGCTTCAGCGCGCTTCACTGAAGCGGTGAGGTAGGTAGGTAAACGGAATCTCCGATGCTAAGATGTGACCTCATCACAAAACGCCAGCGTGCTGTATTATACTCGTATTGCTTGCAGTATTGCTTCGCATTTTAAGATATGTCCCGGAATACAAACATAAAATGTAGCGGCCATATTTCTGATTTCAATGCGAAACAATACTGCAAGCAATATAATATAGCGCGCTGGCGTTTAGTGATGACGTCTTACCTTATGCATCGGAGGTTCCGTTTAACTCGCCGCTTCAGTGAAGCGGAGTGAAGCGGCGTGCCGTGAAACAGGGCCCAGCTCTGAAAATCACAAAACCTTGTCTTTTCCCGTAGCCATGAACACTGAACAGTTATTGAACAAATTATTTAATGTTTCTCGTTAAATCCATGTAAGATTCCTAACAAAAACGTATTGCGGAGAAGGTAATTTTGTGAGAAGTTTACGTTTTGACTGGGGGGGCAAATGTTGGCCACTGGGGGGGCAATCCGCTCCACTGGGGAGGCAATTGCCCCCCCAGTTAACATGTTAGACGAGGCCCTGCTTCATCTTCAGTTCGTTCTTGCCTCTTGGTAAGTAGGTAACTTCTTGAATCAAGTCATAATCGAAAGAGCGAAGCTCGTTAAACGCTGCCACCAAATGTAGACATGGCCGTGAGAGGTTGAACGTAAAACATAGTCAAAGTGTATTGTTAACCCAAGACCAGTTCCAAGCCAAAGTCCAGTCCAAGTTCCGGTTCCAATACCCAGCGTAGCCCCCCCGCTCCAGACCGAATCCCCCCGTCAATGACAATGACCTTCAGACGACCTTTCGTCCGAGAAGGTTCCAGGAGAAAACCCAATCGGTGGCTGCCCTGGCGTCGCAGCGCCAGCCAATCAGCAGCCGCCATCACTGCCACAGCCGTCGCCGCGGAGCACGGCAAATAGCCCACGGCGCGTGAGCTGTAGCCGCGGGCGCTCGCAGCGGCAGAGTTCCACTTCCGACTCTGACTCAGTCGGTCTCGGAGCGGCAGTCCATTCATTGGCGGCAGTTCATTCATTGCCAACATATAGCCGCCCGAGCAATAGGCGGCGGCACGGGAGGAGGAACCGCCCTCCTACACTATAACTTCGCTTTACGTAAAGTATATCACTGTTATAACCCTCGCCGGACCTATTGATTTTCTACATACACGCCGGCCGAGGGGGGGGGGGCGGGTACGACCCCCTCGCCGTTTCGCCCCTGGTGGAGCTAGCGCGTTGCAGAAAAAACAAGCGTGTACGCCGTTACGAGACGCAGAGGTTGATACCCGACTTTAAGGTCCTAGGCGAACCGGTGACCTCTGAGGTCAAGTCAAGTGCCTCAAGTTACGGTTCCGTTTTTGGTGAATAACTTCGCAAAAAACGGCCGCAGAGCCGCTATTTCGGCAGCATAGTGTTTGCCTCGCTCAGGCGCGTCGAATGATATACTTTTTGTTTGGGTGAGGTCAACTAATGGTGTTGACCTCAGGTCACTGTCAGGTCAGCGCCCCCAGGCCATGAAATTGGTCGAAGTAGGTCATGTTGCATGTCATTCGATTCGGCAGGTTTTCTTGAGTCCATTGGTGGCTTTCGCGACTCGTAAGCTCAATTTGATCGGGAGTTATTGACGAAAAACTAATATGACCCTAATGACGTCATAAATGACGTCACACAAGGTCAACATTGCAAAAGTGACGCATGTAACCTTTCAAGGAGTGCATCAAATCACGATTATATGTGCTTGAGATAGTTGGAGATCGTTCCCGGCGCCAGAATAGCAGTTTTCATTTTTCCCCATTGACTTATAATGGTGAGGTCACGAAACTTACCTGACCTCATATGACCTTTAGGAAAAATCCGAGATAAACAAGTTGTGAGACTCGTAATGAATATTAGATCCTACAAGTTTCGTTTCCCTGTGAAAGCTCCTCTGGCACTGAGGGCGTTACGAAGTTGCGACATCTGAAGACCGTGCAGAGGTTCACTTATGACGTCATAGGTCAGTGACCTGACCTGACCCGAAAATGCAGTTGGTGTTAAAAGATCTGGCTTGAAGCAAAGGTCAGGTATGCCAAGATTCAGCTCTCTATCTTCAGCGCGTTCGGAGCTATTGCGAAAAGACCTATGAGGGGGCGGCACCCCCCTCGGCCGGCGAGGGATAGTTTTCGGTGATTCCTCTAAATCTTTGACTTATGATGATGACTTGAAATGTCATAAGGTGACCAACCTGACCTCAAGTCACCAATATGAAAACACGCGATTTATTTAAGTTGTAAGGAACCGGGAATCACGGATTATTCCTCAAAAGATTTATTGCCTGAGAGGAATTTTACCGGCACGAGGTTCTATGCGACTTTGCGATGTTTTTTTTTGGGGGGGGGGACCGATGGAAGCTCAAGTAAAAAGTTATAGGTCAGTGACCTGATCTGACCTGACCTAACTTGACCTGAAAATGTGGTTGGAAGTCCAATAGATCCAATGTGATTTACCAATCTGCAGGCATGCCAAGTTGAGATTTTCAGTAACGCGTTTTGAGCCATCGAGCAAAAATGTGGCAATGACGTCAGTTTCTCCCCTTTTGGCCAGGGAGGAGTTATTTAGGATTAGCCGGTGCACGTTTGGCGCCAGTCGGACAAGATAGTGAAGAGAGGTGCTACTCGTAATTAAGAGTTACATTAATGTTAGACATATATTTCAGTGTGCGATAAGGAGATTCTTAGATTGGACAACCCGCTGGATCACATACCCGTTTGGGCCATATGGTCGATTTACAGACCGCCGGGTCTCAGACCGCTGCCGCTGGACGACAGAGCCGGACCGGCCACAGGCACGCGCATGCCGCCACGCCAGGACCTTCTTCGTTAGGCGGCGAAGCGCGCGTCCGACAAGTTACGAGCGATCCGGGCACCTGTATTACACGCGGGACGGACTAATTGACAACGCATTCCAGCTGTGCTCAATTACGACCCGTGTGCTGGGGCTGGGGCCACGGTCAGACTCGCGCCGGGCCCGGATCGTTATGGCCCGCCGACCTCCCGGCCCGGCCGACCACCTAATGGCCACGCGCACGGTGCCCCGCTCAATCGGAAGCAAAAAGGGGCTGGTATGCAACGTCAGAAGGGAGGATCCGCAAATTAATTGGAACATTTCTCATTGGAGATTGTTTGCTCACACGGGGTGCATTCCTGCTGGTATCGGTAGGTGAAGGCAGTGGGAGGGGATGGGGGACGGCGCCTGGTCCTGGCACGTGCAGGGTCTGGCAGCACGGGGCACGGAGTGGCCGGAACCAGACGTGTCACGTGGGGCGCGTGGTGTCCCAACGGGCAGCACTTCCGGAAGGCTCCGCAGGGTGCAGACAGTTGGCAGGGGAAGGGGTCAGCGTGAAACCATGGCGGGGGGGCAGCTGGGGGGCAGAATTCTGCGAGTCGCCAGACAGACCGGCCACCCGGATCACACCGAACTCAGACTGACGACCCGGGCCAGATGAGAGCCAGGCCAAACTCCCGGGTCGGACCAGCGCCGTGTCATTCACGTGAGAAGGGATGGAGACGCGAAACAGGCTCAGCTGCGGTATAGGACAGCCCACTCTGATAGTGGGACTGTCCTCCTGTCCAACCATTGCAGCCCCTACGCTGATAAGTGGGCTTGTTTGCAAAGTAGTCTGCAGGGTTATCTCATGAGGACGATATCAAATATGGCGTTTATGTGGACATCGAAATGACCTGTCAACACACCAGAGAACAGCAGCCGCCATTCAAAGGCAGTTGCATGACCTTCCAGTACAAAATGCAGCAGGCGCAATTTATAAATTGTGGCATGACCGGCCCTGAGTGCCCATAGACCGATGCGTAGAAGACGCCATTAAAAGGTCAGTGAAGACGTGAGCACAGCAGTCGTCACTTCACCATCTCACCAGACCGCGGCTGCATGCCCGCCGCCCCATGCTCTACACGGGAACACAGCCGTTAGAGCAGCGGGAGCCACTGTCAGAGCAGCGGGACGCCGGCCGACCTGTTCAGCTGTACACGGGAACACCACGGTTAAAACCGCTGGACGCCCGTGTTTTACATTCATCGAGTCCTGAGCTAAACTGACAGTAGCGATATGTAATACGCAACAAAAACAAAACAGTCCACGAAAAAACAGTCCAACAGCCCTCAGTACAATAAGTAGAAAGTCACCGGATACAGCCGCGCCGGCCCGCCGCCGTCGGTGGCGCCTGGCCGGGGGTCAGCGCAGGGTGCCGGGTCAGGGCTCGGGTGTCGGGTGGTGTCGGTGTCAACTGAGGTAGCGGGGAGAGACGGCCACCCTCGGACTGCGCCGGCGTCTGACGGGCCAGCCCCCAGTGCAGCAGTGGACGGTGGTCCAGGGCGGAGGGGAAGTGGGAGGGCTGAGTAACACAAACCGCCGCCACAAGGGCACGTCTGGTAACTCTGGCTCGTGGTTCGTGACTCACCATCCCTCATTCGTTACTGTTTTAATGGAGGAATCCAAGGCAGCAATTGGCGACAAAATGACGGAGAAACTAGGGAACATGTTTTTGGTATTTTGCATTCAGCACTCACAGCTGATGTTTTAATACTTTTAGTGAAACTATTCAAGAGAACCCATTTATTTTGCATGCATAATTAGTGCCTGAAAATTAGATAGGCTAGGCAAACTTTATAAATCCGATATGTCACTCATAAAAAGCCCATGTGAAATCAAACTCCTTATATCTATACCTACATTGAAGATGTATATTTTGAAGTTTTTGAATACATCAGTGGCAGCCTTGAAGAAGCTTTGAGATTAGAAGAATCGACCAAACAAAAATTTAAGAACTACGAATACAATGGTTTCTCAACAATTTGAAAGTGAAATATTTACGTGTATCCAAAGACTAAAGAAAACATGATTACTTGGCTAGGAGCGAAATATCAGTGTTTTTGTGTCGCTGGTAATTAGCGGTGATGGTTCCCAGTTTGTCCGGTGTCCAATTACCCGTCTGTGTGTATGTCAGCACAGACTACACTGGCCGCCTGCGGCCCGTCTGGTACGGCGAGGTGCGAACACGGCCGGCCGCTGTCGCCAGAGCGCCGTTTTTGTCGCCGCCGCGCCGGTTTATTGTGGTTGGCGGAGGTGACTGGGCGGCCGCCGCGGTCGGCCTCTATTAAACGGTGTCCCGCCGCCAGTGGCGTGCTCTGGTTCCTCTCAGAGACGGGACAAAAAGGGTGCGGCTGTCCCCTGTCAGTGTAATGGCCGTATCACGAAAAACGCCACCGCTGCGGTCCCACCGCCGGCTGAGTTCCCTGCAACGGCCGGACCCGTCCTTTTACAGATCCGTCTTATCTTCCAAATACCATCCTGCACCATCCAAGGACCAGTTCCATCCGTCCACCCTTTCCATCATACAAAGACCGCTTCTTTCCTTCAAGAACCTGTTCGATTCTCTCACACACGTCTACCATGCAATGACCCATCTCGCCCTACAGACCAACCCACCCACTGAAGATTCACCCCGCCCTCCTGCAGACAGGCAAGACGGTCCTGCCTCGTCCTCCCAGGAACCACTCCCATCCACCGTGTCATCAGTAACCAGTGTTGTGTGTTTTAAACGTTTTCTAGCGTAGGTATGCATCTTCGGGTTGAACCATAGTCGCAACCATTGCAACTTGGGTCTGAGTATTCGTGCCCTAACTATTGTCCAGACAGTGTGTATGGCACGACTAATGAATAGCACCGTTCCGAGGCCTCGCCATGTGAAACAGGAGACGTCCGGCGCGACGGGACGCTCGGAGCGCGAGATTCAGCGCGTGCCGGCGCCCGGCGGGACGTCCGACGAAGCGCCACTGCGCTGTCGGCGGGCCCGTGCCGACCAGCGCGGCGCCTTTGACCCAGTGTGCCGATGACTGGCGACATTGACCGAAACCGGACACAGCCGCGACACGTGCTGCCTCCAGTGTGTCGGTCCGAAAGGGTCGCTCCGGTAAACAGTGGTACGCGCGCGGCGAACGCAGCCTTTGACGGCCCGCCGACCTGGTTCATGTCGCCTTTATGACACGCTAAATGAACGAATTCCATGGCACAATCGTGGATAGGAAATCGAAAACTTACATGATATTTTGATTCGAGAGGTCGTTTCACCAGAGTCAGAGTGATATGGTGCTGTGAATAGGCCTATTTGTAGGGCAGTGGCGAAACAGCACCCGGCGCAAAACCGCCGAGCCCGACGTGCCAATTGGTGAAAAAGTCGATCGGCTCCTTCCAGGCCTGAGGACGATGTTCCACGCGCTGGACGCGGGCCGCAGCACTCGGGAGCACTCTGTCATCTAAAACGACCGGCTCCTACCGTAAATTCCACAGGCGATCAGCCGAGACGCACACACCCTTTTTGCAGATCCATTTCAGACGACCAACAATGTTTATTGGTGCCTTCAGAGCCGGGTAATCGCTGACGAGCCGATGACCAATTTACTAAGATCCCTCATCATTACTGGTCCGGCGGAGAGGGACTGGGATAATGCACAGGTCGGCGCGCCAGGCTCATGTCTCCAGTAAATGATACAGTAAAAAGTCGGCCGCTCGGCGGGCGCGATGACTGTAATCCGGTCCGCTGGGGTCGCTGTATTACAGCTCGGTAAAGGGATGACTACAATGATGATGCTGTAAGAATGAGGTAATGCGCGGGGCTGCGAACGGCGCACACCACGGCGTCACCAATTACACAGAGCCTTTGGTACTTCTGTGGCGCCCCGAATGGCACGCAGTCGCGGCGGCGCGGCGGCGGCGGCCGGGGCGGGCCGGGGCGGGGGCAGCCGGCCAGGGATGGAGACCGCCGACCAGCCGGCCGGCCGGGCGGCGCCAAATCACTGTGATCGACAGCCCCGGGAGGGTTCGGTGGCGACTACCTTCCGAGAACGGGCTGGTCGGTGCACGGATCGCCGCCGTATTGTACAAGCATCGGCCAACGGAGCCACAGCTAATACCTCCTCAACGGATTTGATGAATGGCCTGGATTGTGTCACATCTCGATTAGAAATCGGGAAAACAGGCTCACACTGTTGTTGCGTGAGTCGTTAACATCTACAGTGATTTGTTTTTACACATGTATAAAAATGGGTTGCCTGTACATAACCTAGCCTTAAAAGAAGCAAATGCAAGTACACTTTTTCAATGACTGAACGCATGGGAGTAGGAACCTCGCGAAAAGTAGGGAGGGGAGGCAGCGAAACTTCAACGTCACTTTGTGGGAGCCCCAATTTCCCCATAAAGAAATTCTTTGCAGTTTTGTGCTCATCTCTGATCTCACCTTGCACTGAAAAAAACTTACACCTAGAGAGTTATTTTTGGAGTTTTTCCACTCCAGTTTGGCGAATAATCACGCACCAATGGCATATAATGATTATGTTTTGTAGCGTATTCTTACTCTCTGCATTGCATTAAGGGCGTTTTTGAAAGTTATTCTTAAAGCTGGTACTATAATCATCTCTTTTGTGTTTTAGCAAGTGGTAATTTTATCTTCTAATTTTATCACGTGTCCTTTTTATTCTTTCGGGTTATAAATTTATATCAGTCTCAAAGAGGCATGGGGTAATTTTAGCTTATTTCACAGTGATAAACAAGGTCATTGGAATATATTTGTGCTGAACTCTCATTAGATGGTAATAAAATTGACAGCTAGAGTACTTTTATCAAAACTGCATAAAAATAAACCGCTGTGGAGTAATTAGGGTAATTTTTATACTCCATTACGGCTGATAAATTGACGCGACAGAATAAAACTATTCTCATGTAGGTGTAAAAATTACTTGCTTCGTGATAAAACTATCATGTCCGGACAATAATTTTATAACCATGGAGTAATATTATGTGGTATCATTACTAACATTATTCTTCGAGAGTATTCGGGAGCGTATTTCAAGCAATACTGTATCACTTTCTTGATAATCCTATTCCGTTGTGACATAACTAATCTAAAAGTGATTAATCTATTCGTCCAGCACAGTATTATTCCAAGAATAATATTTTCGGAATGTCTCTTCAGTTCGCGACCATTCGCGACCGCCATTGTGCTCAAGTCGTCAGAACCAAGGCCTTCTGTCAGAGAACCGAGCAAGCGTCCCAGTCCTCGAAGGTAAGCTGAAATTACTTTTATACTTTGTGTTTTGTTAGTATGACTTTACAGTAATCCGTATTATGACCATACAATCCAAGAAATGCGTTGACGTAGATTTGCGGACGAAGATTTCCGCGATGATGAAATTCTGGAAGACAAATTGTCAAAACAAATTGACAAATTGTTGTTTCAAACAAACAAAACAAATTGTTAAAACGGTCATATCCGGACATCTACTTTTTGTTGTTTCTATCCTCCCAATATCACGATAGAAGAAAACACGTTTAATGAACGTATTAATATCTTGTTCAGTGTTCACTGCCTGATAAAGCTGTCCATGAAATAAAAAAAACGGTTCTTTTCTTTCTCAAAGGTGACTCTGTGGAAGAACAGCTTCCGACAGTAACTTCGGAACAGTCAACAGATTCAAGAACTGTCGAAAGCCACTGAGCATTGAGCAACGCCGTCATCGAGACGGAAAGACGAGCCAGGGGCATCGTTGTGAAAAAGCGTGCGGCAGTCACAAACCATGACGAAAGCATTCCAGTCATTTTTATCAGGTAAAAGATCACCAGAGGTTGACACTTGACGTGGCGCGCTTTCAAACTTTTTGTGAGCTGGAGTTACTTACCTGACCTGCCCTTCCACAATGATATAATGCTCACTTGATGTTGCTTGATGTTAATTCCATTCATTAATGTGATTTTGCGATGTTTCCAGGTGTGGACTGACTTGGGAATGATCATGGGGCTCGAGGAGGACGTGAAGGAGCATGTCCTGCACAAAATCAGACATACCGCGAAGAAGTATGCCCAGACGATGATAAACGTGGAGCCGGCCGACAAAGACGGTGAGTTTTGAACGGGCACAAGCACACCTTTTCGGATGAGGTGTTCCGCTAGCAACAATCGTGCCGGGGGGGGGGGGGGGATACTCTTCTTCTATATAACTGGGCTCGAGCCGATCATCGTAGACAATATGTTCCTGGCCAGGGCTGGAATAATGTTTAGATCTGACTGATTTTTTTTTTTTTTTAGCGAATGTAAAGTTAGGCCCGAGGTATTTTCGGTAAATACGAGGTCAGGCCAAAACATTAGCCAAGACCAAGTGTAGGAAGGTATTTCCCACGCATGCTTCTTCCTGCACGATGGAGAAATGACGTTTCACATATCCCAATGGCGTAATAACGGGTGGTCAGTATGAAACTGGACAAAGTTTAAATAAGCATAGCATCTCCAATAATAGACCGATTTTAATTATTTTTGGCAGGTGAATGCTTCCAGTTATTTTATATTAACAGCTCAGATTTCAACTTTCTGCTATTAACGAGTAGAAAATATTGCACCGGTAAGTCAGCAAGCGTTCCGGGACCTGTTCGCGCAATTTTTTGAAAATTACACATATTACAAGAATGCTTCAATTCTGCGTCACATTACGCCATAGGATGTCACCAGATCTTAAGAATATGTGATCATCGATAAGTTCTGAGGACTTGCAGATGTTTTGCATGGTGGGCACGGCAAGATCACCAAGAAAATGTCCAGTCAGCTCCGGAAGAAACAAATCGGCGCCGTCACCGAACAGTTGGGGCTCTCCCAGTGATCTCTGGGAAGAAATTTTGGAATTCTCAAACGTATGACCAATTAATATGTCCACAAGCAGGGAACAGGTACAGAAATAGGATAAAGGTGACGGAGGCACAATTTCGTACACAGAAAAACCGCCTGCGCCGTCTGTCACAGGGTCCAATGCAGGGTAACAAAAACATGGAGGTGCGTATGGGCGATGAATCTGTTTTCACCTGCAATGGCAGCAAAATGCCTTCCATTGTCGAATTTTACACCTCAGCTGGTGGCGACACTATTCCACATGTGGATCTCACCTTCGCTTTTGACCTGAGAGCGAGTACCCACCCGAGATGCCCGTCTGGCTTGCCATGAGTCCGAGGGGCTCACGCGTCCAGTTACTTGCCGAGCACAGGCAATGTAACGGGCGAACTGTGCTATGAAAAGTGTTTGAATGGCGTGTTGTTACCACTTATTGAGTCTCAGAACACAGAGCATGATGCTCTGTTAGGTTCCGACCTTGCAACAGTCACAGTACGCGCGCTAGAACGCGAAACTGCTTGAGGAGGCTGGGGTGCCCGAAATAGCACGTGACATGAACCCGCCACGTACCCCTCATATCTGGCCCACTAATGATCTGTGGGGGCTCATCAAACAGAACGTGTATAAGGGAAGGTGGCAGGTCAGCTGAGACGCACAATTGAAGCGGAGAATCCAGCAGGTCATCCGTCAAATCGACCCGGAGGTGCCGCGAAAGAAAATAGCGGGGCTGCCAGCGCGCGTGCGCTTGGCGGCTGACAGAGGTCCGTTGTAGAGGTGGCAAAATGTGGACCCGAGGACCCGGTCCAAAGAACCAGTCTGGACCCATATGGGTCCAGACCAGTTCCTGGAAATTTTCTGACGGGTCCAACCGGGTCCTACCATAAACTATACATCTTGCACACTACACATTATTGCAAATTATGAAGTGAATGTTTCCTTGCACACAGTAGCTCATGAGTACGTCCTATTCCCAGTGGGAAATAGGCTGTTTTACATGATGCAACTAATGATACCTACAAGTAGTTTGTATTAATTGATTTTTGGGGAATGGGTCCAACTGGTTCCGATTCCAAACTAAGACCGGGTCCGACTGGTTCCAGAAATGTCCAGCCGGGTCTGGTTCGAGTCTGGTTCCCAAAATTTTCATCTTTTGCCACCTCTAGTCCGTTGTCGCAGATCCATTACGGCGAGCGTGATCACAACAAAATAATGGCACGGTAACGCAATTTTCGTTGCTTTCGCTTGAAAACTTTCGACACAGTAACAATTCAAAGTTTGTCCAGTTTCATACTGACCACCCGTTACATCAATAGCAGAGGGCAGGACAACTGTTTATTTTCTTGATGATTTTTTTTTTTTGGCTTGAAGTAAGACTGCCACCTTTTTTACACAAAACGGTTTTCACTAGACCTAACCCACCTATGACCTACCCTGAAGTCTGTTTCCCGAAATTCGGCCTAGTTTTCAAGATATCCGCAATTGGACTTCAGATTAAAGCCATCACAAATGTGTGGAATATGGGAATGTAACATTACCATGTTAAAATCCCATCTCCAACACTTTTTGTGATGGCATCAATGTGAAGTTTGAATGCAGATATCTCGAAAACTAGGACGAATTTCGGAAAACGGACTTCAGGGTAGGTCATAGGTGGGTCAGGTCTACTGAAAACCGTTTTAAACCGAAAACCGTAAAAAGGTGGCACTTTAACGACGGGCGGGACAACATGTTGTACCTCACCTTTGAACAGCCAATCGTCGTTGGTTTTGCTATTAGTCAAAAAGTGTTGTTTAACCCTCGCCGGACCTATTGGTTTTCTACATACGCGCCGGCCGAGGGGGGGGGGGGCGGGTACGACCCCCCCCTCGCCGTTTCGCCCCTGGTGGAGCTAGCGCGTCGCGGAAAAAACGAGCGTGTGCGCCGTTACGAGACGCAGAGATTGGTACCCGATTTTAAGGTCCTAGGTCATCCAGTGACCTCTGAGGTCAGGTCAAGTGCCTCAGGGTACGGTTCAGTTTTTGGTGAATAACTTCGCAAAAAACGGCCGCAGAGCGCCGATTTTGGCAGCATCGTGTTCGCCTCGCTCAGGCGCGTCGAATGATATACTTTTTGTCCGGGTCAGGTCAACTTGGGGTGTTGACCTCAGGTCAAGGTCAGGTCAGCACCCCCAGGTCACGAAGTTGGTCGAAAGAGGTCATGTCGCATATCATTCGATTCGGCAGGCCTTCCGGAGTCCATTGGTGCCTTTCCCGACTCGCTAGCTCAATTTGATCAAGAGTTATTGACGAAAAACTAATTTGACCTTGATGACGTCATAAATGACGTCACGCAAGGTCAACATTGCAAAAGTGACGCATCTAACCTTGCAAGGAGTGCATCAAATCACGATTCTGTGTGCTTGAGATAGTTGGAGATCGTTCCCGGCGCCAGAATAGCGGTTTGAATTTTTCCCCATTGACTTATAATGGTGAGGTCACGAAAATGACCTGACCTCATATGACCTTTAGGAAAAATCCGAGATATACAAGTTGTGGGACTCATAATGGATACTAGATCCTGCAAGTTTCATTTCCCTGTGACATCTCCTCTGGCAGTGAGGGCGTTGCGAAGTTGCGACATCTGAAGACCGTGCAGAGGTTCACTTATGACGTCATAGGTCAGTGACCTGACCTGACCCAAAAATGCGGTTGGTGTCAAAAGATCCGGCTTGGATCAAAGGTCAGGTATGCCAAGTTTCAGCTCTCTATCGCCAGCGTGTTCGGAGCTATCGCGAAAAAACCCTATGGGGGGGGGGCGGCACCCGCCCCCCCCCCCCTCGGCCGGCGAGGGTTAACTCTAGTGATATTGAAAAGTCATGGTTGTCTCCATTCAGTTTGTCTCCATTCATGGTTGTCTTCATTGTCTCCAAATATACCACAGTTACATGCAGTTTGATACCTACTTGCACTCCATACTTAACCATGACAGCGGAACATCGGGTACTAATTTCTTATTTCACTGAAATATTTTAACGACGTACAATTATTTTGTAACTATGCACCACGTTTAGTTGTAAGAGTGTATCGTACTACGCAAACGTACTACGCATCGTACTACGATTTTGAGAGTGAAAAGAAATCAGGAAGAAGCGAAGAATCGTCTCCAGTAGATGGCATAGCCAGCTACTGTACGAACGCGGTTCCTTGTTTCTCTCCTAGGTTTCCTTTACGTTTATTTGTACGATATGCATTGATGCCAACTGACTGCAATATTCTTTTTCACGGCAGACGACGAGCTGCTAGCTCTACTTGCCTATGGTTGTGGAACAACCATTCGCACCTTGGCGGATCCGAGAAACGGGGTTCGTCAGGCAGGTGAGGAACTATCGGTGGACGGTGTGGTGGTCTGCCAACTGCCGGCCACCAGGTTGGAGACCGTGGCCCTATGACGGCCGCCCACGCTGCCTTCTACACAAAGTTCACGGGGCCCTGTAGGGCCCTGTTCGAGATTCTTTACCGGAGTGTGGGATTCGATGTAAACCTATCTGGCTTATCACAGAAGGTGTGGGAGGTTACCCAGGTAGTGTAGAACCAGCATCGGAGATGCCCACTTCGAATGACTGGCGACCTGTGGCTCACCTGTGGTTCAAGTGACTCGTGACTTGTGGCTCACCTGTGGCTCAAGTGACTCGCAACGTGTGGCTCACACTACTGGAGCCTCTGTATTATGACTAATTCAGCTGCGGCGGTCTCAGTACGCCAATGAGTCTCAGTACGTCTTTCATAGCCCAGATCACGCTCGTTTTATATGCCATCCGTGGCGGTGGTTCTGTGCGCAGATGTTATTCGTTAGCCTCAGTGTTAACCATACACGCTCGTTTTATCTGCCATCCGTGGCGGTGGTTCTGTGCGCAGATGTTATTCGTTAGCCTCAGTGTTAACCATAACGCCCTTGTGAGTTGTGACCTTGAACGTCCTTCCAGTGATTTCGCATTGCGGCCGGCAGAGACGAAGTTTTGCCTCCCAGTTGAGACGCCGCTTCTCAACTAGGAAGCAAAATTACGTCCCTGTCGGCCGCAATGCGCCATCACTGGAAGTGCGTCCAAATTAAGCTGTACCTGCTGATGCTCAGGTACCATTCGTTAATCAATTGTTGGTGTTTCAATACATTGTTTAACCCTCGCCCTGGCAGGGCCTTTTTCATAACACGGCCTGGCAGGGGGGGGGGTCGATGCGACCCCCCCCCCTCGCGATTGGCTCCTATGGCACCTAGAAACACCAAATTTGGTAGGTAGGTGGGCCCCATGGAGTTCTCGCCCCTGTGCAAATTTGGTTGTTCTAGGTCAATATTTAGGGGGGTTTTGGGGGGTATAAATGTAAAAATTTCGCTAAAAACAGGTCAAACGTTTTTCGCTTATAACTTTTGATCTAATTAAGATAGAGCAAAAAGAAAAGCACCGGTGAACTCAGCACGTCAAGGCGCGTCGAATGATGTACTTTTTAGCTTGCTTAAGTGTACTTAAAGTTTTTCTTAATTTTAAGTAAACTTTAATTAACTAATTAAGTTCAAATTAACCAAATTGCATCATATCGCATATCATTCGATTCGGCTGATCACCAGGAACACAATGACACCATTTTTTAAGCTCTAGCGTCATTATGTGCCAAGTTATTGGAAAATATGTGATTTGACCTCAGTTGACCTCATTTGACCTGACCCATAGATAAGTACACCAAACAAAGAAGCACCAAGTGACCTGCTGTTAAGTACTGTGGTTTCAAAGCACAAAAGTGATAGAACGAAGCGGATATCTCCAGTATTTTCCGAATTTAGTATTTTCCCATAGGCTTAACATTACGACGCAATGACCTCTAACTGACCTCAGGTCAGTGACCTCAAAAAACCCGAACTATATGTTATACAACTCGGTGAACTTAGCACATCCTGGAAGTTTGAAGGAAATCAGTCGAGAACTGTGAGTTGTACAGGTGCAAAAAGAAAGTTGAAATTTGACCATGACCTTGTACCGGTTTTTCTGACCTGGTGACCTGACCCAAGGTCACCCGGACCTGAAATTTTCAGGTCATATGTAAAAAGGTTGCCCCATAGGCTGTGCCAAATTTGGCGGCGCTGCGCGCCGCCGTTTTTACGCTATCTTCGAAAAACCTTAGGGGGGGGTCGCATCGACCCCCCCCCCTGCCAGGGCGAGGGTTAAATGCATTCCTTATTTTACACTTGGTCATAATATTATCACATCACCCCGCATTATCAGGGGTGGTGCTTTTACACCGGGGCTTGATTTTACCGGGGAGTTACTCCGGGGTAAAATTATCGAAAAAAGGAGTGCTTTTTGGCATGGCAATATTATTCCCCGAATGGTAGTAATTTTAGTATTAAGTTAATAAAATTATCAGCTGGTGTAATTTTATCTAAAGATAGCATACTTTTATCCTCCGTCATAAAATTACTCCCTAGCGCGAATAATATAAGCGTTCGGATACTAAATATATTCTATATGCTAGTTTTATTCCCCAAAACTCCCCATTTTAGGCGCTTATGCCAGGTCATAAAATTATTCGATTGCAGGAGTGCTTTTTGGCATTCTAAAATTAGAAAATGGGGAGTAAGTTTTTTCAGTGTGCTGAACCATTTCCTGCTCTTAGCTTTGTATTTAGATAAAAGATAAATATTTTACTTTGAAAAATGGTTGAAAAGTGGTGGAGCCATGCCCCCTCCCCCCCTGTTCCTACGCCTATGATTGAACGACCGGCTTAAAATCCCTTTGCGAATGAGCTGTTGAAAGTTCGGTCGAAGTATATCTGAGTGCCTAGCTTATATAGATCTACTTTTTCCTTATATATTTTACAGCAAACGCTATAACGAATAAGCAATTTCATTAAGATAATCCACGATTTCTTTATATATGTTACATTAGTTTAATGGTAAATTGTTGTGTTAGTGCATGAGCCGGCCTTTCTAACGGCTGCCGATGACTGTCGTCCCTCCTCTGGCCGGGTGTCGGCGTTGTTGATGAGGTGGCGGCCGATCCTGTTTTCGTGTGTTCGACTGACACCGGTAGCCCAATTATAAGGCGGCCCGAGCGGGCTAATGGGACGGACCCGCCTGAGGCCGGACGGGTAACCGAGTAGAGAGGGGGGGGGGCGTCACTCAGAGGGGCTCCTCAGCAGTCGCGGCACTCTCTCCCTCCTCTGTGTTTGGACCGGCTGACCTATGTCCTTCCTCTCCTCTGTGTATAAGGGGAGGCTCTAGGTGGTTGTGTGTGGTGTCAGTGAGGGTGTGTTTATTGGTGTGTTTGTATACCGCCGCCACCAGTCGGCCACAACAGTGGGTCTCGGTGCCACCGCAGCAGCTGATAATTGCCGTCTGAGGCTCGCCACCAGCGCCGACGTCACCCAGGGGAGGGGCCATCAGAGGCGCTGTCAGTCTCCTCTCCTGGGTCGGAGGGACGGTCAGGGGCGCCGTTGGTCGCAGAGGGATGGTCAGGACGGTGGGAACGGCTAGTCTCGGGGTCGATGGGGAAGGTCCGCAGATGATGAGTACAGAGGATAAACGCGGAGTCCATGAGCAGACAGCAGAGCCGGTTCTCCTGACAGTTCATCGGTGAATCGTTGCCACCTGGCTTCGTCCGCCCCTCACCCCAACCACTAACCAGAAAGATCGGAACGTCGGAGCGTCCGGTGCGGCCGGCTGTGACCCGCAGTCCGGTATCCCCCTATTCCCATAAATCCACCTGTGGCCGGCCGTGTTTGTCCGCGCTCATAGTTGCGGCCGGCGCCGTAATGAGCTGCCGATCCAGAGCGCGCGGCGTTTTTGTAGTTGACGTGGCCGCGCCGCCCACCTCCCGAAGGTGCTACTGCGGTTACACCGCGCTCGACACGCCGGCTGACGACGAGCCGGCCGCGGCAGCCGAACCGCCAATTTAAACCAACTCAACCCATAATTATATCGGATCTGACCGTCGTCCGACTGATTTGAAACGAAGACGGCACCGCCGAGAGCGCGGTGTTGGCGGCGGAACAAATCGCGAGCTGTCGGCCCCGACTGAACCGGCGCCACACCCACCCACCGGCAACACCGGCGGACGCAGACGGCGGAACACTCGCCGGAACGGGGCCCTGGTAGGCAACGGCACGTCTATTTGTGGGGAAAGGACGCCTTTCCTGGCTGAAAACACCTTATTGGTTAACACTGGGAACTGAACGACCGTCCGGAGGACGGATATGGCTATATCACGACTTACGGCGACTTTGGAGGAGGACGAGACATCCTTCCGTAGTAGAATGGATCGCCTTCCTATTTATGGATAGATAAACTTCGCTTGATAATTTTACGCGACGGCGTAGTTTCTATAGGCAAGTAGTCACCGTTCGAGATGAAAGTCGCAATGCCGCTTCTCGGTGACGGACCAGTCAATAATGGAGCTGGCTACGCGGTGACGTAGCGGACCTGTCATAATGCCGCCGCTCGGTGACGGACCTGTCCCCGAGTCGCGCTGCTCCGTCGCAGCTCAGCCGTCGCGGGGCGCTGTGCAGTTGCCGCTCGGACCGGCGGCGGGCTGTGTCAATATTTGGCGGCCGGGCCTCAATCAGGCGCGCGGCGGGCCAGCCGGCCGCACCGTTCGCTCTGTTTGCCGCTGCCGCCGCTATTGGACGGCTAATGGCTGCCAATAGCCGCTGATTCGGCCGCGGGTTGTTTGCCGGCCGGTGGGCGACACATCTCACGGCCGCAACTGCCCGAGGCGCCCCCAATTCATCCGTTAAAGTCTGCGGTCATAGGCCACCAGCGCGGTGTCTGCCTAGGTTGCCTTGTCTGAATCTGCCACACCATGCCTGATCCCGACTGATTTTAGGCCGCTCACCCGACCCGAACGGTGGTTTTCTTTGACCCAGACGGGGGCGTCTGATCCAGGTGCCCTTGTTTAGAGGGGAGATGCCTCGAGTTATGTGTTTTGTCCTCTTTCCTCTGTTTTCATTTGCTCCACTGCACTGGCTGGCTTAGGTACCTATTTTCAATTTTCACATTTTCTAAATAAATAATGAACTTCTTCGACCTAAAATAGCCGGTGACCTAGTTGCTAGGTCTGAGGTCCCTGGTCATGATTGCTCCCCGACCTTGTTTGACCTTTGGCCTTATTAGACCTAGAGTCTAGACTACGACCTTGTTTGACCTCGGACGTTTTTTTTTTTGTCCCGGATTTGTTTGACCCCGAACAGGCGTTCGGCGCCGGAAGCGGCGACCGATAGGCCTGCGTCGATGACGAGAGCACGCTTCCTGCGCGCGCGGCGCCTTCTGAACTGTGTTTGAAGTGGGCCGACCAAAGAGGCCGACCGACCTGTGTCAACGCCGTCCGTTGACGGGCCGCCGGGCCGGACGGAGGCTCTTGGCGGCCCCAGAGGGCACCTGAGCGGACCGACTCGGCGGCCCCCACAGGATACCTGAGCGACCAGACCATGGGCTCTCAATCGGACCGCACCACGAGGCACGAGACGTTCGGCACTCGATTGCAACGCACAGAAGCCTCCTTCGGACTGCCGGGACACCGGACACGGCGTCCTGGAGTCCTCTCATGAATATCGAACTGCTGCTAATTATATGCACTTTTGGAAACGATTTTGGAAACGATTTACGATTTTTCCTGTTTGATATGCATAACATGCTCGCATGCTTGAGTACACATGGCTTGGAACGGTTCCGGTGAGCACCTCTTTCAGCTAAAGACCACTGTGGCCTGTGTGTCGGTGCTGCCACCTACGTATTCCTTTCGGCCATCTAGCGAGAATGGCACAAGTCACCCGCAATGACTTCACCACCGGCGTGCGGCAACCGCATTGTGGTTATCTCTGAATTTCTCTGCCAGCTCCTACGCCTGCCTAAGTCAACAGAAGATGAATAATATGCACTGACCCTGATTAAATCAACCTTCGCCCGTATTAGTGTTTTTGCCAGCCGCGAACGTATAAGGAGGGGAGGAGGGCCAGGGGCCAGGAGGGGGGGGGGGGGGGTGACCGTTGGACCCCCCTCCCCCTTGCTGTTTCGCCTGTTGTTTTCACTCCGAAGTCCGACGTCATTAGCGGCCAACCTATCATAGCCTTTGGAAAATGTTTGGTCACAATGTGTAATAGCTACTTCTGGGAGGGTACTGAAAGTTTGGTGACGATCGGCGCAGCGGTTCTGGTAATATCGAAAAACAATACCCCCGATGGTAATATCGGGGGGGGGGGCAAAAAATGCCCCCGCCTGAAAGGTTGGTTGACCCTAAAGCTTTATTCTCCATACATATTGTAAAAGGTAGATCTGTCGTAGACAAGCTTACGAATGAACGTAGTCTGACGAGAATAACAGAATAAGAATACCTGGAGAAAGCATAGCTTTATTATAATAAAAATGATGCTAAAAACAACATCTAGGGGGTATTACAAATAGGTTGAAAGGTCAAAGGAGCAGGTGTTTGAGTTCCTATCTAGTCTTTTTATAACCTTTTGAGTAAAAATATTTGCCCTAAAACCGATATTTAATACAAAATATTGACCGAGGTACAGAATTCACAACATGTTTTGATGTTTGGGTTCTGTAAGTTTTTCTGCAGTGGATTAATTAACCGAGCAATGAAATATTTGAGACCTTGATTGCGGCATAAAGAAACGATTTCTGCGCCATTCCTGTCGTGATCGTCGTGATTGCTTACCGGTGTCTCCAAAGCGTGTTTCTTTTTTCCAACCAAAGGAAGGCGCTGTACCCGAAGATGCTTCTTTGTAACCAAACCAAACAAAAACTAACATAACCTAACCTAACCTGACCTAACCTACAACCTACAAACCTACAACCTAACCTACAACCTACAAACCTACAACCTAACCTACAACGCGCCAAAAATTTCGGCCGGCAGCGGGATTCGAACCATAGTTATCAGACCATGAGGCGAGTGCGCTAACCACTACGCCACGCAGCCTGCTGATCGGATCGAGGTGTAAGTCACTTTTCAATGACGCAATGGGATATTCTCCGTATAGCGCCTTCCTTTGGGTGGAAAAAAGAATTACGCGTGCGTCTCCAAAAGGGTATGCGGACTATAGTTTTTTATATTTTAGCATAGTCATTGAATTTGTGGCCTTGATTCAATTTAAGTACCCAAGTATTGTAGGCACACAACCTATTTGTGGTGATAATTTGGTGAGAACTTGGCCTGGGGGATTTATGTAGCCCTGGCCCTTGAGTGAAACGTAAAAGGTCAAGGTGAGACTGGTTTTTTACTTTTCAGATTTGATTTATCTTGCTTTGACCCTAAGCAATAAAATGCACTTATTGCAGGTTAGCCAGATTGCTGGGTGAAGTTAAGTTGTTTAAAAAATGACGTCTTTGTTTTGTCCGTGGTAATGCCAATTTCCATGGCTACCTACGGGAGCACCAGACTGCAAAGTATGGCACGCAGGTCGACGAGGCGCACCGGCCCAAGTTCAAAATCCGCACCAACCCTTCAAACTGAGCCGGAAAATCCGCACCAAAGCGAGCCGAGAGCCCAAAATATCCGCACCGAACCCACAGGCAATTATAATGCAAGGGACTTCATTCATCTCACTATAATTATTTCCCCTCAAATTTCAGTTTCACGAGCAACGCTCACCACGGGACCGCGCCGCGCACTTGTACCCTATATACCCTGCTTGTACCGGAAGTTTGAAATAGAGCAAATAGACGGACGCCGGTGACAAAAGGGTGCCGGAGGGCATATTGGGTCACGTGACATTCGGAACTTCTCCCCTCTCTGTGGGCCTTCTACATGCTAAATGTCACGTGTGAATTTGACGAACCTTGATAAAATCACCCCAACAAACTTTCGTACGAGTAAAACTAATGACGTCATTCCAAAGTAGCGTGCTGATTGGCAATTCAAACCAGCTGCTCGCAAATATGACATACCAGTCACCACCGCAACCAGTCTTCGTTCTAATGACGTCGTCATCACGTTAATTTCCGAGGCGAGAATGGATTTGTTCTGCCGCAATTGTTAGTTCATAGAGTAAATTTAAAACCTTTCTCCGTCACCGTGCGTCACCGTGGCTGGCACGCATTTGTAGGGCTTTCCAAAGAACAGTCAACAAGGAAACCTGGCCGGGTAAGAAGACCAAGCGAAGTCCGCACCGCATCAAGGTCCAAGCCAAATCCGCACCGCACCAGGCAAAATCCGCACCGCACCACTCCAAAATCCGCACCAGCCGAACAAGCCCGCACCGACGAGATCTCGTCGAAATTGCCATACTTTGCAGTCTGGCGGGAGCATGTGTGCAGTCCAGGGGTAGCCAGTAACAGTTGGTAGCATTAGGCCAAATGGGCGCTCAAAAACTACTACCCCATAGGGTTTCCATGTTAAATCGACCTTTTTCAAGCGAGCCTCACACGGAAGCTAAAAGATAAAGTGCCGATATTATTGTGGGGAAAGGTAGGCTCAAGCCTCCTCTACAACCTTTTTATCTAGCGTTTTTCGATGCGGAGGCCATAACAGGTCCAAAAAGCATTGGGCGCTGCCCGAGGTACCAAAAGCCCCTCCGTGAGAGCGATAGTTCCTGCGCATGCGCACATTGCCTCAACCCTGTACTGGCGTACATGAGTGATCCTGCTCACGGACTCGGTCAGCCAATCAGCGTCCCAGATTACATTGATAGATGTCGCTAGCATCACGTAATTCCTGCTTGCGAACACATTTTAAGAATGAAACAGGTGCGCCATTTCCGCCTTCCATCGATTCCTTCCATCTTAGTATCAACTATACGCTTTTCAACTAACTTTAGACTAAGTTTTAAACTATGGTCAGTATGTTATTTCTGGTACATATAATTTAAAAATAACTGTTTTATGGATTTGGCTTTACCCGTCAGAATCGAATACTCTATTTTTTCCATATACAAAAAATATATCACATACTCTGTAACTTGTCGAGGTAAAATGGGCGCTTTCCGCGTCGTTGGTGTACCCGTTGTTCTATATACCCTGGTGCAGTCATTGAATGGAACTCACTGCCAAGTGCCAGCCGAAGTAGTTCTCGCTCCAACCCTGAATGGGTTCAAGAACCTGCTTGACAAACATTGTTTGAGACTTGAGACATATGTACGATTTCCATGGGATATTTTTATATCACGGTAACACATACTTTAAACATGGCTGGCATTTTTTATTTTGCCACATTAGCATTGGTGTGTGCACATGGGTAGTTATTATAATATCAATATGAAGAGGTGTCACCACACCTTCATGTAAACTTTGGAATGCTCTGCAAATTAGAATGTGAAATGTACAAACACATCCTGGACTTTATCATTTTGATTTGCATGTGTGTACGTATATCAGCATCTGTGATTTCCACCTGAGTTGTTTTTGGTTTTGGCTGCTTGTGGTGTGGGCTGTGGCTATATCACTATGTGCACTGACCATTGTTTCAGAAACCACTTCATTGGTAGCATTGTTTTGTAAACCAAGCTTCACCTACCACTGATGTGGGATCCCAAAATGCTACCAAGGGTAACTACTTGCATTTTCTTTCATTTTCTGTCTTCATTTTTCTACTCTGTCTTTTGAATGTCTATGAAACACTTTCTTTCTCATACCAATCTTGTTTCTAATGTGTGCCCCTTTTTCACATGCACTCTTCTTTTTATATATTTACATTTTCTCTCTTCTGTGTTCTCTTCTCCGTTCTTCTCTTCCCTGCTCTTCTCTCTTTCCTCTCCCTTATTGGCTTACTCTATTGCTGTCTTATGCTCTTAGATACTTTGTCCCCAGCATGTGCATGTTTGTATTAGAGCTCTTCTCTGACATGTGTTCTATAACTTATACCTATGTTACCTACCTAGTACCGATGCTGTACACTTATGAGTCAGCTATCCCCATATATTTATATCTTCTTATCAAAGTTAAGTAGGTATGTACACCAAAAGAAAATTTATAAGTAACATGTTACCAGTCTGGGGTATGGGAAGTGATATATTTCATTGTGAATGAACAAGCATTTGGAAACCACCTTTTTTTGGAGTGTACTACTACTTGCCCTCCACCTGTTCCACGTACTTTGACAAAATGTATTTTGCAGGTTGCATGCATACTTTTAAACATAGCTGTACATAGATACTTATTTTGAAAGGTGATCTGTACAGTGCTTTACCATTTAGCATATGGGTAATCCACATAATCATGTCACACTGCCCTATCACAGGGCTAGTCAGTGATAAACTTGGCCAGAAATTGACTATTTGGGTATCAAAGTAGCCATTGTTCAAGAGAGGAATGACCAAGCCCTGATATTGAGAGGGTCATAGTGCTGAGTGCTGACTGCTGAATGAGTGTGTCCAAGAAAAGATCAATTGCAGCTATACCCTAGTGTGCAGTGTCCGTTGTACTTACATATCAGACTAGTGGGTTGCTATCAATACAGGGAGAAATGTTTTAACAATGACACTCTAACACTCTTTAACCCGGCAGTTGCTGGGGTATTTCGCCACCCACCGTTTGCTGGGGGGGGGGGGGGCGTTAAACGCCCCCAGCCGATAACTCGAGAACCAATAGGCGCAGCGAAACGCACGAGGCGGCAAACGAAAGAGCGCGACGAGACGCTTCAGATGAGTACTTGAAAATTGAATTTTGAGGTCACAGGTCGGGTCAAGGTCAGGTCAAACACCTGAAATCGGGCTTTCAGTAGCATGGAGTTCAGGACTTCGCAATGGGCGCCTCTCGTCATAAACTCTGTCAAAACGGTGCACAATCCATCATATAAGGCCTACAAGAGTGTCAGCTCCATGTGGGGGTCAGTCAAGCATAGGTCAGGGTCAAGGTCAGGTCAACCGGGTAGGCACGTATCCCCGAAAATCAAAACTGATATTCGCAGCCTGTGACACATGTTTTATGGGTAATTTGGGGCGTAGAACACGATGGTGACATTCATTTTATCATATGTGTACGTGTTTGGCTCAAAAAGTTCAATTTAAGAAATTCATGTATCATGGTCGTGAAGTAGTTACGAGAAATTGTCAAGATTCAGTTCAAGATTATGGAAAATGCGGAACGATAATCAATAATCGAAGATAGCCATTTGATTGATCATGGTATTGGCAGTCTAATGGCGTTTACGGCATGTCTTTATGTCTATTCTGTGATTTTATATGATTTTTTGAACATATGCCGTTTTTGGTCGAAAACTCAGAAATCATGACGTCACTAAAACCTCGATATCTCAAAAATTTTCCGACCGATTTTTTCCAAACTTTGTCACAATAAACTTCAATCAATTCCCTACAGGTATCCAAAATTTGGCGCGCCTGCGGCGCGCCGTTTTTATGCTATGGCCCGGCGAAAAAAGTGGGGGCGTTTAACGCCCCCCCCCCCCAGCAACTCGCGGGTTAACCCGCGCCGGGCCGGTGCTCTGAGCTTCCGCGCCGGGCCGGTGGGGGGGGGGGGGGTGTCTGAACAGCCCCCTTCTAACTCGGCTCCTGGGTCAACTAGCGACACGCGGTAAGCGGCAATCGAAAGAACGTCCAAAATAAGGATGAAAACACTTCGTCATTTTTTGGGTCAGGTCAAAGGTCAGGTCAGCAGAGGTCACCGAAGGTAAAATGTTGACTATTTCAACATTTGGGAAACTGCCAACGGCTATCTCGGGAACCGATAGAGCTACAGCGCCGCGGAAAAGCGCATTCGATAGCCCTTTTACAGACCTTTCTGGGTAATGTTCTCAGATTTGACCTCAGGTCAACGGTTTAGCCTCTAGAGGGCAAAAACTCCAAAAATAGCCGTTTTTTTACGAAAAAGCCGTTTCTTTAACGAAAAACGTTTTTTTCGGGAATAACTTTTGACTCAAAAGAGCCATGACATTACTTTTGCCAGCATCGTGTTCCTCTCGTCGAGACGCGTGGAATGAACTACCTATAATTTGACCTTGAAAGGTCTGCAACGTCGAGCCGAACACATGTAAGGCGTTTTCAGCGCTCTAGCACGCCTCTATCAGAAGTTATTAGCGAAAAACTGTTAGATTCTGTTCGTGACCTGAGATGACCTCGGGCTCATAACCAGGGGTCACAGTTGCCATTTTCCGGTTCAGTGTGTCAATTTTACCTACATCTCGATTAGAGCACTTCATGGGCCGGATAAATCCGTTATCCACGGATAAATCCGCGGACCGGATAGGATTGGATTCTAAATTTGTTAAAAAAGAACGGATATGGGCGGGCCGGATTTGGGAATTGAAGGTTGAACCCGGATCAAAACGGATCAAAATTTTAACATTCAACGTTGAAGTTAAAAATTAACCTAATGTGTTAAGCGGCAGGATGATACCTAGTTTACCAATGTGGTGATTTTCATGTAGTTTTAGGTTTATAAGCATGGTTTTTGGAACCATGATGGTCTGTGAGATGTATGGCTGTCTGGTCCCTTAGATTGAATTTGTTAGTCCAGTTTTGGGTGAAACCAGTTATTGGTGAAACGGATTATTACGGATATTTTTTGGAAGTTTGGCTGCAATACGGGCCATGGGTGGGCCGGATTCTGATATTCAAAGAAAGGCGGATAATGGGCGGATCTGGATATGACTTGCCGGATATGGGCCGGGCCGGATCCTAAAAAGCCTATCCGTGAAGTGCTCTAATCTCGATATTTGAGAGTGTCGAGAATAGCGTTCGTGCAAAACAGACGCTTTTCAATTTTCTCCCATTGACTTATAATGGAGAGGCCGCAAAATTGACCTGACCTTAGGTCACCGATATCAAAATTCCGAGATAACCATTTTATAGATAATGTTGCTCTAATCAATCGCTTAAAGTTTCAAGGCAATCGATCAATCGGTGTAGCTATGACGAGCATTCTTATTTTTTTCTGAGGTGAGGTCACTTCACTTGGCGTGACCTGGTGACCTGACCTAAGGCGACCTGGGTCTGAAATTTTCACAACATGTGCGAAAAAGATGCCCGAACAGGTGTGCCAAAAACGGCGGCGCGATATCTGCGAAAAACCGCAGGGGGGGGGGGGGTGTTCAAACACCCCCCGGCCCGGCGCGGGTTAACACAATGACACAATAATACTTTTGGTCAAGTGGATAATCACATGCCTCTGTGTTGTGACACTCATGATAGTGACATTGATACTAAAAAAAAAAAAAAAAACAGGTAGGTACTTGGTAGGTAATCGTTTGGCGGTGGCCAGCTTATTTATGCAAAGCTAGGGTACCTGGGAATGGCGAGCGACGCTTGAACAGATAGAGCGGTGAGAACCATGCCGCCATATTCTACTGCGGCTCTTGGAACTTTTGGTGTTAATTTTTACCGATGAACCGGGGAAAGGTGAGGTGACCGGATGGTGAGTGTTACGTGATAAGCTCTAGGTAGCGAGTGCCTGAGCCTGTAACCTACCATTTAACCATCGGCAATTAATTGTTGTAAATAGTCAAGCTGAATGGACATAAACTTATTGCGTTTTTCCCGAACTTCCTGGCAGTCAAATGCACGTAATCATGCCATGCCGTTAGTCTCCTAGGTGGTATTGAGGAATCTGAACTTGCCGTCGTCCCAGCGCCCGCTGTGATGGCCGCCCTCACAGCTCGTGTCGTGTGCGCGCCAGATCGCACCGATGGCGACCTCTGTGGGCGCGGCCGGGTTCGGCGCAGACGTGCGCTCCGGCATGGCGGCCGGCGGCGGCGGCGGCGGCGGCGGCGGCGGCGACATCGAGTACGGCAACGAGGCGACCCCGGCCGGATTCTTCAGTGCCGACTTCAAACGGTTCGTCCGGCAATCCTAGCTCTCATACTCCTGTCTCCGAAGACCACCGTTATATGTGCGTCTGTGTCTCGGACTTGTGTCGACCTGGCTGTGGAGCACCGATGTGTCTGTTCTGTCTCGCACTCGCTGTCTCTCTTAGTCTCACTCAGAAGTCAGAAGACCATCGGTTGATGTGTGTCTTTGTCTCGGACTTTCTGTCTCCGCACCTGACCCAATCGTGGTTTATAGCCTGTCCTGTCGACGTCATTTGATTGACTGTCCTCTGTGTTGCAACCTGACCACCGCCCTGCCGGCAGACATGACGACCTGAAGCAGATGCTGGACTCCAGCAAGGACAACCTCAAGCTGGAGGCCATGAAGCGCATCATCGGGGTGAGTGTGACGTCACTTGACTCCAGTGACGTCGTCACTGACTGTATCTGATTGTCCGTCAGAAACATCGTCATCTTGCACCATTTTGTATTGTAACTCTATAATTCATTCTATTCTATTCATTTGTGTTGTATTGTTCATGTTTTGTGTTTATGTATTTGACCATTAACCTCAGCTAGGATTTCTGCATAAGTGCGAACTAATCCCACCCGTTTCAGGGAATGCCTGATGAAAAATATCCCAGTGTCTGCCCCACTCGCTCTTTCTAACCGTGCTCTACTTCTATTACCCTACCAGATGGTGGCCAAGGGTCGGGACGCATCCGACCTGTTCCCGGCCGTCGTCAAGAACGTCGTCTCGAAGAACATTGAGGTGAAGAAGCTGGTGTACACGTACCTAGTGCGCTACGCCGAGGAGAAACAGGACCTGGCGCTCCTCTCCATCTCCACATTCCAGCGCGCCCTCAAGGTACGATGAAGGGGGGGGGGGGCTTGATGCAGAGAGGGGTACCGTAGTCAGCGTAGGGGAGGTATCTAGCACACTATGTAAGGAAAGGAGAGGCATTGCCCTTTCGAGGTGGTTCATTGGCGTTGTGGGATAGGTGTGGGAGAGGGAGGAGGAGGGGCCGTCGAGCCCTGCCGAGGCGGCACCGCAGACCCAGCTGACGTTCACTCAGCAGTCCCCCTCCGCCGACTGGCTGACACCCCTCCTCTCTCCGCCGCCGCAGGACCCGAACCAGCTGATCCGGGCGAACGCGCTGCGGGTGCTCTCCTCGATCCGTGTGCCCGTCATCGTGCCCATCATGATGCTGGCCATCAACGACTCGGTGGTTGACATGTCGCCCTACGTGCGCAAAACGGCCGCCCACGCCATTCCCAAACTCTACAGGTGAGATACAGCCTGTGTAGTGTGTAAAGTCGGCCCCCGCCGAAGTTAGTTGGTAGCACTGCTGCTCCACGGCGTACATTTCCTACCAGCCCATAGGGTTTACATGTTAAATGGCCTGTTTTCAGCGAGCGATATCTCGGTCAACCTTTGAAGGAATCAATGGTTATTAGTCTCAAATGATAGATCGATGAATTTTCTTTCGACAATTCCTCTACCATTTTTCACGAAACCCAGCCGATCTTCTACGGCGTACAGGGTAAAGATTTCTCTGCACGCCAGCACCCGCGATCCGCCTCTCCGATCGTCGTCGCGCGGTCCTCGGTAGCGCAGTCGGTAGCGTATCGGGCTACGGATCCGAGGGTCGTGAGTTCGAATCCTGGCAGCGCCGCGTGATTTTGGCTAGAATTGAATGATGTAGATTCTTGAATGTTTGCATAATCAATTATGAATAGCTAATTGAATGTATCTGCCCACTAATCGGCCCCTAAAACCTGTTATTTTAGAAGTTTAAGAAATGAATGTCACGTGCGCGTCACAACTGCCAACCATAAGCGTTACCATATTCTAGTTTGGACTAACTTTTTGCTAGTCCCGACCACATATAGTAGGTTTTCTAGTAGATATACTAGAAATTCCTTCCCAAGTTCGTCCTACCCTTCACTCAATATACCCTGGTAGAGTATCGTGTCCCGACTGACCTCTGGGCGCCCGGCGTGTCGTGTCAGACTGTGTGCCGTGTTCTGTGTGCTCGCTGACCTCTGCGGCGTCCGTCTGCCGCAGTCTGGACCCGGGCCAGAAGGAGGAGCTGGTGACGGTCATTGAAAAACTGCTGGCCGACCGGACCACGCTGGTGGTCGGATCGGCAGTCATGGCCTTCGAGGAGGTCAGTGATGGTCGCCAGAGGCCCGGGGCGAGTCGCATTGTCTGCTCTGATTGTCAACTGAGGATAGAGTACTTCATGATGCATAGCTTGTAAGGTTCATAACATGCGTGAACTTACGTGGAGCTACCTGTTTCATCATGCACTACCCAGTCTCTGTCAGTCTGGCTGTTATTAGGAATGTTCTTGTTCAATATCTACCAGTGACTCGGTCATTCTGCCTGTCTGAATTCAGGTGTGCCCAGAGCGTATCGACCTGGTGCACAAGAACTTCCGCAAGCTGTGCAACGTCCTGGTAGACATCGAGGAGTGGGGCCAGGTGATCATCATCAACATGCTTACCCACTACGCCAGGACCCAGTTCATCGACCCCAACCTCCAGGTGAGCCTCACCGCCCGCCGAGAGACTGGTACAGTCAGTCAGGAGTGAGCACGTGGCTATCAGAGGCTTGACTGTGTCTCCAGGTCGGCTGTAGTCAGAATGCTACGTCGGTGTCTCAATCGGAGGACTAATGACAATGTTTCACACTCTCATCAGTCAGTTTGTTATCGTCACCCCGCCTGTTTTGCATTCCCGCCTCTGTCACAGACAGTGCTTTGTGACCTCGCCCCCGTTAGTGTTGTGTGTGTTGTCCCCGTCATCCATTTCCATTTCTGCCCGCAGGACGGCCCCGGTGACCAGCCGGAGCGGCCGTTCTACGATGACTCGGAGTCGGAGTCCGAGTCGGAGGGCAGTGACGCCGAGGGACAGAAGCGGAAGCCGTATGTGATGGACCAGGATCACGCGCTGCTACTGCGGAGCACCAAACCGCTCCTGCAGAGCCGGAACGCCGCGGTGAGTGCATGACGGAGTGGGGAGAGATGGGTACTTGGTGGGGAGAGAGAAACGGGACTGTTTGACGGATCGCTTACATTTCGGTTGGGTAGTAGGGAAGAAGGAAGTTCCCTTCCTCTCTGGTAGTCATCAGCTGTCGGTTTGGGACCTTTCCGGTGTGGCAGCCGGTTACCTGTGAGCTCTGTGACCTGTGGGCGGTGACTTGTCTGGTGACCTGTGACCTGTAACCCTCAGGTGGTGATGGGTGTAGCTCAGCTGTACCACCACCTGGCCCCCCGCTCGGAGGTCAGCCTCGTGACGAAGGCGATGATCCGTCTGCTGCGCTCCCACCGTGAGGTGCAGAGCGTCGTCCTCACCTGCATCGCTTCCATGACCACTCAGCGAAAGGTGAGCGCTCCGCCCGGCAGACACAGACGGCCACTGGTCCGTCTGTGGGGCGGCCGCCGTCCCGGCATGGGTCCGCCTGCGGGCTGCGGCCGCTGTCCCTGTGTGCCGTGAGACCGGCTGGTCTGTGTGATCTGACAGTCAACGCCTGTGCGCTGTGCTATGAGGCACATGGTCACCAAGTGTGCAGCACTGCTCGTCCAGTATGCCGCCGGCGTGCTGCTTGCCTGACGTGCTCTTTGCTCCCGTCCCGGGTGTTCCTTCCTTGCCGTTCCGTGGTGTGCGCCTCCCTCACCTTGCGGTGCTGTGTGCCTCCCATGCCATGCCGTGGTGTGTGCCTCCCAGCCGGGTCTGGGATGCCGCAAACGCGATGCCTCGTGTCCCGGTCTGATGTCCTGTTTCTCTATCCCTGCTGCCGTTGCTGCGACCCCCAGGTCAGGGTAAGTATTGCACAGCTAGAAAAGCATCGCAGAGTCACAGGTGAAGATCGTGCGTTGACAGTCTGTTAACCCGCGCCCCACTGGGGTCTGTGTATAACACGCCCTACTGGGGGGGGGCTATTCATAGCCCCGCCCCCCCCCCCTCCTAACTCCGAAACTACTGGGCCGATCGTCAAAATTCAAACGGCGTCTGATAGCCCCGGAAAAACTGTCGAGCGAAACCTAATTTCATTGACCTCGAGGTCACCGATGACGTCACAGGTCAGGTCAAAGTAAAAATTATTAGCATTTTGGCTTGTTCACATTTTGGGCTCTGGCCGCCGTCTTACAAGTCAGATCAGGCTCATTTTTGGTACACACACTCTTAACCCAGATCTGCCCACCGTATCATTTATGACACGATGAGTCGCTCGACCGTTGCTAGGCAACCGACTTCCATCCGAAACACGCCGAAACTTTATTTTGTGATGTTGTGTTGTCAGTCGTTTGTACTATTTCTAGAGTGGGTAACCTTTTCTATATTTCATATATTTTCCGTGTAGCATGATTAAACAAAAACAGCTGCCCACAGAAGTCGTAATTTACCAGACCCAATAATGCCGACGTTAGTATGCTAACCAGTGCTTTCTGCCAAACTGCTCAATTTTGTGGCAGCATAGTACCAAATGTTCAAGCTCACAGACCAGGTGGTTGAATTCATTCTTGCGCCAAAGCTGGCGTGTCAGGAATGATAACAACATATTCGTATCATATATGATACGGTGGGCAGTTTCTCACATTAGCCTACACAATTACTTGCCCCTAATCCGTATGTTTTCCGGTCACCTTGGCGCAAATTCTAGGCATTCTAGTGGTGGATGACGATGTTGATGGAGGTGACGTCTTGGTAAAACCATCGAAGGCGTCCTACGACACGGGCGAGTACTCTGGTGATGATGAGGATGTCACAGAAGAACATGACCTCAACCGGCATCCTGCTCAGCAGCTGTGTGTTAGGGCCAATGTGCAAGGAAGAATAAACTTTCCGAAACGCGATTCCGAGAAAGAAGACGTCTCGGAGACCTTCAGAGATGCAAGGTTCAGCAGCGACGTTGTTGCATCCCAGCAACATGAGTCGAGAAGGTCCTTGAAGCGACATGAAAAGTGGACAAAAGCGAACACATTCATAGGAGATGGAGCACGTGCCTGAAGTCTGACGTCGAGTGCAGTGTTCACGAAGGAGGATATCTTGTCCTTCTTGTTTATAGTGTCAGGGAACTCGAGGTCAGACTTCGACGATGTCAAAAGCGTGAAACACCATGACCTTCCGGACGTGCTCGAGGACTTCGTCATGTATAAAGGAAGGGATGTCTCATTTAGAGAGGAATTGCGGTATTTATGTGACTCGAAGCCTGAAAGATGCGTACCGGTGAAGACAGGGGCAGTGCCCTTGCTTCCATTTCATACCTTTCGTCTCTTTGCTTCGAGGACCTTCCCGAGCTCTTACGCTGGGCGAGCAACGGTTCCGCTTTACCTCGCATCTATGAAGGTCTCCGAGACGTTTTCCGTCAGAATAGTGCCCCGGAAAGTTTTCTCGTCCTCGCACCTCGGCCCGAGCAAGTTCAGCTGCCGAGCAGGATGACGGTTGATATCACGTTTTCTTGTGACATCCTCATTATTCGTACGTGGCTTAGGACGCCTCCGGTGGTTTTTACGAAGACATCATCTCCATCAACATGGTCATCCACCACTGGAATGTCTAGATTGTCTGCCAAGTAAGTCCCAGTGACTTGAAGACAGACGTTAATTGGTAAGTTACTGTCTACTAGTGAAGAACTGGCCACGGAATTTGTATTTGATACCTCCCAGCCTCAAAAGTAAGCATTATGTCAGAAAGCACTTGTTGACATACTCACCTATAGGTATCTATGGGTCTGGTCAATTACGATTTACTGTTTCCTTGGTGTCATTATTACAAATAAACTCAAAGCTGGCAATTCTGAGACGTTTTCACAAGTAAAATTGTAGGCAAATGCAAAGGCTCGTTAAGGTGCCATAAAAGTGCGAAAATGCACAGCGTATCATACTATATGATACGGCAATTTCCGACAAAACGAGTACAGCCAACAACAAATGACACATGCTGGTAAGCAATGTGATTCAAAAGTACCCCAAAACCAGCGTAACAAAAAAATTCGAAAACATTTTTGTTCTGGGTAGATCTGGGTTAAACAGATGCTCTAGATACCCTGAGGGTACCAAGCTTTTACTTTGATTTTCAGGTCAAGGTCAGGTCATCACAGGTCACGAAAATATTTTATCATGCGTCGGTCACGTGACACATGTTTTATGGTCCATTTAGGCCATAGATTTCGAATTTGATGTCGTCTGTGTCATTCGAGGTCATTTTGAGTCGAATTTAGCTTAGGTCAGGTCACTTTCAGGTCAAAAAAGGTCAAATTTTGAAGTTAAAATTTTTCAACAAAAAAGGTGTCTATTGGATGCAGTTTGAGCTCAGGAACACGATGGTGCCATTTATATTGGTGTACGATGTCAAATACGTACCGAAAAATTGATTTGAAAAATTAATAATTGTGAATTTTTTGCAATAATGCGTATAACTTGACCATTTTTGAAGATATTTAGCTAAAACTTGCTAGAGTTAGTCATAACCATGCGTTCTGTCACATATATTCCGGTTTTTTCGAAAAGTCAAAAACTTTTTGAAAAAAAATATAAAAATACAAATTTTGAATATTATTATATCAAATTTTCGAAATTTTCAAAATTTTGAAAATTCGAGATAGCAGTTTGATAGCGCGGTCAATTCTGAGTCCTTTCATGCAAAGAAATTGGATCCAGCTTAAAAACTGAGCTCTTGGGAGCGATTGCCGTGGTTCAATGTTTTGCGTCGAAACCGGACGAGCATGACGTCACTTTGACGTCATTTCCGGCCGACCTATGGTAGCTACGAAGTTCAAATTTTGACACAAGGTGTCAAATTGATGCAGCCGAAGGTACTGTAAGTTTGGCGTCGATCCGTCAAGCGATTTGGAAGTTATTGCAGAAAAACGGGAGGGGGGGCTATAAATAGCCCCCCCCCCCCCAGTGGGGCGCGGGTTAAGTCAGTGGTCAGATGTCGTTGGTAGCTCACGGCTGACAGCCTCCAGCGTGGCTTGTCGGACCAGTCGCTGATCATACGAGTGGTGGCGGTCCGACTGTGGCGCTAGTACCGCTACATATTTTCTGAGCTCTCAGATATCGGCATACTTCTCGCACCATTGCATGCTTGTGAATTACTGACCAGTCGGCATTCCTATTTACTATTTACTTGACTATGAGTAAATGCAACTGTCTGAGTGTCTATGGAGCAGTGGTGGTATACTTCGGAGCACCGTTTAGATTATCTCATAATCCCCAATCGGCTACCAACTCTGGAACGCCCCGGCCCGGAGTGTTAGAAGGTGTTCGTATAGTTGCCAGGAAGCGCTTAGCGAGTAGGGAACATGATCTAGGACCATGTTTTGCAGGGTATGTTCGACCCCTACCTGAAGAGCTTCTTCGTCCGATCGTGTGACTCGAGCCATATCAAGATCCTGAAGCTGGAGATTCTGACCAACCTAGCCACCGAGTCCAGCATTTCGATCGTGCTCAGGTCAGAAGCCCGCTGGTGACTACGTTGCAAGTCCAACTTTGAGTGACCTTCATTTTTAATTAGTCTTGCTTCTACGAAATCGTCCAATGAGTGAAAATTATAGCATCTTTGATCAGCTTTCTATCCTTTTTACATAACAACTTTTCCCTCTCACTGGTTCATCCCCGCTCACCAGTCAATTTCACTGTCTTCACAGAGAGTTCCAGACGTACATCGCCAGCCACGACAAGACGTTTGTGGCGGCCACCATTCAGGCCATCGGCCGGTGTGCCTCCAACATTGCCGACGTGACCGACACCTGTCTGCAGGGCCTGGTGGCGCTCCTCTCCAACAGAGATGGTAGGTGGTGCTCCAGAGACGGTACGTAAGACCTGTCTGCAGGGCCTGGTGGCGCTCCTCTCCAACAGAGACGGTAGGTACTAGGTAGTGCTCCAGAGACGGTACGTGACGCTCCAGAGACGGTACGTGGCGCTCTCCATCTCCATCAGAGACGATAAGTCTGTGTGTCTGACGTTTGTCTCGTCTGTGCAGAGTTTGCCGTGACTGTGTCTGTATATATGTGTGTCTGACTTTTTTGTCGTCTGCGCAGAGTCTGTGGTGGCCGAGAGCGTGGTAGTGATCAAGAAGCTCCTTCAGACTCAGCCTGGCGAACACAAGGAGATTATCCGCCACATGGCCAGGTGAGAGACGATAATCCCTATCCCTTTCGCTCGCACGGTGAGGTGGGATGGCCACTCCTCTGTACACCGCCGGCAGCTCATTCTGTCGGAGTGACTGGACGTGATGGTATCAGTTCTGTCGTGTGTGGCAGTTAATGCAGAGCGCACATGCCCTGGCTTAGGATTTATCATTATGTGCTGACGTTTATCTCCCTCCCGCCTGCCCTCCGCCAGGCTGGTGGACCACATCAAGATTCCGATGGCGCGCGCCAGCATCCTGTGGCTAATCGGCGAGTACTGCGACCGCATCCCCCGGATTGCGCCCGACGTCCTCCGCAAAATGGCCAAAACGTTCATCAACGAGGTGGGTGGACACCGTGCCGGCTCCCGAGACTCATTTCGTCTTCAGCTAATGATATTGTGCTTATTGTCTCACTGTGACCATCGTTGAATAGTGGACCCTGAGACGTTGACCTCTGATGCGCAGTGTGCATCTTGCCAACCCAGAGCAATGCTTCTTTGATGTGGCTCTCGTGGTACCGGCTCTTCGCTCACGTCATTCCTTTCTCTCCAGGAGGACATTGTGAAGCTGCAGATCGTGAATCTGGCCTCGAAGCTGTGTCTGACCAACCCCGAGCAGACGGAGCTGCTGGCACAGTACGTCTACAGCCTGGCGCGCTACGACCCCAGCTACGACCTGCGCGACCGCGTCCGCCTCATGCGCCACCTGGTGTTCCCGGCCGACGGGCCCAACTCGCGGCTGGGAAAGTACGCCAGACGCATCTTCATGGCCACCAAACCGGCGCCCCGCCTGGAGAGCAGCTTCAAAGGTGAATTCGGGATGAGCGGCTGGGGCTCTGCAATGGCTGAACGGAAGTACAATAGAACCCAACAACTAATACAATTTTATTGTTCTCCCTTTGTGTGTTTTCGGCGTTTGTCCGCCCGGTATGTGTCAACGACTTACCCCAAACTTTCTATGCGTCCACAGACCGTGACCAGTTCCAGCTGGGCTCACTGTCCCACTACATCAACGCCCGCGCCACCGGCTACCGCGAGCTGGCCAGCTTCCCCGCAGAGGCGCCTGACCCGACGGTGCGCAACAGCGTGGTGCCTCTGCCGGAGCGGCCGCCCGAGCCGGCGCTTCAGCCGACCCGGCAGCGCGGCTTCTACTCGGACTCCTCGTCAGAGGACGGTGGGTGTCGGGAGGGTTCTCAGAGGACAGAGTGTCTGGGAGAGGCCTCAGAAGACAGAGGGTGTCTGAGGGATCCTCAGACTTCAGAGGACGGTGTGTGAGGAGGGATTTTCAGGCAATGGTGGGTGTCTGGGACTGGGAGACTTCATCAGGCATTCTGAAGGTGTGTGTGTGTTTGGCTGCCTGATTGGCCCAGCTTTCATCATTGCATGTTTGATGCTGGCAAGGGAGGCAGAATCACCAAGTCACTGACCCTGTGCCGTCTCCTACGTCCCCGGCGTCCACAGAGTCGGAGGACTCTGACAGCGACAGCAGCTCGTCCGGCAGCGGGGAGAGTAGCGGAGAAAGCAGCTCCGGGGAGAGCAGCAGCTCGGAGGACGCCGCAACAGCCCGGACCAAGGTGGGACAATCCTTCCTTCGATAGACTCAGTTGTAGTGTATTTGTGTGTGGAGGGGGGGGGGGGGGGAGGTCGTTGAGTTCGTTGATCTCGGCCATGATTTGTCCGATGCCCACTGCTGCAGTGTGCTGACGGTAAGTTATTCATTGCCGTGGTACCGTCTGTGTTATGTGACCGTCTAACGTGTGCCGTTTAACCTTTTTCGAGTGTGCGACGGTCTCGTGTGTCCGCCGAGCGTGTGTGGTGCTTCCGATTAACCGCCGCGCTGTTCCGCCTCCCCCAGGCACGGGCGCGCGCGCCGCCGCCCACCCGCGGCGTGTCGGCGCTCCGCCCGCCGCAGGCCTCCTCCAGCGATTCAGACGAGGATGACTCGGACGAGGAGGGGTCCACCTCCGGGTCCGGATCCGGATCCGACTCCGGGTCCGAGTCGGACGGCAGCGCCAGCAGCGCCGCCGCGCCGGCCGCCCCGCCTCCCGCCGCTCCGGCTCCGGCCGGCGGCGGCGGCGGTGGTAACAGCGTGGACCTGCTGCTGGAGCTCGACTCGGGTCTGTAACCGCGCCGGGCCGCCGCGGGGTACCGTAGCTGCGCTCGCTGGGGATGTCGGGCGGGCCGCTGGGGCTGACTAGCTGAGCTGAACTGATCTGAACTGAGCTAGTTCAGCTCGTCTGTTTAGCCCAACAGCGGCCAGCCGCGCCGTCCCGCCCGTTCTGGTCTGTTTGGTTCGTTCTGTTCTGCTCAGTTCTGTTCGGGCAGTATGCTGAGATGGTATGCTAAGCTGAATGCGCTTGTCCGATCAGTCTTTGCTATTTGGAGTTTCGTTTTAACGAACACACACACACACACATCTCGAATTGTCCCTTGAGCTTTTTATGTTCCGTCGCACCTTGCTGCCATCAGATTTTTTTCATCTTTATCAATTATGCTATTTTCACGCAAGTTACATACGCAGCGAGGTGAGCTTTTTACCAACGGCACCGGAACATTCGCATTCTTTACAAAATGCACACAGTATAAGCAAAAGGAGTCTGCCGCGCTAGCCCAGCCCTGAAATGTTTGCTTTGGATGCAGTCGCAAAAGCTACCCACTTAGAAGATTCTGAAGAAGAGTAAATTAATTGGTTAGTTGAAAGACAATTGGTGCAGATACTACTATTCACCCTGGAGAAAAGAGATCTGCATTAAACCTTTTTTGTTCTATTCGTATCTCTGACTTCTTTACTTCCATGTGATGTTTTGCTACTTTAAGATGGTATAGTGAAATGATTAATTTGAGATTGAAGTGTTAATTTTGCTAGATTCTTTAAAGCTCTACCCACAAAGGCACTATTGATTAGTTAGAGGCATTGTAGAGTATATTAATAGAAGTTTAGCTGTTTGTAGCTTTTCGTTATTAAACAATGAGCCCTATATATGAGAGCAAGCGATTTTTTTCACATTCTTTTTTTCCTGAACTAATCTTCAAGCCTTTTAAAACATTGCGATTTTCGGAGAACCTTTGCTATGCAGAGTACTTGAGGTCGTTCACTAGTTCTCAGCCATTTGTTACCAGTATCGCAAACCCTGTCCAACAATCTGGGCTCACTCTGTGACGTTTTAGTCCCGGGTAGCACGCTGCATGGTTCAGTTGCTCGTTGGGCTGCATGTCTATACTTGCCCTGCCCATCCTGGGCCGCCCAGTTGGGAGTGCCGGGATGGACCGGTACGGTTCTCCGTCCGGTTACGTGCCACTTATTGTCATTATTTTGTTGGGGAGTTTGGTCTGCAGATATTTATAAAGTACTATTCGCGCATGGTAACGGGATAGGCGGGCGGGTGGACTAGAGCTGTTTAGCTCGGCAATGCTGGACGGAATGTGTCTGCTCGTGCCTTTGGAGGGAGTATCAGACGTGCCTGTTCCGGGATACTTGATTATCGCCTGTTATGTCGATTTGTAAATACAGGTTTGGTCGGTCTTTTGCTTTGTTTTGTTTTGTCTTGTTTTGTTTTCGTGAGCGGGACTTTTCCTCTTTATGTTATGAAGACATGTTATTTAAGGTAAGTTTCTTTGCTGTATTATGTGTTTGATGTGTTTGGATTTTGATGTTTTTACTTATTTTTAATAATGTGTTGGATAATGTTTTTTATGTCTGTACACCAGAGGTCTCCATTTGAGTCACGCTGCAATTTTTCTGGCCACTATATGTGTCTAAACTAAATGAGCATTGAACATAAAATGATTGGATGCCTGAATATGGTGCGGCTGGTTTCACACAGTAATATTTCTAACGGCTAAGGCCATATGACGCTGTTTGTTAGCTATTGCGTTTCGCTCTGGCCGGCGACGGTGTGTGGTAGACTGACGCCGGTCCCCCGGCCCCCCGCAGTACCTGCACCCCTGGGTACAGAGCTGCTGACGCCCTCTCTGGGCGGCCTCCTGAGTCCCGTGGCGGCGTCAGGAGCCGCCACCGCCACCGCCAAGGCGGATACTATCGAGGTGAGATAGAAAGTCGGTGGAGGATACTGAAGTCATCTCTGCTCAGTGGACAGTGGGGTGTGCGGGGCTGGAGCACGCAGGTAGGGTACGAAAAGGCGATACATTGTATACTTTGGAAGTACTTTGAAGTGCAACTAGTTTTTGTTACCTATCTATGCCTCACTAAACTGAGCATCTGCAGTGCAAGTAAACTAGCTCCTCCGTCCGCCGGTGTCTCACTCCCCCCCCCGTCCCTCCCCGTCCGTTTTCAGCTGGTGTCGGCGCAGTTCGTGCCCTCCGAGTACCGCGAGCTGGTGAACCCGATCACGGGCTCCGGTCTGCAGGTGCGCTACCGGTACACGCGCGCGCCGCACCTCTACTCCGCCGCCATGACCTCCGTGGAGCTGAGCTTCACAAACACCACCCAGCAGGAGATGACCGACATACACGTCGGACAAAAGGTGGGTGAAACGCGGACCCTCGGCTGCTGGCGAGCTGGTGTGCCTCGGCTTCAGCAGTTCAGTGAAATGCTGAATAAGTTTGGCTCTATCACCCCTGACTGTGATGTAAGTGTAACTGTGATGCCTTGTAGCTGAGTTACTACTGTTATCCCTTTGAGCTGCACAACTTCACAAATTCAGTCATTGGCTGTGCACCAGCTGAGGTGCTGGTCCTGTATTACTAATTTCAGTCCTGTCGTGTCGGTCACTGGCACCTGACCCGAACGTGCCGGTCCCTAGCCACTGATCACGTCCCCTGCCGACTGACGCACCAACCTCAATCTCTGACGTACCCACCCCTGTCCCTGCAGGCGTTGACGGCCGGTCTAACTCTGCACGAGTTCGCGCCGGTGTCGCTGCTCGCTCCCGGCGGCACGGTGGGCTCCACGCTGGGGGTCGACTTCCGCGACTCGACGCACGCGGCGCGCTTCGACATAGTGACGGGCGGCGGCCGCACGGTACCCGTCAGCCTGGCGGCGCCCATGGGGGAGATCCTGCGGCCCGTTACCATGAGTGACGACCTGTTCCAGCGCCGCAGAGGTTAGTTAGAGCATGTTTCAATCAGATTTCAGTGGGGGACCGTTACACCGAGGCAGAAATCACTGCGGGTCAGGGACACAGGTGGCGCCGCTGTCGGATCGGAACCTGCCGGTAGGGGTCTGCAGTGGGGACCAGCACCGCCGAATTAGCGCCACCTGCATCCCTCCAGACCTCACCAGCCGCAGCGACACTGACGGCGGCGCCAGTCGAGTAAGAGAGACAGGGGGCGCTGTTGTAAATAGAGCGGAGCTCGTATACAGCTCCGCTCTATATACAGCTCCGCTCTCTATCTCCGCTGTAAATAGAGTGGAGCTCGCATGCAGCTCCGCTCTATATACAGCTCCGCTCTCTATCTCCGCTGTAAATAGAGCGGAGCTCGTATGCAGCTCCAGGCTATTGCTGCAGTGTCTAGCCTTCAAACATGACCGCATATATGACCCCCTGTTTGCCCTTCCAGCCCAGCTGCGCGGTATGAACGAGGCCGGCGGCTCTGTGACGCCCGCCTGCTGTCCGACCCCGACCGACGTCCGGAAACTGGTGCTGGCGGCGGTCAACGTGGCGGCCCTCTCCTCAGACACCGGGGATAACGAGAGACAGCTCAGGTGAGAGTCCGGAATTGGAATGTGAGAGGGAAGGACAGGTACAGACATGGGGGACGGATTCAGGCTTTGGTAAGAGGCGGTGTACGTTTTATGCTAACGAGTGGTGTATGGATATCCATTATCCGATGCCCGCCTGTTACCCCGTGTTCGCTCCTCGCTGACGCGCGCTGCTGTCGCTGCTCACAGGTTCGCCGGCCAGACCATGTCGTCTGGCACGCTGGTCCTCATCACGGTGGGCCTGCCGGCCGCCGACGGCGGAGACGGAGCCGCCGTCACCGTCACCGTCAACTGCGAGAAGATGGTGGTGGGCAACATGCTGCTCAAGGAGCTGAAGACCCAGCTGCTGAGATAGGCCGGCAGGCATGGAGCACGGTCCGGTCAGTCAGAGGCGAACGGCCTGTCAGCTGGTCAGTCTCTCAGTAAATCAGTCCACCAGTCTGTCAATCAGTCTGCCCGGTAGTCTATCCGCCAGGGACAGCCAGGTCGAGACAAGAGGCCCGTACAGTGCAGCACTCGGGCTGCCCTGCTCGTGTGCTGTACCAGGCAGACCCCCGCGGAGTGAGGGGCTGTCTGGCTGCCATGAGGGGCTGATGACTATCGTTAGAAGCTGATAGGCTGCCTTCAGTGACTGGCGGGCAGATCTGTCCGTCTGTAGTGTCGATGTGCCTCCCTCCCTTTCAACTCCTGAGGCTCAGAAGACTGGTGGCTGGGGTAACTGCATCGTTTCCATATCTTCTGTGCTTGTATCTGAGGAACAATCTCTCTTGTGCTTTTTCTATAATGGGGCTTCACACTACATTATATTGTCCTATTACATTAAGGTGGTGCTTACCAACTATACATTATCTGTTTTACTGTTATTAAGTATGTTGCGTGTCCATGTGGGAGCGAGAAGGGGACCGAACCCATGTCTGGCAGTGTTGAATGGTGCGTGGTGTCCAGTAGTTAGTAGCCATTCTAGTCACTGGACGCACCAGTCGATTTCAGTCGTGTGCGAGGGAGCTTTAGTACGCCTCCAGTGGAATAGGGGACGCCTCCCGTTCAACACATTCCTGTGCCAGCCTAGAAGTCCATTATACCAGGACGACTCTGTTATTGAGATATTTAATGGGCATATATCGCTATTTTGGGAAATATATGTGCGCATGATTGTATTTTTTTCGCGTTAAAACGCAGTCGTTCAGTGTATGAACGGCTCAGACAAGTGAAAGTCGGTCGGGGACGGGGTGAATCGGACTGGTGTTTTGCCAGCACCTCCGACGGAGACGAACGGCGCTGAGGCGAAGACAGGCCCTGAAATTGCCGTCAGTGGCTCTCCCGACTCCCCGTATCTCTCTCTGTGGGTGTGGGCCCACCAGGGGTGCTGAACTAGGGTGGGTCCCGGCCCCGCCGCCTGTGGCACCCCCGTGTCTCTGTGTGAGTGTGGGCCCACCAGGGGCGGTGCGGCCGGCGCCGTTCGCCGTACCGGCGCGGCGGCGGGCTTCCCTGCGTGTCGGCCGGCCGTTGTGTCTCCGTAATGGCCGCGCCGGAGCGGTGCGCGCCGAGCAGCCCTGTTATTGGCGCGGCCACCACGCCGACCGGCCGGCCGCTGTCATGACCGGGCGCAGTTGAGCCGTTCCTCGTACTCTGAGAGTGGCCGGACCCGGGGGGAGGGGGGGGGGGGTCTGTCAGAACTGCGGCCCATCGTGTCACCGGGTACGGTACGGCAGGAGACGGCACACTGAGACGAGGCTTATCTTATCCACCGAACTCTCACCGTCACCCGGCTGAAGCGAACCATCGTGCTGAGGGTAGACGGCAGATAGGGTCATCTGGATGCAAAGAAGCCTTCGCTACTCTTCCAGCGTCCGAATGTGATTAGGTGTTGTCCTATTACTTGCATTGAAAGAAGAGCAGCCTTGATAAACAACGCCTTGAGTTGCACAGCGTGAAGAACTGAAATCAGTTTTTTTTTAGTTGGCGAACTTTATGAAAAGTACGCCCTTCCGTAGCGACTAAGCCAATACCGCCGTCCTGGATCCTTCAATTTATATACGAGACTTCGACGGCTGAAGGTGGCGAGTGTAGGATGAACATTCACGAAAGCTTCGGATGAGTTTGTGATGAGTATCGCAGTCATTCAGCGCGGCACTCTCCCCTCCCGTCTTCACCGCCGCTGGGTGGGCCGTTCATCAGATAGAGCACCGTTCGCGCGCACATGGATTGCACTTTATACTCGGCCGTGAAATATCGAATGTCGGCGATGCACGCAATACTACCCGAGCAATGTGGGCTATCGGACCGTTCGTCCAAATTTGTTTAACACGCGCACCGACGGGGGGGGGGGCGGATATCCGCCCCCCCCCCCCCTGAGGTTTTTTTTGCGAATAGCGGGAACGCGAAATTTGGTATGACTATTCTCTCATCAATTTTACACATGGTGTGCAAGTTTGAACCTCCTAACTTTTAAGGTCACGTCACCAGGTCACTTTGAATGACCTAACCTCAAGTAACTTTTTGGCAACTTTGTCACCGTGCCAGAGCTACAGTAGATGTCGGAGGCCTTTGAAACTCGCAGGATGTTATTAGGTCATTAGTAGCTACAATTCGTATATCTCGGAATTTTGATATCTGTGACCTAAGGTCAGGCCAATTTCTCGACCTCCCCATTATAAGCCAATGGGGGAAAAATCAACTCCCTGTTTTTACCACTAAAACGGGTCAGAATGGCCCCATATACCATACATGACTTCATATACGATCAACCTTCACTACCTTGAGGTCAGTTTTGCTGTTGGGCAGCTGTAAGGTCATGTGACGTCATCAAAGGTCACCAAAGGTTTTTTGCCAATAACTCCGTACAGGAACAAGATACAGCCGCGCGGATGGTCTCATTGTGTTCAGCTCGTCAAGACGCATCGAATGATATGCATGATGACCTCGAGGTCACGTGACCTGAGGTCAACCTTTGACCTTGGCCTTTCGAGGTCAACATATATGTCATTCGATGCGGATTGACGAGAGGATCACGATGATGCCCTTAGTTTGTTCCTAGCTTGACTAATTCGAAAGTTATTGGAGAAAAACTCTCTACATATCTAGCGCCGCCATTTTTACTTTTTTACCCCTGTGACGTCATCTTTGACCTGACCTGAAAATGACCTTAGTAAAAATTGTAGACCTTGTCCGTGCGTATCCGATGCCGTTTACCGCTTGTCGCTATCTTGCTTCGTTCTCGAGATCTCAGGGGGGGGGGGGCGGTCATCCCCCCCCCTTCCGCCGTCGGTACGAAGTTGGCGCAGACCCCCGTCGGTGCGCGGGTTAAGATGTGCTGAATGAGGCATGCCGAAAGGAAAGGTACCGTTGTCTGACTACCATACTATATTAATTTTGGGAGATAGCCACGAAGCTGTTAATATCTCCACTGGTGGATGAGGAAGGTGGTTTTGACGCTGCGGGGGCGCGTACCCTCAAAAAAAGGTTTCTCCAAATTCCAAAGACTTGTCGGATTTCGATTCCTTACGCACTGTTGTGAAGTTTTAAACTTGTCCTTATAAAACTGTTAAGTTTTCGTTTTATTACCGAAAAACCGAATTTTTTTATCGATTTCGGACGCTGCGGGAGTGAACTTTTGCTTCAAATGCCCCCCCCCCCCCAATCCTACTGGCAGAAATAAGAGAGGGACTGAGACACTTAAGCGATTTGTGAATTCCGGAATTATCGAATTCTGCTCGCCGTACTGGCACATTCATTGTCATTTTATGCTAACTGTAGGACAAATTAAATGATAGGTATTTGGTGCGTTTTCATTCATACATTTCGTGGGTCTCGTTACAGTAGGCATACCTAGCCTCACAAAAATGCACGATTGCATTGTGCCTAGTGCCTATCCGTCGTCTGATTCAGCTTATCATTGAATGATCTTAGCAAATCTTTCACCAGTAATTATTTGTGTTTGTTCTTTCATCCATTGCATTCCATCACACATTGACTGGAGAGCGAATCAGTTCTGTAAATGTAATCATTCAATGGTCATTGAATGGTCGCCTCGGGCCTTCTGGAGCTGTTTGAACAGCGAACCCTAGTTTGAACAGCGTTGGGGTCAGAACGCTCTGACTGTTGGTAGTTTGTGTTGGTTATTCCGAATGCTGCCCGTGCTGCCCCCTCGCCTCACCCCCTTCGCCCAGCCCCGTGGCGGCCATCGCGCTGTCCTCCGCGCAGTGCGGCGCACAGTGGTCGCTGAAGCTCACCGAAAACGGTCCGCTGGAATGCACATCGCATCCGGTCCCCGAAATCGGCTGCACCAACTGCATATTACATACCTACTGCGGTATGAACTATAGAGCCACCGTACGGGGAACGACTATAGGTAGGTATACATCGGAAAGCAGCTGCTCAACTTAAACAACTATTTCATAGATTTTTTTATACTCGTTATTGAAAGGCTACGCTGGTCATTTGAAGGCAATATTATGGTTATTGGGGGTCTGTTCCATATCTTGAACTCGCCTTTTACTTTTTCATTATAATGACTATCGTAGGGAACAGGAGTCATTGCAATGCAAAAGCATTTCGTAATTTAACTCCAAACCTGGAAATATGAAAGTGCACTTTATGCGACCTTTTGCCAGTGTAAATTTATTTTATGTCACTCGACTTATTTAACCTAGATGCACAAGTTTATAAATAAGCGAGTGAAACGAGTTAAATTGGTGAAAATAGCCGAATTCATGGGATCATTACCATCGGCGTGGCCTAAGGGCAAAGGGTCATGTGCCCCGGCTGCCCTAAAACAAATCATGAAGTCATATCAAGTGTGATGTTTAATTTGCAATATCATTTAAAAGCGTAGAGGGGAGCGATAACTCCTGAAGTTGGTTACCAACCTCACTACTGGGTCTAGTTTTGGGCCGCAGCGTCGGGCCGCGTACCGATCCGTCGTCACGTGGAGATCGGGCGCAACTCGACAATTGTAGTCACCAATCACTTCTGAAAAGCTATCAACGGTTTCTAAATAGCATATGTAAGATGGAATGGCACATTGGCGAGGAAAACGGTGCGAATGGTTGAACCGCCGCCAGTGAGGGTGTTCAAATGTCTGACGTTAGTCGACATCGAACAAAGACATACACTGTGATGGATTGCCGAGAGGCACGCGGCGGGGCGCCGGTTGGGCGGTAAAACGCTGCCTCAGACGACGGAGCCGGCTGTTCTCCGAAGACTGAACGGGCCAGTGCAGTGGTCCGGGAAAACTGTGTAGGGGAGAGTGGGGCAAAGCGGCCACCCTAACGCTTCTCACGATGCCAACGCTTGATTTTTTAACTTGGAAAGATTCTTTCTATACCAATGTGATCCCTATTAAGTTGCCTTTTATTTCAACTGCGTTTTATTTCCAAAGGCGTTCACATATGAAAGATATTGACAAAACTTTAAACCTATGCCTATTGGCCACTTTGCCCCATGGCTGATAATCCCGGGATCGGGATCCCGGGATCCCGGGATTGTATTAATCCCGAATCCCGGGATTAGAAGCATCGGGATTTCGGGATCCCGATATTTTCCGTACAGAAACATCGTTCATAAAGTGTAGCTGATAGTAGGTATGTAAAAAAAGGTAAGTGAGTAACAACGCATTACAGTGCAGTTTTATGTCCAAAGATCTTACTTACGCCGTGCAAGGTCGTTATGCACAAGTATTGGTTACATATATACCTAATTGACATTGTTTCACACCGTCTCAGCCTTCACAATGTGGCGAGAGGCGAGCTCTCTCTCGGCTCATCTCTCGCTCCCCGCGACGTCCCTCGCGTACTCGGTTTAACAGATCATTTTGCACGATGACATACTATGCCGACTATCGAATTCGAGTCCATCGAGTGGGAGGAGGTCGGCCGTCTTCTCTGTGTGACTGTGGGAGCACGTCTGGTGGCTCAGTTACTGTCAGTGCCCCGTGGCTGGACGATCCATGAGGCTGGCCGGGCGCCCTGGGCATGGTTACCGTTAGTGAATAATTATTAATTACGTGCCTTTGTGATAAGCTATAGCTAACTTTGCCAAAATGTCGGATTTTGCTGAATTTAATTGCATGTAAACTGCATGTAAACGCGATTGCATATAAACTGTCTGATGCGTTGAAACAGCGCATCCGACAGAGACGGTCACGTGCTGCTAAAGTCCTACAATCGCTCCATAACAAAATGTCGGCAGACAGAGACTGGAAAGATATTTTTCCTAGTGCCTCTCGCAAGGAAGCACAGGACTTAGTTGTCCACATGATGGAAAGATTGGGAGAACAGATGCATGATACCGAAGTAGGTGTAGATACAGAAGTGATGGACGCTGATGATCCTGAATCAGCGCCGTCTCTTCAGTCGATGCTTCAACAAGCTCTAGATGAGGTTAGAGCTCCAGAGCAAGGCACCAGTTCATGCCCGTCTGGGATTAACTTTTAGCAATCTTCTCTGATGATGACGAAGGCCATAAGGAAAGAATTGGAAAATTTACCTATCTCAGGAAGGACAGGCATGGTAGCGCTGTCCTACAACTGGCTGAAGGGCATAGTTCCTACGAGTGTTGAATCGGAACGAGTGTTTTCCACTGTCGGGAATATCGTCACAAAAGTGCGGTCGAGTCTCGGCGACGAAGTCGTTGATGCACTTTGCTTCCTCAAGTGCTACTACCGTAACAAGTGAATGTGACCAGGACATGCTGCTGGTCAGACGACCACAATCCGTAGGCACGTCTACTGTATCCTGACTCGAAATATAAACAAGAAATACAATGATCAATGTCATTCATGCTCTTATATTTGTTCGGGGTGAAGGTGTATGCCTGGTATTGTGTTTATGATGGTAAGGATGCGCCATATACATACGATATTGCAAGAAAATTCTGCTTTGTAGACAGGTTAAAATAAAAACTGCTCAATCCCGGGATCCCGGGATATCCCGGGATTGCATTTCTAAAATCCCGGGATCCCGGGATTGCCAAAAAGTCCCGGGATTATCAGCCCTACCCCATACCCTGGGGCAAAGCGGCCACCGGCGTCTTCTCAAGTCCCGATATGAGAAACAAAATAGTTGCCTCGTGTACGACTAGGGTATTTGATGGTGACAAGGTTAAGCGAGGATGGATGTTTACTTTATCATCTTCCACCTGTAGGTAAACAAAGAAAGGATTTTCATGAAAAAAAAAACATTTAATTGCATTATTTGGTAACTCATGCAACTGAAAAGTGGCCAAGATGAATGCATGACGACACATTTGAATATAAATAATGTTTTTATCCAGATGGAAGCAACTTATGGCCAATTGGGTGGTGGCCACTTTGCCCCGGCCACTTTGCCCCGCGCATACCGTCCGAGACAAAAATATTCCAGCTTAGCTATTAGTGGGGTAAAAACATTAAAATTGGTAGAATACATGTACGATAACCATGCAATGCATGGACAAGAACGCTTATGAAAATTCCAAACGGTTATGAAATAACATAGCATTTAAAAATTGTAAAAATAGTTGGCAACCTGGCAAGAAATGCTTTTCCGTGTTTCACAAAACAATGGTGATGGGCCTGAAACTCCGGTCTGGCTCATTCGAACGACCGTGAAGAGAAGTATAATTGGAAACCATAAATTGGAACTGACGCCAGCTATGAAGGGCTAAAACGATGGGTGGCCGCTTTGCCCCGGGTGGCCGCTTTGCCCCACCCTCCCCTACTTGTGTAGCGTGCAATGTCATGTACCGCCGGTCAGGTACGTTGTGACCACTGTCAGGTACCGCCAGTCAGGTACAGTACGTGCGGTGTATAGTGTGTACTGTCAGTCCCGCTGTCATGTCAGTCGGCGTGGGAATACGGCCGGCGGCCCCCTCTCAATCAGTGGTCACACACCTTTTACTTTGATGACAAAATGACGGGACGATTCTCGGGCTCGCGCCGGACTGTCGTTAGACGTGTGCACTGTGTTTAGCGCAGGGCTATCTGTCATTGTATCTGGCTTGTGCTGGACTGAATAGGCATACCCCCAGTCCGGTCAAGGGGCTATCTGTCATTGTATCCGCGTTAGCTGTCTAGTGAAGTGAAGTGAGTGTTAGAATATGTGAACTGTTCGATACGCGGGATTACCTTTCTTTGTAGTTGGGTGTGCGGAACTCCGCGTATATCTCGAAAATCGAGAGCTGCTGTCCATGCGAGCAATCCCCGGACCAATTTGCGTGAAAACTTTGGTGTGCTTCTTTTGATTACCGTCGTGAGCTCACGTTACACCTGTCCAATTTTACATTTGAACTAGAATCATGTGGCAGACTAGACACATAAATGATTACTTATATCATACCTAACTGCTTAGCCTGTCGGAGTTCCACAAAACTGATTAATAATCATTTTCATCAGATGATCCCTCTTATGCCCCGCAATTCATTACTGATTCTGATCATCCATGACGAGTTGGATGCTGCAACGTAAATAATAACAAAATAAATGCATCCAAAAATATTTGTCTAAAAACACACAAAGCTTTCAGTTCGCGTCCACAGAACATTGATCACTGTGTTGACAAATGACGCTCGCATAATTGTATCATATAATCGTGTAACTGCCTGATGCAAGTTGCACATATGTAGGATAAGGCAAGATGGGTAGGGTGGAGTAATTTGAACAGGTGGGGCAATCTGAGCATACTTAGTATGAAAACACAAAATTACGGAAAATCCGTAAAGGGCGCGACAATAAAACCAATGTGAGAAATGATCGCAAGTAAACTGTAAAAGGGCTATCATATGAAGGGGATTTAAAGTTTTAGAGAATGAAGATGCTGACACACACTGTACAAAATCAATTTCGCAAGTAAAAACGCTCAGCAACACGTCATGGCAACTTCATTGCAGCGCAAAATCTTAACGTTGCTAGAGCCTAATAGGTACCTACCAACGGCTTTTGTTGCACAATGAACTAATAAATGCCTTCAATCCAAGAAATTTGCATGAAACCTGTTTTTAAATGTGGCAAAATAAGTTTTAGCGTGGGATAATTTAACCCTCGCCGGACCTATTGGTTTTCTACATACGCGCCGGCCGAAGGGGGGGGGCGGGTACGACCCCCCCCCCCTCGCCGTTTCGCCCCTGGTGGAGCTAGCGCGTCGCGGAAAAAACGAGCGTGTGCGCCGTTACGAGACGCAGAGATTGGTACCCGATTTTAAGGTCCTAGGTCAACCGGTGACCTCTGAGGTCAGGTCAAGTGCCCCAAGGTACGGTTCAGTTTTTGGTGAATAACTTCGCAAAAAACGGCCGCAGAGCGCCGATTTTGGCAGCATCGTGTTCGTCTCGCTCAGGCGCGTCGAATGATATACTTTTTGTCCGGGTCAGGTCAACTTGGGGTGTTGACCTCAGGTCAAGGTCAGGTCAGCACCCCCAGGTCACGAAGTTGGTCGAAGAGGTCATGTCGCATATCATTCGATTCGGCAGGTCTTCCTGAGTCCATTGGTGGCTTTTCCGACTCGCTAGCTCAATTTGATCAAGAGATATTGACGAAAAACTAATATGACCTTGATGACGTCATAAATGACGTCACGCAAGGTCAACATTGCAAAAGTGACGCATCTAACCTTGCAAGGAGTGCATCAAATCACGATTCTGTGTGCTTGAGATAGTTGGAGATCGTTCCCGGCGCCAGAATAGCAGTTTTCATTTTTCCCCATTGACTTATAATGGTGAGGTCACGAAAATGACCTGACCTCATATGACCTTTAGGAAAATCCGAGATATAGAAGTTGTGGGACTTATAATGGATACTAGATCCTGCAAGTTTCATTTCCCTGTGACATCTCCTCTGGCAGTGAGGGCGTTGCGAAGTTGCGACATCTGAGGACCGTGCAGAGGCTCACTTATGACGTCATAGGTCAGTGACCTGACCTGACCCAAAAATGCGGTTGGTGTCAAAAGATCCGGCTTGGATCAAAGGTCAGGTATGCCAAGTTTCAGCTCTCTGTCGCCAGCGTGTTCGGAGCTATCGCGAAAAAACCCTAGGGGGGGGGGGGCGGCACCCGCCCCCCCCCCTCGGCCGGCGAGGGTTAAACATAGTATGATAATTTCAATGAAGAATGGGATAGCTCCGGAAAAACTACTTTCCTAATTTTTTGCCAATATCTTCGACCCAAAGCAGTAGCAGATAAGTGATGCCAGTTTTAGAGCATTTATGTCTAATATCCGTCCAATGTTCGACATTTTGTTGATTTTCCGGCCAAAAATGTTGAAGTCAGCCATTTATCCAAATGTGTCCGAAAATTAGGTACGCAGTAATTAACGCACAAAATGTCATTTAAATTGCTTATAATAAACTTTATACCAGCCGAAAATTGTTCATTATATTGAGAGTTTAACTAGGCTTTCCATTCGCCAATCAATGATATGTGCGATTACTTTATAAAAATGCTGAAACGTAGCAAGCCACCGTCCAATGCTGTCCAGTCTGCTACCCTTGTCCAACCAACTCCGAATTGGACATTGGACAAAATCGGCACTCCGAATGTCCAGGCTCTGATCGACACCACTATAACGGATGAAGTAAAATTGGGATAATTTTTATCGAACGGGAATGATAGACGTTCTGTTAATTGAAAAGAGGTGACCTATGTCAACTGACCGGTGTAGTTTGTGCAGATATTGACCCTCTGCAACTTTTATTTTTGTTGTTGTGTTGATTTTTCAAATGATGGTATGTTTAGACTTGTTCTGCCTATTTGTTTGTGGATCAAACAACATCGGTGCTGGCGAGATTATTGTTTATATGGCACGTAAAGGCAGTATGGTCAAATTACCCCACGGTGAGGCAATTTGAACACACCGTGACTTGGTGGAGAAGTGAGGCCATGCTATTCAAGGTATGCTCGGCTCGTCCAAAAATGAGACTTGCATGGTGAAAGAAGTGACATTTGCGCTACTGGAACAGTACTTTTTTATCCAGGGTTGAGCTGGAACTTGGTACGACGGAGAAGACGTAAAAATATGTTCAAATTACCTCACCCTACCCTATCAATTACAGATCTTAGTCTGTCCGGCATAAGCTAAGTCCTTTCGTTGTTGCATAATCCGTTAATCCATCTGAGTTACAGTGCTTGGTAAGCTTATAAACGCTGATGGCAGCGTCAGACTTGAGATCATCCCATTCACAGGCGTGAGAAGTGCCGCCGTCACAAAACACCTTCACAGATCCAGTTCTGCTGACCGCCCCATTAGAAAGGCAGAAGTGGCCGGCTTCTTAATGAGGACATCATCATCATCATCAAGGGCCGGCTGTGACCGCCGGGATCATTTCATTATTTGCGCGTGCGCACTGAGCGGGTGTTTGTTTTGGCCGACAGTCGGACGGGTCATTAGAAGGTAATCAGTGCCCCCCGCGGCGGCCGCTGCCTGGCCGGTAGACCGCCGCACACCGGGGCGCACCCAGCCGATACCTGTCGACCCACAGCGCCGGGCGGCACCTCGGCAAGGGTGCGCTGGCTCCGGCGAGTGGGCGCGCAGAGACAAATTGTGCGCCCCGGCGACACCACAGCTGCCAATTGTCGACCCTGAATGAAAACAAAGGTCGGCCGGGTCAGCGCGCCCGCCCGGCATGCAAATGACGGTGTCGGTGCGTTGGAGGGGACCGGGGCGGGGCTGACCGCGGGGGGGGGGGCGCACTGCCCTCTAATCGGCGGCCGACTTTCCAGAGCAGGGGGAGTGAGCGCGGCAACACTTGAGGGCGGGCAAAAAATGGCGTCGCGTCGGTGGCCGGCGGCGTCGGCGGCGGCGCGGCCGGCCGGCCCGGATGGCTAATGACCAGGTCGGCGGCAGCACCTGTAATCACCGGCCCAGGGGACGTGAGAGGCGGCGGTCGGCAGCAGACGGCTGGCGCCGCGGCCGCCCGCTGGCGGCGGATGGCGGCCCCGTGTCCTCCGGCCGCCGACCGCCGACACCGCCGCGGGCGCCAGGGCGCCCACAGCCTCCGCCCGGGGCGCCAGGACGCCCACAGCCTCCGCCGCGGGCGCCGGGGCGCCCACAGCCTCCGCCTCGAGTGTCAGGACGCCCACCGATACGGCCCTGGGCATCAGGACGCCCAGAGGACCTCAGTTTGGACACACGGGACACAGGTCGCCGGCCGGACACATGCAGGACACCCGGTGGTCTAGCTACTGGTGTCGCTGAAACTGTCCAAGACAGCCATCGGACTCGCCGGTCGGAGTGCAAACTAAATAATCCTCCGCCGTCCTGTGGCTCTTGAGGACAGATTGACTGTTGCAGTGTCGCATCTGCATGAGGCCACTGCAATGCAGAGCAGTCGTCAAACAATTATGCCTCTCATGTACCTACCTATATACGTAGTACGTACCTATGTAGCAACCTGAGTACGGATCATTACATTGCATGCCTTATATCCAAGCATTTATTATAGCCAGTCATCCATCCATGCTTTGCTTGCTCGATATCACCATCAGCATCCTTGTTCACTCCATCTTGTTCGACCAGACAGTCACCCCAACAGACTACCTCTCCCGGTTCTTTTTTCGTCGTTTAGCCCACACTGAAGTGATTCGGTTCATTCCTTGGTTAAGGCTCAGACAGTTATTCAGCGAGGCGCGAGCTTAGCTTAGGATCAGCTCGCCTCAGTTACGCTGGCGAGTGGCTCGGCGTTGGCCTCTGTGTGACGGCTGCACAGTGCACAGCGCTCTGTCGACGGATACTTTCTTCAGTTCAACAGGGCTATTTATTCGTCTCAAGTTTGTCGAGTGATAGGCGCTCACCTGTCTGTTGCTGACCCGGGTAATGTCGCCGCATGTCAATGCCAATAGGCATTTAATGAGGCAGGTCGGGAGGGAAAATTGCACTGGATCCAAATGGCTCCAAAAAGAGACTTATGGGTACAATTAAATGCATTTAAGTGAAATGGGGGAGTATCATTACAAATTTCTGTTCAGCGCCGGTGTTTTCTCGGAGTGACGATTGCTGTCGGAGTGCTAGTGACGATTGACGGGGCTGGGGATGTGCACTGGATGGGGCACTGGCCCTGGAGGTGATGATGGCTGGGCTGTGGGGGGTAGCGTGTGTTGTGTATGCTGGGGGATAGGGCGGTACCCAGTCCGCGGCCGCGGTCCGGGCGGCCGCTGGTCGCGGTCGCCGGCCGTCTGGTCCGCTGGCGCCGCCGCCGTCCCGTGATGATACCCTGCCAGTCCACCGCCGGCCGCCAACGCCTTAATGCCTGCAGAGCGGGGCCCATGTGGTGATTGGGAGCACCGCCCCTTCACTCCGAAACCGGCCCACTTCCGCCGCGCCGGAGCCGGCCCCTCAGGGAGGATCCTCGGCCCCTGCGGCCCCTCCGGGAGGATCCTCGGCCCCGCCGGCCCCTCCGGGAGGATCCTCGGCCGCTGTCTGAGGCTCTTCGCGTCCGTCGGCCGTCTACAGGCTCCCCGGCCCCTCTTGAAGGCCTCTCGGCTTTACCGGCTCCCAGTCTCTGTACTATGACACCATGCTCGTGAATCCACTCGACGATATACCTGAGTAAATGAACATCATCATATGCTCCACGATCACTAAACGAGTCTTTAGGTAACAATGGTAGCACCGACTTTATCTAACCTCCTAAATACCTGTAATTTACCTGTTTCAAGAAGACTACTGGTGGGCCGCATGTCACGCCCTCATATACAAAACAGAGCCGCATCCAGCACAACAATTAAATCAGTTACATATCAGGGCTGCCGGCATGTAATTACCGTGATGTGAAAGAAACCAGCGTAGCAACCGTACGGCACACACATTACACATGGAAATAAGGGGTTTCAATCCAAGTGGAAGTTATTTTGTGCATTACAGTGATTGACGCTGTGACTCCTAATGGGATGCGGTTTAAAACGATAGCCAGTCATTCACACGTGTTGAGGCTGTCGTAATGGATTAATGCGCCCATTGTATAATTGTGGTTAGTTTTAGCACAGCTAAGTGGGCCTGCCGTGCACATTAGTCAACAGAACGGCCGGAAGGTATGCGGGGCACATATTTATGTGGCCAAAGCCATCAGATCGGGCCCGTATTCACAGCTGCATGGCAGGCGCACACAATTTGTGGCCGTGTGCGTCTTTAATTAACCGTCGAGACAATTGAGGCCCGCCAGCAAAACGACAGTCATCATTTTAAATCTATTTCCATGGAACTTTTCAGAACCGTGTCAAATGGCAACTGCTTGTGGAAGAGACCGTTTACCGTAACAGAAGAACACCCGTGGTTTGATGTCGGGAAATGGTCCGACGGCACCCACCGCACATACATTAAATTTACGGTGTAATTACTACAAACGCTGAGAACCGGTGACTATGTCCGAACATGGGCTCTTGCGCTGTTTGTAGATGCACACATCGATAGAAACAACGCGAAGATCGGTTATCTGTCCTTCGGCAAAATTCTGCTAAAGAGGTGACGAAACGGCTGCGTATTTTGAGACAGCTATTGTGATGGCTACACATACGAGTACATGGAAGGAACTAGGCCTACAGCATAACACAATGACATTCATTTGCTTCAGCAGCTGATAGCCACTCGATAGGCATGCGATGTCCTTATTTTAGCTCAGATGCAGTAGAATATAAAGGACATCGCATGGCTATTAAATGGCTTGCACTTGCTGGCAGTTGGAACAAAATGAATGCTATTACGTAATGTCGCTGCAGGCCTACTTCATAAAAACTCGCATTCGACTCTACTTGATATGATTGGCAGCTTTTGAGGCTAAGGGCCGCGGTAAGCAAACTTGCTTCGGGGACTGGGGTCCTGACCCTTACCGTCTGCTTGTACTAATCTTAGGTTATAAGACAGATTGATGATTCTAGCGTCCGAAGTGGACGTATACCTGGACACAGACATTGACAGCATAGTCTCGCTCTCCGAGTTCATCAGACCTCTGAGGCTATCACTGTCGTTGGTCATGGAAAATGCTCGTAAGCATATGCCCTAGACCCATTTAGGGCCTTGGTTGGCCATTATGTAGGTTTTCTCCCGTTGGGAGCTAACAGTGAGCGGCTTAGTGACTTGAACATAACTCTAATCGCCCGTGTCATACACGGCCATACACGTGAAACGACTCTGTCCCGACCGAGTTGCCTCGTCAGACACAACTTGTAATTGTTTCCATTTACAGACTAGAATTAAGTAATACCTAGTGGACCATGATTTTTTTCACCGAACACCTAAAAAATAGGATTTCGTTTTTTAGCTGTGCTGTGCGATTTCAATTAAAATTGTTCTTAACCCGCGCGGGGCTGGGGGGGGGGTAAATTTTACCCCCCTCGCGAATTTTTGCGATATCTCAAAAACGGCGGCGCGCAGCGCCGCCAAACTTTCAGTACCTTTTCTTACATCAATTTGACACGTTCCCTGAAAATTTGAGCGAAATCTGTCGTAAAATTTTTGAGAAATTGACGTTTTAGTGACGTCATGTTCGCCATTTTCGCCTCAAAAACGGCAAAAGTTCAAACGCCGCTAACATCTTCATTTTTAAGGGAATCAAGACGTAACAAAAAAGGTTATACGTAATTTTACTTTGTCTATCAAATGGCTATCTCGGTTTTTTGAAAATTTTGGATTTTGGCCTAAATTTTTTCAAAAAACTGATTTTGGGGAAAATCATTATAAAATCCAAAATTTTGAGTCTATCGAAAAAACCGGAATATATGTCAGAGAAGTGGTCTATGTGCACCTACATACCAAATTTTAGAAGAATCGGTTCAAAAATGTGGGAGTTATTCAAAATTTTATGACGTCACGCCACACAAAATTTTTGAAAATGACTTTTTTGGAAGTTCTAGACCTCGTACGGAAACAAAAATAGCACCATTCGATTCGCCGTGAAAAACTGCATCAGATAGACACCTTTTTAGGCCTTAACAACCAACTTCAAAATTTGACCTCACTTGACCTGACCTTGACCTGACCTCGACCTGAAATTCATCCAGAGGTGGTCCATATCACTTATTGAGTGTGCCTATTGAATTCTATGAGTAAAATGACCCATAAAACATGTGTCGCACGTGCCCTTTTCTATATTTTGTTTTTTGGTGACCTGACCTGACCTGACCTGACCTTGACCTTGACCTCTGAATGATATTGTATGCAACGAATATTGTCTTGGTAGCCTAAGAACACGTTTTGGGCGATCAGTCTCAGTCCATGACTCCATTCTTCGGCAACTACGGTGCAAGGCCGATATTGTAGAAACTTGCAATTTGTACCCTTGACCTGACCTTGACCTTGACCTCAAACTTGAAATTAAGTACATGTTTTTAGTAGTTCGTGATGAGAGCTTTCGATTGGCGTTTGAATTTTCCAAATCGGACCATTAGTTCGGGAGATAACAGGGGGGGGGGTAAAATTTACCCCCCCCCCCAGCCCCGCGCGTTCGGCTGGAGACCCCAGCCCCGCGCGGGTTAAATTACATCATTTGATTTGCCTTCAATCGCAAAAAAGTTTATGTCTACCGTTGATGCTTTTTTAATCAAAACGTTTAAATTAAAACAAATAAATGTAAATGCCGTTGAGCATGTGATAACAAGCACTCAATCATCTAGATCGGGCAGTTGCATTGATAAATGTCGAGCGGCTGTGTTCTGCGGGCCTGCTGATGGCTGCCAGTCATGCAATGGGCCGTCAGGGAACACCGAGTGCACTGACATGGACCCCCTCCCCCAGACGACGGACCGGCCGGGACAGGGGGCATAGAGCACACGGGGAGAGCCGCACCCGTATCACCGGCTCCATACAACCCCTCCCCACCCGGCCAGTCGTCGCCACCCCGTGGTCGGCCGGCAGCTGTTTTGCATTTTTAATGTGCCGCCCGGCCGGGTGCTGGGGGACCGTCAGCGGGCTGTCACTGGTCTGACACGACCCCGGCGGCCGGCCGACCAGCAGCCATCACTCCGCCGCGCCGCCCGTGGACAGACCCCGAGACGGGCAGACCGCGGGACGGACAGACCCGAGACGGGCAGACCCGAGACGGACAGACCCGAGACAGACAGATCGCGAGTCGGACAGACCCGAGACAGACAGACCCCGAGACAGACAGATCGCGAGTCGGTCAGACCCGAGACAGACAGACCCCGAGACAGACAGACCCGAGACGGACAGACCCGAGACGGGCAGAACGCGGGACGGACAGACCCCGTGACGGACAGACCCGGCGTAACGGACAGACCCCGTGACGGAGAGCCGACAAAAACGGAACACGGCCCGGTCACGGTGTCGGCGCAGGACGTGTCGGCCTACCGGAGTGGGCAGTTGGTGGGGCCTGCCCCGACTGGTGCCCTGCTGTCATGCCCTCCAGGTACCCTGCCACTGCACTGATACCCTTGCCCGCGCCCTGGTGGGCTTCTCAGCCACCTTCGCAACTGGTGGGGGGTGGGGGAGGGTTATTCGGCAACAACAGGTTATCTCGGAAAGCAAGAATGCTAGAAAGACTCAGGAAAAGCAATAGTTAACTCGCTGTAATATCTGTAAGAATAAAAAAGGTTATTTTCGATTAGGTTATCACTGATGTCACTGGAGGTCATCAAATTTAAAGCTGTCACTAATTTTGGTTTCCAGTTTTGCCAACTTTTCACAAATAGGCGCATAACTCGGAAATTGATATAGCTACAGCGCCGAGGAAAAGCGCATTCGATGACTCTGCTGAGTAAGGTTCTTAGATTCGACCAAAGTTACCTGTTTAACCTCCAGAGGGCAAAAACTCAACCTTTAACGTTTTTGTGGAGCACGTTTTTTGGTCAACTTAGAAATTTGACCTCCGATCAAGGTTACAGAAAAGGTCAAAAGGTCATCAGTCGATTTGTATCGCTGTGCTGAACGCATCAGTAGTGTTTTCAGCGCTCTAGCATATTTCTATCTAAAGTATTTAAAAAAGCTGTTGAAGACGTCCCATGGCACGTCCCATGGCAGACCTGTACAGTCTGTCTTAAAAGTACCACTCAAAGTAACGGTGGATCCATCAAGCCTGACCGAGGAAGGGCCTGCTAAATTTGAGTCACCGAAGCAATTGAAATCCTCGTCCATTCCCCAGGTCAACTGGTCCGGTGACTTTCAAATCATAGCAGGCCCTTCCTCGGTCAGGCTTGATGGATCCACCGTCACTTTGCGCGGTACTTTTAACCCGCGCGGGGCTGGGAGGTAAATTTTACCCCCCTCGCGAATTTTTGCAATATCTCAAAAACGGCGGCGCGCAGCGCCGCCAAACTTTCAGTACCTTTTCTTACATCAATTTGACACGTTCCTTGAAAATGTGAGCGAAATCCGTCGGAAAATGTTTGAGAAATTGACCTTTTAGTGACGTCATGTTCGCCATTTTCGCCTCAAAAACGGCAAAATTTCAAACGCCGCTAACATCTTTATTTTTAAAGGAATCAAGACGTAACAAAAAGGTTATACGTAATTTTACTTTGTCTATCAAATGGCTGTCCCGGTTTTTGAAAATTTTGGATTTTGGCCCAAATTTTTCCAAAAAACTAACTTTTTTTGGAAAATAATTATAAAATCCAAAATTTTGAGTGTATCGAAAAAACCGGACTATGAGTAAAATGACCCATAAAACATGTGTCGCACATTCCCTTTTCTATATTTTGTTTTTGGTGACCTGACCTGACCTGACCTGACCTTGACCTTGACCTTGACCTCTGAATGATATTGTATGCAACGAATATTGTCTTGGTAACCTAAGAACACGTTTTGGGCAATCAGTCTCAGTCCATGACTCCATTCTTCGGCAACTACGGTGCAAGGCCGGTACTGTAGGAACTTGCAATTTGTACCCTTGACCTGACCTTGACCTTGACCTCAAACTTTAAATTAAGTACATGTTTTTAGTTGTTCGCGATGAGATCTTTCGATTGGCGCTTGAATTTTCCAAATCGGACCATTAGTTCGGGAGATAACAGGGGGGTAAAATTTACACACCCCCCCCCCCCCAGCCCCGCGCGTTCGGCTGGAGACCCCAGCCCCGCGCGGGTTAAGACAGACTGTACACTGTACAATACACCGATGTTAAAGAGTGTTTTCGTTCAAAGGTCGCAAAATTGACCTGACCCTGGGTAACCGATACCTACCTATCAAAATTCCGAGATACGCACCTTGGCACTGGTTCCCGCATGCAATAGCCCGAGTTTCAGACTTCTAGGATGTAAATTGTAGGAATGACAGAATTTAAAAAAAAAAATAGAGGCATGGTCACTTAGCTTGACCTGATTACCTGACCTTATATAACCTGAAAACAAAAATTTCACACACGACACAAAATCGATGCATCATAAGATACGTCAAGTTGTGTTTACACACGCAAAAAAACTGGCAGGTGTGGCCAAAAAAGGTGTGGCCGGTCAACTTATTTATCGTTTTTAGCCGCATCCTGCAGTCCAAACAAATTTGGTTTTGTTGCTACCTTGGCGGTTCAAATTACTGTTGCTATACCGTGGGTTTCTCGCTAAATAAACTTGCGTTCTCTGCACTTACGTTTCTCGCAGTTTATGTGCAGCGCTAACAGTAAAAAGACATGTCACGTAACTCTTCTCCCTACGCTGGACTGTGCTCATGATTGCTGTATCGGCCTTTACGCTATCAGCAAGGTTACTGGTTAGTGTGTTTGTAATAAGCGATCGCCAACGGCTGGCCGTGGCCGATGCGGAATTTATATAGTACCCGGAGCGGAACATAAGGCACCAATCATCTGATAACGGGCACTGATAGTCTCATACCTGCACGAGAAACGGCCACTGGCAGCTTCGTGGAATGCCTAGTGCTCTAGCGCGATGCGATGTCTCACCCTACATAGTTCGCCGAAAACACCCATTAACACGCATTCTAAACGTCATGCAAATACACTGCAAGACACATAGAGATCAGAGATGGCAGGTAATGAGAAGTCAGCCCTTGACCGAGGTGATAGGAACACCTTCAGAACCTGAAAGACGACGGACGGCTCTGCTGCACTGTCTGAATGTGATGAACGCTCTCATATGCTTGCATAACCGTCTTTTTGGATGATTTCAGCCTTAACATGGACGTCAATGTTGTTATTGACCAATGCATGCAGTATGTCCTTCCCCATGATCCTCTCTCGGTCGCGGTGCCCTTCCTCGGCACATCTCAGCTCTCGGCGCACGCAGCAGCGCCGGTCTCAGTTTCAGTCTCCAGTCTCACCGTCCTCGTGCACGCTGGAAGCAGCGATGGCGGACCGACCCCCCCCCCCCCGCCCGTGCTCTCAGGCCGGACTACTGTGCACCGGCCGCCATCTTTGTGCCGCGGTGCTGGAGCCGGCGGCGCTGCCGGCCCAGCCAGGGCCGGGTGCCGATTTACAGCGCCTTATTTTACAGGAGCGCGTATAAATCAGCGGCGCCGACTCCGAGATCGGCCCCCGAGGCGCCGGAGCCGCCGCTCGGCCCAACCGAGGCCCGAGGGATGAGGGGGAGCTGGGCAGGGGGACGGGGGACAGAGAGATTGGCGAAGAACGGAAGCTGACTGATAGATATGTGCCTACGGGAAACTGAGCAAGAGGGCAGCTACATGGCTATTAGTAGTTCCAAGCCCCCCCCCCCCATACGGAATATACACATACACATGAAATGAAAACGATTGGTCATCCTCATCATAAGTCCATGATCTCTTTTTGCAGCGGACGTTAACAATTCCTTCAGGTGCCGTAGACAGGAATCTTTTGAAACTCATTCGCTCTTCTTGCTATGATTTTTAGGTAAAGTTACAAATACTTAGAATATATTCTGTATTTGCATGGGCCGGACTATAAGCAAATTAAATTATCATGATTGTTTAGTGCTGACATTACGGTTTTATGTTGCTGTTCTGAAATATGTGTGCCGCAAATAATATTCTTTCTTTTATGTGGTAGGTAAGCATGAATTGCAGAAATGGTGCGGTTCGTTGGTATATTGCGAGCAAAGATATGAGACTGGAAACACACACCTTATCATTTGTAGTGACACTGGGTGCGGTCCGACTTAACTAATTTACACTGGCGTATATAATTCTTCATGATCAGGAGCATTATTTATATTTATATGTTACCATTATAAATTGAATCGCACGGATGCTCTCGCCTGGCGTATCTATCATAGGAGCACAAAATGTGCTGTGCTTTGTTACCGATCACATTTGCACTATGTCTTTTGTTTCGTTTGGTAGCGATCTCTGATCTCGACTCGGATGGGAGACCTGCAGGACCTGGCTTCTATTCTGGTTTCCTGGACTATCCGAGGGCAAACGGTGCACGGCACAGGCGCTTTTCGAATCTGTGAAACGCCTCAGCGAAGTTCTGACGAGCAAGTAGCCCTCGTGACCGCTAATCCCGTCCCTGCTGTGCCCCAGCTGTTCTGTCCCGTGTCCCAGTCGCTATACCAGCTCCCGGTGTCAGTTACATTGCCCGGTCCGGCTTTCGGTGTCTGCAGTTCCGGTCCTGGCCGACGGCATCAGTCCCCGGCTTTCAGTCCTGGTCACAGTGAACGTTGTCAGTCCCGGTTATCGGTCCAGTCCCGCCTGCGGTGCTACTCCGGTGTCAATCTCGCCGCGGCCGGGTCCGGCCTGCGGTGTCAGTGTCCTGCCCTATGGTATAAGTCCCGGCCGGCGATGTCAGCCCTGTCCCGGCTGGCGGTGTCAGTCCTGCCTGCGGTGTCATTCTTGTCCTAGTCTGCGGTGTCAGTCCCGGCTGGCGGTGTCCCTACCTGCGGAGTCATCCGGCTGGCGGTGTCAGTCCCAGCTGACGGTGTCAGTCAGCTGCCCGCGGTGTCAGCCGGCGGTCCCGGCCCCGCTGCGCTACCAATCACACAGCTCCAGGCACCAGTTCCTGGACCGCCGCCCAATTATTTAGCGATTTCGGCCGCGCTCGGCGGGCGCAGCGGAAGCGGGCGGGGGCGCGAGCGAGCCGCAACAGGGCGAGGCCGCCGATCGGCCCGCTAAAATACGGCGGCGGCAGTGGCGGTGCGCCATTATCGTCGCCAGCCGAGTGTGCAATATTGATGCGCGGGGCCGACCGGCCCGGCTCTGTGACGCCACTCCGCCCGGCCGGTGACAGGGTGACGGCCGCCGTCCGCCAGAGTTGATGGGTACCGGGGTAAAACTGTTATATGAACGGGATGGTGACAGGTACTATACGGGGATACCACTGATGTATGTACCGGTAGAATGGTGACGGGTGGGTATGTACCGGGGTACATACCACTGATGGACCGACGGAATGCTGTTGGGTACCGGAGTGTTGCTCAGTAGCGGCGAAACACCTTCAATTAAGGGGGGGGGGACTGCCGACTTTTGGTCCCATTCTTTCCATGCAACGCCCATAGGGCTAATGTTAAAATGCCAAAATCAAAGGGGGGCACGGTGCCCCGGTGCCCTCCCCGTTCCGCCGCCTATGGTATTGCTGACGAACCAGTAGAATAAACCAAGCAAGGCACCGAGGCTGCCTTCTGCATTTTTCATAACCATCGTATGTTGCTTACAACTCGACTGTCGCTATGAGCCGTATTGCACCCGGCTGGGAATCAGGACTTGGAATGACCACACAAATTGTCAGGCCCGTACCGTCGCCGCTGGGAGACGGAGAAATGTACGCAAGGACACGCGCTGTCATTTGGGTCACGGCAGTTCTCACGGTGAATTTGGACGACTCGTCCCGCTCACAGCAATCCAAGGCTGAGTCACGAATTTACAAACATACACGAGAGAGGGAGAGCAGGAGAGTTTCATTATTCTTGCTTGAAAACAGCGTGGCGCTAGTGTCGGATCGTTCATTTTTGTTCAATTGAGAATGTAAGGATAAATCCTTTTATCGCGACATGCTCCGATGTTGGTATAAATTTGTTTGCGGATCAATCCTATCAAAATACACGTGGTTCAATTTATTCCTACATTTATTGGGGCATTAATCGAAATTTTAATGAAAATCCGGTTTTTTCCAACAAAATGTTAGGATAAACGGCAAAGAGAAACACAAAGACGAACGTTGCAATCCGCCTTAGGCTTGATTTTTTTTTTGCGTGTTCGGTCGCTGTCAAACACCGTATAGCTGCCATCGATATAGGGCTGTCACAGACACTACAGCAGACAGCTGTCACGGATGCCATATCAGACGCTCGAGTTGGCGGTCACCAGCGCTGCCGCTTCGTTACGGCCCCGGGCCGTCCGCCCTCCGCCACCGCCGCCGGCTATCGGCCGACGGGCCGTGGGCTTTTCTCATCCCTGTAACAGAGTCGGCTACCTATAATTACCGACATGAGATAATAATATCGTAATGAGCGACAGATTCCCACGGCTCGGGCGGCGGAGATTGACAGCTGGGCAGGACGGCCGGCGGGCGGGCCGCCGCTCCCCAACCGCTCGTTACGCCCGGCCGACCGGTGGCAGTCCGGCGCCCCGGGGCATGGCTGGTCGGCGACCCGGGCAGCGGACTGAGTCGGCGGACTGAACCGAGTGGACTGAACTGGGTGAACGAGCCAGGTAGACTGAGCTGAGTTGTCTAAGCTGAGCGGACTGAGTTGAACAGACTGTGCTGATGGACTGAGCCGAACGGACTGACCCAAGCAGACTGGGCGAAGCGGCCATTCACAGCTGACCCGAGCGGTCCACGCCATTCCATGCGGGGGTCTGTTCTATGTCACCGGCACCCCTCTGTTCTGGTGTGGGCCTCGCCTGGTGGTTACCTGACCGTTCGCTTTCTGAGTCACCTGGCTGGCCGCTCCAAACTGACCTCGGTGGCCTTTCAACACCTCGGTGACCTGTGGATCGCCACCTCGGCCCCTGTTCTCGCAAAGGAAGCAATCCATTGTTTTCATTGTAGTTGCTGAGAACCCACAGCTGCCCATGCGAAGGCCCATGCGGCAACATAATGCCTACGGTGTTTTGCTAAAATACATGGTTTGTTCAGAATGACTAGGATTTTCCATGTGAGCCTGCAATTGCTGCCTAGTAAGTTATTCACGAATCCATGTGCACCAGACTGATGAGTGGCCACAAAATATAAACAAAATAAAACTCGTCACGGCGACCGGTCCTGTCATTTTTTGTGTTCACGTTTCTCTCCTCGGCTCATAGTTCATCTGCAGTTGGATGCACAGGTGATCGGTCTGGGTACACTGCCAATCGCCGCTGCCCCGGCCCCGCTGAGACACCGGCGGCGGAGGCAAATGGCGTCGGGCGCATACCAGCGCTCTCGGCTGCGGCGGCGTAGGGGTCGGCGGATCACGACTGGCGTGACTGGGGAGGCTCACGCGATCCGTGCCGCCCCCGTCTGTCCGCCGCGGCCGGTGGCAGGAGCCGCACGGAGCAGCACAGACCAGGACAAGGGACCAGGACCCGGCCGGGACCACACTGCGCCAGAACAGGAGTAGCGTGGACCACACTGCCCGAGACCACGCTGCCCCGGAGCAGGACCCCCGACCGCACTGTCTCGGACCTGTGCGGACCACGCTACTCCGAGTCGGGACCGGCGCCTGTGTGGACCATTCTACCCTGAGCTGGTCCACATTACCCGGAGCAGGACCAGGGCCTGTTCCGACCGCACTGCCTCGGACCGTATGGGAACCAGGGCGCACTGTCCTGCAGCTCACACCCCATGTGATGGACGGCGTCTTGCCTTGAACACTTACGAGCCATGCTCTATGAGGGAGGATGCTATCAGCTATGTAAGACCACATGAAAAAGACCAATATATCAGTGTAACACTCATCGCTGTAATTGCGACCGTCCTCTTTCTCCCTCTGTCCCTCAAATCTAGCGACAACTTCTATATAAGTTCTCGTTTCTATGTCGTTTTAATTCTTCCTTTGCCATTTGCCCTTGCCCAGCTTTCCCATCCTCATCAGTCCTTATTTCGTCCTTCCTTTCATTTCCCTGTAGAGTGTAGAGTCACAGTAGCTGGCGATCTGTAATTGATTTTTGTCCTACGACCGAGTTGTCCCCCACCCCCTTACTGAGTAGAGAGAACGACAAACAGCAGATGCCCAGTCACATGCACGGCGCGCGGGCTTACCTGGATTGGGCCATCTGTCTAGCTACTTGCTGAAAGGGATGAATTCGCAGAGTGCCCTCAGGCTCAGATGGGTCCATTCAACAATGACAATGGTACCTGAGGATAGACGCTTTAAACGTGGCGGTCCGAGTGAACAGATGATCTATAAAGCTCCTAAATTGGGCTCGTATTGCTCGAGTAGCTATGATTGCCCTCGCATGATTTGTTGCATTTAGTGACTCGTAAAATTTACAGAATTAACATGGTCAGAACATTGACACGGGAACTTACTCCAACTCAAAGTGCATTCAGTGTGAAGAAGACGTAGTTCACAGTGTGGCGACATAATGTCAAAGCGAACACGTGTTGTTAGCGTAATTTAAGCGTAATGGGCATGAGCAATCTGCCCGAAAAACGCCTTAAACGTCCTCTTTATTGGTTGGTGCTCCCTAACAGGTGATTTGTCTCGCGGCGAGGAGAAGCAGTTTTCACACCTCACGGAACGCTAGGAGAGGAGCAAGCAGATCGTCATTCCGATTAGCTGAAATGATTTGTTGCTGTACAAGTATACCACAGTCCACAACCGATTAGCTGAAATGAGTTGTTGCTGTACAAGTATACCACAGCCCACAAACATATTTACATGGCGTGAACACCCTTAGGGTCAACGTGCCGCTGCCAGTTGAAAGGTGAAGCTGCGTCTGATCCGTTTGATCCATTATGCAGCTGTGGGCTGATACGGGCTGGCTCGGGGCTCTATCCCTTCACAGTCCACACAGCCGCCCGGACCGGCTTCTATAACACAGTGCGGTCACAGCGCCAATCGACCACTAATGGGAGCCGCTGAGTGTTTTGCTCCATTGAAGGCTGCGGGCGACCACAGCGGTGGCTGGAGCGGCGCTGGGCGTCACCAGGAAGGTCTTCTGGCAGATCAATCCTCTGACTCACACACCACAATCTCCAGCACAAACGTAATGTATTTTCCAGGGCTATATCATTGAGAATAAATGGTTTGGCATTCATCATTTGTGCAAAATGATACCATTTGACGCTCCGCTCAACAAACAACTTAAGTAGCCTTAGTTGCATCGGTTTTGATTGATCAGTATGAGGAATTTCTGTAAAATTATGCTATCATCCTCCAGACCAGGTAAGGACGATGCATCGCCCAAAACAATGACATGGGAGCTGTGTTTGGTCATGGCAGTAGATACGACGCTCCGCGGTCTATGACGCGGGCGGCCTGGATACGGTGCCGTTCGGTCAGGTCTGCGACAGGAGTTGATATGGTAGCCGGTCACCTAGGTCAGTGAATGGGCTTTTCGACATCTGTGACGATAGATATGCCTAATTTCTACGGATGAAACAGCGCAGGCGGGGGTCCGGTCCGTTTGGAGCGTCGGTGGCTAATCCTCTGCAGCCCCCTGAGCCGGGAGTCAAGATCTCTGGGAGACCGGGTCGGTGCTAACGAGGTGCCATTAACTGTGCCTGTGTCGATCACAGGCGGGAACGGGCTAAACTGCGGTGATCATGGATGGAGGCCTGTGGGATCACTTTTTTGGAATGTGGGCTTCGCTCTTCCCTAAATGTGACATCAAAGTAAAGTACCAAAAGGAGCAAACACGCGTACCGTAATCGTATATGTTTCTATAAGGTAACCCGATATCAAGATAGACAATGATATATGGGACTAAGTGAATGATGATTCGTATTGATTGATTCGCCCATGATTCGTATTCACCTAGCCATAAGTAGCAATATATCATCAATTGAGGGCAATGGAACTAGAGATGTCAATTATAGAAAATCGGAATACCGATACCAAACCAAATACCAACCAAAACCGTGAGGAAATACCGAAATCGAACCAATCTTGCCCCTTGGAACATGAGGCAAATACAAAATTGGTACCAATTTCTCAGCCTCTTATACATAAGTGAGGGTTCATAATACCAACAAAATACAAAATATATTAGGACTGAAATACCAAATACCAAGCTGGTATCGTTTTGGTATCGGTATACCAAAAGGTTGGTATCCGATTGACATCTCTAAATGGAATAACTGGCGTATCCTGGGGTGGGATGGGGGAGCATTTGCGGCAAATGCCCTTCCCTGCAGCGCCGAAATTGGCCTAAAATTTGCGGTTTTACGGTAATAAAACAAAAACTAAAAAAAACATTACCTATAAGGAAAAATTTGTTTAAACTGCACAGCAGTGCGTAAGGAATCGAAATTCGATGAGTTTTATTTTGGAATTTGAAGAAACATTTTCGGGTGGTATGCCTCCCGCAGCGTCCAAGACCGGCTTCCCGGATCCGGCAGTGATAGGAACCTGCTCACAATCTAAGTCACCCGTTCCTTTTGTTTCGTGATATCTGTTGCTCGCTACCGCAATTGATTTTTGACGAACAATAATTGAAGAAATGAAGAACTGATACTCCATTACAAATATTTTGACGCCATCACATTTCATAGGCTATCAGAGATGCTCATTAACCAATTCTGCCGTGCGGATAAAATTTTAAATTATTGTCGAACTGCTTCAATGACCTATCTATCAATTATGGCCGGAAACGTCTCGTCAATGGATAAATATAACTGCTCAAATGTATATTCAGTTCCCCTGCTCAGTACTCAGCGCTCACTGTATTTGTGCGGTTCTCGTCGTTCTGGCCTGTGTGCAGACCGCGGTGACCGGGTAGCGGCGGCCAGCCCCCATTTTGTGACCGTCCTGGCCCTCCGGCCGTCTCACCACCAGCAGCGCGCGCACAGGCTCCATTTCTCAGCGGCAAAAACGGCTGCCGGGAGCCGGGCCCCGCGGAGAGCCGACTGGGGTCCCGCAGCACGCCAGCAGCCGGCAGTTCTTTTTACCACCTAGCAGGGCTCTGTCGTGAAGTTTGCGTGGTAAAAATGAAAAATTGAATTTTAGCAATACAACAGCAGCTTTGCATTAAACAGCTGCAACTTCGAACATTTTCATTGTAAGGCGGGTTGACAAAGTGAGAAATGTTGTCAATAAGTCGTTACATGAATGCCAACTTTTTACGGCACGAAGGAAAAAAGCGTAAAGCTTAGTAATGTTGCCTAATATGAGCCTATGAGTGGATGCCAGGGGCGGAGCTTCCGATACAGTTGGTGGGGCAGCTGCCCCACCAACTTGCCATTTTGCCTCACCAATAAGCGCTTTGCCCCACCAACTGTAGCTGATTTGTACGACTTTGTTGCTTTGCAATTAATTTTTCTGCGCATTGAGGAGCTTTGTAATGTCTGTGTAATGCGAAATATTACATCTGTTATGATCGGAATTTATTCAGTGTTCATTTTATGCAACTTGACAATCGGAGATTGTAGGTTTGATGCCTTTTTGCGGTTTACCCCACCAACTCACCCGGAAAAGCTCCATCCATGGTAGATGAATGTTCTAATTTCTATGTTTTGTAATTGTGTTATCATTAAACCATTGTATGTAGCCTGAAATAATTTGTTGATTATCCTTTGATAAAACCACCGCGATTCTTTATCCTACAATAAGAAGCTTAAATGCATCAAGTTTGTCGTGATAAGGAAAGATCACAGTTTGCGTTGAGATCTGAAACAGATTAGCCGAGATCAGGTGACCCTGCTAGGCTGATCAAGAAATGTTCACAGTGACGAAAAACGTACTACTTGAGTCCCTTTAGATTATTAAAGCAATGATGTCACCACACCTTTTTATTGTCATACGATGGTCATCCCTAAAGGAATCCTCCCGTTTAGAGAGGCCATAGTCTGATCTGCATCACGTTTGTACCTATGCAGGACGTCAAAGCCCAGCGTGGTGTTCGCAGGGAACCTGCTTCAGGTACGGAAGTCGTTTCACCCCCACGTTAGTGATAAAAGACTTATATACATGCAGTCCCTGCGACATGCAGCGAGTGCGACCACTCAGTTTGCCCATGGTTGCTGATTTGAAAACAAATGTGATAGCCGAACAACCCGTAAAGCCGCTGTTAACTGTCGCTCCTGCTGTATTTAGCAGTGCTAATTAATTAGTAGACGATCACATGTACGAGCCATTACCGTTCATGATACATCACAGACTCTGGTTCTCATTATAGCTGGGTGGCGTGTGTGACCGCCGTTTGAGAGTCGGCAGCTGCAACAATGAGCAATGTTTAAGAGTCGGCAGCTGCAACAATGACGCTCGGCAGCTGCAGCAATGATCGCATTTGATAGCCGCCGTCATCTGCAACAATGATCACTGTTTGAGAGACAGCAGCCAGCTGCAGCAACGCTCGCTGTTTGAGATCTGGCAGGTGCTGTGTAGCCGTCAGTTGGGCTCCCAACTGACGCTACACGGCAGCTGCCAGCCGGCTCTCAACGGTGGAACAGCTGCCGACTCTCCATCAGTGGTTGCAGCTGCAGCTGTTGTGTGGCTGCTCTTTGAGAGCCGGTCCGGCAGCTGTGTGACCACCGTTTGAGAGTCGACAACTGTAACAATGATCGCAGTTTGAAACCCTTCAGCTGCAGCAATGACCGCCGATTGAGAGCCGGAAGCTGCAACAATTATCGATGTATGAAAGCTGGAAGCTGTGTGTAGCTTCCAGCTGTTCTTTGAGACCCGATAGCTGTATGAGTTGCCGTTTGAGAGCTGGGAACTGTGACCAAAGGTTGAGAGCCCGCAGCTGCAGCTGAGAGACCGCCGTTTGCGAGCCGGTCCGGCACCCCTTTCACCCACACGATTCGGCCACTGCGATACCTTTTCACTTAACTAAAATGTCATTTTATCAGTCGGGGCGCCGGTGGTCAGGTTTCAGTATTATGTCTGGTATGAAGCAGATGTGTCACTTTAAACCCCCACCCTCTGGAATGTGTTTTTGAGGACCGCCCGTGACCAGCACATGTTCCGTAACATGGCAGAGGCGAGCGGGGGATAAGCGGTCCCGGGGCAGGTTCTAATCCGGGATTAAGGAGGCGACGCGGTCAAATGTCCCTGTGCGACTCCATCCCCTGACCGACCCGTGGGAGTCTCCTGTCGCGTGCTGATGGCCCGGGCGGGCACGGTGAGCTGAGAAGGGTCTCTTTGGACTAACGCGCTCTGACAAATTTGGGCTCTGCGAGCCCGGCGTGGGGTCGGATCAGCAGCCCCCGCTACCCGGCTATCCCCGGCGGTACCCGGCGCCGGTCATTAGCGCGGCCCCACACGTGCACAGCCTGTCGATAATGAGCGCCGCACGTGGTCGGTGGCTCTCGCCCGGCCGTGTTCCTCGGCTCCGTCTCCGGGTAATACCGCTGTCGGCGGTGTCGACATGTCCCGACACCTGGCCGCCGAGCCGGTTCCAGGGACGGCCCCTGTCCGGCGGTCGGCGGTCGGTACCTCCTCCGGCACATCAGTAGGTATCCGCTGCAGCGGGTTCGTCAGCCGGCCACCCAGGACTCTGTCAAGTCCAGGCTCAGGGAAAGTCAAACTGCAGGAGTGGATCGTGAACCCACCAGCTGCCCCAGCATGGTCCATCAGCTGTGCTGCGGGTCAGATCTGCTGCCGGCGCCGACTCAGGTCGCCTTGCACATCCGCCGGGCTCTTACGTTTTGTCGTGGTTCCCACTTGATCCCAGTTCGTTCTTTTCAGTCTACAGACTTGAAGGATTTCATTTCAGCTCAGGAATGGCTTAGGCTAAATCTATTCCGGTTGAAAAACTCGGACTTAGTGCTGAAGAAAATGGAACAGTCTATTACAGCTTTATCCACTTTCGGTACAATACTTTTGCCAGCTTTCACTGAAGTCGCTTGATCGGAGAGTGCCTTCAAACTGACTATATTAGGGGTTTATTTGAGGTTTTTGTTCTGGACCAGAGCCGGGCCTCCTGCAGTGAGCTGGTTTGAAATCGAAGCCCGTCAAATCCTGGCTGATCGCATGTCCCATGGGACGCTGCCATTGCCGCAGGTACTACAGCGAAACGCGACGACGTCAACCTGTTATAGCAGTTTTTCTGTAGATAAAAGTCAATGCTCGGGAGTTAATGACGAACATTGATTACCTACATAGGTACTTGCTGTTATTGGTCGATGAGTGCGTATTTCTGCAGCCAGAAAATTCCTATAGCCCTCAGGCAGCGGCTGCTGAATGCCGCTGAAGGCTCCGGGAGCTCGCCGGTACCGTGACGCTGCTGCTCATGCTGTTATAGACTCTCAGTGCCGTGGTGCGACGGCTGCGCCACCAGGCGCGGCACCGGCGCGCCGGCCGCGGGAGTCGGGCCGCCCTGCCGCGGAGACGCCTCTGCCCGCCGGGACGCCGCTGCCGCTCCAGCCGCGAACAGCGCCGTGCCGCCGCCGACGGCACACGGCCGCTGCGAGTGGCGACTGGTGAGCGGACGTCTCTGTCAGCGCAACACTGCCCGCTGACACTTCGTGTAGGTGGGCACGGCTATATGGCTGTCAGACTTTACAGCATCGCTGTCAACACTAGTCGATAAAGTAAAACCGGACTTGGTGGATGCCTTCACGTAACGAAGCTGCGCTGCCGGCGTTAGTGAAAAATATCGCAATGCGATTTAACCCTCGCCGGACCTATTGGTTTTCTACATACGCGCCGGCCGAGGGGGGGGGCGGGTACGACCCCCCCTCGCCATTTCGCCCCTGGTGGAGCTAGCGCGTCGCGGAAAAAACGAGCGTGTGCGCCGTTACGAGACGCAGAGATTGGTACCCGATTTTAAGGTCCTAGGTCAACCGGTGACCTCTGAGGTCAGGTCAAGTGCCCCAAGGTACGGTTCAGTTTTTGGTGAATAACTTCGCAAAAAACGGCCGCAGAGCGCCGATTTTGGCAGCATCGTGTTCGCCTCGCTCAGGCGCGTCGAATGATATACTTTTTGTCCGGGTCAGGTCAATTTGGGGTGTTGACCTCAGGTCAAGGTCAGGTCAGCACCCCCAGGTCACGAAGTTGGTCGAAAGAGGTCATGTCGCATATCATTCGATTCGGCAGGCCTTCCTGTGGCTTTCTCGACTCGCTAGCTCAATTTGATCATGAGTTATTGACGAAAAACTAATATGACCTTGATGACGTCATAAGTGACGTCACGCAAGGTCAACATTGCAAAAGTGACGCATCTAACCTTGCAAGGAGTGCATCAAATCACGATTCTGTGTGCTTGAGATAGTTGGAGATCGCTCCCGGCGCCAGAATAGCAGTTTGAATTTTTCCCCATTGACTTATAATGGTGAGGTCACGAAAATGACCTGACCTCATATGACCTTTAGGAAAAATCCGAGATATACAAGTTGTGGGACTCATAATGGATACTAGATCCTGCAAGTTTCATTTCCCTGTGACATCTCCTCTGGCAGTGAGGGCGTTGCGAAGTTGCGACATCTGAAGACCGTGCAGAGGTTCACTTATGACGTCATAGGTCAGTGACCTGACCTGACTCAAAAATGCGGTTGGTGTCAAAAGATGCGGCTTGGATCAAAGGTCAGGTATGCCAAGTTTCAGCTCTCTATCGCCAGCGTGTTCGGAGCTATCGCGAAAAAACCCTATGGGGGGGGCGGCACCCGCCCCCCCCCCTCGGCCGGCGAGGGTTAAGGGATCGTATGAGCCCATGTGGCGTTGTTCAGAAAGTATTCTCGAAATGTGCTGTCTGTTTTGAATATGGTACATTAGCCCGAAAACTGGTCTCTGAGACCGAAAATGGGAATACTGTTTTCTCAGTGTAGTGTCCAGTCTCTAGCTTTCTGAGTCAAGATTCCTTTACTACTCAGGTTGGTTCACTAGGGAAATAAAGGCGCCGTGGTGACGTCATCAGAGGAAATCATTCACGTTCAAATGGAGGGGTCATTTGAATTGCTGATTTTGGCTCGATATAGTCCTATCTTTCTTAGTTTCAGCCCCATTTATCGTAATGAGGCGAACTCATTGTTACATTGGAGTCATTGGTACAACTTTTGATGACACATAATCCTTGTTTTTTCTCCAGCTCGCTCGAAAGATGATGAACTTTGCATGCATGCCTATGGGTGAAGGGAGATTCTACCGCCGTGGTGACGTCACGGTGAAGGGATTCTGGAGCTCGTGAACGGGGGCTGGTTAAAGTGACGTAGGTAAAATTTTGGAAGAGAGTGCTCAACAGGGTCCGCAGTGTCTTTCCTTGATTCAAAGCGATTGATTCCAGTGACCTGCATGCTTCCGGTTGAAGACGGTGGTATGGCTCCGGTGATCTGCATGATTCTAGTGATCGGTATGGTTCCGTTCCAGTAACCAGCACGTTTGCAGTTACCTGCAGGGTTCCCGCGATGGGCGTGCTCCTCGTGCTGCGGCCGAGGGGCGGGGCTCCGGCCGGTGCTGGCGGGTCGCCCCGGCGGACCTCGGAGTTACGGCGGCGCCGCGCCGCTCGCGGGGCCACTAACTCATCTGGACCAGCGCGCCGGCTGACAGCGATGGCTGACAGGCCGCAGCAAAGTGCTACCTTCTGTGGGCCGCCGGCGACGGGCGCGGACGACGGCGCCGACAGCCAGCGGCCGACACGACCGGCCCGCCACCCTGCCGACGGCCATCGCTCTGCCGAGGCGACAGACCCGCCGCTCTGCTGAGACGACAGACCGACCGCTCTGCCGGCAATGGACACCGGCCGGGGGAGAGGTCAGCAGACCACTCCTGGACCAAGAACCAATGGTCAGTGGACCACCCCAGGACTAAGGGAGATGGCCAGAGGTTTGTTCCTGAACGGACTGATCCTCATCTTCGGCACAGGACAGCTGACTAAAAGGCAGTGACTATTCCCCAGCCAAGGGAAGACTTTCCTCAATATCCATTATTCAAAGATCCTCCCCATGGTTGCTGGCGGACCATCCTCGGGCAGCACGGGTGAGATGATCAGCGTCCCAAAAGGGGACAACATCCCCGGTCTAGAGGAGACTCAAACCCGGAACGAGTGACATGGAGGACCAAGCCTGGACAGAGACCCAGGGGGAGACTGTCAGTGAACCGTCCTCGGACTCAGGGTGGTCGAGGTCACGTCAATCAGTCACCCAAATGACTTTTTGTTGACATTTGCTATTGATGTGAGCAGCCATAGCCGCTTGAGATGAATAAGTGAAATGGCTGGACCTGGCAATGAACATTTAATAAATGTGTGCCAAATACCATAGGTTCCTTATTTGTCAAGACAAATTCGTCTTGTGATTAGCAAAACAAGGCGTCTTCTGCCACCCCACCACGGAATGAGTTCATCAAAGTCGAAATCCCTGTGCCAATGGCTTCATACGTCAGGTGTTGTGACATAATTCACATCGACCCAAGGCCGCGCGCACTCAAAGGGCTGAATGGCCGGACATTAGGCGCCTGATCCGCGGGAGGGGCTGGCTCTCGGGTCGGACAGACTGCGTGGGATGGCCATTGACGTCCGCCGGAGCCGGCCTAATGTGGCGGCCGGAGCCGGACAATAGAGTCAGCGGAGGGTCGGCTGACGGCCGGAGTAGGGGAGGGGGTCTGTGACCCGGCCCGGTCCGCCGCAGAGAGGGTGAGCGCGGGGAGCGGCCGGACGGCCGGCGCGCCGTGAGATATGCGCCGCTCCGAGCGGTCGGCGACGCGCCGGCTCTGTGATTAGCGTGATGGACGGCCACGCGGCCGCGTCGGCCCTGCTCGGCGCGACCCACCCCCCTGCAAAAAGCCGTCCGGCCGGCCGCGGCGGCTGCAGGCCCGGCACAGAGCAATGGCGGCGCGACCGGCCGGGGGGCGGGCAGTCCGCCTGCACGGCCGCGGTAATTATACACCGGCGACCGGTAACACACACCGCTCCTCTGGAGTACCGGAGCACCGCCGGCCGGCCGGCCCGTCCTGTCCCAGTCCTGTCCAAGTCCCGTCCTGTCCCAGCCCCATCTCACCGCTGCAGCCCCCCCCCTCCCAGGTCACGCCCCCCTCTCCCGGCCCGTGCCTGTCTGATTAGCGTCCGCCGTCCGGGACGATTTAATCAGTATCAAGTGACACTTGCGCCTGTGTCGTGTGCGTCGCCCACCTGTCTCGGCGTGGCCGGCAATTTGGTGGGCCGATTATCCTCATTAGCTGGCGGTGTCACCGGTGAGAGCACCTGCGGCGCGGCGCGAGACGCGAGACCGGAGAGCGCGGAGAGGGGCAGATAGGAGAGGGATGGTCTGGTGACAGTCCGGAGAGGAGCTGTCAGACTGGTGACAGCCTGATGACAGTCGGCTGCTGGCAGATAGCCTCATGATGATCTGCCATATGCAAATATGGGGCGTTGCAGCAATCCTGGCATCTTGATAAACTGAGACAAAACAGGCTTTAGAAGCAAAAGGAAGAACGGAGATGGGCGAAATGTTATGCAAGGCTAGTTAAAAAAACACTGCAACATTATTTCCTTAAATCGACCTCAGCGGTGACCACCATGGCTGAAGGTGAGCAGATTAACAATTTGTTTTCAGTAGGGTGCTCTTCATTTTCATTGGAAGTTCCTGCAGCCGTTGGTGAAAAAAGAGCGGCTTTTCATCATTTTTGTCTGTTCATCTTTTTATCATTTTCGAATGCCTTCTCGATGGCGACGATGAAGAACTCGTTAACTCCGACGACCGATGATATAGAGCGGAGTGAACCTTGCGTTTGGAGTCGGACACGCTTTTGTCTCGTCACTTCATTTAACTAAACATCTATTCATTATTGAAAAACAACTAAACATCTAATTGAATAAGCACTTCCGATGCAGAAGGTTTGTGATCAATACTCCTCCCAGATCCAGGAAAAAATTATCGATGCTCTTCACGCGCATTTCAAATTTCAGCCTGGGTAACATCGATTAAATCTGTTGGTTTTGCTGTTGGAGGGGAAGGAGCATTCGGTGCGCAAAGCTCGTTACGTGAACGTAATGCTCGACCAAAGCAGTTAAAAAATGTTGATTGTCGGGATTAGGTTCTTTGCCGATTCAGTGAGCTGGTCACTTTGTTCCGGTACTGCCTGGTCTCTATGGTCTGGTCTGGAGAGCTGCCCGCTCCAGTATATGGTCCCTCGGGCCTGCAGCTGCGGCTCCCCACCTCCGCTTACGTGTGCACGCTGCACATTGTGTACACGACAGGTAGCTCATGATTCAGCCGCGGGAGGAGCCGCCGGCCGAGCTCCGTGCAGGTGCGATAAACCACTCATATTTCTCATTGTTTTATTGATGGCCCGTAGAAAAACTGGCGTCTGACTGGCCTCGCAGGTTGTACTTTGCATCGCCTGCCCATGAAAGCCGGCCATTAAGTATGTGGCTGGCCCGGCGCGGCCGTCCCATCCATCTGGGCCTGTGCACGGCTGGTAGCCGGCGCTCGCTCCACAGCCCACCATTGCTCGGTGGTTTATGGGGAGCTCGTCTGGGCAGCCTGATATCACGATACGGCCCGCGAAGGCAGTCCGATAGCACGGTACGGCTCGGGTAGGCAGCCGGTACTCGCACATCCCAACACGGGACGGCAACGGGCGCATGTTTGGGGCAGGTAGCTACATATAGTTATGTAGGTAACTTTGTAAGGCATCCCCTTTTTATCTTGTCGAATTCATAGAAGAAATACGATTTGTTTTGTGCTTGTCATAAAATGCACATATTCATTCTAATGGAAAATAAGTAGGCAATAATTTTCTGTAATTTTTGTGCATTATTGCTTTCTACAAAACAAAAACATTATATTCCTTGATCACGCATGGCACCTGCAGAAAACGTCCACATCATTCTTAAAAATATTTTTCAACATATAATTTGTGTAAGAAAATAAGAATAGCAATATTGAGAGGTCAAAAATATACAAAATCGCACAAAAAATCGAGACATACCTTTGTATCTGTTAATGCAAATTCTGAGATTTGTATCGAAGACATGCATGTTTTTCGGGCTTTCATTAGGTAAACAATGTCTAAAACTGGGACAATTCAGACACTAGGCAGTTTTTATCATCAATGACTATATACATATACCTAAACGATGGCACGTCCATTGCCTAGGACCGATAGGCGCAAACCGTGTACTCTTGGGATATTGTTACATGCGCGGGAGCATTTACAGGTGCTTACATACTATTAACCCTCGCATGTGTGCGGCGTTTGCCAGCTTCTAATGTGTAGAGGGGGGGTCGGTTGGACCCCCCCCCCCTTGCCGTTTGGCCCCTGATCAAGCTAGAGCTTCGCGGAAAAAACGAGCGTGTTGCCCGTGACGAGAGGAAGCCGATGATACCCAATTTTAAGGTCCTAGGTCATTGGTTGACCTTCCAGGTCAGGTCAATGACCCAAAGTCGGGAAAATCGGGACCTGTTAGAAAGTCGTAAAGTGTGGCTGCTAAGGGGTTTTTCGGGGTGCTGATCACGAATATCGTGTTAGTTTTGATCACAGATGATGTCTTGAAGCATTTAGACCAGGTCGGGTCAGTTCAGGTCAGGTCAACCAGTAGGCGTCGTGACGGGTATTCGTAGTACGTGTCAACCGCCTCTGACAGCTTCGTAACATGTTACGAAGTCACCAAAACTACTTCGTAAATGTTCAAATGGTTGCTAAATTCGAATTCAGCTCCAAAAACTAGCCTAGAAACATGTAAAACTCGAAAAAGTGACCCGAGGTCACCCGAGGTCACCAAAGGTCAATGACCTGACCTGACCTTCAGGTGACCTTGACACACACGGGAGTAACATCAAATCACATGTTTGAACGTTTGAAACCACGAAAAGCTTGCAAACACGCGGCTAGTGCGAGCCGACATACGCGAAATCGCGATTCCAGCCAAACATGGTCTCGGAAAAGAGGTCACAGGTCAAAGGTCATTTGGGTCAGGGTCATGAAATTTTCAGGGTAGGTGTAAAATTGATCAATGCGAGGGTACTGAAAGTTTCGTCGCGATCGGCCGCTTTTTACGCGAGTTATTCGCGAAAAACCATGGGGGGGGTCCATCCGACCCCCCCCCCTACACATGCGAGGGTTAATGCTACTTCCATATTGCATGTATGTTACACGCTAAACATTATACAGCTGCACCTGTGACAGTCGAGTTGTGCGGCGCACCGAGCCAGCCCGATGGTCGTTCTTTATGGGTGCCGTGCTCATCCTACCATGTGACCTGGCCGGGTCGGTAATTAAACACGGGCGGATCGATTGGGCTGTGTGACGTGAAAATATGACCGGCCGCCCAGTGATAAATGGCGGTGACAGCGCAATATGAACCCACCAAACTGACCACCGAACAGACCTAAACTGGCGGGATGAACTGAATCCACTGGTGCGCAGAACTGGTGCGATCTGCTCGAGAAGTGCCAAACCTGTCTGACAGTCCGAATAACTCAATTTACTAATAACTAGTACAAATAATACTAATAACTCAATTAATCCATTGCAAGAAGCCGCATCACACAACACCGTCGAGCTCGAGAGTTGATGCATAATCACTCAGCTGATATGCTCCGTTACATTGAGAAACAGAGGATCGTTACCAAATAAAGGTAATTTGGGCGATAACCCTACCGTAAATTTCATAACCACCCATTACTGTGCACTCTTTGTGAGATTCATTCATTGACTATGACGGAATGAAAACAAATGATGCCGCTGAGTATGATGAATGCTGCCTACTGTTGCGCCCGGCACCCAGCCAGACATACACACACGGAGTAACACTCCCAGTGTGGGAACACACAGTGATGGACTGAGAGACCCATCGCCAGACCCACCGAAATGCACGACCCGTTCAAATTCGCACAAAATGGGTATGATCCTTTCTCAATTTCCCCTATCTGTCCATGGCATACTATCTTCAGGTAATGCTAAAGGAAGATCGCAATAAAATGTGTTTGACCAATGAAGTCATGGTAGAGCTGTTCAGACCACGAGTCACGCACTACGGACGGTGGTTGATGACTGTGCTGCTAATTCTGACTGCAGCTGTGTCATATGTTTCAATTAGCTAAATTGGGCTTTTATTGGCACTTGATAAAATGTACCTGCTCATTGCACCATTGTGTATAGCGTGCAAAGTGAACATGCCCACCAGTCTAGCATAAAAAATGCTTATTGACTACAAACGGATGAAGATTCTGTCAGTATAGCAGCGTCATTGATCGAGTTTCAGGGGCGGAGCTTCCTACAGTTTGTGAGGCAACTGCCCCTCCAACTTCCCATTTTTCCCCACCAATAAGCATTTTGTCCCACCACCTTTAGTTGATTTGTAGGACTTTGTTGCCTTGCAAATCAATATTTCCCTCATTGATGAGCTTTGGAATGTCTGCGTGTCAAAATATTGTATCTGTAATGATAGAACTTTATTCACTGGCATTTTATTCAATTTGACAATCAGATAGGTACTGAAGTTTGGCGACTTTTGCCCCACCAATTTTCCTGGAAAAGCTCCACTCATGTCGAGTTTGGTAGTTTGATGACAGTACAACATTACCGTGGCGCAGCTAATATTTTGCCAGGAACTTGCCTACCGTCTGATTTATTTGATTTCATAATTCTTTCAACATTTGTATTTGTAGAACAGGCTTCTAAAACGTTCGCTACTCTATACAACCAAACGTGAGGAATTGTCATCGACAGATTGAGTAACGAGTTTTTGGCGTCTTCACCCATTTGTCAATCTCCCCTTCTTCTCGCGCTGTCAAGGGGCACCGGCCGTCACGCCTCCATCCTTCACACCCACACTCGAAGTCCATTTCATCTGCGGGGCTGCAGCTGTGGAGATTGTGTTCCGGTGAAGAATGACGATGTCAAGCAGAGTAGGACAGCGACGAATAAAAGACGTTCACCATTTCACTGACGAGCCTATAGGACATTGGCAAATACCGGTACGAGGGAAAAGACCAGCCGACTGCTGCACCAGTTTCCACGGCTCCCAAAGGAGAACTCACGGGACAAATTTCACTGTTGACAAGTCATTTAAGTGGCCCGTTTCTGTCGTTCTGGAACATATCCCCTGGCCGTGACGCGTTGTTCCAGCGGTGTAGTTGCGCTCGCAGTTACATTGCCAGAAGCCATTTCCCATTGCCAGAGCGGCTGACAGTGGGAAATGGGGGCCGTGTCATTGCGTCGTCACAATGATAATCTCCTCAATCACTGGGCGTTATGAGCCGTCTAGCAGCTCTGATTATACCGCCAGCAAGTGGCCGCGCAGTTCCGAGGACCCATTTCGCCAGACATTTGTCGTTGGAATGCTTGCTGGGAACATAACATCTGCAGTTTGCTCACCGAGACACAACTGAAAACGGCGCGAATGCGACGGTCACCACGTCAATGGTATTCAATGACAGGAAACATGAGAACATAGGGACGAGGCCGGTCCGGCTGGGCTGACCGTGACACCGTCCGGTCCGGTCCGGTCCGGTCCGGGTCGTGACGCCGTCCGGTGCTGCTCGTGCCTCCCGGCCGTCCGACCGGCCGGCTATGGCCGACAGCAGTAGAATGGGAAGATCGTGCCGCCAATGACCGGGCACCGCACAACTGGCACCCCACCGCGCCGGTCAGTCGGGGAGGGTAGGGGCTGACAAACAGCCCCCAGCCATGCACCGCTCAACATATGCTAACGAGAATAGTTGGAGCGAAGAAAGGCGTTTTATGTAAGTGTTGCTTTGACGTGTCACGCTGTGTTCCGACTGCAATAACTTACCTGCAAGTATCGTGCTGCACTTGACTATGGCGAGTATAGTGCTGATATAAGAATACATGAGTGGCTCGCCAATTACTCAACTGAATGAAAACACATACATAGGCATCTTTATTTTGACCGGCTCAGTTAGCGTCTGGCATATGGATAATGTGTGACCTGGAACGTTTCAATAGCTTTGATTTGAAGGAGAAATTTCTCTCAGTGTCCGTATTAATGTGCATACCAACTACTGGGGGTGTCAAAGCTGTATAAATTGCGTTGTATGCATGTATGTATGTGCATATGCATTGACATAACAAGCCTTCCACATTACACATACAGCGTCGCGATTACGGCTTGTTACAAGTTTTGTAAGAGCTGATGGACCACACGGAATTATCAGGTTAACCCTCGCCCTGGCAGGGCATTTTTCATAACACGGCCTGGCAGGGGGGGGGGGTCGATGCGACCCCCCCCTCGCGATTGGCTCCTATGGCACCTAGAAACACCAAATTTGGTAGGTAGGTGGGCCCCCTGGAGTTCTCGCCCCTGTGCAAATTTGGTTGCTCTAGGTCAATATTTAGGGGGGTTTTGGGGGGGTATAAATGTAAAAATTTCGCTAAAACAGTTCAAAAGTTTTTCGCTTATAACTTTTGATCTAATTAAGATAGAGCAAAAAAAGCACCAGTGAACCCAGCACGTCAAAGTGCGTCGAATGATATACTTTTGGCTTGCTTAAGTGTACTTAAAGTTTTTCTTAAATTTTAAGTAAACTTAAATTTATAAATTAATTTCAAGTTAACCAAATTGCATTATATCGCATATCATTCGATTCGGCTGATCACCACGAACACAATGATACCATTTTTTAAGCTCTAGCGTCATTATGTGCCAAGTTATTGGCAAAAACGTCATTTGACCTCAGTTGACCTCATTTGACCTGACCCATGGATAAGTACACCAAACAAAGAAGCACCAAGTGACCTGCTGTTAAGTACTGTGGTTTCAAAGCACAAAAGTGATGGAACGAAGCGGATATCTCCAGTATTTTCCGAATTTAGTATTTTCCCATAGGCTTAACATTACGACGTAATGACCTCTAACTGACCTCAGGTCAGTGACCTCAAAAAACCCGAACTATATGTTATACAACTCGGTTAATTTAGCACATCCTGAAAGTTTGAAGGAAATCAGTCAAAAACTGTGAGTTGGACAGGTGCAAAAAGAAAATTGAAATTTGACCATGACCTTGTACCGGTTTTTCTGACCTGGTGACCTGACCCTAGGTCACTCGGACCTGAAATTTTCAGGTCATATGTAAAAAGGTTGCCCCATAGGCTGTGCCAAATTTGGCGGCGCTGCGCGCCGCCGTTTTTACGCTATCTTCGAAAAACCCTAGGGGGGGTCGCATCGACCCCCCCCCCTGCCAGGGCGAGGGTTAACCAACCAGTTGATCTGAGACCACTTAAGCCACTCCTTAAACGAATCGTAAAGTGTCATTAGTGCTTTGTTTGTGGTGTCGTGCAGCTCCCGTGTTGTGCTCTATGGCCCCATGCCCAGCGTAACGTGGCGCCGTAAGCGCAGTGGCGCAGCCAGAACTCTGGCGACGGGGGTGAGAGACGTTCGCGATGGGCCCCCCAGCAAAGTGGGCCCCCCTCAACCTAATGGGGGCCCCTTACCAACAACGGAAATTCAGATCATTGTCCTGATCATTACCAGCCAAATCGGGGAAAAGGACAAATATCTCTTGATCTGAAGAGGCACGTAAAAAACAACAGCATATTTACAGAAACACGACCATTCTGCCCATATTTGACGGACAGCGTGCAGTTGATGGCCAGCGGCCACTCAAATGTTCGGGCTAGGTCAAAAAGCTTTTAAAAAAGCTCAACATCAGTTTTTCGACTATTACTTTTGATATAGGAGACGAGGTAGAGTAATGAAATTGTCTTGAAGGTGTTAGATCATACATACGGATGAGTTGATGACCATCATGAACTTCTCAAGTAGGTAAGGGCATGACCTTGATCTGCGGTCAAATTTTGAAGTTGAACTTTTTATGTGCAATTATAGGTGTTAACATTCGATGCATGTTAACGAGAGAATGATGACAAAGTAAATGTCTCATAATTTTTCTCACCAAAGTTCTTGCAAAAGTTTTTAGCAAAACTATTTTGGTAAAATGCGACTATTTACCACTATACTAGTAGATGGTTTTGCCCTCTGCTCTGTAGCCAAACCATTGATATGAGGCATTGAGGTCAAAGCTTAACCCTAGAACGCCTAGGGGGGGGGGGGTTGTATCAACCCCCCCCCCTGAGGTTTTTTCGAAGTGCACGCTAAACGGCTTGTCGTAGCGGGCTAAAATTTTCAATACCCTCTGGGGCAACCTTTGCGCATCTTTTGCCGAAAAAAAAAAAATGATCGGGTCATGTCAGGTCACGGAGTTATGACGTCATAAGAGGTACAGCCTCCGGCCGGATTTTCACAAACTGAGTGCCAACGCCCGAGGTTTCCTGCCGGTGGTACGGACATCGGTTGATGGATCGTGATGAAACTTCCCATGCATGTTGGGGCAAGTATTGGCTATCATATGGTATAAGAAATTTGACCGGGTCAGGTCAGGTCACGGAGCTATGACGTCACAAGAGGAACAGCGTCCGGTGCTATTTTTGAAAAGCGCCCGAACCACTATTTTGCTAATTCTTGTCACCTCAATGGGAATATGCAGCAATATTAGCTTCTATAGGGAGCAAATGGACCTACCAAATCCAAAAATACAATCAGATTTCAAAAATTTAAATTTTGATTTTTCGAATTTCTGCCGCCGACTGTGAGCTTGCCGACTTCCGGCGCTCCCAACGCGCCATTTTTAGAGCTAGGGAAACGAAATACATACCAAACGATAGAAAATTGATCAAGGAACACGATAGTGAAGGTTTCAAGTCGATATTTCCCACCGTTTTGCCGCAATCGCCGCCGAAAGTTGAAAAAAGTCTATTTTTCCGAAAATTTGACCTTTGACCGGTCAAAAGTAGGTCAAATGTTGACCTAGGACCAAAAAATATACCACCAATCGCGAGATCTCGTTGAGAGAAATCCGTTGGTTTTTTCCGCTAAGCTCTACGACCTTCCGTTTCGAAACGCCAGGGGGGGGGGTCGTAACAACCCCCCCCCCCTGGTCGTTCGTGTCATGAGAAATGGCCTGGTCGTGCGAGGGTTAAAAGCGACAGCGTTTTGAAAGGCCTATCGAATGAGTTGTTCGGCGAAGCTCTAGCTCTTCGGTTCACGAGTTATACGGTTATTTGTGAAAATATAAAAACTAGAATTTATTCGTCGTAATCTTGTCTTTGTGTTTATCATTATTTTATCATAATTTCATCTTCGATGACCTCAGCGATGAACTAATCGAAAAATGACCTCTACGATTCTGAAGCATCCTACAGCTATCTGTTGCTTTTCTCGTCTTTCTAGCCTTCTTAATTTATGATCGGGTCGACGGGTTTGGCCGATACGCCCCCCCCCCGTCCATGGCTGATTGCACGCGTTAGAGAGCTATCGAACCCACTTGCAGCGCGCTATAGCTTTATATGTCCTCGAGTGTCGAAATAGGCGAAACTTTTCCTTCGATGAACATGATGGCGTGGGCTTTGGTCTGAACTGCAACATGACTGAAGTAATTTCTCCATGATTTTCGACGCTCTTTAGAAAGCCGCCTACCGCCGCACTTGTCGCTACGTGACCCTGGAGTCAGGTTAGAAGGGAATATTCAAACACCCCTCAGGGGCGTAAAACTGGAAAGCCTGGGGCCCTGCTCTGCGGGGCACGGTCGAGCTAGGCTAGAGCCAGCTCGGGATGTTTACAAGCCCACGTAAAGCCCTCAAGAATCTGCATAGAGCACAGGCCTTCCAAGACTTGGGGGGTTAGCTATCAACAATCGACATGGTCTTTTGAGACCTGCGTGGTGGCTATCAGAGGTCCGTGGGCCCCTCAAAAGCCGGTGCAGGAGCCTCAGGTGTCAGTTTGGAGCCATCATGGACCGGTGTGGAGTCCTGATGAATACCTAGGCGTCAAACCCCTAGACGTCAGGGAGGGGCCGGGCGGTGAGGCAGGCACAGGCCTGAAGAGAAGAGGAATTTTCAGATGTCGGCTTGGCATCTTAAGGGCCCTGCATGGCCTTCTCAGAGGCTGACATATCGTGCTGCGGGACCTCCATGAACCTCAAAAACCTCTATGGGCCCCCTCACACTTGGGGTATGCTTGCTTCCTAGTTCCTGAAGCATAAAATCTCTGAGTCTTGAGATGGGCCCATTAGACATGAACTGGGCCATCAATATACATGTGGTGAGTTGACCTATATCAAACATGATATCGGCTCAATCAGGATTGGGATATGCCCTCTCAGACCCAGACCAGGCACGGAGTACGGACCCTCCCACACATCGGATGATCATTTCATTCCTGGGATGAGTCTTCTCAGGCCTGAACTGGGCCCTCTCAGACCTGAAATGGGCCCCTCTCAGGCCTGAAGTGGACCCTCTCAGGCCTCAAATAGGTCCTCTAGGGTCTGAAAGGGGCCCTCTCAGGCCTGACATTAGCCCTCTCAGACCTGAAATGGGCCCCTCTCAGGCTTCAAATAGGACCTCAAGGGCCTGAAATGGGCCCTCTCAGGCCTGACATTAGCCCTCTCAGATCTGAAATGGGCCCTCTCAGACCTGAAATGGGCCCCCTCAGCCCGGAAATGGTCCCTATCATGTCCAAAAAAGGGCCCCTCATACCGTAACTGGGCCATCTCAGGTCTGAAATGGTGCCTCTTATGCCTGAAATGGCCCCTCTCAGGCCTCAAACGGGCCCTCTCTGGCCTCAAACGGGCCCTCTCTGGCCTCAAACAGGCCCTCTGGGGCATGAAATGGGCCCTCTCAAGCTTGAAATGGGCCCCCTCAGGCCTAAAATGGCCCCTCTCAGGCCTGAAATGGGCCCCTCTCAGGCCTGAAATGGGCCCTATCAGGCCTCAAACATGCCCTCTAGGGCCTGAAATGGACCCCTTCAGGCCTGAAATGGGACCTCACAGGCATCAAATGGGCCCTCTCAGGCCTGAAATGGGCCCCTCTCAAGCCTCAAACAGCCCCTCTAGGGCCTGAAATGGGCCCTCTCAAGCTTCAACTGGGCCCCTTCAGGCCTGAAATGGGCCCTCACAGACCTGAAATGGGCCCTCTCAGGCCTAAAATGGCCCTCTCATGCCATGGAACGGGCCCTCCTAGGCCTTGGATGCACCCCCTTAATCATAAAATGGGACTATAAATCCTAAAGGGGGGCTATCAGGCCTGAAAACTGTTTTTTTCAGTCCTATGACGGACCTTGACATTAGTGATAAAAAATTGTCAGGCTGCATAAAGTTACAGTTCGAATCGACGGTGGGCCCCTAGGATAAGAGACGGGTGTGAGATCTCACCCCTTTCACCCCCCCTGGCTGCGCCACTGCGTAAGCGGCCGGCGGCGGCGCCCAATTAGGCCTCTAATGCAGCGGCGGCACCATTTCGGCAGCCGGCAGAAACAATCCTATTCATCGCGCTAATCATATAATGGCTGAGCACGACACGGGCCACCCGCACCCGCTCGCCCCAATCATCCAATTTCGGCGTGCGAACTCGACTGACCACTTATCCCGGTGTGGTGCCGGTCTCCGGTAAATCGCGCCACCTGATGCGGTCAGTGTGTCAGAAAAAGGTGACATGACAGATGACACCGCGGCGCGGCGGGGTGTGAAGGTCGTCCGGCCGTGGCGGCCCGCCGGGTCCGGGGGTGCGTAAATCACGCAAAATTTATTACCGGTGTTCTACATGCGTTCAAAATGACAGGACCGCAACACGGCTCCCTGCTACGGCTGCCGACTGTGCCGCACAATGGCCACAATCCTGCGTGGATACGGCGCCCGTTGACGGTCCGCAGCCGGGCGAACGTCGCCGCTGCGCCACGCTAGCCTCACCGCGCCGCTCTCCCCGGCAATCGATGCGGCGTGTTCTGCGAGCGGCACTTGTGGCGCGGCTGTTGCGTGTGCGCGCGCAGTGACCGCCCGCCGACTGCGGTCAGGTGACGGGGGGGACGGGGGGGGACAGAGGGGGTGCGTGAGGCCGGCAGGGTTTCCTGGGAACAGCGGGTGGGCTGGACCGAACGCACAACGGCCAGAAAACCACAAAACGCACAAGCAACGGCCAGCCGACCCTATACGAGCGGCCGGCAAACGAAGAGAGGGACACAGCGTGGTAAAATTGTATTTATGTTATGTGCTCACATAGAATGGTTGAAGAATGCGAGCTAGAAGTGTGGAAATAATATAAAAATGTTTAACTAATTGAAACCTTAAATAAGAGAAATAATCAACATACAGTACTTTATTTTAGTTGTTTCTATTTTGTGCGTCGCTTAGTTTTTTCTTTATAATAGGCATGCCTACCTACTAATAACTTGTCATTTTTTACAAACTTCCTAGTTCCTACCTTCTATCGATGCCCACTAAGTTAAGGGATAGAAAGCTTGCGAGACTGTAGGTAAACTGTTTTCTAGTGCTACGATACCTGCATGATCTTACTAGTTAACCCACGATTCGCAGTTTTAACCCGGCAGGCGGTGGGCCTACCAGCCACCTTCCGCGCGGTGGGGGGGGGGCACTTTTTTGCCCCCCCCCCCCGTATCTCCGAAACTACTGGACGGATCCGGAAAATTCAAACGGCGTTCGATAGCCCTGTCAATTTTTTTGAGGGAAACCAAATTTCATTGACCTCGGGGTCACCGATGACGTCACAGGTCAGGTCAAGGATAAAATGTTTCACCGTTCACGGGGCTTCTAGGGAAAGCGCTATAACACCGAGTAAAACGCATTTTGTCGAAAATCAGCGATAAGGCGTCAGCTGTCTAGTACATATGTTGCTATTAGAGGTCACTGGTCATACCAGGCCAGGTCACAGGTCAGGTCACCAAAGGTCACCAAGGGTCACCACATGAGCCCAACTTTACTAAGGTTATGCGATGCATGTTTTATGGCCAGTTTTTCATTTCCAACTCAATGGTGTTGGTTATAAGACCATCAGGTACGGTGTAGGTCACTTTCTGGTGGAGGTCAGGTCAAGGTCAGGTCAAAAAAGGTCAAATTTCAAAGTTGATATTTTTGCATCAAATGGGTATTGATTCGATGCAGCTCGTCACGGGGAGTCTAATGGTGGTCTTTGTTTTGCGCTACGAGGTCTAGAATTGCTAAAAATTGAGTTTGAAAATTTGACGTCATCAATTTTGAAGTTTTTTTCGCTATAACTTGGCCAAAAAAAGAGGTATCGATCTCAAATTTGGTATGTAGATAGAAGGCGGTAGGGGCTATCACATATATTCCGTTTTTTTTTCAAAATTCGAAAAACTTTTTGGGTTTTTTGGCTATTATAATCAAAAAATCTATTTTTTGATTTTTGGGGGTCAAAATAAAAAAGTCGAAAAACCGAAGTAGCAGTTTTGTAGCACTTTTAATTCCACACCTTTTATGTTTGAAACATTTTTCTGTATCTCTAAAGCTGTAGGCCTGACAGCTCTTCCCGCGAAACCTTTTTTGGGGTCGAAAATGGCAAAAATGACGTCACTCTGACGTCATTAGCGGCCAACCTGTCATAGCCTTTGGAAAAATTTTTGGTCACCATGTGTGCTAGCTGCTCCCGGGAGGGTACTGAAAGTTTGGTGACGATCGGCGCAGCGGTTCTCGAGATATATCGAAAAAAAACTAAAGGGGGGGGACAAAAAATGCCCCCCCCCCACCGCCTGGAAGGTTAAAGGGACCCTCCCACCTTCAAAAAAGTTTATGAATTGGCATGAAAGTGATGTCGCTCGGTTCAGAGAGAGCGAAAACGAATATCTACCAAATTTCACCGAAAAATATTCACCGGTTTTCAAGATATTAGACTTTTACTTTTGTTTACTTTTTGGGATATCCGCTGTTCCTAGCGACTTTATTTGGAAGCAATAGTTTGGCAGCTGAAAGTGCGGCACTTGTTGCGCGCAAAGCAGCATATACCACCGCGTGCTACAAAACGTTTTAGTCAAACATTTAAAAATCGTTAGATATCTGCGCTGACGTCACACATTCAGAGGGTTATTCCTATGCATTAGCCCCTCTGAGTCAAAATGCTGCAATTTTGAAATTCAATATTTCCGATTTAAGGCATTTCTCGATGTTGTGAGTGCCGAAACCGGTAATTGTGAGCCAGGGACCCCATTTTGGCTATCTCAACTCAAATCTAATGTTAAGGTGGGAGGGTCCCTTTAAAATACAAGCAGTTAAATAGACAGTGACTGTTCGTTTATTTCAAAGCGCATTTATTTTTTTCCGGTTCATAATGACCGAAGCAAAAAAATCTAAAAACGAAGTTAAAGTCCGGAACCAAATCTCGCCGTCGACAGTTTCGCACTGACTTCACGTGATTGGTATAGTGACTTACGTCGGTGCCGGTGGTTCCGTGACTGTCATTGGTGCAGTGACCGGTGTCAGTGGTGCAGTGACTGTTGTATCAGTGGTGCAGTGAATGGTGCCAGTGATGTAGTGATTGATGTTAATGGTGCAGTGACCAGGGGTCAGTGGTGCAGTGACTGATGTAAGTGACGCACTGACTGGTGTGCAGTGACCAGGTGTCGGTACTGGTTCCCTGGTTTGCGAGGTGCCGCTCCAACCCTCACCGGATACCCTGTTTGCAATGTGAGACGGCCCACCGTCCAAATTATTATTTGTCCAGCACCGCCGGGACCCGGGCGCGGCGCTATGATTTACATGGTGGGCACCTGCGGATGGGCGGTTATAATTTTTATTTGGCCGGCCACTGTCAATCATGCGGTGATGCATGGTCCCAGTGTTTTTGTGCGCCAGAGCCCGCCCACCTCGCCCGGCCGGCGCGAGGGGCGGGGCCGCCGGTGGGGGGCGGAGCTCCGCGCCGGCGCCGCTCCCATCACAGCAGCCGGCCGCGCTGCGCCAATCAGCGGCCGGCCTGCCGCGCGGGGGGCGGAGTCTGGCGCCGGGCCGGCAGCCGGCGCGGCCCGGCAGCCGGCCGGCCACCAGTTGCGAATTGGCCTTGCTTCGTGCGAGTGTGCGGTGTTATCCTCCGACCGACGCCCGGCCAGCAACCACGCTGAATTTCGGTGACCTCGGGAGCCCGTACCCGGGCATGTCGGCCACTCCGGAGGCACACGAGGAGCTCAAGCAGCCCTCGTTCATGGAGCTGCCGCAGCAGGGCATCCCGGGCATGCACCCGGCCTACGGGCGCGGCCCGCTCGGCTACCCGGGCCAGCAGCACGTCTCCCAGTACGACCCGACGCACGCCAACCGGACGCTCAGCTACCACTTTCCGTCCATGCACGGGCCGCTACAGAACAGCTACTCGGGCTACGCGCCGCTGGGGCCGTACCACACGCCGCCGTGCCCCTCGCCGCCCATACGGGAGGACGGTAAGTGCCGCCGCCGCCGCCGCCGCCGCCGCCGCCGGGCGCGCGGCCCGCGGCCCCCGATCGCCGACCGATGGGCCGATCCAGGTGATCCTCCTATCGGGGGATCGGTTAACGGTGTCATGACCTGTCCCACCCTTCCCGCGTTCCTAAAATTGTCGCCTGATGGGTGATCAGTAGAGGCCTTTGTGTCGGTGACAGCGCGCGCCCCGGCCGCCCACCGGGGGGTGCCCCGTGTCACCGGTGGGGGGGGGGGGCTGATCGGGGTCTCTCGCCGCGGGGACCGCTGCAGTCGGTCCATTATCGGCTCTGGTCTCTGGGACCGGGCTGCTGCGTCCGGCGGACGGTGGGAGGCGGCCCTCCCGGCCCTCCCGTCCCTCCCGCCGCTGTTGATGTCCTCCCGCTCTCTCTCGGCCGGGCGCGGCGCCGCCTTTGTTTTCCCCTTGGATCGGTCGGCGGCCGCGGCCGGGCGAACAAAACAAATGTACCGGCTAACGGCCTCCGCGGGCCGGCGGACAGGGCCGGCGCCGGGCCGGGGCCGGGGCCGGGGACGGCCGACTTTTCCGACCCGGGCCACCGCCGCCCCACGGGAGGCTGGCTGTCCCAGGTGGGTCCCGGCTGGGTCCCGGAGGTCCTCGGAATCTCACAGCGTGCCCCGCCGTCCCTCTGGAAAATTGGGGATACTTAGAATGATGAGGTGACAGTGATTGACGTGAGCCGGCGAGAGGTGTTGTACCCCAGTCTGGTGGTCGCCCTGCACGTAGTGGATACCGGACCGGTTCTATCCGCACGCAGTACCGCATCCTCACTTTTATTTGAGTATCATAGCATCATTGTACTTACACAGCACATGGTACGGATCAGCCTATCGGTGCCAATTACGGTCTGTCACAAATGTGTCACTCTGACACTGACATGATACCCGAACTGATCTGCTGTAATCGGGTCGTAAGCTGAGGTCCGTGGCCGGGACTGGGCACCCGACTGAGCTGACCTGCTCACGTGGTGGCCGGCCAGCCTCCGAAATCCTGTGGGAAGGTAGAGTCACGTGTGCCAGAGTGGGCACCCACGGGACGAGAGGCCGCGTCTGTCGGCTCGGCGCAGATTTATCGCCAACTGACCCCGGCCGCAAATTGATGGTGGTCCGCTCTGCTCCCACCGCCCGGCCCGGACCAGAGGACCGGGACCAGAGGACCGGGAGGAGAGGACCGGGACCAGAGGACGGCGGCCGTGTTCCGCGGCACCCACCTGTCGCCGACGCCGTTATCGGCCGATCGCGGCGCGGTCCGACACATTCCTCGGCCGTGTACGGACCGGCTACACACGCCGCCGGACCAAACGCGGGCCGCGCCGGGCCGGACCATGTGGTCCGGCAGACTGTGCGGTCTGACATGGACTGTAAGGAGAGGTCTGAAATACAGACCGCACGGGATGTTTGTGATGTACGGGCTGGAATGCAAGCAGCCGTTCATAAAGGAAACTGAGATATAGAACGCAACAACACCACCGTCTTTGCCCATCTGTGTGGTCCCATTTGTCAGAATACTGAGGCTCACAATGTGTTAGCCAGTGTCAAAGGGTCGCGCCGAAGAAGCCTGTGGCCCAGTCAGCGCTGTCTCAGACGCTGTGCCGTACGGCGGGGTGACATTTGACAATGACAACTGTTCGTCTCCTGCCATACGCTAGCTTGCTCGTGCCGTTCACTGAGATGTGTAATGCAACTGGCCAATGTAGACCGGTGCTGTGCATCCCCTGCTTCGAGATGTTGTTGGATCGCTAGAACATGATAGTCCACCCATCCAGCCGGACACCAGTAGCACAGCGTGGCCTCCGCTTTGTATCAGAGTCAGAGTCTGAGTCACGCCTGAGTCAGGGCCGTGGGAGGATGGCGGACTGACTCAGCGCGTCATCCGCCGTCATCGGCGCCAGCTGCTGCGGCGGCCGATGGCGGATGTTTCCATCAGCGCTGACGTGGCCGGGAACCCCGAGTCGGGGTGCGCCCGAGCTGCTCCGCTGGACTGGACTGGAGAGACGCTCAGCGTGACCCGCGCCGAACGGAAAATGCGGCACGGAGAATGCGGCACCAGCCGAGAACTGGCGGACGGGAGGCGAGCACTACTCCAGGCACTTGGTGCCCTTACGACCGCACACCAACTGTCGAACAGAGCCGTCTGTTTTAGAGCCGCGCAGTCCTACTTCCTACTTTATGTGGCAACTGCTGGGTCGGCCAGCGTGCGGCCCAGAGCGGGTCCCGAGGCCCGAGCTGCCGACCACGAGCTCTCCTCCCCTGGTGGACTCCAGCTCCCCTCCCCTGCTGGACGCCAGCTCTCCTCCCCTCCCGTCCTCCAGCTCTCCTCCCGTGCCCGCCCACCGCGGCTGTACCGGCGCCGGGCCAGGACGGGCCGTGTCAGCCGGGCAGGGACGCCGCGCCGGCCCCGTGCGCTCCTTCACGCCCACCCGAAATTACTCTGACGCCAGAGCACTGCCGAAAGTAATTGTCTAATGAGCTGAACGGGTTGTGTCGGATTGGATATGGGGCGGCCGGCCGGCCGGCGCGGCGCGGCGCCCATCGGGCCGCGCGGTGGTGGCCGCCGAGTCGGAGCGCGGCCCGGGCGCCCCTCCGCGGGCGTCACGGCGCTGTCTGCCGTATCAGGTGAACCACATGTGTCAGATGTGTCTGCTCCGTGTCTCCCGGCCACCCCGCCGCTGTCTGCTGCCCCCAGAGGTATCAGTCACACGGGCAGACACGCACAGTGATCAGTCTCGCCTGTCAAACCTGTACGGGTTCATAGGGCCCAGGGCTCGCGCAGACCGTCTGTCATACCTTGTAGGAGCGATACAGGTCATGAATCAATCTCAGAGGCTGTCGTATTACACATAAGTACGGATGAGGCTTTGTGGTGTGGATAAGACTTCTGCTGGGTCGTGTGGTAGTGCTACCGTGTCCTGGTGACGCGCCATAGCAGGGCCGTGTCATTGTGCCTAATGTAACATAGGGCCGTGATGACGAACGGTTGAGCCGTGATACCGAGACGTGGTGCGGCTTCCTCCGTGCTGTTTATTGGGAATTTGTCATGATGTGGCTCCATTTTGCTGTGTTTCCATGACGTCAAGTCGTGTTGCCCGTATTCACATGCCACTATTGTCATTCCTTCCGCATGCGGTCATGCGTTGTTGCCATGGTGTTGTTTGTCATGTGTTACTTGTTGCCGTGTTTTCTTGCCTCCATGTCCTGCTGCTGTGCCGCCATGTGTTGTTTGTTGTCGTTGTTGTCGTGCCTTGCCAAGGCTGCCGTTGTTGCCGCTCTGCTCGGTGGTGCCCGGATAAAATGAACTCCTGCAGGGATAGGCTATGTCAGAGGACGGATAATCAGTCCTGCCAGAACGTTACTCAGGAAATCTAGGATGGGAGAAAGAGGGGCTGGCTGTCAGCTGGTGCTATCTTCTCGTGCGACTTGGCTTTGAAAACGCGAATTGCGGTAATGCGATGTTTCCATTTCTTGAGTCACTCGACGAGGCTCCAGAATGCCAAAGTTGGATAAAAACAAATGTGAAGGAGCAGATGTATTGTTATTCGCGAGAAAGTGATTCAGTTGTCTTTTAAAACGTTATAAATGTGTTACCTATCATTTAAATAAAACATGTTTAAACACAATTATTTATATGATTCGCCCATTTAAAGCACCTGAATGAGTGAAACGAGATAGAAATGCTGAATGCGTCTGTCTGTAACACACACCGACAGACAGTTGATTTGCTGATTAATTGAATAATGCGCATGTTTCCCGCACATTACGTAGGTTTCAGAAAGATTAGCCAGTTATAACGATAACACGATAACGATTCATAAAAATATAATTGTCGTAATGTGGTGTCGTTAAATCCCATCATTATTTAGCAGACGGTTATTTTCAGCCGACTATTTCTGGGTTTCCAAATCTGTGCACATGGCTTATGGTCAGACTTTATTTGGGAATGTGTATTACCTAGCTGGCTGTAAATGAGCCAGTGTGGGTGGCATGGTGGGCCCGTGAAAATCGCGGCTGGGGCAATTCACATCAGGGATGCGGAGCCGTGGAAATTTCAGACGGCTCCGGCTCCGGCTCCGGCTCCGGAGAAAAAAATCGGCTCCGGCTCCGGCTCCGGCTCCGGCTCCGGTTGAAATGCCATGGCGGCTCCGGCTCCGGCTCCGGCTCCGAGTAAAATGATCCGGCTCCGGCGGCTCCGGCTCCGGCGGCTCCGGCTCCGGCTTCTACTCAGTACATCCCCTATGCGATCAATTAAATACGGGTGGAAGAAAAAAGGCGATGGGATTGGTACACGTTGCTTCTGTATTTGTATAACAAGGCTATTTTGAATACCACATTGTTTTACGTCTTGTACTGTCAAACCGAACTAGGTAAATAATAGTTTCCTCTTAAGAAAAGGAGCCGGAGTCGCCCCCTTTTTTGACGGCTCCGGCTCCAGCTCCGGCTCCGGGCTATATTGTTTCACGGCTCCGGCTCCGGCTCCGGCTCCGGGCAAAATATGCCGACTCCGGCGGCTCCGGCTCCGGCTCCGGCTCCGGCTCCGCATCCCTGATTCACATTGTAGGTAAAATGGTATGCTCTTCATACAACCATTCTGCATACTGCCAAAAAAGAGTATTCTCAATGATTTTTTTTTTTTGTAGGAGCGAATACCAAAGTTTACAGCTGTCTTGCATACACTAGGCATGCGTATTCACAAAGGTACGGCCTTGATAGGACATGTCTGAAATATGTTATTACATATTATTCATCATGTATTTTACGCCAGTACCTACTAATTAATAAAACACCCAATGGACCCGGCCTGACATGCCAATGACATGTCAATCGTCAACGAAGGAGCCCGGGAAGGAGGAACTGAAAGGATATACGTGCTGTCGGCATTGAAAAGGAAACTGGGCTAGGGAAGAGTCTCACAGTCAGTGCTATACAGTGACTCAACCATCATGACGGCGGCATTGACCAATGTCATGAGGACATAAATAAGCCCAGAGGCGTCAATAGAACAACAGGATGGCATGAACAATGCCGCCTTCGAGTGTCCAGACGAGTGTTTAGTGTGCAAATAAGAGTGTTTGATGGTATGGGGATCGTCACCACGAGAGCTGGCGAATAACGTAAATTATCTATCGCCAAGAGTCAACATATTTAGAGCAACGGAGAGTTGTCGAACCGAATGTTGCTAATCGTTATGTCAAAATGACTTTGTTCAACTTCAATGCAATATGAATATTGCACTTCACGAACGGATGATTTAGTTTTGTTTTGTCATTGTTTCACTTTCGATGCGTCACTTCCTTTGCGCCATGATTGTGAGAGTGAGTATGGTCACGGGTGATCGGCCTCGATGATGTTTTATATACCCTGGGCCTCGATAGTCAGGTACCCATTTCGGACCGTCAGGACCCACGCGCCGCTCCCGACGACCGGTTCCCTCAGCCGGCACCGACACCCGAAATAACCGAATCATAGTTCGATCCACCACTGGCTATCAATAACAGCGGGCTAAGCCATTGACTCCAACTATACATAGCTGACAGCACCGCTAATTTAGTACCTAATCGCCAATTGCGAATGATCAATATATGCAATGTGCATGTGCCTTGAGACCTATGAGACTGATTTTTACCAATGCTGCCAATCTAGGTACAGATGTCCAGATTATCTCTCGCTATGCCATTTAAAATGATGTGGTCCGTATTCTAACATAACTATATAACACGTGAATGCTTATCCAACCAATCCCGTTTGACAGTGCCATACAATGGTCAATGTGTGATGCGTGTGGTCCCAAATTATATACAATAAATGGAACGGAACCGAAAAAGCATAGGCTGATTGTGCATAAGTTGCCGTATAAATCCACATTTATATGTAAGATTAACCGACCGCGACACTTGTTGTACTACCCCATTGCATCTGTAGCTGCAATGGTATATCGTGCGTGGTCGCGGAGAGAACTTCCCACTATCACGAACGTATAAGTATTCAATCCGGCACAGCAAGCTGAGCTGTCAATAATAATATCAAAAATATCATACAGTTCAGGTAAAATAATGTTGAAGAATTGTTAGCTGGCCTTTGATAACGACAGCGATCAGAAGCAGACAAAATACCCTAATTTAATTAGCTTCAATTAAAAGATGGATGTAACTTTTCTCCTTCAATGGCACCATAGATGTAAGTTATCCTTATAGTATTTGCCTGAATGACATATGCACATGTTATCACGAGGAAAAGATCCTATTTGTGTCCCTTCGTTTTTACCAGTAGAAAATGTAAATATCTACCCAAGTCTCATGAACCATTTTATATTTTTTTTAGTGAAAAAATTAGTCAAGCTTGGACTTAGCTGGTGTACGACCAAACTCAACAACTGTTTGTGTGAATGCTTATTGTATGAACTGTACATCATGAAATTATACTGTCAATCATGTGAAATGTGAATACATCACGTTCACCACTGAGCCGGAAACATAAGTTTTTTCCGTCATTTAATTTTTTTTCAGTTTGATAACCGCGACTATAAATTACTAGCAGTCAGTCTCATTTAACTACTTCATGCAGTGTCATTGTGATGAACCTTCCCTCGACTTCTTCAGTGGTATGCACTGTGGGTGTCTTCCTATTAAAATCTGACATTCTCATGAAAGCACAGACACCATCGCCACAACGGTGTCATTAAAGCAATATTCTGATTGTTCCTAACCGCAAGTGCCAGTTAACGTACTTCAATGCTTGTTTTGGTCAGCAATCAACAATAATACCCGGGTGTGGGAGCCACGTTTAAATTAGATTACCATCCAAACTTAACTATGTGATCGTGCAACTTCACCAAACCTTCGTGACAGCCTTCGCATCACAAAAGATAATTTCACTGACCGTGCTTACCGTGAAGTATTGACTCCTTTGTCTCAGCTCTTTTGGGCTAGTCATTGACTTGTGTGACAAAATATGTACCTTAAAGGCACTGAGCGTGCCATTCAAATATGTATATCAAAATATTTTAATATTCGTCGTTGCCTGCCGGTTCCAGCCAACCCATCGACGTTCTTATGTTGTGCTTTTTCTTCAGTTTCACTTTTTTGCACAGTTTCTCGTAATGAGGCCCAGTCTGCCCGATTCCCCCTCCCCCACGACCTCCGGGCTGCCCCAGCTCACCACCTCACCAGCGCACCAGTTAACCATTTCACTAGATCACCAAATGCCGCCATAGGCGCGGGAGCCGGGGGGGCAGTGGGGGCAGCTTGCCCCCCCCCAACTCTGGGGCCGTGGGGGCGGTGCCCCCACAGCTTTGAGACGGAATACCATACTTTGTTTTGCAAATGTTTTCTTTTTTTGTTGAAAAAGCCGAGGGGTGAAAAATAAGTGGCCTAAAACCGGTGAGAAAACTAGATTTGGGGGTACCCTAGGTTAATCTCTATTATGGTGTGCCCCCCCAGTCGGAAAGTAGTTCCCGCGCCCCTGACTGCCGCTCACCAACTCACCAGTTCACCTATCCGTTCTCAGACGACAAGCTGACCGAGGGCGGTGTCAGGGTGAACGGCAAGGGCAAGAAGATGCGGAAGCCGCGCACCATCTACTCCTCCCTGCAGCTGCAGCAGCTCAACCGGCGGTTCCAGCGGACGCAGTACCTGGCGCTACCCGAGCGGGCCGAGCTGGCCGCCAGCCTGGGCCTCACCCAGACACAGGTCAGTACCTATATATACTTACACCTCACTGGCCGGCCAGCCTGGGCCTCACCCAGACACAGGTCAGTACCTATACTTACACCTCACTGACCGCCAGCCTGGGCCTCACCCAGACACAGGTCAGTACCTATATGTTATACTTACACCTCACTGGCCCCCACTGCACCACCCAGCAGCCGAACTGCCCTCTCTCAGCCAATGAGTAGAGCTGAATGGAGTCATCAACTCGCATAATTCACGGATATCTTGTCAAAGCAAATGCGCCTACCGGACGTTCCTGGCCTTGTTGTAGGCTGCTGGGACTGCCAAGCGAGAGGCTAAACGAGACATTATTCCTTACATGCGTGTGCCACTGTTTGGCAGTTGAGGGACTATCGCTGTAAAAGAATATGAAGTCACTTGCGCTGACTAGTGATCAAAATACGGGACCTGAGATGACAGGTCGATAAGCGATCGACATTCTCCCGGCAATGAACACCCGGTACTGTCCGAAGATGAGATGAGCTATAGAGGGATGAGATGAGACGGGCCGGCCGGGGCTGGTGGCAGGCGCAGTACCGAGGCGCGGCAAAAAGGTGCCCTGATCCGGCCCGATCGCCGGCCGGCGCGTGTATTGTTCCTGCCGGCCCACTCCTGGCGCGGTATTGTCGGCAGCGCCGCTCAAAAGACGACAGTCAAAGCGAAACGGCCCGCCGACATGCCCAACACAAAGCGGCTTTCAGCGGCGCCGCCGCCCCCGCCGCCGCCCCCGCCCGAGCTCGGCGCCGGGTCGCTCCGAGCTCGGCGCATAGCTGCATGTGCGGCGAATATGCCGCGTCACCGGCCGTTGGCGCGGGCTGCCGCCGCCGGGCCGCCGTTTCGTGTCTGTCGGCCATTGGCGGCGGCGGCCGGCCCAGCGCGCTGGCCGCCCGCTGCGGTGTCGTCGCGCGCAGCAACTCGGGGTTGTGGTGGGAACCGGCGCCGGCGGAATCCGGGAGCAGCCCCTGACCCGCCGTGACCCGGCCGGGCCCGGGAGGAGCTCGGGGCCGCTGCGCCGTCCTCCCGCGGCCCTTGGACAAGGCGACACGGTGTCCACTCTCCGACCGGCGCCGACCATGTTTACGACGCCGTAAAACCGTCCGCCTCCAACTCGCGGCCCCCTCCGATCCATAACCGATCCGCGAAAATCCATGAATGCTGATTAACCACCGGCCGCTGTCAACTCCAGCTCTACCAACTCAATTTAATGAGCTGAAACTTTTCGGAAACTGGAGCGAGTGGGCCGGCTCGGATTTGGCCAACTTGGGCCAGGTGCCGGCGTCTCAGAGTGGCGGCTGGTACGGCGGGCCGCCGCCGGTGGCGGCGGTGGCGGCCTCACGTCCCGGCCCTGACATCCGCGCCGCCGTCACGAGCCGCCGGGACAGAGTCACGTGCGCCGCCGCGCCGCCGCCGCCGATCGGCGCGTTCCAATAGAGTAAGCGGCCACGAGCGGGAGCTGAGGCCGGGCCAGGTGGTCCGAACGATCTGGAGACGGCGGCTGTGCGCGGCTGAGCCGGAGACAGGTGACTGTGCGCGGCTCCCGGACACTGTCCACCGGCTGCCCGGACGGGTGGCGTCAGTAAGACGGTCGCCGGTGGCTCCGCGACCTGATTACCATGAGCGAGTCGTCGGCGCCGGCGGTGTTGTGCGGCGCGGGCGGCAGCGGCCGGCGGGGGGCGGCGGTGATCACAGGTCGGCCGCCCCCGCCCCCGCCCCCGCCCACCGGCGGCCGGCCGCCGAGCGCCGCTGCCGCCCATCTATCAACAGGCGGCCCCTTTGTTCTTCCTAAATATTCATTGTCGGCCGGCGCTGCCGGCGGCAGTGGGCCGGCGTCGCGGCGCTGTCGCCGCCGCCGGAGGTGCGCCGCGTCATAAACGCGCCGTCAGCAGCCGCCGGAGCCGCCGCGCGGCGCGGTGTCCATTTACAGCTGCTCTTGGTGCTGGTTTATTGTTATTGCCGCCGCGCGGTCGGCCTTGTCCGGAGCCGGCGGCGGCCTGCCGGACAGTTTCCGTGGGATCCTGTAAAACGGCGCCACCGCCGCCGGCACCGGGCGCCGCCAGCGCCGCTTCTCGTCCAATACTTTTTACCGGCCCCGCTCCTCATCATGACTGTATAGTTTTATTCGCTTCTTTAATGGCTCCCACATAATGGTTTTATTGGAGTCGGAGGCTCGGTGGCGGCGGCGGCGGCTGAGGCCGTATTTGAGTTGGTTGCAGCGGCGGCAGGCAGCCGGCGAGATGAGGCCAGCAGATAAACGTCCGGCTGCCGAGCAGGCTCGGCAGTCACCGGGAAAAACGTGTGAACGCCGCCGGTGGGAGGGCTGCTAATGCGGCGTCTGATTTAGGCCGGCCAGGAAGCGGCGGCGCGGCCACTGTAAACACTGCCCAGTGTGATTGGGAGGAGGGCCCTCTGGACGGCGGCGGCCAGTTTATCGTCCGCTGCCGCCGCCACCGTGCAACGGTGCCGCCCCCGGCCGGCGGCGCCGGCTCCTCTGCCGGGGCCGCTCCTCTGGCCCGGCCGCTCCTCTGCTGGGGCCGCTCCTCTGGCCCGGCTGCTCCTCCCGCGCTGGTCTGAGGCGACCAGCGGACCGTGTTTGGTGGCCAAAGAGCCGTGCTCCGGGACACCAGGTACCATCATTTACGGGCATGTCATCGCCAGCGACGTCGGCTGGACTCTGAAGATGACGCAATAGCGCGGTGCGGGCTCCAGGTGTTACGCCGCTGCTCTCTCTCTCTCTCTCTCTCTCTCTCTCTCTCTCTCTCTCTCTCTCTCTCTCTCTCTCTCTCTCTCTCTCTCTCTCTCTCTCTCTCTCTCTCTCTCGCTCTCGCTCTCGCTCTCGCTCTCGCTCTCGCTCTCGCTCTCGCTCTCGCTCTCGCTCTCGCTCTCGCTCTCGCTCTCGCTCTCGCTCTCGCTCTCGCTCTCGCTCTCGCTCTCGCTCTCGCTCTCGCTCTCTCTCTCGCTCTCGCTCTCGCTCTCGCTCTCTCCTGTCCAGCTGCTGATGTGTTATACCGTTGGGACGTGAGACTGCGCGGCCGACCCTGGGAGGGACTCGTTCCGTCCCGTAAAGCATTCTCGTGTCTCCGTACAGCATGGGTACCAGCTGCTACCAGCTGGCTCTGTTCATATCCCTGGCTTTCAGGAGCGCTCACTGACGAGGCGACTCGAGCGTGCAGCTGCAACCGACCGCCCCCACACGACCGGCGCCTTTCATGGGCTTCACCCGCTCCTCTCCGTCTGCCCTCCCTTCATACCCGTCCGTCCTTCCCTCCATTCCGTCCCTCCTCTCTCTCCATCTCCCTCTCTATCTCTCTCTCTCTCTCTCTCTCTCTCTCCAGCCATCCCAGCCCGAACAGTACCCATACCAGGCGCGTGAATACATAACAGTCTCGCCTCCTATTTTTCATTATGACCGGCGTATTTTGTGTTATTTTTCTGTTCATTCTCCGCCACAATGGGGTGGGAGGAGACACGTCAGCAGAGCCCTTCTCATCTGATGGCGGCCCGGCGGCCCCGGCGGCCCCGCGGCCCGCGCTCGCCGGCCGGCCGGACCGCTCGGTTCTGGGACAGACTCCGGTCCGGGACCGCCGCTGGCCGCTCGCTGTCCGGCGCCAGTCACGCACGTGCTGCTGCCGCTGGACAGGCTCACTGCGGCCGCTGCATCCCTGCCTGCAGTCACGACAAGCAGACAATTGAGCGGCACAATGGACTGAGTCGGACAGTGCGGGATGGACTCGGTCGGCCCGTAAGAACCCGTCCCCGCTGGCGCACCATGTCGAGTCACCAGCCACGTGGGGGACATGCGGCTCGATTTCACGGTGTTTGTTTGGTCCGAGTTTGGAACAGGAGGCAATCGTTCACGGGGCGTGAGCGGTCCTGGAATTTATCAGCTGGCCGGAGCTACTGTCCGCTGCTGCTGCCCACTGTTCGCTGTTCGCTGCTGTTGTTCACATTCAGCTTCCCGAAGCTAGTAGAGGCTGCACCCTGGCTGAGCGCATCTGAGAGCCACGCAGCAGCTAAGACTCGCTCTCAGCAGCAGTCGAGTAGCAGCCGAGCAGCAGCCGACTCGGCTGCCTCATTTCGCAGCCGGCGCGGCGGCGGCGAGAATAAATCGCCCTATCGCCGTCCATCTGGACGCGGCCTCTGCAATAGCGCCGCTTCCTGCGATAAAGCAAACAGCGAAATGGAACCTGTCGCCCGGCGGCAGCTGCAGCCGCCGGCGCGGTCACTCCGCCGCTCCGGCACTCTGCCCGCTCTCCGGCCGTCTCTCCACCCCCTCTCTCCCTGTCCTGTTCCTCCTCTCTCTCCCTCCCTCACTCACTCTCCCACTCACTCTCGCTCGCTGTCTCCAGTCGCACGCGGCGCATGGGCGGCTTTGTCGTTCAATTTTTCACCGTCGGACGGCGCGGCGGGGCCAGCGGCGGCCGAGAACAAACGCTCGGCGGCCGGCCGCGCGGCGGCGCTCTAATGACAGTGGCCGACGAGCGGGCGGCGCCGCGCCGGCGATGGCGCAACGATAGCGTGGACGGCGAGCTGCGCCGCTCCGGAGAGTCGGACAGCTCGCAGTCGTGTCCACCGGCGGACAGCCCGCACTCGTGCTGTCTGGACCGCCGGACCATGGAAACTTTGGAACATATAGGGCAATCCATGGTCCATCGGATAGTCCATGGTAAGACGGATAGCCGATTTCGCACTGTCAAACGACGGACAGTGCCTGAACCGCAGCACAGTGCACTTGTATTTCACCGGACACTCTCTCGGGGCTTTGCGAATAGGCCACGCGGTGTGTCGGCCCGATCGCTCCCGTAGCGTGCCGTCCGATCCTGCCTCGGGGCCGATGTGGGTCGACCGGCGACTGTTTGCTGCTCGATGTGTGTAAAAACATGCAGCTGATCGAAGCGACCGGCTAAACCGACTGGGCTGCCTCTCACCGCGATCCGCGCGACGGAGGATGGCTGGTGCTAGCGCCCTGTTAATTGCTGCAGTCTCCGGTGATCTGCTCTTGTGAGTGGATCTCCTCTGCAGTCTCCGTGGCGTCTTACGCAGATTGTGTGCGACTCTGTTTGAAGTCCCCTCCCCTCCCCTGGGGTCGATCAATGTGATGATGGGGGCCCGGACCCTGCCGGCCGATAGTCTGGGTCCTGCATTGGCCTAACTTTTATGCAGTTTCGATGAGTTATGCCAGCTTATAGAATCGATCGGCAGTTCGCCAACTTAGTCATGACAATGTCGTGCCCTAATGCCTCGCTGTCAGTACCAGTGAGCCTACGCGGCCAGGTCTCACGAAGCCATAACTATTCTCGTTACTGTATCAACGGTCCTAAAATTGGACCCAAGCACCTTTGTTCCGTCATAAATCGTGGCGTGCTGGATTTGAGCAGCGCTGCTCGCAGTCGGCCCCGGCGCACAGACAAGCCGTCGCATCGATTCACCCTATTGAATTTAGTGTAACCGCCACAACGACACGCGCGCACGCGACGGCGTCGATGTTGGACGCATTTTATGGATGACGACGCTTCGTGTTTCATTTTATAAAGGTGTTTTTACGGGCGGACAAAAATAAATGGTGGCTGGCTGTGGAGTCGAGTGCGGCAGCTCCCCGGAGACGGCCGATTACCTGCAGTGGGCAGCGCCGTGCCGCGCGGCCGGCCGCTGTTTTTCGCCCAAACACGCCCCTCGTCGGCCGACCGGCGGAAAACAAATGGAAAACAGGCCGGCCGGCGGCTCGGCTCGGTCGTCCACGGCGCCTGACGCGCTGGTGCGGCCCGGGCGGCGGCACCTGGACGGCCGCCCGGCAGACTGGTGGATTAGCTGCGCCCACCTGTTAGACTGGCCGTCTGCGGGCCGCGCCGGCAGCAGCCCTCGGCCCCGGCCGGCGCTGCACCATTCCCTTCATTGACCACCCCTCGCGGCAAATGGTCCGCGATTGGCTCAATTGGATGATGGCTGTTTAATTGATGCTCTCGTCTGGGCTCGGCGCGGCGCGGTGCGGGCGGCCAGATGGGCTGGCCGAAGCCGGCGCGTGACAGAGGCGGCCGGAGCTGCCCTCCGCCGGCCGCATCCGTGTCGGCCAGTCTCGATACGAATCATTTGCATGTGCGGCCGCCGGAGCTAGCCGCCTTATCCGGGCATCGGCGCTCTCCGCCGACAGAGAAAATCCCGGCTCCGGCGCGAACGTCCGGCGGTAGCACGCGCCAGCTCCCCGCCACCCGGCACCCAGACAGCCCTCACCCACCGCCACCCGGCACCCAGACAGCCCTCACCCACCGCCACCCGGCACCCAGCAGCCCTCACCCACCGCCACCCGGCACCCAGACAGCCCTCACCCGCCACCCGGCACCCAGACAGCCCTCACCCACCGCCACCCGGCACCCAGACAGCCCTCACCCACCGCCACCCGGCACCCAGCAGCCCTCACCCACCGCCACCCGGCACCCAGACAGCCCTCACCCGCCGCCCGGCACCCAGACAGCCCTCACCCGCCACCCGGCTCCCAGACAGCCCTCACCCGCCACTCGGCACCCAGACAGCCCTCACCCGCCACCTGGCACCCAGACAGCCCTCACCCGCCACCCGGCACCCAGACAGCCCTCACCCGCCACCCGGCAGCGGCCAGCACGACAGCCGTCACCACACGAGTCACGGGCCATACAGCCCTCACGGCACGGGTCACGGACCATACAGCCGTCACGGACGGACCACAGTCACCCGTAACTACCATACGGCCGACCATTCCCACAGCCACTCGAGTACAGTCCTGCCCGTCACCACCGTGATCCTATCGCTCCAGTCGATCAGCGCTTTTATCCACCGGGATGACTGGATGGTTCGGCTTTTAAATCCGGTAGCTATGGGATGTACGATCGTGTGCGATAGCGCCTAATTGGTTGCAATACGTTTAACACACCGGTGGCGCCGGCCGGCGGCGGCCGTGTCTCGCGCCGCTGGTTCGATAATCGGATGGATCGCTACAGTCGACCACAGTGGATGCCAGGCTGCCGCCATCAACGCTCTGATGCTACCGCCATCGCCTGTCCACCCCGGCGGGCGTCCGTCCACTGTGGCGTCGCCCGTCCACCAGGCTTGTCCACCCCGACCGACGTTTGTCCACCGTGGCCAGCTCACAGTGGCCAGTCCACCGTGGTAGCCCCGCCGCTGTGCGTCACCCCGTGCCGGAACACTGGCGTTCTCGAACGTGCTGGTGCGGCGCATAGGCGTGGCTCACAGCACGGCCGCTGCTACGTGTCGCTACGCAGCGGCGGCGGCGGCGACGGCGGGGTTTCCGTGACTGTCAGACACACGCCGAGTGAGACCAGTGGCGTCGGGGAGCTGTGGATGGCGGGAAGCGATGTGTGGATGGCGCTTTGACGATTGTGTGCAGGGGTATTATGACGCACCTTGGCTTCTGCGTGCTCCTGTCGCCCAGAGGATAGCCTGACCACTCGGACCCCACACAAAGTCTGACCGCAATCGGGCCTGCAGCCACCCAGGGGCCTGTGTTCATTAATTCATCCCTTCGACACCCTAAGGATAAAACCCAGTAGTTGTCTTCATCAAGTATTAATTAATGCTCGGTAATTACCCAACGGTCCATTCATTTATTATCTGTCAGCGGTATTGATGACCAATACTTTAATATTCATCCGGAGTGGTGGCGTGGCGCGCTGGTGCCACGCGCAGGGCGCCTCTTCACACGGAGCTAGTGGGAGCCACCGCCAGCGCTGCGGTGGCTCGGCCGGGGCCGGGGGCCGGGGCCGGGGCCGGGGCCGGGGACAGGGGCCGGGGCCGGGACCGGACCGGGGACAGCCCGAGGCCGCGGCCGGGGGTAATTGACGGCCCTGTGACGCGGCAACCGCGCGCCGTCGCGATGCGGCGCGGCGCGGCGCGTTACGCAGGTGGGCCGAGCAGGTGCGTGGCGGCGGCCGTCCCCGCACAGACAGGACATTATGGAGCGGTGACGCCTCCTTCCGCCGCTCCGCGTCCGGTCGGCACCGCGCCCCTCCACCGCCGTCATCCCGCCGCCGCTGTCACACCCGACCAGCTCGGCCCCGCTGACCTGCTGGAGGGCCGTCACCAGCCGGCAGGGTCTGCCGGTCAGTCCCATATACTCCCCCTGGCTGTCCCAGCCCACTGCTGACCGCCGCCGCTCGCCGTCAGCGCGCCGCTGATCCGGTGGCGGCGGCTCCCATGGCGCCGCTGGAGGTGCTGAGAGTGCTGATGTTGCTGATAGCAGTGCCATTAGCGTTGCTGCTGACGCCGCTCTGCACGGCGCTGTGCCGCTGCCACTGCTCGGCCGCCGCCGCCGGCCACCGCCGCCGCGCTGCCCCGGTAGGCCATTAGCGCGGCGCCGGGCGCACGGCTACTCCTGCTGCGCTCCGCGCTACCGCGCCGATCGGCGGCCGCGCTGATGATGTCGGCACTTTGTCGGCTGATAGGGCCGCGCCGAACGATCGCCGCCGCCCGGCAGCCCGGTGATCGTGCAACATTCCTAATAAGGCGGCAAACGGCCGCCCGGCCGACCGGCGCTCCCGGAGAGGCCCGATTAATCCGGCCGGCCGCGCACGGTGGCCCACGGCCTGGCCTCGGGCCGGGGGGACGGGGAGGGGCGGAGGGTGCGTCACCGAGGGACGCGGCCGGCCGTGTTTACTGGGGCGAACAGGTACTCGGCCATTTCATGTGAGTTACGGGCGCCAGCGCCGGCCGCCGGAACGAGCCGGCCCATAGCGCGCACCGAACCGTGCCCGGGGAAAACTCGCTTACTGAAACATGCAAAAGCCCGGACTGGTTCCGCCGCGAACACGATTGTTCAAAGGCCGTGCATGAAGGTTATGGCGCTGCCCAGCCAATATGGCACCTTCCGCGAACAGGGAGGAGCCACTGAGCTCACGGATATTTTCAGCATTAAGACACGTATTCGTGCAGCGCCTGGAGGTTACTCCCTATATAGTCTTTATCGCCAAGGCTTCCACCTGGTGCATTAAACAAGATTGATCAGATGAAATCATGTTGCAGTTGAACAAAACACGCCCGTTATTACTCGTTTAAAATATTCAGAGGTATTCCCCAGCAAAGCGCACAAAGGCAGTGGTCATTCAAACTTTCAGCGAACATTGTAACTAATTACCGAGTAAAAGTCGAGTTATCGTGTCGCGGGGCGCAGGTGCCGTGCTGAGCTGTCCGGGTGGACACTCCGGACGCCGGGCGCCCCGATGTGCCGCCGGGCGCCCCGATGTACCACATAGCGCCCCGAGACACCGGGCCCACCCGAACACCAGCTGCCGCCACAGCAAATTCGAATTCTTGGTATCACTTCCTGGCGTGATGTCGGAAAAAGCGTTGCGTGCTTCTCTCGGATCTATCCAAACTCGCTGTCAAACACGCGTGATGTGAACGGGTAAAAACGGCCCGGGCTGCGAGGGAGTGGGGGAGGGGGTGCTGCGGTGGCGGGCCGTCGTGCTGCCCCTGTCCCCGCCGCTCCCGACCGGGCGTTACGGCAGGCTCTCGTCGACCACATGCCCAGTCGTATCGTCGTTCGTTAGGCCACGATAGCTGCCTGTGGTCCGGGAGAGACCGAAGAGAGGATCACGGACCGCGGACCATGGACCACGGATCACGGATCACCCGGGTGGCGTGCAGCCAGTACCGAGGATGCGCCGCGGTTCGTCGGAGCCCCAGGCATATCCTGGTGAACCGTTTGGGTGTAGCCGGTCAACTCATCCTAGAGGCTTACACGACTCAGGCAATAAGGACGCCGAGCGAACGAGCAGAGTGAAAACGAACAACACTTCGAGCATGTCAGTACCAGTGATTCGTGCGGGCCGCTACCGTCCCTCGTCTGATTCAGCTGATGGCGTCAGCCGACACGGCTCAGTCGAGCTGAACCAGCCGGCCGCCTCTTTCGCAACGCAACCTTCAAACGCCGAGCCTGGGAGAACGACGCGGCAAAGTAATGTGGGTCACGAAACGCCGCGGCGGCGGCGGCGGCGGGTGCGTCGGTGGCAGCGCGCCGTCCCGCCGCCAATTGGCTCCCATCGCGCCGGCCGCCGTGTCAATAGGGTGGCAGCGCGCGACTCCACGGCGCCGCGCCGCCGCCACCACCGCCGGCGGCCACAACCCGCCCGCAAAAACAGCCGCCTTTTTGCGCGCCGCCGCCCCCGGGCCCCTGAGCAGCGCCCGGGGCACTCACAGGCCGGGGGCAGCGCCACGGGCCATCGAGCGGCGCTCATGTCCCTGTGAGCGGAGCGGAGCGGCGTGGCAGAACCTCTGTCCTTCGGCTGTCGGCTCGGCCGCCGGGGCCGGGCTCGTCACGGTGCTGGGAACGGAGCGATTAGGCCGACCGGCGCTGCCCGGCCAGGTCGTGGGGGACGGGGCGGTCCGGCGGACGTCCAAGCCGACGGCGGCGGCGGCGCGCCCTGCAGGCCGACCTGCATTGATTCGCCGGTCGGTCGGCGGGCCCGGGCCGGCGGCGGAATTTCCCGGCGACGGCGGGCGATCAAAGCCGACTCCTCCCGCGCCGCGGCCGCTCTTTGTTCGCCGGCCACCACGCATGCGCAGCGCCGATGGCGGCGCACGCGAGCGGCGGCGGCGGGCGGGGACGGCGGGCGGCGCCGCTGCTGGGAGCTCGGCCGTCCGACAGACGGCAGCTGATTCACGGCACCGCACTGGTCGCCGCCCCCGGAAGCCGCCTGATGAAAATTGGAATTGAAAACGGCTCGGGAATGCCGAGCGGCGCGGTGATCTGCGGCGGCGGTTTGCGGCGGCGTTAGGGCGCCGCCGCTGACAGAGCCGGCCTTATACGACTCGGCGGCACGGAGAGCTGCAGCCGCCAGCAGCTCCGGGTGCTCGGCCGACCCTAATGGCCACTCCTGAGAACACGGAGCTGATTTAAATGGTGATGACAGTCCCGCATTTTCTGATAAGCAAGCATAATGAGTGGCGAATGTTGTTCTTGCTGTAGTCATCCTTGGCGCATCAAATACACCGTTGCAATTGCATATTCGTGAGCAGAAAGCTTAAAGCTGATTGTCATATTTCCTGAAAGTAATTGCAGTTGACGAAATCTCGTAAGTAGTGACATCAATCTAGCGCCTTAGTGCACTGCAATTGTTATGCACAAGTCATGACGACCATGCCTACCGAAATGTTGACTGATCTCCTCTCTTTTGTCATTCGCAGGTGAAGATCTGGTTCCAGAACCGGAGGAGTAAATACAAGAAGATCATGAAGGCGCACCAGAACGGCCAGGTGCCGCCGCAGTCGCCGCTAGATGAGTCGCCGCTGTCGCAGCCGAATCCGTCGGGCACACCGGGCCTGCCGGACGGCTCGCCGCCGCCCTCATCCCAGTCGCCGCTGGGTATCACCCAGGGCAACACGTACATCCCGCCCGTCAGCGGCTCCGGCGTGCTGCCGCCCAGCTCGCAGCACCTGCCGCTGGCGCCGCCGCCGACTCAGCGCGACCTCTCGCCATCGCAGCACCAGCAGCAGCAGCCGCCGCCCCCTCAGCAGCAGCAGCACCAGCAGCCGCCCCCACAGCAGGGCCCGCCACCGCCGCCGCAGAGCCAGCAGCCGCTGCCGCCGCCGCCACCGCAGCACGTCATGTCCGGGGCGTCCCCACCGGCGCCCCAGTGGGACATCAAGCCGCCGCTCAGCCAGCCCGGCATGATGCCTATGGCGTCGCAGGCCAGTCAGATGAACATGAACGCGCCGTTCATGTCGCAGTACTCGTGGTACCCGTCCGACCCGTCGGCCATGAACCACGGCCTGCTCACCTAGAGCGCGCCGCCGCCGCCGCCGCAGCGGCTCCGTCCATCCGTCCCGTCCGAGCGCGCGCCCGCCGGCCCGGCGCCCACCGCGCCCCGGGGGCAGTGCAATGTTAGCGGTCGGCCGGCGCCGTGACCTCCAGTCGTCAATGACGGACACGCGGCCGTCCGTCCCGGCGACTCCGGCGCTGGCGCAGTGTCAAACGTGCGCCCGCCGGACAGTTTTTATCGGCGGCGCGACCGTCCGTGTTGCAGTGTTGCGTTGTTGCCTGTGCCGCCGGCGCGGCGGGGCGGCGGTGTGGAGGTGTGCGGGTCCGGGACTGCCGAGCCGGCCGTCTGGGGCGCCCCTGTCGTCCCGGACTGATCTCCGTGGCCGGCTCGCTCGCCGCAGAGTAGGCACCGGCCGTGTGCGCGCGCGCGACATATCTGGTACAAATGTAAATAGGCGCGCCGACGGCCGCCTGTGGAGCCGCGCTGCCGCGTCGGCCGCTGCCTGTCCCGTCCGGTCCATCGGCGCGCGCCTGCCGCGGCCGCCCCGCCGCGCCGTCGGCCCGCCGTATCTGTGTTAAATGTACCAGCAGGAGCCGGCGGCGGGGCGGCCGGCCCGGCCCGACCCCTCCCAGACTCGCGCCCCGCCGCCAGCCGGTCCGAGAGAGTGGGTGCGTGTATGTGTGTGAGTGTTGACGTTGATTTCATGTTGCCAGAGTCAGAGGGGGAGGTTGTCTCTCCCGCAGTGAGCCACTGTACATAGATTCATCCGTGGCGGCGGCCGCGACATGCGTGTGCGATGTTTGGTGGTGCGTGTAGCCTGTACATACCATTATACCTGCCCAATGTGAGTACAGGGTTGTAATCTGATGTGACCGACCTGGCCGCCGTGATCCTGAATGTTCTGCTCTACCATGTAGGATGTACCAGTATATGAATATAGGGAGGAGCGAACCAACTCTTTATGGCAGTGGCCACAAACGGGGACCGAGCTCACGTGCCGGACGCGAGGACTGGAGCGATCGGATGGGAATAGAATGCATTCTATGCGAGTATCGCGAGTATCGTCCCCATGGGGACGATACTCGCCATCACACTATGAAGAAAGCTCAGGCTAGTTACAAGGCACATAAAGGTTTTGAAGTACAGGTCGGCGGTGACAAATCGTGCCAATAAGCGACGGGGAGTGGACACAGCAGAATCATTCGGCGTGTTATTGCTCAAACACATTTAAACTGTTCATGTTTATTCTACATCTCTTTAGTTAGATATCTGAGATTAAAAAAACGCCTTAGAGGAAGACGCAGCTACTAGAAACAAAAAAATTACACCTAATAATGGCATATGCAGCAGCTCTGGTTTTTATAGCAGTAACGCTAGCGTACAGTCGAAAAGCCCATCGTTTCCAGAAGCTTAACGATCACCGGAAACCAGAATCGCACGCGATAGCGAGTTGAAAGTCGTTTCATTCACAAGACAACGAACTAGTAACCGTAAGCCGCATGAGTTGTTTGACAACCATGCATAGGTAGATATGCACGATAAAAACATGGTCGATGGCTGGAGCATGGTCACGACTTCGATTCTTCTCTTTCCTTTTTGGTGCGACATTCTAATCTTGCGAGCGAATGTTATATTTTTTGTTACTTGCACTTTAACGTCATGACGCTAACATTATTCTTTATGACCGTATCAAAAACCCTTCAAGCTACAACGCCCTTTCATTTCTTCCAAGACACTCCGGGGGATTAAATCGATGTCAATTACTCAATGCACTGTTCTGATGGCCCCGCGGCCGCGTACAAATGTCCCATCGCACGGCTCTGACTGTGTCACGGCCCTGCTGCCGCCGGCGTTATAGCTCGAGGGTGTTTCATTTTACTGAGGACCCGGCCGTCGCACTGGCAGTTCGACGCCGATGCAATACGCGGTGGCCTTTTATTGGCACCTGACGGCAGGGGGAGGAGCTGTCCATGGGGCGATAGTGGGGTGCCGGCCGGTGGTCGGCCCTGACCGTGGTCCAGCGAGCTGCGTCGTACTTATACGATAACCCGGGCCGAAGCTTCAAAGCTGCAGAGTGCGGACTCTGGATCTGCACGAAACACACGGTGCCTGATGTAGAGACTCCAGAGCTGTGTCATAGATGGTAATGTATGGACTCTAGCGCTGAACGGTACACGGTAATTTAGGTACTCCAGAGCAGGACGGTGCACGGCTATTTAGGGATTCTGGAGCTGAGCGGTACACCGTAATTTAGGCACTCCAGCGCTGCTCGGTAGACAACAGTTTGAGGACTCCAGAGTTGCACAGTACGCGATAGCACAGAGACACAAGCGCCGCACGGTGCACGGTACCCCTTGTACCGAGTTGATTAAGCCGGAGGCGTTCATCCACCCCAGTTCAACACACCGCCCGTGGAGAGACGTGGGACAGCAGGGTGCGACTGAAATCGTTACTTTAATCCCCATTCTCCATACAGGTGAGCTTGACAACTAATAGGTGCAATTGACCCCACATGGGCTGGTTCAATTGACCCTGCATCGGGGTCATTTGAAACGGGCGTGGAGCTGTCTTATAAGCACGCGTTTGGCGGCAAAATATGTTTGAAACATGATTTCATATATCTTAAAATAAAGCCAAAAGAGTAGGTATATTTTTCATGGTATTGTGCATTTTTTGATATGACAACTATGTAGATCTCGCTGTGCATGGCAATATATAAAAAGTGGTTCAACTGGCCTGGCCCCGCTTTCCTCTACGTCTTTCTCCAATCGCCGACATCATTCATAGTGATTTTATTTTTACTATTGACTTGTATAATTATTTATCTATTTTGCAATATCGCTTACCTACACGTAATTCGCATTTATGACAGTGAGAATACCTACAAGAAACAATCCATTTCTGCACGTTAGGTACAAACTATTACAAATAGAGCTCCATCAATATATACCGGAGGTGCATCAATTAGAATGACGAGCTTGAAAATAGGGAATGGCTATATAGCTCAAAGCAAGCTCATATTAACTAAGGCACACTTACTTTGACAACCGATCTTTATGGTATTAAAAATGTATTACCTGCCTCTGTCTCGTGACAGTGTGGGTTTTGTAATGCGTGCTGTGTGTCTGATGGCAGTTATTTTCTACTTTCTGTCCTTGCAGTTATGCATTGTCTGACAGCTATGTATGTAGGTAGTAGGTACTGTGTGTCTATTGACACTTGACAGTTGTGACAGACGTTTATTGACAGTTGTCCGTCTATTGACAGTTGTGTTGTAAGGGCTGGTGACAGTTGTGTAGTGTACTGTCTGGTGACAGTTGTGTGCTGTCCGTCTGATGACAACTGTGTGTGTGGTGACAGTTGTCTGCTGTCCGTTTGGTGACAGTTGTCTGCTGTCCATCAGGTGACAGTTGTGTAGTGTACTGTCTGGTGACAGTTGTGTGCTGTCCGTCTGATGACAGCTGTGTGTGTGGTGACAGTTGTCTGCTGTCCGTCAGGTGACAGCTGTGTATTATGCCCGTGGCCCCGTCTGGTGACAGAACTGTGTACTGGCTGGTGACAGTTGTGTAGTGTACTGTCTGGTGACAGTTGTGTGCTGTCCGTCTGATGACAACTGTGTGTGTGGTGACAGTTGTCTGCTGTCCGTCAGGTGACAGCTGTGTATTATGCCCGTGGCCCCGTCTGGTGACAGAACTGTGTACTGGCTGGTGACAGTTGTGTAGTGTACTGGCTGGTGACAGTTGTGTATTATGCCCGTGCCCCCGTCTGGTGACAGTGGCGGCTCCCACAGATCGGCCGGCCCGGCCGTCAGAGCCAGATGATTGGCAGACGGCCGGCCGGTGACGACACGCAGACGGCGGCGCTGATTGGCTGCGCCGGCCGCCGCGTCTGCTGACCGGGGCTCTCTGCGGCGGGGTGTCAGCGCGGCCGAGCCGCCGACGCGCCGCCTGATTTTCCCGCTCACAGGACACGACACGTTGGTGACGCGGCGCTACCCAAAAAGTGCCAACTTTCGCGTCTGGCAATTTGCGCCCTTTGTGCTCCGCTCTCGAGGTCCCCGGTCACGCGCGCGCCGCCCGACGCCATATTGATGTCTTCTTTGGCCAGAACTGCGTTGCCATGGCGACAGCCTCCTGCAATCATTACGCCGCATTGTCCACGGAATAACAAGAGAAAATGATTGCACTAAATTGCAACCATCGGAAAAGTCGTCCGGAAAATGTATCGACTCGGCGGCGGCGGCGGCTGCTCTGGAGGCGGCCCGGGATCGGAGCTCTGCCCCCTCCCCCTATCCAGTCCCCCGGTCCCCGCGCTGTGCTCTCCAGAACTGAGGCGGCTGTCGGATCGACGGGAGCAGGCAGCTCTGCACTCGATGACGCTCTTATGAAGCGCCTCTGATAATGGGAGACAGCAGCACCTGCATTCACAGTGCAAACATCAAATGAACATTTTGTTTATTTGTCAATAAATACATACATATTGGATGTTATACCTGTGCAAGTAGGTAGGTACGAGGATATACTATACGGTATACCGCTTATAGGTTATAGCTCTAGATGAGGTCTACTCGGTTTTCATTGCGGCTGCCTATACGTCCTGTCCGCCGCCGCCACCAGTAATTATATGGAGTGCGACGGGCTGCTATTCGTGGCCAATATATCGGCCGTAACAGTGACCCGAATGTCCCGGGCGCCGTGTACGTGTCACGGACGGGTCCACGGGGATGGTCGGACCGCGGCGGTCTGTGCTGTGGACGGGTCGCGGCAAGTTAGTGGCACCAACAGTACATCAACATCGAGTTATCTTTAGTAGCCCTGGCGGTTGGCACTTAGCTGACCGAGCTAATTTATGTATAACACACGGTCACTCGGTACAAACTCAACTGATAAAGCAGGGTTACATGAACAGCATATGGAGTGGCTAGGTATTCCACGTTTGAAACAGCGAACTCTGCATCGCGTCTAAGTGTTTGCCCTTGCTTCTTGAATATTTTACTGGAATGCCTTCGTCGTTGTCAATGTAAGAGCTGAGGTGCCTGGTGAACAAGTGGACCATTTTTAGAACAATTCATATTTAAAGTGGAGCTCACCTTGTATTTTAACCTTCGCCCCAGTGGGGGGGGGGGGCATATGTTACCACCCTGTCGCGTTTTTCGCGTGTGAATAAAAAACCGCGGAGCGTAGAGCCGCGCCGCTTGGGGTAGCTTTTGGTACATCAATTTTAGACAATGTGTGAAATTTTTGACCCCAGGTCATGTCAGGTCAGGTCACCAGGTCAAGTTAACTGACCACGCCTTAAAAAAAGTTTGCAATCATGTCCAGCCTGCAGTGTTTGTCAGAAAGGTTTTAAACTTGGTGGATTGCATGCTGTTATGGGAGCCTTCAATTTGTATATCTCGGATTTTTTATATCCGTGACCTAAGGTCAGGTCAGTGGCATGACCTTTCCAATACAAGTCAATGGAGAAAAATGAAAATGCCTCTAGATCCGTGTGTACGCATAGGAACAGTCCAAATATTTCAGAATCACAATGATTTAGTCCACTCGTGATGACCAAGGTGTCATTTTTGCTGATAGCCTCTAGAAAGGTCATCCGAGGTCATTTGAGGCTACAAACAGTTTTTTGCCAATAACTCGCGATTAAAAAGAGATAGAACGCTGGGGATGGTCTCATTGTGTTTGTCTTGTTGAGACGCATCGACTGATATGCAACATGACCTTTTCCGGTCAGGTCATGACCTTGACCTGAGGTCAAATTTTCAAGTTGACCTTTCAAGGTCAAATTATAGTTCATTCGACGCGTCTCGGTGAGGGGAACACGATTCTGGCAATAGAAATGTCGTGGCTTTTTGTAGTCGAAAGTTATTGTCGAAAAACACTTTTCGTACAAACAGCTATTTTTGGAGTTTTTGCCCTCTGGAGGCTAAACCGTTGACCTGAGGACAATATTGATAATAACCTTTCCAAAAGAAGAGTTCAAAAGCTATCGATTGCTTTTCCATGCGTTTTTCTAGCTACCATAGTTCCTGAGATAGCGGCATGTTTTCTGAAAAATATAATGACAATTGGCAAATTTTGACCTTTGATGACCTCTGGTGACCCCAATATTGCTCTAAGGTGAAAAATGACCGAAATACTTTCAAACGTACGTATTGAGAGCTATCGACTGCTTTTTACCGCGTCTTTCTAGCCCTCTTAGTTTTTGAGTTAGAGGTGGGTGGTAACATATGCCCCCCCCCCCTCACTAGGGCGAAGTTGGCCGAGACCGCCACTGGGGCGCGGGTTAAAGCAGTTAGTAGTCATAAAGGGAGGACATTAGGATTGGGCATGCATGCTATATCCAAAAAGCTCGACACACGCTGAACAGTCTCATAAAATTATGATAGAGCACTACATGCTTGATGATGAACACAGTCACATAACATTAACACCTAACTATCGCACTAGCAACCGCTACAGTAAACTTATGCCTCCATTTCTTCGTTCTCAAAATTATAACGCTCATCGGGCTGGGGCCGCAGAATGCAAGGACAAGAATAAAGGGACGAGACCGCACAAAACTAAGCTTGCTCCCAACGCAACTAGCAACCAAAAGAGCAAAACTAAAAAAAATATGAAACGAGGGATTGAGCCCTCGAGGGAGAATTATAACCCTGAAAATGTGGAATGGGTGACTGTAGCCCTGGAAAGGGCCATTTGTAGCCTGCCCTCGGGCACTTCCGGCAGCGATCGAAGCGAGCCGCGAGCGGCGCCGAATCGGGCATCGATTGGGCACCGGAGCCGGACGGGGCTCGGCGCCAGCCCTTTCGGCGGCGCTGAATGTGTCATACGCCGCGCAGCGGGCCGGTTCCGGTTCCCGAAAGGCGAGCTAGCTCCATTCGGGGGACTGTTCCGCCGATATGGAACGACTGCATAACGCGCCGGTGCAGTGGCCAATGTGCCGATGGCGGAAACGGCACCAATGGTGGCCGTTTATCGGTGACGACTACAACGTTGGTGACTATACCGATGACGACTGAACCGATGGTGGCTATACACCGGTGGCAGCTGCAGGGGCGGATCCAGAAAATCTCCGAGGGAGGGGCCATTAGAAACCAGGAGGCCCCCCCATAATCCCACCTGTTGGAGGCCCCATCTTCCCACTGTTGGGGCCCCCCCCCAAAAAAAAACTGCGTCTATTGAGCTTATCTAGCTGTTCAGGCAACATCTCAACATCTGTGCAGGCTTGGAGGCCCTCTGTGCAGGTTAGGAGGCCCTGTAAAAGTGGTCATCTCTGTGAGTATAAGAGACCTCCAAGTTATGAAAAGCTTTACCAATCTCCTAACAAAGAAGTCTTCTCAGCTAGTCTTCTAAGAAATAACTAAGTGGGTAGGTAAAAAAAAAAAACTCATCGGATTTCGGCCACTTTATTTTCAAGAGGCCCCCTTTTCAGCTTTTTAACTTTTTAACTTTTTATTTTATTTTTGAAAAAAAATCGGCCAAGGGGGGGCCATGGCCCCCATGGCCCCCCCTTGTATCCGCGCCTGGGCAGTTGTACCAATGGCAGCTGCACACCGATGGCGGCTGCACACCAGTGGCGGCTGCACACCGGTGGCGGCTGCACACCGGTGGCAGCTGTACTAATGGCGGCTGCACACCGGTGGCGGCTGCACCGATGGCGGTTCTGTCTGTACCAATGACGGCTGCACACCAGCGGCGGCTGCACCGATGGCGGCTGCACCGATGGCGGCTGCACTGATGGCGACTGTATATGCCTGTGCGATGACAGCTGCACACCGGTGCAGCGATGGCTGTGCCGATGGCGGCTGTGCCGGCAGCCGGTGGCGGCCGCTCACGCACTGTCGGTTCTCCAGCCCTGGCCGGAGCCGCCGCTATTTTTGCGCCGCTGCGTTCGTGCCGGCGCGCCGCTCACGCGATGTTTAGACCACACGAGATTTTCTGAGTGTAAACACGCCAGTGCGGAGGGAGAGAGAACGGGGGAGGAGGAGAGGGGTGCAGAGCGGGAGTCTTCTCACGGCAGCCACAGGCGGCCTCCAAACGACTCTGCGGATCACGAGAGACGGGAGACGGCCGCAAAACCTGCAGGCACCTCGCCCCATTCGAGCCGCTCACAGAGCCTGCGACTGGTCAGTTATGCTTTTTGGTGAGCTGTAGACGACTCGTGGGGTACGGTACGGGGTACGTCGGATGGTGGACCGGAGCTGCATTGCAGTACCCTGGAGGACCAGACCGGACCGGTGGACCGACGGACCGAACCGGGAGCGGTGGACCTTACCTATGGTGCCCTGTGTCCGGGCAGCTCTGAGCTCGGCGGCCACTCGCGGCCGGACCTCCCCGTCGCCGCTGATGATGACGTATCGACGCTCGGCGGTCCCCGGGGCCGGCGGCGACCCGCGGCGTTTACCGGCGCCGCGCCGCGCCGCCGGCCGCACGGCGTCGCCGCGCCGATGGATGGCGACATTGCGTGCGCGGCCGGGCCGCGGCGCCGGCCGCGCGCCTTAATATTTCAGCGGCCGACGAGTAGCGAGGTGTAAACTGGCTCGGTGTGCCGGCCGGCGATCGACCTGGTGACCGGCGGCCGGCGACAGCGCTCCCCGGGGACCGTGACGGCTGGTCGTGACCGGCGCCCGGCGCAGCACGCGAGCCGGTGGCGTTTTTTGGCCAGTGCAGTGTCGGCGCCGGACGCCGCCGGGCCGCACGAACGGAGGTAATTTTCTCGGCGGCGCGGCGCCGGGCGACGTCACGACGCCGGCGGCACGGTACGAGCTCCCCCGGACAGTGGTACACATCGACCCCCATACACACACACAAACATGGATGCTACGGTACCCAGGGTACGGTACACACTTCCACGAACGATCAGAAAGGGGGCAGTGCCCACTGTCCAGGGACCTGCCCTTTTCCCATAAATTGGCAACGACTTCCAGTCTGGAGCGACGTCTCGTGACTCGATGTAGGCTGGAAGTGGGCAATGAACACCTACTCAGTAGCGTTGGAAATGACCCAGTGACTTGATGTCAAAGGCTTGCTGAAGGCTGAAGACCGGCTCAGTGGTGGCCAGTAGTAACTGGATGTTAGCGTTTTGAGAAACTTTGAAGACCAGCTCAGTGTGAGCACCAAGCTGCAGTTACCTGTTGCGGTCAGTCTGCATGATGACGCGGTAACGTCGCCCGGTAAATTACCACCCGGCACACTGCATGTGCGGCGATCACTAATTACCGGTATCCAGGCCGGCGGCGTGCCGTGTACCGTCCCCCTCCCCAGGGGTGACAGGTAAACACGTCAGTCCGACAGCGGGCGGCGGCCGCGTCCGTTTGTGAGCCGACAGCAGCCCGACAGCAGTCCGACAGCGCCGGCGACATATTTTCAATGCGCAGTGACGGCCAGTCAACAGGTGTTTTGGCACGCCGCTCGTCATTATCCCGACCGTATATCGATCGGGTAATGGCGCCTCTCTCCCTGTTTGCATACGTTCCGCCGGCAAAGCTCGCCGAAAACAAACAGACCATGCGTCACCGTGCCGCGCTCGGCCGGCCGCACGCCGATGATTGCCGCACCGCAGGCCGAGCGCCATGATTGTCGCGTCACGCCGACCGAACCGCTGCCGCGCCGCCCGACCGGCCGCGCCACTCCAACACGGCAGCGCCTTACCCTGCTCGGTGACGTCACCGTCCCCTGTTGTGACGTCACCGACAGCGGTGCCCAGTCGGCGCGCCACGTCTGAGCCATTATTGAGAAAATCGCCCTAATCATTGCCAAATTACCAAAGATAGAGTTGGTGGGCAGGCGGCGGCGGCGGCGGGCGGCCGCGCCAGTGCGGGACGGCGCTCTTCAGGCGGGGGACGCGCGGCGGGCCGTGCAGGACCGTGCTGTGGCCGTGCTGCGGACCGTGCTGGACGTGCTGGGGTCGTGCTGACGTGCTGATGGGACGCATAGACGGGCGGACGTCTTCGTTGGAGGCTGGAGCTGAGGTGAGACAGCACGCTGAGAGTCCAACAAAGTGGTTTGTCTCGGAGAGCAGCGGCTGCATTGAGCTGTAACAACTTGAGATTTGTTGTGGATGCGCCTTTTGCAATGCCACGCCTTCTGGCTTCCAGAGGCGAGCTGTTCATAGCTTTCACAATGGGCCACCACTGTTCACTGTGTGCTCGTCTCCTCGGTGTCCGGACGGACGGTCCACGGTCAGCTCGGTCGTCGAGTCCCCCCCCCCCCCCCTCCTGCAGCCCCTCGTGACGCCGTGCATGACGGCAGCTCGTAAAGCGACTCTTCTGGGAAGGCTGTGGCGCCGGGCCGGGCTGGGCCGGATGGTCGGTGATGGCGGCCGAGGTAGGTGCGCCGTGCACACCAGTGCACCGCTCCGAGCTGAGCGGAGGCCGAGGGGGGGGGGGGCTCAGTGACGGAAGCGGCTGCAATTTCAGACTACGAGGGACAGGCCACACTTATCTAAGTTTTATCAAAATCCGCAGTCCACCAGGAGTCCACACCGCCGCTTAGGAAAGTGAACGTTCTGGCCAAAATAGTGCTTAAACGTTGTGGAGCTTTGCAGCACACGTGGCAAATTCATAGCTGGTGAAAGATCATTTCTCAATCAGTATAGAAGTATCAGTCTACACATGACAGTGCACCGTTCTGATTGCATTTTTCGCTGGCTGAGGTCCCGCCGAGCCTGCCGCGCTGTGAGAGGCAATCCGAGGTTTGCATGTCGCTCGGCCCCAGATCTGCCTGTCGCACTGTCCGACTGCCGTACAACTCGAGGTCTGCCTGCCGTACGGGAGGCGGCGGCCGTGGGATGGTGACGCTCCCCCCCCCTGCCGCCGTGGGACGGTGACGCCCCCTCGACCGTCAGCCATTGTCGCGCGGCGCTGTCCATGGGGTGTCCCCGGACTGGACGACCTTCACCGGGCCGTGATCTATCGGCGCAGAGCGCCGCCCGAGCGGCCGCCGAGGGCGCGAGCCGACCGCCGCCGCCGCGCCACAGAGCTGTTGAAATATTGACCGGCCCTTTGTGAGCGGCACAATGCGGCCAGGAGGAGATAATTGAATGGCTGGTCGGCGGTAATGGGTCGCCGTTCCCACTGTCGAGTCGTCTCCGCTCGGCCGGCAACAGGTGGTAGCCAGGGCCGGGACGGGAGAGCAGTCCTGGCTGTCCCGCGGGGTCAGAGGTGATCCTGTCCGTTTTGGGTGACCCTGTCCGTCTCGGGAGACACCAAACCTGACCGGAGGTCCTGGCCGTCCCTAGGTCAGGGATGACCCTGCCCGTACTGCGGGACCTGACTTGCAGTACGGGCCGTCCCTGAGTGACTGAGTCGGAGATAACCCTACTTTGGTCAGTGGTGAGTTAACTATGCCCGTACCGACGCGACGGTCCCTGTCTTCAGATTTACAAATCCGCAGCGGATGGCTTATCAAATTGCAGCCCTTTGTCTATCCAAATGCAAAGAATGTTCCGTCTGCGGCGGAAGCGTCAAGAATAAATATAGTTGGTCAACCTTCAATGGCTAGTCCGTTCAACTGCCGTGATCGGCCAGTTCCACAGCCGCCGTCAGCCCTTCAAAAAGCTCAGTCCAATCGGTTCAACTGCTCTGTCAGACTGCTCTGTCCAACAGCCGTGGCCAGTCCGTCACCCTGAGAGCGTGTACTACACTCGGGGTGAGCCGCGCTCGCCTCCGCTGGGAAATTGCAGGTTCTGCTCGCTACACGCCAGATGGATTTGTGCGTTTCGGAGTTTTCGTTCCATTTGGCGGATAATTAGGTTGGAGGACAAAAAGGCACGCCGACATGCAAGCGCAGCCGGCGGCGGCGGAGCGGCGGCGCTGCGGCGGGGGCTCGGTTCGTGAGCGGCCGCAGTAAGGCGGTCTCCACTTCCTGCGGCGGCCCGCGGCGGCCGGCCGCCCTTTGTGGCGCCGCCGGAGCAAGGTCACGCCGCCGCAGACCCCCCCCCCCCCTCCCGGTCACGTGACGGCGCGGTCACCGCGGTCAGCGTGTCACGTGGTGCCAGACACTGTCGTGAGGGGGGGGGGCATCGACGGCAAATGGCACCACTCCATCGTCACTGGACCATGCTTTGTGCCCGCGAGATCACGCCCTCAGAATGTCGTCCTTTGAGGCGGACCGATGTCACTTGGCGCCCAAGTCACAGTGCATTAAAACCACTGGCTTCGTCCAGTTAGAGTGGATTTCCGTTGGTTTTAGGACCCCATGACGAGATTCTCGGCGGACGCCCTTTGTTGGACGCGTCCGCTCACTCTATTCACTTTTCTTCTACTTGACAGCGTTGAGAATCCTATTCTGGGTTTTTGTAAATCGGTCGCGGGGCGGCGGGCGCGGGGCGCAAGTGGTGGCCGGAGTCCACAATGGTCCGAGCTGCTCGGCCCCGGTGGAACGGCCGGCCGGACAGCTTCTGGGAACAACAGGCGTGCGACCCACGGGGCCGGGACGGGACGGGACGGGAAGGGACAGGGACGGGAAGGGACAGGGACGGGAAGGGACAGGGACGGGAAGGGACAGGGACGGGAAGGGACAGGGACGGGAAGGGACGGGGACGGGAAGGGACCGGGACGGGGAGGGACGGTGACGGGGACGGGGATAGGGACAGGGATGGGGACAGGGACGGGGACAGGGACGGGGACGGGGACGGCACGGGACGGAACGGGGGGATGGGAGGCTCAGGGTGACGTGGGACGGTGACGGGGGACGGTAACGGGAGGCAAGGACGTATAGGATAGACGGATTCGGGGTCAGAGTTAGGGTTGAAGGACGCTTACTTAGAGCCTAGATGAATGGGATCTATGTCGCCTATAGAAAGCCATTTCGGCAAAACTTTAAGCAATGATAAAATGATGGGCATGGACAGAAGCAGATAAACTTGGTAAATAGAATAAACTTTAACACGCGCACCGACGGGGGGGCGGATATCCGCCCCCCACTGAGGTTTTTCGCGAATAGCGGGAAAACCGCGGCGCGTAGCGCCGTGAAATTTGGTGCGACTATTCTCTCATCAATTTTACACAGGGTGTGCCAGTTTGAACCTCCTATCTTTTAAGGTCAGGTCACCAGGTCACTTTGAATGACCCAACCTCAAGTCACCTTTTTGCAAATTTGTCACCGTGCCAGAGCTACAGTAGATGTCGGAGGCCTTTGAAAGTCGCAGGATGTTATAAGGTCATTAGTAGCTACAATTTGTTTATCTCGGAATTTTGATATCGATGACCTAAGGTCAGGTCAATTTCTCGACTTCCCCATTATAAGTCAATGGGGGAAAAATCAACTCCCTGTTTTCACCACTAAAACGGGTCGGAATGGCCCCATAAACCATACATGACCTCATATATGATCAACCTTCACTACCTTGAGGTCTGTTTTGCTGTTGGGCAGCTGTAAGGTCATGTGACGGCATCAAAGGTCACCAGCGGTTTTTTTTACAATAACTCCGTACAGAAACAAGATACAGCCGCGCGGATGGTCTCATTGTGTTCAGCTCGTCAAGGCGCATCGAATGATATACATGATGACCTCGAGGTCACGTGACCTGAGGTCAACCTTTGACCTTGACTTTTCGAGGTCAACATATATATCATTCGATGCGGATTGACGAGAGGATCACGATGCTGCCCTTAGTTTGTTCCTACTTCCTATATTGACTAGTTCGAAAGTTATTCGAGAAAAACTCTTTCCATACCTAGCGCCGCCATTTTGACTTTTTTTACCCCTGTGACGTCATCTTTGACCTGACCTGAAAATGACCACAATAAAATTGTAGACCTTGTCCGTGCGTATCCCTTGCCGTTTACCGCTTGTCGCTATCTTGCTTCGTTCTCGAGATCTCAAGGGGGCGGTCATCCGCCCCCCCCGTCGGTACAAAGTTGGCGCGCGGGTTAATTAGTAAACAAAATAAAACAAGCACAAGTAAAACCATGCTGACTAAAATAATGAACATATCAAGTACAACAGCCTGTAAAACAGCCTTTCAACAAAATTAACTAATCAATCTATTTCTCAGGCCCAACGAAATAAAGTCGATTCTGGGTTCTGCAGACCTGTCTGGCTCAGAACTTTGGTTTATGGTCGCCGAAGTCCCTGCAGGTTCTGGACAGCGCCGGCTGCTTTAATTGCACGGCTGGCTCGGAGTGGTTCCAAAATGGTAGAGAGAGTCGGTCGGCCGCCGGACCGGCCGGCTCCACAGCGGAGCGGGGCGGGCGCCGAGTTGTTCAGAGTTGAAGGGAGGGGACGGGCGCGGTCCACGCCAATGGCCGCCTCACGTGCAGCGCGCCAGTTCAGCTCAGTTTTATTGCTCTCTGAGCTTTTAGTAACACTGTGCGTGCAAGAAACACATCAAATATTCGCCTATTGAAAATGTAACGCTTCTCTTGCTGATCCATTTAATCCATCATTCGTCTACAAGTTTGAAAGTGAAATTATGCATAGGATGACAGGAGCTTTGACTAGCTCGTAGTCATTCCATAAAATTATTGTCCCAGGCTTCGTTTTCGCTGACGATGAATAAACATTTAGCTCATCTTTATTGTTTTTACATGCACCCATTACATACATATGTGCATCATGCAGGCATTAAAAAGGAAAAAAGCAATTCAGTTTATTTCAGTGATAAGTAACTGTTACATTGCGATAAAATAGTGTCATTAAAGGAAAAGGGTCACCTTTAACCCGCGCACCGACGGGGTTCTGCGCCAACTTCGCACCGACGGGGGGGGCGGATGACCGCCCCCCCCCTGAGATCTCGAGAACGAAGCAAGATAGCGACAAGCGGTAAACGGCATCGGATACGCACAGCCAAGATCTACAATTTTTACTAAGGTCATTTTCAGGTCAGGTCAAAGATGACGTCACAGGGGTCGAAAAAGTCAAAATGGCGGCGCTAGATATGGAGAGTTTTTCTCGAATAACTTTCGAATTAGTCAAGATAGGAACAAACTAAGGGCATCATCGTGATCCTCTTGTCAATCCGCATCGAATGATATATATGTTGACCTCGAAAGGTCAAGGTCAAAGGTTGACCTCAGGTCACGTGACCTCGAGGTCATCATGTATATCATTCGATGCGTCTTGACGAGCTGAACACAATGAGACCATCCACGCGTCTGTATCTTGTTCCTGTACGGAGTTATTGGCCAAAAACCTTTGGTGACCTTTGATGACGTCACATGACCTCACAGCTGCCCAACAGCAAAACAGACCTCAAGGTAGTGAAGGTTGATCGTATATGAAGTCATGTATGGTATATGGGGCCATTCCGACCCGTTTTAGTGGTAAAAACAGGGAGTTGATTTTCCCCCATTGACTTATAATGGGGAGGTCGCGAAATTGACCTGACCTTAGGTCACCGATATCAAAATTCCGAGATATACAAATTGTAGCTACTAATGACCTAATAATGTCCTGCGACTTTCAAAGGCCTCCGACATCTACTGTAGCTCTGGCACGGTGACAAAGTTGCAAAAAAGTGACTTGAGGTTGGGTCATTCAAAGTGACCTGGTGACCTGACCTTAAAAGGTAGGAAGTTCAAACTTGCACACCATGTGTAAAATTGATGAGGTTATAGTCATACCAAATTTACGCGCCGCGGTTTTCCCGCTATTCGCGAAAAACCTCAGGGGGGCGGATATCCGCCCCCCCCCGTCGGTGCGCGGGTTAACATGGGGTTTGAAACTGAGATGGCCATCTTGTAGCCCGTGTCCGAAAACCCCGAGAGTGTCCCACCTTACGGCCGATTTCGGCCTCCATTTGTAAGTATCGGCAATTTTAAAAGAAAATGTGCCAGGAATGCGTCCTTATCCCAGGAATGCGTTCTTATCCTGTAATACAGCCACCCGCGGCGAGGCTTTGGTTTTTAACCAATCAGCTCCAATCAGCTCAGCTTTAACCAATCAGCTAATCTGACACAAGCCGACGAGACTGCATCTTCTGAAGGCTGATTGGCTTGAGTGTGATGTCATCGCTATGACATCATACAGAAGGTGCGGTAGAGAGTACAAACATAGTACCAATATGTTAAATAGTTTGACATACTTTTTTGCGAATTATGCACAATTCTGGCACCAGATTTGAAAAGAACATGAAAAATAATAATGTCAAAATGAAAAGCAACGATATCTTCATATTTAACGAAGGTGGCACTTTTCCTTTAAAATCACCCCTGATAATATTTGCGGGGTCTGGGTAGCGCAAGGAAATGTGTGAAGTGAGAGAGCATTGCAGGATTTTAACTGGGGGAGGGGGTGGGGAACTTAGGCGCTGGGTGGGGCTAGTCGACGGTGAGGAGGGTAAGGGAGGGGCCGGGCGAGGGGGAGGGCTATGAGGGGTCAGCCGATGGGGGAGGGTGGGGAGTCTATAGTAGAAGTCCGACCCCTGTTCCGTGACAGCCGTGGCCTCTGCCGTCAGCGGCTGATACCCACTTCCGCCACCGGCATCATAAAATAGTAATAAACCTTTCAGAGGCTGGTCGGGCCCGATATTCGCGCGTCAGTCACCGCGCCCCATGGGAACGGGCCGTCCCCACGCCTGTCCCACCGGGCTGTCCCACCGGGCTGTCCCACCGGGCTGTCCCACCGGGCTGTCCCACCGGCCTGTCGGCGGCGGCCACCCGGCCACTCTGGGGCTCTCGGCGAGCCCATTAAACACGTCCGTCATTAACGGCAGGATGAGTTGCCGGCATGTGTGTGAATGTCGGGAGCTCGTGCGCCGGAAAGCGTTTGCATAGACCAGATCTTGATGAATAGCTGTCGGAACAACGCTGTTGGAAACGATACCTGGGGAAGCTACTCGAAATAACTACACCGTGAAAGAAGTAGGGAAGGGGGAGTCCAGAGGATATGAAAAACCAACTATGCATGAAGTGAATCAGTTTCCAGTCCTGCCTCGACCAGCTCGTGAGATGCAGTTTCGAGATTTTGGAGCGTGAGCACTGAATACTCTAGGCTTCCCTCTTTCGTTTTCATTCAAGTTTGTTATGCAATTTATTCGATGCAAAAGGGGATCGATTCAAGAAAACAAGCTCATTGTTGCAAGAAAATTATTAATTATGATATAGGCAGCCGCAATGCCTCACGCTCACGCGGAAGTAAATTCCATTAAAATCGTCAGAACCCTTATATCGCTCCACCCAACCTCTCAAGGATTCTGCTCTGGACCTCTGATGTCCCCATATCCCGCCTCTGTGGGACTCTGCTCCGAACCCCGCTGGGGAGCGCTCGCCGCCGGTGGATAATGCGATTCGCCTCCCGCCTCGGTCCCGTCTGGTTGCGCCGGTAACGTGACACCGTTGTCGGCTCGTCCCTCCATTGACGGCCTGTCATTGACGGCCGGGCACGGACCGGGTGCGCAGGCTGCACCGCAGCCGCTCTCTTTATCAGGCCACAATGCACCGGGCGCGGGCAGCGGCAGATGCCACCGAGCGGCCGGCCAAGCGATGCGCGACTCACTGAACGGGCTGTCTGACGGACTCACTGTCTGACGGACGCGCTGTCTGACGGACTCACTGTCTGACGGACACACTGTCTGATGGACTCACTGTCTGATGGAATCACTGTCTGATGGACTCACTGAACGGGCTGTCTGACGGGCACACTGTCTGAATGAATCACTCATCACTGTCTGGTGGAGATACTGTCTCATGTCTGAACGACAAACTGTCTGATAGACAAAACGCAAATGTATACAAGTTCACCGTAAAGTCAAACGAACATACAGTCTTACGGTCAAATTTAATTCGACTTAGTTTACTCATTTATTTATTCATTCACTTTCCTCTTTCCGCGGTGGTACGGTACCTACGTCCGTGCGGCTGTCGGGGGTGGTGCGGTACCGTTCTGCATGCCTCTGGGGGCTGCGCCGAACCGCCACCCGCCGCTGTGAACGTGGTCTATATTGGCCGCTGTTGTGGTGTCTCCTGCAGCTCCACCCGCCGAGCTGTGGTGGGCGCACCACAGTGCATAATCCCCTCCGACTGGGCAGCTGAGCTGCTCCGGGCAGCCGGAGAACCGCTGGAGCTGCCCAGTTTCCGGGACTGTGACCGCACTTCCGGGCAAAATTTCTGAAATCCCCAGCACCGTATTTCAGGTTGCGTGCATTTTCGGGCTTTGCAGTAGCGAGTAGCGGTTGGAAGTGCCAGATGAGTTTTTTTTTTACAAACGTCCACAAAAAAAAATCGACAACTCTGTCACAGCCACGAGCATTCAAAATAGTTATATTCGCCTGCGAATATTTCAAGCAAATTTCCAGCTTCACAGGGGCTTCAAATTTTAAGTAATCGTCGGGCCCGTAGTCTAAAATTTAGTTACACTACTTTTTAACGAGCTTATTGATTATTATTATGAACATATGCTAGGTAAGTACCAGCAGGTATGACTTCAACACAACAAAGCGCATCGTGTAAGTGATGAAAAACAGAATAATAATACCTTTGTTGGAGGGTTCGGCCTTCATTTATAAACACCCGAGCAAAACAAGACCAAGTGACTCATAAACATCCGGAGCCGTATTTCGGCCCCGTTTCCGTTTTTGAATTGCAGGAGGTGGGAGTGACCACCTATCCATCATCAGGGGCTCCCAGGCCGAGCCGCTGCCGGCCAGCCGTTCTCTCTCACATCCGGCATTCCGAGATGCCGGCAGCCAAACAAACAGCTCGCGATGTCGTAGATTAGCCACGATCCGACGAGCGCGACTGGCCGGCCAGTTCGGCAGGCCGGTGGGTATTTCGAGGCTATCGCCCCCGAGCCGACACCGCGGCCCCGGCCCGGCCCCGGCCCCGGCCCGGCGCTGCGGCCGCCGAAACAAAGCGGCCGCATTTTCCGGAAGGCCGACACCGTTGGTAGTGCATTGTCTCTCGCCGCTGTACTCCAGCGGCGCGATGGTATCGGGATGGAAGGCAGCCCGCTGCGTGGATAGTTTAGGGCCGGAGGGGGGATCGGACCGGTACCGATATCCCCACACCTGCAGACTGGAGATAGACGGGCCGGAGAGGGGCACTCGTGGACGGACAGCTTTGGTCAGGAGGCAGGACTCGGAGACTCCCACCTCGGGAGACGGAGTTGGGGAAGGGATACAAAGATGGGTGCAGAAATAAGGTCATGTTGTCCCCTGTGATCCAATTTCATTTATTTTCAGTTGAAGTCACGTAAGTGCCAGCAGCTTTCAGTCACCCCTGCTAAAGAATCATGTCGCCACTGCGGCTGGCCGGCCTCTGGGGATTACCTCGTCAGCGCCGACACGGATAACGCACAAACACGGCGCACTCAGCGGGTGGCGCGGCGTACTCGGCGCACGCTCCGTTAAACAGGCTGCGCGGTTCGCACGTAGGCTATCGCGGCGCAGCGCGCCACCGAATCCCAGCCACTGACAGCCAAATTGGGCCGGCCGGAAAATTGGAGCAATCAAACGCAATTTGGCGGCGTGTTTAACAATGCGGGCGCCCCGCTGGCCGGGTGGTGACCGAGCTGGGTGTCTGCTGACTGGTGACGGCGGTGACTGGTGACCGGCGGACAGACTGGCGGACACGGCTGTCCGGGCTGGCGGACACCGGACTGACGAACATGGGCGACGGACAGGTCTGTCAGACGTCTGGCGGACACGGCTGTCCAGTCTGACGGACACGGCTGTCCAGTCTGACGGACACAGCTGACGGACACAACTGACGGATACGGCTGACGGACACCTGTCTGACGTTTGGACATACCTGACGGACGCAGCTGATGGACACGGCTGTCCAGTCTGACGGACACTTGCCTGACGTTCGGACATAGCTGACGGACATATCTGACGGACATTGCTGACCGACATACCTGACGGACACCTGCCTGACGGACACACCTGACGGATGCTTCTGGTGGACACGTCTGGTGGATATGGCTGGCTGAAATAAGACGGACACGAGACAAACAACGAACAGATAAAGGATGGACAACCGATTCAGAGTTTCATACTTATATTTAATTTCCAAGTTCCAATCTAAAGTAAAATTGCTGCCAAAATAACAAATATAAATCAAGTTTGTGCACACTTACAATTGTTAACGCTAAAATATGCGCATGTTTAAATATGCGCAATTTAAAACATGTTAGTTACTTATGAAAAAAAAACATGTTAGTTACTTATGAATGAAGATCAAGCAACGAAAAAAGGGAATCGTCTGTAAGTGCGAAGCATACAGCTGGGGCTCATTCCGTTTACTATTTACTACTTAGTGCGCGCGTATTAATGAGCAAACAAATGGTGTGTGATTCCTGAGTAAGCTCTACGGGGTCCGGAAGGTCAGCTCATCCATGAATCATCGGTCGATTCTGGGTGACCCGGGTCCCCTCTCAGACGCACTTGGTCACTCACACGCGCATGCAATCACAATGGGCGAGGGCCGCCCACGCGCCGGACGCGAGCCCTGTCGCGTCGTGCACCCGTGTCCTGCCCTGTCGTACAGGTGTTCCCTTTCCTGTCGGCTGCGAGCGCTCTGTCCTGTCCTGCAATGTCGGGTAGTCAAACCTGAATAAGTTGTCCTGTCGGGTGCGTTATTCCGTGTTCTGTCCAATGCTTGGATCCATATAAATGTCTTGTGTGAAATTTGGCGATCGATATGCATTTCAATTCAGCATCGCGATGAAGTGGGTGGCAGGGAATGTCATCGACCCATCGTAATCCCAGTCGTGTCTTGTGCTTCAGCTGGCCATGTCCTTTGCTAAGATCCGACATGTCTCATGCTGATTCCAGCCGTGTTCCGTTCCAGAGTTGCCTCCGCGTTGTGCCCATAGACCGCCAGACCGTCACCCGGCAGACCGTCAGCGTGCTGAGGCTCCGCGGTCCCGTCAGCTCAGCGGTCGGCGGCGCAGCGCGGCGCTCTCAGCTGGTAATGAGTAATGGCCGGCGCCTTTGATGTGGGCCGCCGTTGCATGCGGCTCCCCGTGCTGCAGGGAGCCGGCCTGTCATGTCCGACGGGCCGTCATCACACGGGCGCCCCAGAGCGGGCCAAATCGCTGCAGTTACCGGGACCGATTAGAATAGCGGATTGTGGCAATGGTTCTGGAAAACACCGGCGAAGATAGCGAAACATGAGCTTGAGTTACGTGTGGCTAGTGTGATACATTTGCTGGTTTTCCGTGACAGTGCCGAACCGTGAGTGTGCAATGTACATTTATGTATTTTCGTTATAATAAAGGCAGTCTCCTACAGGTCTGTTGTCCAATGGAACCTTAGAGACCGAAGCAGCTAGCTGTGGTAAGTTCAACTATCGAAGAGTCTGAAGGTGTCAAGCGGGGAGGGGTCGTGAGACGCGGGGTCAGGACTCGCATCATTTTTCCCTGTCGCCGTCCCCGTCAGGCCGTGTAATTTAGCATCGTCTATCGGCACAATGCCCGTTTCACTTTTTATTAATTTCTTCCTGGCCGGTGGCAGGGCGGCGCTGGCCGCCGGCCGCCGCTGGCACCGCTGCCATTTGTCACCGACCTGGTGACGTCAGCGATCACGTGGGCTCTGTTGCGCCCCCCTCCAGCCCTCTCAGGGGCGAGCGGGCGGCAGCGTACGACGTGACTTTCTCATTGGATCTGGCAGACTGGCACACACAAAATGCCTTCACCGGTGGTAAAACAATCCGTTTGGGGATAACGTCGCGAGGATCGAGGTTGATTCCTCTCGGCGGACAGTGCGGTGGCGATAGGCAGCGAATGTGCCTGTGGTAGCCAGGATTAGAGGTCTTCTAGAGTTCTCTTTAGTCTCTTAAATGTAGGGAAGTTATATAATATATATCCAGTCGGGGGGAGGGGGGAGGGGGAGAAAAGCCCAATCCACTTTTTGAATCGTTAGTACATAGCATAGATACTAGATAGTCATTAACATATGTAAAATGCAAAACCAGTGACGTTAACAAAAGGACTACTTTAGGAGCAATCTGGGCAAAGAAAGCGGTTTTTGACAAAACAATTATCTATTAATATTGTGTGTAATGTATGCATTAAGATTTATTATGGGGTTAATGAGAGGCTTAAAAAGTACCTTTAACTAGTGAAAAAAATCGTTATTGTTCGTTATTTATAGCATAGTTGTGTGAAAAGTAATAGAAACCTAAGTCCTAACTAAAGCTTACAAGAACAAAATATATTCAATTTTAAATATTTTCTTCCAGCAAACCCTTAGCACTCCTAACACTATCAACTTTGCTTATCTGCCATATCCCTCATCTTGACTGTTATGTTCAAGTGAAGTCGGCGACAGCCAAATTGACGGATCGGATGTCAGATGCCAGGTGGCCAATAGCGCGTCCGCTCATGACCGGTGGTCTACGAGCGGGTAGGTGGGTAGGTATACCACGGAAACGTGTTGCTTTTGTTGGCCGTCACTCACTGCAGTGGGATCCTAAGCAACTCAGCACAATTCCATAACGTACACAATCAAGAGTCGCAAACACTGTGCAGCTAAAATCGCATTTCTAACTATACCTATTCATCTACCTATCAGGTAAGCCTATTCCTAAACTTATTTGACAAAGTACAGCCCTCTGCAAACTGCGTGGTAGGTATTCTTTTTTGGACAAAACTAAAAATAACGCGAATACTATGCTATCGGTCACTCAGACATCGTAAAAGCAAGACACGCAAGACTCCGTACCCTAGATAGGCATTATCATCGTATTCATTTTCCATCCAGTCTGGCAACAAAACCGAAAAGTGTATATTTGCCCCCAAAACAAACTTTTGCATTTTGTTGCCACACATGGCGTATACATTGTTTAGTTATAGACCCAATCGAAGGAGTGGAGCGTGGCGCATCTATTTGCAGTCAGTTCCGACCGAATGATAACATAGCTTTTGAGTTATTACCAGTTTTGTCGAAAAAAGAATACCTACCACGCAGTCTGCTGAGGGCTGTACCTATATGTTTATTTTCCTTTTGATTTGCCTGTAGTTATCTGTCGATCAGAAGTTATTTTTGTTCTATTTTTTATTAAAATGCTTAGGAAATTAAGTTGAAGTTGAAGTTCACCTTGTCTTTAAATTATTGGTACTGGTGGTAAGTTTGACTTACTTTTTTAATTGGTCAATAGGTATTTATGTATTTAAAAAAATGTCCAAGATATTCAAGAGTTTTAAATTTCCTCCATTTTCAAACATAAGCAAGCTTTTTTACCTATGATTCTAATCTAACCTCGTGGGTGACGGACGGGGTGACCAGTGACCACTGACCGGTGACCTGCACCCTGTGAACAGTGGCCAGTGGCCTGTAACCATGTTGACCAGTGACCTGTGACCAGTGACCACCTGCTCGTGCAGGTGGTCACTGTCACCCGGCTCCACGAGCGGCGGCATTTTGTGAGTGACCAGGCGACTGCAGGCGTTTTTATCGGCGCTCACGCACCACAACACTGATGGTCCTCAGAGCGGCGGGACAAAAAGGCGCCGGCGGCACGCGCGTTTTTTGGCGCACCGGCGCGCCGCCGGCTGTTTGCTGCGCCTCCCGCTGGAGGGCTCTGGCAATCACGTCGTCAGCTAGTGTTTTCACCGGGCCCCGGCGGTAATGGCGCCGGCGAGATGTTTTGATCGACAGCCTTTGTTCCATTTGGGCTTTACGACGGCGGCCGAAGTCGGTGGGGTAAAAACGCGTCCGACCTGCGAGCGACCAATCCGCTCCCGGCCTGGCGCAAGGGGACCGGTCCTTCGCGCCGGGTCTGACGGATGGAGCAGGAATCTCTCTCTCGGACTGGTTGTGAACTGGCATTGTTTGCCGGATCCGGCGGTCATTGGTAGCTCACCTCATCCAAATACGAAGGCTGCGGCTCGCGGTGGCGTCCAGGTTTAAATTGCCTTGGTCCGACACTGATGCATGGTAATCATCATTAGCATGACATGATGATGCATTATCGTCAGCATCTCTGCCGTCAGATTTGACAGCAGAAGGAGCACATGGTAGTCGGCAGTGATCAGCTGAGCCTTGGTCAGCAGACAGAAGTCAGTACCTAGTCAGCGGTGACACTCAATATCCAGACGATATTCAGACGACAGCGGGGACCCAGAGCTGCTAGCTACACAGCCTGCCGGCAGTCACCAGTTGACTCTCAGCTGTAGGTGCAGCAGGCCATCGGCATCGCCGGGCAAAAACCAGCAAAACAACAGCCAATGCAGCGGACTGCGGTCGGCAGGCTTTCTCAGCAGTCAGCCCAGCTTCATCCTGCCTGACTGAGACGATGGAGTGGAGGCGAATATTTGCGGTGAGCTCAGTGCTGACCAAGCTGCTCCGCAACACCGCTCTTAGGATCCGCTACAAGCAGTGTTACGGAAGAAGGAAGAAATTTGAAACGCTTCCAAATCATTGCAGTCGGGGATGGGAAGGTGTTTACCAGATGGATGACCTTTTCAAACCACTTTGATCCTTTCGAATATCTAACCATTTAAATCAGACCTCCACCAATAGTCCTTGAACTCATAGTGATATAACATCACAGCAGAGTTCTAAAGGGACCACACAGTGTTAGTATTAGCTCGGTATCAACATTACAAGCCGAACCACGTTCAGAGACTCGGCCAAGTCCTGCGGTTGCTGCGGTTGCATTGGGACTCATGTTTGCCTTAACCTGTCGTCAACTCTTCACTGGGAGCTTAGAATAAGCATGAAATGAGACAGTGCAGGTCCTAAGCGTGTTTTGCCTTGTTGAGTAGCGTGACCGGCCGGAGACTCAGTGCCGTGTCAATACGGGCAGACGCGTTATTGGACGCCGTGGAACCGGCGGACGCAACAAAGCAGTACCGTGGTCTTTATGGTTCCGACGGCGGACTCAACAGTGGTTTTATTGGCGAGTTCCGTTTTCTTCAGCAATGTCGGTTGCACCTGAAGAGGTTTACGACAGATTTAGTGATGACATTGCGTTTTCTTTTACGACTACACGGCAGGCCCCATAATCGTCTACCTTGTTATGGAACCCGCAATGGTTATTTGGGCTGCTAATTGTAGTTCTGACAATGGAACATACACGCAACTATTAAACTACAATGTCAATTATTCTACTCATGTAACTTCTTGTGTGTCCACCCACCCAGCTTTGACAAATTGTACAGTGTAAACATATAAAGCTATTTCCTTCGTTACAGAGTGTGGATTATACGTCCGCTGCGCAAGCCAAAGACTTCCGAAGTTACATATAAAAGATAATGGATACTTACTATGTATGTACTAGCATTACTTATAGACTAGCATTGATAAACAGCAACAATTTGTAATGCGTGAGCATAACTAAGTGATTATTTTATTTTGTTGATAGTTGGATAATACTTTGCGAAAACATACCGGGATAGTCGTGTTGATGTCATAAATGCATTGATCATTTAACACGCGCAGTGGAAGGGTTGCGAGTACTACGCCCAGTGGAAGGGGGGCGGATGTCGCCCCCCCCTAAGATCTCAGCTCCCACTGGAGCTAGAAAGACGAAATTTGGAGGGTAGGTGGGGGCCATGGGGAGCTCTGTTGTGTGTGAATTTCATGACCCTAGGTCAATATCTTCAAGGTCAAATGAGGTCAAATATGGTCAAATCTGCCATATTAGCGACTTTTTTGCGCTTACACGCCGATACCTCAAAAAGTTACTGGCCGATTTTTTTTTTAATCTTTCACTATACGAAAGAGCAAACATTCGTGAGTATGTATGGTGAATTTCTAGATAATCCAACAATAAATATGGCAGTTAGAAGCCTGCTAAGGGTAAGATGTCGCCGGCTGAAGCGGCATCGGCCGACGCGGGAAACGCGGCAATCACAATTTTGTGTTTACACACTCATAACTCAAGTTGTTACTGGCCGATTTTCAAAATTCTTTGACCATATGGTTGCCTGTACATTTCTCAGTCTTCTCACCGAATTTGACGCGAATCTAATATAAACAGCGGTAAGGAGCGCGATGTAAAGACGGAACCGTCCCGCCCCGGCACAGTCTACAGTCAGGCGGCGTGTAACAGCTAGCGCCGGCCGCCGCCGGCGGCAGGATGTTTGACTTTACACCGCTATTACTAGAAAAGTTGTGAACCGATTTTCTTACTTCTTGCACGAGAAGATCCGCAATTCAATTCTGGACAGGTAGCCGAAATTTTACATTGATATTATGCTTGCGGCGCGAGTTATTGGCGAAAAACAGGAGGGGTGGGCGAAATCCGCCCCCCCCCCCTTCCACTGCGCGTGTTAATGTTATCAATGACATTTCATTTTCAACTAAACTCCACGATTTAATTGTCTCATCCAACAACCTACCTATATAAAAAAGAGCATAATTAGCACGAACTGTTAGACGGACTGGCCACCTTCTAAGGTGTTTGGAGCGTTTGGAGCGCCCAGGGCAGTGACGGAGCTCGTGTGTATGTAGGGGCTGGCGCGATCGGTCGGTCCGGGCGGTGACACGGCCCCGGTGCAGGGGCCGGTCCTCTCGGTCAGTCAGGACTCTCGGTGGCACCATTCATTGACGGCCGGTGATGTGACTCGCCGCCTGCCGATCGCTGCAGCCGTTTGGGCGGCCGCAGACGGATCCAGCTGTCAGCGGCCGGCTGTCAGTGGCTGTCGGCGGCTGTCGCGCTGACAGGGCCGCCGACAGGTCCGGCACGGGTCGTCGACAGGTCCGGCACGGGCCGCCGCAGCGCGATCCGGCTCGGCTGCAGCGGCCGCGGCCTCTGCCACCGACCGTCTCCGGCCCGGCCTACCCACGTGGGTGACCTGCCACCGCGCAATGCTGACGGATTAAGGCCACTGGCGTGGGCCAAGTCCGGGTATATTTCGGGATGGGGTCACTCGACGCTCACCTCCTCCGATTTTCGCATGCTGCAAAAAAAAAAAGAAACACGGTTAAATGCGATCATTTGACGCTTATGTTACCAAGCAAATTAGGATAGCAGTGGATAGGATATTACAATAAATGTTAACCCTTACTGTTATACATTTAAGGGTCCTCCATCGGAAACCAGTATCCCGACGTTTTGGGGGCTGTTACACTGGGGAGAAGGGCCAGATCGTATCAACAATTGGCCCTCATTCGTCTGTCCTTCACAATTTGAATTTCGTTTCTAGACAGATGGCAATCTTACCCTCCATCCTGTCGTCACTGACCGTCAAGAAACATAGTTCCCCTGAGGTGGCGCGTGGCCCGTGACACAACGTTGTTGTTGGGGAGCTAGCTGCTAGGGGGAAACGGCACGGTATGTTGGGGAGCTAGCTGCTAGGGGGAAACGGCACGGTATGTTGGAAAGTTGAGGCCCAAGACATGACAATGGCATGTGGGGGAGCTGAGGAACAAGACACTGACACGGTATATCGGGGAACTGAGACACAAGACACGGTATATCGAGGAGCTGAGACACAAAACACGGTATGTCGGGGAGCTGAGACACAAGACACGGTGTATCGGGGAGCTGAGACACAAGACACGGTATGACGGGGAGCTGAGGCACAAGACACGGTGTATCGGGGAGCTGAGACACAAGACATGGTATATCGGGGAGCTGAGACACAAGACACGGCATGTCGGGGAGCTGAGACACAACTACAAGACACCGTGTGAGACACGTAACACGGTACCCGTGCGTGACCTAGGGCACGGTACTCATGGGATCGAGACATGTAACACGGCATCATTGGGTGATATGATGAAGCGAGGAACAGGACACGGATGGTTCACGCTTTACTGAAAACGCCAAGAGAATTGACCACAATTCTCGTATGTCGCCTACAAACTCGGCATCTCAAACACTTCAAAAACGAGCCTCGCTTGCCTCGGCCATGTCTCTGAGTAGGCACTCGAGTTTAGGCAGTAGGCATGCACACATCAGGCGCCGAAGTCTATGTACGAGTCTTGCATATGCATTCATGGCGCCGCGGACGTAAGTACACGATGCAATAACTCGTTGAGTGCACCGGGACGTCCCCAAATCAAATGGAACTCCTTGGAGCGAATTGCTCCTTTATTGTTTAATCATCGTCATCCGGTGGGCCTGCGCTCCAGGCTGTAATCTGGACTAATTACATAATGAAATAAGACACTCGGCGCTGTTGACTGTATATTTAGGGACCATTCAACCGGGAGGTCGGGCCATTTATAGGCTGATGGCTTTGGCTTTCGGCCGGAGCTGGGCCGAAGTATACAGTAACACTGGAGCAGTGCTATTTGGTCAGATAGGCCACTGGCGAGTCGGCAGGCAGGGCTCATTGATATGGACAAAGCTGCAACCCCGGTCCAAATCAATGAGCAGTGCGCCAGCCCCGGCATTAGAGCCAATGCAGACAGATAGCAGGCAATATGCTGGAAGGTCCGTCCACTGCAAATGTCCGGGACGGGTAGGAGGTAGGATAGTGAAATAGCACCGTCTTTATCGATTTCTACCGGCTCATATTCAAATCAGGCCACTTCAATACACTCACCGCGATTACGAAGGATGAGCGTCATTTTGTTATAATTTTTAATTATCCTGGACAGTGGACACTATGCATCTAACCAGTACCCATGGGAAGTATATTTGTTTTCTTCAAATAAAAAGTGCTGTTACTGTTAGTCGGCAAAACGTTCTCTGCAGTTCATTACAGCACTGGAATCGACGGGTCTATGAATCAGTATTCATTACTAAATGCTATTCATTATTCAAAGCACTGACGTTGTGGTCATTTCTGTTCTAAGTCTAAGCTGATGATGCAACGAAAGCAAGCTTTTTTCAAAGTACTATCCCATACCGTCAGTGGATCTGAGGTCATGGTCCCCTCCCTCCACCAGCTGACTTGATGTCACAGTCACCCCTTTGCCCTCAGCGGAACCGAGGTCAGGGTCCGCCCTCATCTTCAGCTGACCCGAGGTCAGGATCATCCCCTTCAGCTGAACCGAGGTCAGGGTTATCCCCTTCAGCTGACCCTAGGTCAGGGTTATCCCCTTCAGCTGACCCGAGGTCAGGGTTATCCCCTTCAGCTGACCCGAGGTCGGGATCATCCCCTTCAGCTGAACCGAGGTCAGGGTTATCCATGCCAGCCGACCCGAGGTCAGGGTCCCCCCGCCCTCAGCTGACCCGAGGTCAGGGTCCCCCCCCCCCCGCCCTCAGCCCACCTGAGGTCTGGGTCCCCCACCCGAGGTCAGGGTCTCCCCACTCTCAGCTGACCCGAGGTCAGGGTTATCCATGTCAGCCGACCCGAGGTCAGGGTCCCGGTCCCGGTCCCGGTCCCGGTCCCCGCCCTCAGCCCACCCGAGGTCAGGGTCTCCCCACTCTCAGCTGACCCGAGGTCAGGGTCCCCCCGCCCTCAGCCCACCGAGGTCAGGGTCTCCCCACTCTCAGCTGACCCGACGTCAGGGTCGTCCCACTGTCAGCGCCCGCTCCCGGCGTCGGCCCGCCGTGTGCCGCCTCTATTCCAGCCAGTTCATAACTCCATTGTGGGGGAGTCGGCGGCGGCGCGGCGCCTTTCAGCACGCCGTCCTCCTCGGCGGCCGGCGAGTGCTCCCTTTTATCCCGGCGAGCGCCTTTGTTGGCCGACTTCCGGCACCGGCCGCCCACCCGGCCCTCTCTCCGGCCCTCCCCACTCTACCCGGCGGCACACCGGCTCTGTCTCCCCTTCCATCCCTCCCAGCTGCTCTCCACTCTCCAGTCCCCCGTGCCATCCTCTGTCCCTGCGACATTCAGAAAACTTGTCTGCCATCAACTTTGACCCTCCAGGCCGTTTTGCCTGTCGTTTTGCCATTCAATTCTGTCAGGCACATCTCTCCAAGGATCATGATCGGCTATAACTGTTCATGATACCATAGCACATATGACTCTTTGATAAGAAGCGATGACGAATCATGTGCCGAGTCTATACAAGTATACAAATCATTTTAGTTTGACAAATCAACATCTACAACGAGCCGGAGATGATGGCCATTTCAGCGTTTCCATCATTTACTGCGGCATAATTTACGTGTTCATGTTATAACACATGGCATGCTGGCACGTAGATGCAGGATAAGCGTCCGAGCGGGCGCTGCCTCCCCCAGCGTGACCGAGCTGTTACTGCGGCTGCAACAATCAAGGTCATCGGCCAACACGCCATTGCACGCCCGCTCAAGCCGTATTTGGAACACTGGGGCATTGCTCGGGATTTTTATTTCATGCAGAAGGTGGTACATTAACGTATCTGTTCAGCGTTACTGCCGGTGTATGATAATTGACATATCAACGGGATGCCGGAAACGGGTGGAAGTACAAAACGATGGTCACCGGCACTGGACATTGCTGCGACCAAGGTAGCATCTGGGGAATTCAGCTAGCTCATGCAGCTTTACTCGTAATATGAATAGATGTATGTTTCACAAATCACAGCGAGCCTTCAGGTCGAAACTTAGGACGAACACCAACATGTGATAGAGCTCTGTCCAGCGCAAAGGTTCATCGGCTGTAAGCTCTGATCGCCATTATTTATTATTGCTTTGAGCTCAGACGCACGACGGCGGCCTCACCCAGTGACACGGACGGGTGCGCCGGGAGCAGCTATACCGTTTGACGTCCGGTCCTCACAGCTTCATTACGTGTTATGGAGCGGGCGCGGACGCGGAACTAATGCATACGTAACCAACTGACGGCGGCCGAAGGTAAGTAAGCGATTAGAGCCTATCGGTGAGGTATCACGGCTCAGTGGAGGAGCCGGGCGCCGGCCGGCCGTGGCGGGTGGTCAGGGGAAGGGGTCGGCTGTGGCCGGTGCAGCGGTCAGTGGCCAATGAACCGCGCGGTGTCGTGCTCCAGTGGACCAATGACCAGCTCTGTTACACATTGGCTGCTCCGTCTGACCAGCTCTGTTACACATTAGTTGCCCCCAGCTGAGGCGCCCCGCCGCCGCCGCCACCCCGACAATGCGTCTATTCTGTGTGCGGCGCCGGGGCGCGCGCAACCAACGAGGGCCAATCAGCCCCCTTACAATCAGACAGGACGCCTTTAACCTCCCCCCGTGTAATTACCGATTACGCGACCACCGAGACGGACTGTGGCGGTGACACGGCGGCGCAGCGCCGACTCGGCCGGTGCCGCTGGCACACGACCGGGCGCGCCCCCTGAATACGGGCCGGCAGCGGCCGCCTGCCGCGCCGCCCTGCCAGAGCCGAGGGGGCTGCACACAATGAACCATTAGCGCTGAAGAGCGTTTAAATGCGCCGGAGCTGCGGTACGTGTTTTGTGAGCGGCACGTGGGGCCGGCGGGGCGCAGAGCGACTGATTGGAGGAGCTGCCGGTCGGGGAGAGGTGGAGGGCGCGAGTGCTGCTCTGGACCGTGCTCTGCTCTCGGAGGGCGGTCGGCGGCTGTCCTCTGCTCCTCTGCTCCTCTCCGCGCCGCGGCAGTGCGGGTCAGCAGCTCTCTGCTCCTCCACCGCCGCCTATCGCAGCGCCGCGGGGCGGTGTGGAGTGACGAGTTCGTGACAAGGATCGCCTCCCTCCAATGGACTCCGAGGTCCCGTTGGTCGGTGATCCGGCGGCAGCTCCATGGATCGGACACAGATCCGGCGGCGGTGGCGGCCGACACTAATGCTATCTCCCGCTGAGATCGCCGATACCACTCGGCACAATGAGGCGCTAAGCCGGCCCATTTGTCGGACCGCAGGCGAGATGAGAATCGGCAACGCACGCCTCGGCACTGCGAGCAGGGCTTCCGGCGCCGGCGGCAGCGGCCGAGCGCTACTGAATGACCGAGCGCTACTGGACGACCGAGGGCTACTGAACGGGGCTGCAGCGGACAGCGAGCGAACGGGGCCGGGTCAGGAGACGGGGAACTCATAGACAGGTCAGGAGATTGAGACAAACAGCGGGTACCACGGACCTCAGAAGGAAGGGTGCGCCGAATCAACTGGACCATGATTTAGACGAGTCAACTGAGCCGTCATGATTTAGGCAGTTTATTGTCCGAGTTGCGCAGAAATTCCACTGAACGGTGGCACGTCATTAACTGGCAATTATAGGACCATTGAAGGACATCCACGGGTGTCGGTCTGTCAGTCCTGTTGGAGTAGTTTCTCCTCGCAGCTGTCTCCGAGGGCCCGCCCGGAGGTCCCGTCCACCTGCCCCCTCCCTCCTCTCCCCCGCTCCGCCCGCTTCCTCCTCGGCCGGCTCGTCACCTGGCGCCACTAGGAACAGCTGGGCGTCCGCGTCGGCTCGCTCATTCGGAAACTTTTTATTTCACATTAGGTTTGATGAAGGAGCTGGCGCTCCGGAGGAGACCGGTACCGGGTGGCGCCGCCGCCACCGCCGGCAGGGTCGCGCCGCATGCCCAGAGGCAGTTTGAGTGACCGGGCCGCATGTATCAGCCAGGTCCGCGCGCCGGCCCCGAGTGGTTTTGGACAGACAGTGATTCCGCACGATTTACAGCTGTCGAAGGTGACTGCTGAGTCGGGTCCGGCAGCGCGCCGATTGATATCCACTGAGACACAACACTTATGTCTCTATGCCGCGCAACTTTCGTCCGTGCTGCTGTCCTTCTCCAAGTAGTTCATGTGTATGTGGTAAGTACATTTGCTGTAATCTGTCTTCGGTTTGATTAGCATCAAACTTTTCATTGGAGTAGGCAATTGTTTTTGTGTGTAATTTCCACCAGTACGGGTTGATCTGGTGGTAGATAGGACCTCTGAATTATTGTGAGCGGCTGGAAAAGGAAAACAAGGGTCTTTACAGTGGACGGACGTTAAGAAGGCGTCAGACCGGAAGAAGGCATTGGCCCTCGTAGCCCTCGGAAGCAGGACAAAAAAGTCGAGAAGCATTAGGACCGAGAAAACTTGGTGCCTGGTCCAGCCCGTGTTCATCGAGCAAGGTGGACACTGTCCACCATGCGCCAGTGACGCGCAGGACTCTGCAGTGCCGGGGAGGCGGGGAAGGAGGCCCGACTGCTGGGGACGCGCCCGTGCGTGCGAGCGGTGCGCACCGTGCCGCCATAACCGGGCCGTCACGCGCGGCGGTCGGCGTGCAGCCGGGTCGTTTGTCCCGTATTTATAGCCGCGCACACCGTCAGTTTGAGTTGAGACGCCGGCGAGCCGCTATTTATGACAGTGGCCGATTTATGTCGCGCTCGACCGTGGGCGGATTCACCCTGCCGAGCCGACGCACGCGGTGTGAACGAAAGGGGCTGCAACTGCGTCCGCGTCTGCAACATACGACTCTGGCATACTCGTAGGTACAGTCGTGTACAGGTTGATGGTCCCCTACTCTTTATCCACCGGGTTCCTATGGCTCAGCATTGGCAGCAGCCGCCTGGTACCGGTAGGCTGTGCCGCATGACCCGAGAGTGAAGCGGCACAGTCTACCCACGCCGTTTGACATCGGCTCGGGTCGCCGGGTGGAGCGCTTTGTAGACCAGCTGTCGCGTCAGACCAGCGCGGGGGGAGGGGCTCGTCTCGGTGGTTGGCGTGGGCTGGGGAGTGGTGTGGGGCGTGTTGGTGGACCATGGGGGCTGGGCGGGTTGTGTGGTCACTTGCTGCATTGCACATTTTGCGTCGCTTAACAATTGCATTCCTGTTTTTGCTAAGCACAATGCACGGAAGACCCAGCGAATATAATTTACTTGTGCATTGTGCAAAATGTGATTTGGCACAGTATCGAAGCAACCATAGGTCTTGTGCCACATATATGCATGATATTTAGGCAATACGCTTATGAAAATGGTAGATTGATCGGATTGATCCTGGATGTCAATTCGTATGCTAAATGTCGACATGTAATAAATGAACGAATGAATGAATCAATCAATCAATCGACAATCGACATGTAGATATAAAACCGTATAAAATGGCTCGCAACCACTAAAATCAAACCAGATCCTAACTCGGAAAAGTAGCCGGAGCCCCGATGAGGCTCGAACCGGGACTCCACGTTGAAAGTTTTGCCAATGATCCATCGTCATTCCACCAAGCTAGAGCGACCGGCACCCGAAACCACAAAAACATTCATTGACTTTGCTGCCGACCTCCCGGCCCCGCCGCCCGCCCGGCCAGACTTTGCCCCGGCCGTGGCCACCATCCGGTGTAGCTCAGCGTAGGAGTGCTAGACTGTCAAACTGACCGGTAGTGAGAGGCCCGGTTCGAGACGCTTCGCGTGCTGGATGTTTATTTCTGTGTCCGAGGCTATGCGATTAGTCCACTTTTCAGAAAGATTATTTGGTGACAGGTCTGTTTTCTTTCTTTGCTGCAATTCATGAGGAGACCGTATGGACCCTTACCTGTCCTTCCGCACCCCACTTGGGAGATGGGTGTTTGAACCCCCCTGGGTTTTGTGAATATCTCTAAAGCGAATTTTTGGAGGGTGGATTACGATCGGTTCTATGCGACAAGTGACCACACACACCCAGCCCCAGGTCCGCTCACTTCCTCCCCACATCACCCCCGCCCCACACCACACTCCAGCCCGCCTCATCCACCGAGCCGAGCTAAATAGACAGGCCTGACCTTTACCCTCCCCCCTCCCCCCAGTCGGTGTAACGCAGCGTCCGGTGAAATCGCTCTACCAGGCGACCCGAGCCGGTGTCATACAGTGTGGGTAGGCTGTGCCGCTTCACTCTCGGGTCATGCGGCACAGCCTACCGGTACCAGGCGGCTGCTGCCAATGCTGAGCCATAGGAACCCGGTGGATAAAGAGTAGGGGACCATCAACCTGTACACGACTGTACTACCAGCTCCGCCAAGCACCCTCCATAATGCGTAATCCAGGACAATGCATACCCACCCAAATATCCTCCTCATCCGCCATCCACATCACTGTCTCACTCCTCTTCGCCTCATGTCTCTATCTGTCTGCCTGTTTATCTGTTACCTGCCTGTCTGTCAGTCTCTCTCTCTCTCTCTCTCCTCTCTCCTCTCTCCTCTCTCCTCTCTCCTCTATCCTCTCTCCTCTCTCCTCTCTCCTCTCTCCTCTCTTCCTCTCTCTCTCTATCTATCTCTCCCTCTTGTTCCTTACCCTGCTCGGGGCGTTCGGTCAGTCTCATGCCTTCCGCCGGTGGTGTCAACAGGAAATTAGACGTAGCGCCCCAATGAGGGCCGAGAAATGGCGCCGTTAATTTACGTCATTTCTTTTTATGTCGGCGGAGACAAAAGGAGCGGAAACGGTAGTTTAATTCGCCGGCGAGGTGACGGGCGACCCTTGGCCCCGGGACCGGTGGGCTGATCGGCTGCCTGTCGTTGGTCCCGTGGGGACTGACACCCGGCCGGGTCAACTGGCTCGGTCAGAGAGATTCGACAACTCAGCCATGTCATTTGCGTCAATTGCGTCCATCTTTGTCGCCCGACGCCGGGATGAAATACTATTTAATCTCAGTATCTACCGAAAAATGGGAGCTACACCATTCCCTGAATGATAATTCATGAATAGATGTGAAATTTTGGTAGCAAATAGCTTTTATTTTTCTCAAAAATTGTACTTCAATGACAGATCACGAACTGTCAGAAACATAACTTGATAGGAGAATTCAAGCGGAAGCAAGAGGATTAGATTGAATAAAGGTCAGCTGTCAGCTTGGTAGGTAAGGTTATCTAAAATGTTTTCACAGCTTGATTTAGAGCAGCGCTCTATTTCCCAATGGTAATAAAAAAGGTCAACCCCAAACTTCCGCGGTGGCCATGAACTGCAAGGCAACGATGCTAATATTTTCGGTACCAGAAAGGGCCGAGATTAATGTTGCTTGCGGTCTCACATTTAAAACAATAGCAGAGGAGGCCGGTGACAGCTCTAACAGCGGTGGACGATGAACAACTCGGGACCATCTGGAGCACTGTCGGGCGTTAGAGACCACTCTTTGTCGGGCGTCTTGTCTCGCCACCGTATGTCTGCATGTAAAGCCGTATACTCTATACAGAGCTGCTGCAGTTTCCATTGCAGCGAGCCGTAACATCCGGGCCAATGCGGCGATTAGTTGGAGTTAGACTGCTGCTCCGGATGTCGGCAGCGCCGCCGCTCTGTGCCGCCCGCCACCCAGAGGCCGCCGGCCGCCCTGCGCGGACAATGCAGATAATTAAACGTCCAATAAATCGGCCTCCTTTGCCGACTGTTGGTTAGGGCGCCGGCGTCCCGGGCGGCCAACACCTCCGGCGGCATGTATCAGCGCGGCTGCAGCTTCTGCGTCCCCATTTCCGCCGGCCTTTGAGCGTGCATCCGTGCCTCCGTCTCTGAACTGTGACACCCTCCCTCCCGCCCTCCCCGCCCCGCTGCCTGCCGAGTGAGTTACACTATCTTCACACTTAACGACATATGAATTCCGCACTAATAAAGTCGGTCGGGCCAATTAGCATAAAGCAGCGTTGTAGCGCTGATGAACGAGAGCCGCCCGGCGGGGGGCGGCGGGGAGCCGGTGGCCGCACGTGCGCCGCCGCCGCCGCCGCCACCGGTCCGGGCCCTCTGACGATGTGAAGATAACTCACTGACAGATCGGGGCGAGGGTGTTTGATTGGGATAGACGAGAAGCGGTGTGTGGTATAGACGGCGGGTGGACCGCCGGCTGAGGCAGCGGCACTGGACAGATCGGGCCAGATCACACGGACGGCGCACGGACGGGAGCCGTGGGTCGTGACGCGGGTCCCGTGACGGGTCGTAATGGTGACGTGATGTGAGTGAGGTGACGGACTGTCAGAGCCTTAGTGTCAAATGGTGACGCATCCTTCTGCGGCTTTTATGCATCTTTTGAATCGCTGTTTCGAGTTTGTGCCCAGAAGCTCGCCAGGAAATCTTAAACTGCAGTTGATGATTTACATCCCGCGAACGTGTTGAAATGCAAATGCGTCGTTGTATTGTGTGATGGCCAGAATCATATGGGTATTGTGTGGTAAGCAGCATTGCCACTAACAGCAAGTCACTTCTTGCCGTGTTTGTGGCCAATGGAACGGTTTGCTGTGTTTATGCAGAAGTGTTTATAGGGTTGGTGTTTAAACGGTGCCTCATTTTATTTTGTGGTTTCAGGGTTTTGTGTTCGCTGTTGCAGTGAACAGAATACTACATGCACTGTGATATATAGTTACTAAGGTGGCATTTGGTGAATTTTGTGGTAGATAGGATGATTTTGCGGCACCTTGTGATTAGTAGTGCGATTAGAAACAAGAAGCTCGCAAGTTTGGTTCTATTAATGAGAACTGAACACTGCCACAGAGCTATTGGCGGTTTTTGAGCTGACACAGGAGATAGCCACCTGACGATAAATCAGCCCACTGCCTTGGACAGGTGTAACCGCCGGCTGACATAGTGTGCCATCACCGCGCGACTTCTCACTACCACTCACGGACAGCGCCACCGACCGTGACACGCTACCCAACGGGTGGGCACACCGCGCCGGGTGGATGATGTGTTCTTTCTGAGGTAAAAAATGGCCCGAATTACAATTATGTGTAACGAACTCCCAGCATCGCTCATGACTAGGTGCACTCGGACAAATTCAGGTATGATTTACTCGAGTGTGGCGCGCAACAGGCAAGTACACCAATTTGTAGGGTGCGCCGTTTGGGTCGCCACCAAATTCCAAGCTGTTGCAGCATGGCTGGGTAGTGATGAGAAGTCATCAGAACTTGATAGATATGAGCCAATTATTTGCATATCTGTGGGTTTAAGCCCGTAGCCGTCACCCAAAGGCTCATGAGCCTGTTGATAACACATATTACCCGCATAATAAATATGCACTCATGTAGCATATGCAAGGTGTGGAGCGGCAGGAAGGGAAGCAGTCTGTCAGACCCCCGTGGGCGCTCCGAACGCGGGAACTGCGGGGGACCGCCGCCGCACCGCTGTAGCGCCGCTCCAGTCCACTGGACACCGGACGGTGGACGCCGGACACCAGCGGACACCAGCGGACACCAGCGGACACCAGCGGACACCAGCGGACACCAGTGGACACCGGCGGTGGACGGAGGATCGGCAGTAGACTTTGGCGGCACCTTGTCCCCCACCTGGGCCCAATCTTATAAATGTCGCACTTCCCTATATACGGCATTTGGTAGCGTGTATGATGATGCCGGTGTGGACAAAGGCGTAACCGAGTTAACGAAATTATTCGTGAGAATATCAACATTGGTACTGAAATGACTCGGGTGCCTAAACAGCAAATATGATATCACAAAACAAATTGAAATTCCTCGATGCAGTTAGCATCTTAATTTAACCCAAATGATATCGTTATATTGTACTGCATGGTAATAAAACAACCCGAATTCGTATTGAAGTCCAACTATTTCTTACCTACACATGATAATAACAATATAAACGCGTACATAGCGCAGAGCATCCATCGGGTCTTGACCATTGTTCGATGAAGCAGCGTCGATCGAACAGGACGTTCGGAGGATCTCAGGCAGCTATGTGCGGGACACGCTGACTGAATTCGACTGACGAGACAAAGACGGACGGACTAGACGGCCCGAGCGACGGGGCCGGCCCCCACATCGAGTGGCGAAACGGCTTCCGTCGCGCGACCCCAGCGCCCCTGGCAGCGGACGGCCGAACTGAGTGGGCAGTGGCGTATCCAGAATCTTGAAAAGGGGGAGGCCAAACCTGCTCAAGGGGCCCCACCCTTACCTTAGGGGCCCCAGTAGTGGCGTACTTAACCCAAGCCCATGTGCGGTTATTTGCCACTTTCACCGTGTGAGGGAGCCTTTTTAGGCACACTCGGCAATCTAAAAAAGAAAAGAAAAACGTGAAAAAGCCATCGATATCGATAGCTCTGTATGTAGTGTACAATTTATTTCAGCAGTTGGCATAGTTTTTTTTTTTGCTTTGGTCGTTGCCGGGGCCACTAAAGATTATCAAAAGCAAAATGTTTTGTCAATTTTTTTACGATTGTAACATTGTTCAAAGGGCAGATGTCAATCGCTTAGTGTCTTGCGCTGGTTAGTGTCTTGGTTGGTTGAACTTGATACCCTTAACTTTAGAAGGGCCCGACCATGGTGTGTCAAAAGTGGAAATAGCCGGTGCGCCGTCTGGCAACCCGGCAGCCCGCCGCCATAGGGAAATTCATGCTTTTTGTCGCCTTTTCGCTCCCTATGAGTCACTTGATCTAATTAGAGCTTAACTAGGAACGAGGCGGGTCACTTGGACGTATTCGGGAGCCGAATACGGTGTTTTGGAGCCAATACCTGGGAAACCCTGTCCGCCCAATGCGAGTTTTTAAGAGTCTGCATGCCCAAATTAACGTTGAGCGCGGCCGTTTTCGGTCGGTTTTCCCCGACCTTGTGGCGAAATCGCCTTATTTATTCAACCAAGGTGGGCTAATTCGCTTAACTAGGAATGAGGCGTTGAAGAGAATTATTCAAGGAATAGAGCTGTGCAAAAATATTTCTTGTATTGTTAAAACTGTATCCGCCCTCGAACGATAAATATTGTTGACCCATCAGAAACACATCATCTGGAATGCGTTTGGACTTGGCTGGATCTAATATTAGCGAGTATCTGCTAATGCAGTTTCTTGGCTTACATAGTACGCACACAAGCATACATGCTTCCTGCCCTTGGTTATTCCTCACTTGAATGAAAATTTTGCTATAATAACTATTCCAAGCAGTTAACAGGTTTTAGTGCAGTGCCAATTCGGAACCGTTCAGCGCCGCCAGTCTCCCAGGCGGCGCGTAACGGCTGCCGCCGGCCGCCGCGCCGCCGCTCTGGCAGGGTGTTTGACTTCATATCTCTGTTGCTAGAAAAGTTGTGGACCGATTTACTTGATTCTTGCATGAAAAGATCCGCCATTCAATTCTTAGCAGATAACGAAAACTTGACGTCAATTGCCCGATCCGCTGCCCGTATTGTGGTACTGCCATCTATTGACAAGGCTGGCGAACTAAAGCCGGGCGGCTATTTCCACTTTTGACACACCATGCTCGGGTTGAACTCTGATCCAGACTCTGATGGCTCTATGTCGTCCACATTGGCCTCACTCCGACCTCTGAAGGCTCATTCTGGCCTCTGAAAGCCCCACACCGGCAACAGAGTGAACCACGCTGGCCTCCGGGCCCCATAATGGCCTCAGGAGACCCATGCTATGGCTGACCTGATAGCCCCCCCCCCCGCTGGCTCTTAGGAGTCTTTGAGTCAGTCTGACGACCCTATGCCGCTCTCGAACCCACGCCGGTCTCTAGAAGCCCATGATGCCCCCTGAGGGTTCCACGCCGGCCTTTAACCCGCGCCCCACTGGGGGGGGCTATTTATAGCCCCCCCTCCCGTTTTTCTGCAATAACTTCCAAACCGCTTAACGTATCGACGCCAAACTTTCAGTACCTTCGGCTGCATCAATTTGACACCTTGTGTCAAAATTTGAACTTCGTAGCTACCATAGGTCGGCCGGAAATGACGTCAGAGTGACGTCATGTTCGTCCGATTTCGACGCAAAACATTGAACCACGGCAATCGCTCCCAAGAGCTCAGTTTTTAAGCTAGATCCAATTTCTTTGCATGAAAGGACTCAGAATTGACCGCGCTATCAAACTGCTACCTCGGATTTTCAAAATTCTGAAAATTTCGAAAATTTTATATAATAATATTCATAATTTATATTTTTATATTTTTTCAAAAAGTTTTTGACTTTTCGAAAAAACCGGAATATATGTGACAGAACGCATGATTATTACTAACTCTAGCAAGTTTTAGCTAAATATCTTCAAAAATGGCCAAGTTATACGCATTATTGCAAAAAATTCACAATTATTAATTTTTCAAATCACTTTTTCAGTACGTATTTGACATCGTACACCAATATAAATGGTACCATCGTGTTCCTGAGCTCAAACTGCATCCAATAGACACCTTTTTTGTTGAAAAATTTTAACTTCAAAATTTGACCTTTTTTGACCTGAAAGTGACCTGACCTAAGCTAAATTCGACTCAAAATGACCTCGAATGACACAGACGACATAAAATTCGAAATCTATGGCCTAAATGGACCATAAAACATGTGTCACGTGACCGATGTATGATATGATATTTTCGTGACCTGTGATGACCTGACCCTGACCTGAAAATCAAAGTACAAGTTTGGTACCCTCAAGGTATCTAGAGCATCTGTTCACGAGTGTGGAAACCAAAAAATGAGCCTGATCTGACTTGTAAGACGGCGGCCAGAGCCCAAAATGTGAACAAGCCAAAGTGCTAATAATTTTTACTTTGACCTGACCTGTGACGTCATCGGTGACATCGAGGCCAATGAAATTAGGTTTCGCTCGACAGTTTTTCCGGGGCTATCAGACGCCGTTTGAATTTTGACGATCGGCCCAGTAGTTTCGGAGTTAGGAGGGGGGCTATGAATAGCCCCCCCCAGTAGGGCGTGTTATACACAGACCCCAGTGGGGCGCGGGTTAAGGGCCACTCCTACCTCAGGGGGCCCAAACATGCATCAGATCTGAAAAGTGGTTGCCGAGGCCCTCGAGGTGGCCTCTAATGGCCCGACGCCAGCCTATGAATGCCCGCGCTGGCTTCTGAGGGCCCAGCACCAGTCTCTGAAGTCTGAAGTCAGATGACAGATGGCCCCACGCTGGCCTCAGAGGGCTCACGCTGGTCACAGAGTGCCCCACACTGGCCTAAAAGGGCTCCACACTGTCTTCAGAGGGCCCCAAGCTAGTCTCGGTGGCCAATGGGCCTCAAGCTGACCTAAGAAGGCCCCATGTCGCTGGGCTTAAAAGACCCACGCTGGACATAGACGGTCCCATGCTGGACATAGAGGGTCCCACACTGGCCTTACAAGGCCTCACTGGCCTTAGAAGGCCCCACACTGGCCTTAGAAGACCCCGCAATGGCCTTAGAGGGCCCCATGCTGGCCTTAGAGAGCTGAGCGCTGGCTCCTTAGGGCTCTACACCAGCGTCAAAGGATCCCACGCTCGAGTCTAAGCTTCTTTATGGCCGCCAAAGCGACCTCTGAGGGCCCACGCTAGCCTTGGCCTCTGAGGGCCTATGAGGGCCATCAAATGGCATTTTAAGATAGGTTGACGCAGTTTGACTTTATTTATGCTTGAGCCAGTACTTTGGATGAGCGCCTGAAGGTCGTTTCTCTTGGGACACTCAAGCAGGCACGTACCCAGGATTTCGCCCAGGAGGGGGCCGCCTGCTCTCAAAGGGGCCCACGGGTCACCCGGATGCCGCTGTCAACCCAGGCAGGGGCGTATCCAGAACCTTTCGATGAGGGGATTGGGCACAGTGGGTCCAGTCCCCCTTGCAAACGGGCCCCTCAGTCCGTATGTCTGTCTGTTTTTCTATCTGTCTATCTGTCTGTCTGTCTAAGCCCTGAGAAAATGTGCAAAATTTGCAGGCAAAAATATCATTTTTTGCTTGAGAAGTATGCATAAAATGCACGGTATATTATGAGGAAGTGAAGCGAGCGAGCGCCTCAGAGTCACCTGTGTTAGTCCTTCAGAGGTGTCGGTAAAAGGCCATCAGATGCGCCGGTGTGGTGTCCTCACAGGCGCCGTTGTGAGGGCCTTAGGACTTAGAGACACTGGTGGGTGCCATCACTTAGGCGTGTGTGGGGCCCTGAAAGTTACTGGTGGCCCTTAATTGGCCGGCAAGGGACCCTCAGAGGTCAGTAAGAGGCCCTCAGAGTCGCTGGTAAGTGACCGTAAGATGCGCCATGCATAGGGCTCTCGGAGGCGCCGGTGTGGGGGCTCTCAGAGCCGCCGAAGTAGGCCCTTAAGAGGCACTGATGTGGGGCCCTTAGAGGTGGCAACGGAGGCCTTCGCAGGCGCCGTTGTGATTCACAACGGTGAATTCACAACTTCACAACTTGTGAAGGCCCTCAGAAACACCGGTGTGGGCCGCGGGGCCATAGCAAACGGGTATGCAGGGGCCCTTACAGCTGATCCCTTATTGGCCGGCAAGAGTCCTCAGGGCCGGCAAGGTCCCTCAGAACCTGGCGTGAGGCCCTTCTGGAGATAAGTGTGGCTACACAAGAGCCCATGGGGTGTTCTCACAAGCCCTGTGGTCTCCTTTCCAGTTGAAGCGTTGCCAGCGCGGGCCCTCTGCCGCCAATTGGAACCGCAGGGCCTCTCGGGTCCGAGGGGACCCTAACCTATAACGGACACGTGCCCTCTCGCCCCTGGCCATACCATTGAATCCGAATGATCACGGGCCGTTCAGGTAATCAGGGGCCTCTCAGGTGACCAGGGGCCTTTCAATTGACCAGGGCCTTTCAATTGACCAGGGCCTTTCAATTGACCAGGGGTCTTTCAATTGATCAGGGGCCCACCAGGTGACCAGGGGACCCTCTGATAAACAGGGGACGGTTATACCAAGGGCTCCACGGGTAACTAATGGTCTTTATGTGACTGCAGGGGCCCTTCATATAACCAGGTACTTCCTGGGTAAACATGGGCCCTTCAGGTGACCAGGGCTTCTTCAGATCACTGGCCAGGGGTCACCCAGGGGATCAGGGGCCCCTCAGGTAGCTAGGGGCCCTTTAGATAACTAGAGGGCGGGGCCCCTCAGGTAGCCAAGGGCCCCTCAGATAACCAGGGGCCCCTCATACCAAGAGGCCCCAGTGGTAACCAGGGACCTCTCAGAAAATCAGGGGGCCCCTCAGGTAACCATGGGCCCCTCAGATAACCAGGGCCCCTCACTCCTCAGGTAACCAGGGCCCCCGTAGCAAGGGGCCCCTCAGGTAACCAGGAGTCCTTCAGATAACCAGGCACCAATCAGGTAACCAGGGCCCCCTCAGATAACCAGGGGCCCCTCAGATAACCAGGGGCGCTCAGATAACCATGGGCCCCTCAGATAACCAGGGGCCCCTCAGGTAACCAGGGGCCCCTCAGATAACCAGGGGCCCCTCAGGTGACCAGGGGGACCCTCGGGTAACCAGGGCGCCCCTCAGGGCCCCCATGACCCCCTTGGGTACGCCACTGCACCCAAAGGGCCCACTTGCATGTTTGATGCCAAAGGGGGAGGCCATGGCCTCTTGGCCTCCCCCCTGGATACGCCACTGTGAGTGGGCCCCACGGCAGCGGCTGTTGCACGGCGGCGGAGCCGGGGCCACCACTGCACCGGGTCCCCTGTCCGGCAATCATGGCCGACGCGCTGGCGGCTGCGCCAGGACACCGCCGCCCGCAGTGAATGGGAAAGTCGCCTTTCCCACACATATATCCGTCCAGCTCGACAGCATTGCAATCAGTCATAAATTTCGCCTCAATTGCAGCTCGTGCTTCGCAGCAAGGCGTTATAGTCAGCGTGCAAATTTTACAATCCGAAATCATACAGGGTACATTGTTCTGATGTCTGAGGAATAAAGCCTGGCTTATTTAATTACTGCCTTTGAAAAGGTGTGGGTCAATAAATTCGATATGGGTGGGTTCGTAATAACTTTATCCTGGCTGACTCGCGTTGTCCATTATCAAATAAACCAAAGTAATGTGTATCCGATGAAACCCTATGTAGTTTTAGCTAATTGACGAAATATTCAAGATAGGGGAGAGTGGGGCTATGCGTTACACTTTTTGGTCTTCTGCACTTAGTGGCCAAGCTATTCAATGAAATTGCACCAAATTTGGTCACATGCTAGCTGAATCAATTTGGAAAGCACATGCAAACTTTCACTTCTTTACGACTGTTCACTTTTATGTGAAATTCAGAAAACCAAAGCAAGATTTTTGGGGTAAGTTGAAAAATTGTGGGGCAACTTGATACACGATATGGGGTAACATGTTACACTTCTTTTTTCGTAGTTTCTTCATCATTATAACGGTCATTGGCCGTCCTATCGGAACCGATCGTAAGCCTCCCTAATGGATAATACTAAACATGCTTTCCTTTCTCATTGAAAGGCAAGAACAATAAAGCATAAGCCATTACTGTACTCCACACGCATGAAAAGGCTCATCAAACATGGCTCAATCTCTGATCTGCCTTTACTGCGACGCCAAGGACACCATGCATTGCCATACTGGCCGGAGTTTGATTTTCTGCACGAAATTTACGCCCAGGTGAAATGGAGCACGCTATAAGCAGTCTTGGGTAGCCATCTTTAAACATGCCCCGGCCCTGCGGCGGCCGACTTTCACAAGACTGAACTCAAATGTTTGTTTACGTGAAGAGGCTAGTGCGTTTTACTTGGTGATCTTACAAAAGAAATCATCGCTTAATTTTGTGAACATACATTCAACATTCTTACACAAATAACCTTGACAAAAAACGACCCAAAGTGTTGGCCAGCAAAAAATACTTTTGCTGTCGCAACTTACCCCAGTGCGCCTACAGGGCGACATGGCGTTCCACCAGGTCTGAGCCTGCAGTGACATGTAAAATGTGCGTAACCTTTCTGCTAGCGTAAATATTGGCGCCATATCAAGAGTATTTTAAAAGATATTTCCTTTGTAACAACTTACCCCTGTAACAACTAGCCCCACTCTCCCCTACACATGAAAGGCAATACAGAAATAAGCAACGTGATGCTAATAAACATTGGTTGGTTAACCCGCGCCCCACTGGGGTCTGTGTATAACACGCCCTACTGGGGGGGGGGGCTATTCATAGCCCCCCCTCCTAACTCCGAAACTACTGGGCCGATCGTCAAAATTCAAACGGCGTCTGATAGCTCCGGAAAAACTGTCGAGCGAAACCTAATTTCATTGACCTCGAGGTCACCGATGACGTCACAGGTCAGGTCAAAGTAAAAATTATTAGCACTTTGGCTTGTTCACATTTTGGGCTCTGGCCGCCGTATTACAAGTCAGATCAGGCTCATTTTTGGTTTCCACACTCGTGAACAGATGCTCTAGATACCTTGAGGGTACCAAACTTGTACTTTGATTTTCAGGTCAGGGTCAGGTCATCACAGGTCACGAAAATGTTATATCATGCGTCGGTCACGTGACACATGTTTTATGGTCCATTTAGGCCAGAGATTTCGAATTTGATGTCGTCTATGTCATTCGAGGTCATTTTGAGTCGAATTTAGCTTAGGTCAGGTCACTTTCAGGTCAAAAAAGGTCAAATTTTGAAGTTGAAATTTTTCAACAAAAAAGGTGTCTATTTGATGCAGTTTGAGCTCAGGAACACGATGGTGCCATTTATATTGGTGTACGATGCCAAATACGTACTGAAAAATTGATTTGAAAAATTAATAATTGTGATTTTTTTGCAATAATGCGTATAACTTGGCCATTTTTGAAGATATTTAGCTAAAACTTGCTAGAGTTAGTCATTATCATGCGTTCTGTCACATATATTCCGGTTTTTTCGAAAAGTCAAAAACTTTTTGAAAAAAATATAAAAATACAAATTTTGAATATTATTATATAAAATTTTCGAAATTTTCAAAATTTTGAAAATCCGAGATAGCAGTTTGATAGCGCGGTCAATTCTGAGTTCTTTCATGCAAAGAAATTGGATCTAGCTTAAAAACTGAGCTCTTGGGAGCGATTGCCGTGGTTCAATGTTTTGCGTCGAAATCGGACGAACATGACGTCACTCTGACGTCATTTCCGGCCGACCTATGGTAGCTACGAAGTTCAAATTTTGACACAAGGTGTCAAATTGATGCAGCCGAAGGTACTGAAAGTTTGGCGTCGATCGGTCAAGCGGTTTGGAAGTTATTGCAGAAAAACGGGAGGGGGGGGGCTATAAATAGCCCCCCCCCCAGTGGGGCGCGGGTTAAATCAGGAGAGAACTGAAGTCAGAAACCGGAAGCAAGGCGGTATGGGTATCAGTCATTTTCAGCGCCTGAGCTCGATGGACGAAGAATTTGATTTTTTTAAAGAATAAACAGAGGGAAAAGGAATAAAGAAGAAATAAGACATAAATAAATAGACACCGATTAGATGGTGACTATAACCGTGCGTTCGAAGTTTAACAGGAAGACAGGCATTATTTTAGAGACTGAATTCATTCACGATGAATGTCCATAAATCAAATTAAATCGGAACTGCAGCAATTGATGGAGTTTGGGCATGAGCTTGCATGCTATCTCCCACACGCAATGCTGTGCGTACCTAAGTATTCAAGCTCACACATCAAAGTCGTGGGAAAAGCATACGCTGCTATTGGGTGATTTATATCCGTTTGCCATGTCAAACGATAAATTGCATTAAACATACTGTAAAAGATTTGTCTTTTACAGTATGTAAATTGCATTATGTAAACAATTTGTCTTTGCCAAATTGCTTTGTATTTCTCGCTCACCCTCACACACCACCGTGCGGTCCCATGGCTCGGACACAACTCCCCCTCTTCCCTATCCGGCGCGCCGGCATGGCCCCGAAACTGGGACGAACGGCCGCCGGGACCGCTCCGACGCCAGATGTGCCCTCCGTCCACACCGGAGGGGACGGGGCAGACGGCGGCCGGCCGACGCTCCCCGCGGCGCCGAGGCGACAGCCTCCAAAACCCAACTCTCATACTACACATACTCATGAAGGGCAGAGCAGCGGCGAACTTTGGGTCATATCGGCCATACCTTACCATCAGCGGGCGCAGTCTTTGCAAGATGGCTCAAATCTACGATAGGGCAGTCGACCCAGACGGTCTCAAAACGCGTGATCTCCTTTTCACTACAAAGCATGACTGAAAATTTACAGCAGGTATATGATAAATTCCAAGTAAATCCATTAATCTGATGAAAACTGTAAAAGAGAACGCTGGATCAGTAATGACGAACACGCCTTGTTGACCGAAATGGCTGCAATTTTTCGGCATTTGTGTTGTCGTCTCTCATGCGAGAAAAATCAGTACCTATCTACCTACATGTGCCTATATTTTGACTAGAAGAAGCACGCTTGACATTTGTGCGTTTCGACGAAATAAATGATTTCATTATAAAAGCACTTGACTTAACCCTCGCCCCGTTGGGGGGGGGGGGCATTTTGCCCCCCCCCCCCTGTGGTTTTTCCTGAATAGCAAGAAAACGGCGGCGCGCAGCGCCGCCAAATTTTCAGTACCTTCCCGTGCATCAATTTGACACCTTCACACCAAATTTCAAGTCTTAGGTCAGGAGTTATTGAGGTCAAACTGAGGTCATGTTCTAGCAAAAATGAGCAAAAAACATGCAATCTTGAAACGCTCACCAAATCTACAGTTATCAAGCAATTTCAAAGTTCTTTATATGGTCTAGTAGACAAAAAGAGGCGCTACAAAACTGCTATCTTTGATTTTCAAAATTTTTGGTTTTTGACCAAAAAAAATTCAAAAAAATGATTTTTTTAGAAAAACTAAAAAAAATCCAAAATGTTTCCGAATTTTGAAAAAAACCGGAATATATGTGATAGTCCCAGCACTCTTCTATATACATACCAAATTTCAGATCGATATCTCGTTTTTTTGGCTAAGTTATAGCGAAAAAACTCTTCAAAAATGATGACGTCAAATTTTTGAGCTCAATTTTTAGCGATTCTAGACCACGTACGGCAAAACAAAGACCACCATTGAACTCCCCGTGACGAGCTGCATCGATTCAATACCCATTTTATGCAAAAATATTAACTTTGAAATTTGACCTAATTTGACCTGACCTTGACCTGACCTTGACCTGACCTTGACCAAAACGAGACCTAAGCTGGCCCCAAAGGCTGCCTGACCCACATAATCGCATTTGTCATGTAAAATGGACCATAAAACATGTATCACACGACACTTTCATATTGTGACCCCCCGTGACCTGACCTCTGTGACCTGACCTGGTATCAGTGACCTCAAATAGCAAAATATGTGTTTGAAGATCATTTACCCATCGATGATTTTCAATGAAATGCATTTTACTCGATTTTACAACGCATTTCTTGAAATGCCTGTAAACGGTGAAAATTGGACCTTTGACCTGACCTGTGACGTCATTGGTTTGACCTAGGTCAATAAAATTGGGTCACAAGGTAGTTCCCCGTTGGGGCTATCCAACGCCGTTTACCGCTTGTCGCTATGTTGCGTGGTTCTCGAGATCTTAGGGGGGGGGGGCCAAAATGCCCCCCCCCCAACCGGGCGCGTTGCTCGGCAGAGCCCAACGGGGCGCGGGTTAAGTCGCAATTTGAATTGATGGATATAAAAAACTCTATCACGCATCATTTGTAGGTAGTTTCTAGCGGCTTCCACGGATACTCCTATACCACGAATATGTTCGGTGTCGAATGGTAAGAGACTTCCGTAAAAAAAAAAACAATGGATTGATCGATATCCGTGGGCGTGTATGTGTGCTTTAGTAGCCGCTACCGAGGGTGATTCTTTCACGACGCAGCATGTGCGGCTTATCCAGCGCGCCAGGAGCCGCGCTCAGACGTGGACATTATCACAGTCCGGCAGCACGCGGCGCCCGCGACTCCCCCGTATGACAGGTCATTATTGCAGGCTAATTACCGCCATAAAACAGTGTGCCCGCGCGGCGCCAGCAAAAAGGCGCCAGCTCTCTCGACTTCTGTTGACGGCGAGTGGACAGCCCCCGACACCCTTCCCATCCTCCGTTCACAAGGCGTGGGAGGCGTTCATGGGAAGCGTGGACATATTTCGATCTTTCCCTGTCCTTAGAAATGAAAATACTCTGGGACGCCCGACACCCCTATATAACTTTCTTTTTTGTGGGAGACGTCAGACCGCTGCCCTCTCTTTCTCTCTCCCTCTCTCCTCTCTCTCTCTCTCTTCCTCTCTCCCTCTCCCCGCCCGTGGGAGGTGTTCACGCAGTGTGCGCCGGCCGGACGCGCTGCGGCTGACCGAGGAAGCGGCACCGACCGCAGCCGGTCGGCCTCTGATGGATCACTGGCTGATCTCTCAATTGGCAGCCGGTCGGTGGCCGGCCGAGCACCTCCCAGTCGCACCGCTTCCTGTCCGCCAACTGACTGGCCGCGTCTGACCCAGGTAAGTATGCGAAATACCGACGAAATAAGTATGCGACCCCAAAACATGCGTATATCTAGCCCGGCACACTGTTCTACCTGGGCTGTATAATTAATGCAGAGCGTAGCGGCGGAGCGGCGGCGCTCGGCCACCCCGGAGACCGGCAGTAGTTACCGCTGCCCGCCTCTGGGGAGCTGTCAACAGCGACGCGCCGACAATCTAAATAGAATCTTGATCTAATAACGCGGCACAAAAAGGCTGCCACGGACGGGTGTGGGAACGGCTGGGGCTGGGGCCGGGGCCGGGTAACAGCGTCAGGGGGTGGAAACAAACAGATCCGCCGGGCGGTCCGACACACCAGCTACTTCCGCTAATGGCCCATTGACGGATACCGTGGCGGCAATAGCGACAGGGACGTCATATCGCCCCAGTTACCGGGGTGATATAGTAAGGATGATAAGTTTTATGTGGCTAGGAATATGTATTATTCCTGGCTGGTGCGGGGGAGAAGGCATGTAAAAGTTCGGCGTTGTTTCGAGATGGCCGCGCTGCAGTGGCGTGTCGGCAGCGGCCAGTGTCAGTCTGACTGCAGGTCCGGTTCGAGTACCGAGAAAGGCTCCGGTGACGGCCCGTTACAGCACGGCGATATTGGCCTGTAATTACAACCGGCGTATGCGGTCGAACCTATCACGTCATCGGCCGGCCGGCACGCCACCTTACCGCCGAATTGGCACGTCGGTTAATCCCTCCAAACATAGAGCCACCTCGGCATCGGGCGCTGCGGTTATCTCTCCGAGTTAGGCATGTATGGGAAATATTTACATGCATACGGACATCGGCCATCCATCTATCTGCCCACCGGGCCTATGGGCATCCTCTCATAGATTGCCATCGGACAAAAACAATCCAACATTGTTTCGCTTCACTTCTCTAACCCCTTCGTGATTGAAAAGATCTACAAACGGCTGGCTGCATTCTTTCAGTCACAATAAACAAATACAGAAGTTTTCGAGCTCCATATCCAGCACGCTCATGTTGAATGACCAGGTATACCGGGTCCGTCACTGCCGTCAGTGACCGGGTCCGTCACCGCTGACACTGGCCGGTGACCGGGTCCGTCACCGCTGGCACTGGCCGGTGACCGGGTCCGTCACCGCTGGCACTGGCCGGTGACCGGGTCCGTCACCACTGACAGTGACTGGGTCCATCACCGCTGACACTGGCCGGTGACCGGGTACGTCCCTGAGGTCACCTGCCCCGGCGCAGCCCCATCGGTGTCATCAGTCGGCCCGCATGTGACGCCGCACCGGCCGACGGCGGCGGGAACCCCCAGCAGGCGGTTGGGCCGCCTCCGCCCGCACTTCGCTGTTCCCACGGGTCGGACGCAACCGTAAAGATGCATAGATATCAGACCGACCCCATGTTGCCCAATATTCCTAACTGTAAAAAGGAATGTCAGCACGCAGTAGCCCACAACAAACGGCATATGCACTCGAACAACGAAAGTGCATTGAACCGGACTGCAACTGGTTAGAAAGCTACAAATGTGTAGAAACTTCTGTGGGTCGATGTAGGTTCGGTGAGTCTTTTTTGAAGAGGGTGCAATGCACTAACATATGTGTATCCATTCAGAATTTCAGAAGATGGTTTACCTTGTTCAGGTTCCGGGGATCAAGGGATAGAAAGACAAATTGACTATTGAGAAGCCTCTCTTACGGTTGGTCACAGCTATGGCCCCTTTGAGGCATACATTCATAGGTAAGTAAATGTGTCTCGGTCTCGTGTGCTGATGTTGCTTCGTAGTCATCAATCCCGTTTCGACCGTTTTACATCCCGATCTGTCCGTTATGTCGCCCCGTCCGTTCCAATTGACTGGCCCCGTCCGGTTGCCAATGCTCGTCCGTCCTTTTGTTTTCCATCTATCCCCGTATGTCCGTTGTCATCACCACTGTCTGTCGTTCAACCCTGTTGGTCACTATCTACTATCCAGCCGTGGTCGGGTCGCTGTCCGGTCGAGGTCGGGTCGCTGTCCGGTCGATGTCGGGCTGCTGTCCGGTCGAGGTCGGGTCGCCGGCGTCGTCCTGCCGTCAGCCGAGCTCCACCTGACCGGTCCATTCAGCGGCGTCGCCCGCCCTGCAGCCGGACCGCGCCGCCTGCAGGGCCGCCTCGCATCCGGCGCCGTCCACATTTATGGCACGCCGGCGGCGAGCTGAGGCGGCAAACAGCCGCGCCACTGCGCGCGGCGCCGCCGGCACCGCCTCCTCCGCCGCTCTGACCCGCCCTCCGCGCTCTGCCAGATAGGAGTACATCTATAGCAGAGCTGCTGTCCGTCTGTCCATCAGTCCTCGGAGGTGTTCCCCGTCTACCTCCGCTGCTGTTCGTCTGACGTCTGTCTCCTAAGGATGAGCCGGTGTCTATCTCCCAACATGGAGCTCCTGTCCGTAAACCTCCGCTGCTGTCACCCCTTGACGGCCCGCCACGAGGCCTGTCCGCTCGCGAGTCACGGCGTGAGCATTGCGCACTGTGCAGTGTGCAGTGCATATGACTGACCGATAAAGTTGTTAAAAACTCCGTTTCTGACACCAAGTGACATAAGTGTAATGCCCAAAAATTGTTTTTAAAAAGTTATATGTAGCTTGCACCATGCCTATTCTTCGTCCTTGTATCTGCGATGTAACTTTGTAAATGCATGAGTGTTTGCGTATGCTTAGCTAAAAGACACATTGTGTTACTTCAAAAAAGAGAAGCGATTTGTTCAAACGCTTGTAAGGATATGAGCAAAAACAGCTTCCGACAGGTCCCCCGCTGCGGGGCCGTATCCCAGAAGCCAACTTCACAAAAAAACGTACCGCATTACACCGCCGAGTATTTTTTTGTTCCATGTTTTACGTGAGGACAATGCTCTCCTTTCTTTCGACCGACATCGCGCGGGTGGTGATAAAAAGGCTTGTACACCGGTGCAAATGCGCCACCCCCCATTATTTTGGCGGCGAGTGTCGGCCCGGGTCACCCCCCCCCCCGTGCCCGTTGGTCTGCCCCCATCAATCAGCTGTCCATCGTCGTGCCCCGCGGCCTCGGCTTTGATCTCGCCGGCCGCTCCGACGATAATTACATCTTTAGAAAGCCGTAAGACGTGGAGGCCGGCCCGGCGGGGCTGAGGGCCGAACGGCGACCAGCAGATGGCGCCAGCGCGGCGGCCAGGTCCGGTCGGCCCGCCCCCCGCCGCCGGCCGCCCGACAGCGGCCGACACGCCCCCCCTTCCCCTGCTGGACAGTCCGGACAGCCGACAGGCCGGACACGGAGCGGACAGCGACGATGATCTGATTGGTAGGTGGGCGCTTCATTCGGACATTTGGACCCAGTGCCCTCCGAACTACTCCGGTTTTAACTAAGTCGTTCACACCTTCGACACCGTCACAGAAGTGACGAGGGTTCTGATTTTCGAGTGACAGATATCTGTCACAAGGTATGAGTCACATATCCAATGTTTATCTGTCTTTTGATGAGGTCACATGTCTCACCGTATAGCCATGAGGTCACGTGTCCATCTTTCCAGTCATGAGGTCCGATGTCCAAATGTCCACTGTACAGTCACTTTAGCCGCCGGCCGGGTCATATGTCCACTGTCCAGTAACTTTAGCCGCCGGCCGGGTCATATGTCCACTGTCCAGTCACGGCAGCCGGCAGCTGGGTCGTGAGTGAAGGGCTGTTTGCCACAGGACACTCGAGTCCGGTCGGTGAGAGGCGCCGGCGAGAGGTCACACCATGACACGGCCATCTCAGAGGCCCGCGAGTGTCGCTACTGGCGGCGACTGGGACTGACCGGGACTGAGTGGGAGTGGCTATGGTGGGACTGAATGGGGATGACTGGACGGAGTTTGACTGACTGGGACTGACTGGAGTTGACTGAGATGGACCGACTGCATCAGCTCGTTGCTGCTGATTGTGGGCTGATTGAAGCCGACTGATCTGACAGATGGGGAAGAGAATGACTGCACTTAGATCTGCTGGTATAGGAAGAGGACTCGAGTCCATGGCTGCATACCACAAGTGACCGCAAGGCTCCCCTGTTACTCCTCGGTTACCAGAGATGATAGACGACTCCACGAAGCGCACGCCGTCAACATCACCTCAGGCGACTATCGGAGGTGCGCCAATGGAGCCGGCACACCCTTCAGTCGGACCGGGCTCATCACGGACGGCCTTGCTCCGAGCGTCGGAGGTGATGATGCGGACCGGTTGGACAGCGTCGACAGCAGAATCAGCTCTACTCTCTCTCTCTCTCTCTCTCTCTCTCTCTCTCTCTCTCTCTCTCTCTCTCTCTCTCTCTCCCTCTCCCTCTCTCCTCGGGCCGTGCATGTCTCCGGAGCGTTAGCCGCCGTCCGCTGATGGTATCTCGTGGCTCCGGCTGATGGCCACCAGTCGCCCGGCTTCCCGGAGCTGACCGCCGGCCGCCACCGGCACCAACTCGCTCTCCCCGGCTAATCATCATGTTTATGCACACATACATCATGCAGACGATTGCTGTTGTCGCAATAACGAGCGGTCGGTGGCCGGCGCCGGCGCGCCGGCCGCGCTCCTTTATGAATGAACGCAGCCCAAATGGGCCGACAGGTTTAATTCGCGGCGCGGCGCTGAGGTCGCTCCAGCTGACGGGCAGCCGGCGCTGGCCAGCGAAGGCCCGCGGGCGCAGCCAGAGGGGACACTGTGGCGTGTCCAGAGCTGGCCGAGATGACCGCTTGCTGTAAGAAGCCGCCCTACCGGTGGACGGTGAAAGGCGCCGGAAGTTGCTGGGTTCCGGTGACCGCGCTGACCGGGGAGGGGGGCGTGGTCATCCGGAGCGACCCCACCTACAACATGACCTACACGTACAGGGCAGTACCTCTACATCAAGCTGATCATTGATCAAGACCCACCACGGAGCCACTCGTAAAGTGCGAACATTGGTACACGTTCTGAGATCTATAACGACGAGAACAAGGGTTAGAAGTTAGAACTAGTGAAAAGCAGCTAGCAACTACCATATCACTGATGGGGTGTGCTCGCATGTTTGCTACTGCCCTGCAGGCTCATCAGAAGCAGGTGTTGAAGTGGCACAAAGCGCCGCAGTAGTCGCCAGACAGTACCATACCGAACCTGCAGACCGGATCCGGGTGGCGGCACGCAGCGCTGCATGCAACACCTTCAATTCATATCAACTAAAGAAGGCTCATTTTCGCCAGACCAGGCGGCTCCACAAGCGACTTGGACATGGGCTTCTCGAGCTGCCTGTGTCGAGTGGTCCGGTGATAGCTCTGTGGTATTGTGGACAGTGCTGGTGTCTGTAGTCGGGTGTCTGCCGCTCGACAAAAGTGGGCTCGTGATGACAGCGCGATAAACGTGCCAGCTGAGTGAGAAGCAACCACTGAACCGGCGGAGTAGTTCTCACGGGGACGGTGATCACAGTCGCACCAGGCTGGTGAGAGGAGAGGATATTGAGGCTGGTTTCACGACTCACACTCAATTATTCAGAGCAGTCCATGTGTTGACTAAATGCGGTCGAGTCAGACAAAATGCAATAACTCAGAATCGAGTTAGCCCCGACGCAGTCTGACTCTGATGCTGGCCACCCTGACGCCGACGCCGACTCCTGCCTCGACTCCGACACCGACTCTGACTCCGACTCGGACTCGGACTGGGACTGGGACTGGGGCGGAACCGGTGTGCCCGGCGGCGGCACCATGGCCGGCCATTACCGGCGGGCCCTGATGGATTATTATGGATGGCGGCCGCGGCGCGGTCGGTCGGCCGGACCTCTGGCCGCCGGCCCACCGGGCGTCTGTTGACGTATTTTTTACGCGGCGCTCGGTGTGGCGGCCGGCCGCGCTACCCGCTGATTAGGGCGGGGTGAGCCGGCCGCGGCCGGCGGCGGGGGCGGAGTCGCCGCCGGCCGCCGCCGCCGGCCGCCGCCACTACACCGGGACCGGCCAGTTGCACGGCACGACCGCCGCCGGCCCGCTCAGAGCCGCAAAAAGCCGCCGGCGCGTCCCGCCGAGATGTACCGGGAATGACGGACACGGCGCCGGACCGGGCCCCGCCGACTGATGTATGTACCCGGAATGACGGACAGGCCACGTGACAGCCGGCGGCGCCGCCGGAAACCGGTGTTGCCTGCGAGATCACAAAGCGGACCGCATCTCCGAACTGCTCTAGAAGGCTCGAGTTACGCGAAAAGCAACAGAGACCATGAGAGGATCCTCAGGGAACTTCTGTGACTGACACGGCCTCCGGTCACCGGTCACCTGTCACAGGTGACCGGTCACCGATCACAGGTGACCTGACGAACAGTCCCGGTGGCGGGGGCGGTCCGCCGCCGGGCCGGTGACGGACGGATGACGCCGTCATCCGCGCCGCCACATGTGTGCCGCGCTGCGCCCGATAATCTATGGTAATGTATTCGGTGCGCCTCGGCGGCGGGCGCGCGGCCCGTTCGGGACCCGCCCCCAGTCGCCCGGCGCCCTCCAATAAGGATCATCGGCCGGCGGCTGGAGCCGCGGAGCTGAGCCGTGTCGGCACGCCGCCGGGCCGGTCACTATGGATGAGCCGGGCTGATCGGCCAACTGACGACCGCAGACGAGATGGACGATCCAGCCGGCAATGGCAGAAGCCGACGCCGGCCGACGGGTCAGCAGGGGAGCGCTGCCATCGGTGAGCAGGCGAGCAGGGGAGAGCAGTCATCGGCAGTTGCTCACTCATCGGGTGAGAGCGGCAGTCGAGAAGCTCGGCCTTGCCGTGAGGTCGATCAGCGCAGGGGCACACCCACCCGCCGCTGCTTGTACATAGTAGTTAACACAGTGACGAGCAGATCACTTCAGGAAAATTGACCTCTGATTAACAGCTCTCTGAATGGGAAGCCCCAATAGCTGGGACAGTCGGTTCAGTCGTTTAAAAGCTACATTGGGCTGACGCATGACCGTTGAAACTGCTGCTGGAAGATACTGGCCATTTTAAATGTTTTCCATCAGTGGCACCACCTCCTTAGATCTGGCCTGGTCATTTCAACCGGCAGCGGCCACAGCACTTTCTGAGAGACAGGTCAGGTCAGCTAGATATAGTGCCGGTCGTCTCCCAGTTTCCTCACCAGGCTTGGTCAGACAGTGGCACAGCTTTATGTAAGACAAGGTTTCCCAAGAAGTCGTCCTGAGGCAACTCAGCTGCCTCAGGACGACTTCTCCAGTTGCCGCAACTGGCAACAAAAGCCGCCAGCAGGTTGTACAAGCCGTCATTTTTCTGGATGCCGTGAACGGCCTGTATGTATATGTAGCAGGGCGCCGTGACTGGTATGCAGTATCTGACCGTATCTGGGCTGTGTGTTAGCAGGGCGCTGCCCCGCGCGCCGCCCGTTGAGCCGAGTGATGCGGCTCGGGGGCGCCGACTATGAGGACACGTGCGCGCCCGGCCGGTCGGAGAGCCCGGCCGGCCGGCGCACCGCCGGCTCGTGGCCGAAATCAATTCCCCGCGGACGCCTGCACAGAATCGCTCATGCTTGGTTAACCGCCTGAGAGGGGATTTGTCAAATTTACATCCAGTATTTACGGATGAGTCTACTCGTGGCCTGTCTGACGAGGAATCAGACACAATGCTCCAATCAGGGGCTTTGTTCCACGGAAAAACAGCGGAAGGCAGAGGAATTGTCAATCGGCTCGATTATTTCGGAATGTGTGGGGCGGGCTGCTAAAATGTCATTCCATCACTGTGTCGAGAGCGGACTGGAGGGCTGTTCCCGCAACACTCCATGCAGGTTAGGGGACATAGCCAGGAACGGCAAAGTTGACGCAGCCGAGCCATCCGACGGCAACTGTGACGCAGCCGAGTCCCATTTCATGGATACTGAGCTGCGGTCGTGCTACTTAACCACAGGAAACACTGGTGCTCGAAATGCACCATCAATGTTTACCTTTTTAATGACATTGCATCACTTAAAAATGACTGTTAATCAAATAAATAGTCGGCAATTAGCCACTTAAATGTGGCAAAAATAGCGTCTAACGATGCATACAACATGACTTGATGTCATACATCAAACAATCTCATTATGCCAAGAGTTATCACGACGCAGCGTACCCTGCCATCCTACCTCTCTGATTTATCGCCATGGGAATTGCGTTTTTCCTTCATTATTCGGCTTTGAAATAAAGAAGCGCGAGTATAGGTACTTACAGCCTACGCTGTGGACATAATGCTTGAGTAAAAACGTAAAATTGAATTGCTCCCAATCGAAACATATTCGGGATCCATTTAATGCTTTAAACGTTTGTACGAGTGGTAGCGGCGGTCGATACCATTTATCAGTTCTTAAAAAAATATCAAAAACATTTTTAGTTGTATACCTATCAGTGTTTACAATTTAACGCGAAACGGTGTGCGATCCAAAGAACTAAAGGTTACATCAAGCCCAAATCATTTATCATTTCAATTCAAGCTTGTCGTCATTTTATGTAACGATATTTGCGTGACAATGGGTTTCCCATGACCTTGCAGTTTATAAGCATATTCATGTATCATGTATTTCCTGGTGATTTATGAATACCCACACACATGCAGTCTGGTGTGCCGCTGTCGCGGCGCTGAGCGGGCCGCTGTCGCCGCCGGCGGCCGCCCCGGCCCGCGGCGTGCTCCCGTTGGCACTGCTCCCGCTGCGAGCTCCATCCATCGTGGCGCCCCGTAATGGCGGGTAAAACAGAGCCGAGCGGCGATCCGTCATCGCGGCCAGCTGACCCCGCGACCCCACCTCCGGGCCCGCGGCCAGGCCGGCGGCGCCCTCTCTGCCGGCGCCCCGTAACGACTCGCCGCGCACCCCGCCGGCTCACAGTCGCTCATATTAGCTCACAACAGCCCGCAGCGGCTCATATTAGCTCACAGCGGCTCATGCTAGCTCACTGTGTCTCCGAGCAGCCGTATTAGCTCACAGCAACTCACATCAGCTCATAACAGATCACACATGACTGTTTATTTTGCGTATATCTGAACTTGTATCAGCAGCGCTAACATTTGAATGCGGGATCGGTCGAGAGTTCTTGATTAAAAACTATTTGCTCCATACACATTTTATATAAATTGTTCTCTCCTCAAACTGAGCAGGTTAGCGTACAGCCACTTCATGGCTGATCTGATTCCTCCCCATCGACTGTGCTTCATTCTATAATTGTCAATTGTCATTGCAAGTCACACGCCCACTCGGCGATACAAAGCATGAGCCGAATCCATCCGGTCCAGCTCCGTTCGGACCGGCTCCGACCACCCTACTCTGCTCACCTGCCACTCAGCCGGTCCCCTAGTGCCCTCTCACAAGGGGTTCAGTGACACAGCCCGCCGGCCGCGTCACCGCACCGTCGCCGCCGCCGCCGCCGCCGGCGCCGCTGAATTATAATTTGCCGGCCGGCGGGCCGCCATCGGTCATGCGCGATCACAGCTAGAACGGCGCGGCACATATACCGGCACAACATAATTACACTGATCAATTATGGGAGTCTGTGTGGCGGCGCTGGCGGCGTCGGGCGCCGGTGATCTATCAGAGCCAGCCGACGCTGGCCGTCGCGCCCGGCCGGCCGCTACCTCTGCTACGCACCGCCGCCGCCGCCGGCCGCCCTCCCCGGACAGAAGACACATCGCATGTCCGGCCGAGCTGTCGGTGAGACTGTCTCCGACCGGTGACTGCGATACTGGAACTCTCAAGGTGATATGATGCTGCTGAGCCTCCAGTACCCCAGTTTCCCTACTCGTTCGATGTGATCTGCTATATGGTCGGTGGTCTGTTGTGCGATTACCTGTCGTCGATCTCAGTCGGCGGCACATCAAAGGCCCGCGGTCCGTATCTTCGACACCATCTCTGTGTCAGTGCTCTGTCTGCCGGCGGAGCTGCCGGCCGGAGGTGCCGGGCTGGCTGGGGTCACCACCGGGTCGGACTGCGGTCGGCGGTCGGCGGTCGGGCGGTCGGACGGTCGGGCTGCGGTCGGGGCGGTCCTTGTGGCGCCGGTCCGTCGCCCCACTAGCTCTCCTGGTCGGCGTGCAGCCGCTCCGCCGCCGCCACGGATCAAGGCTAGTGATTAGGGTGAAGGCCGCCGTGTCACAAAGCATCATTAGTGCGTCGATCCCGGTCGGGGGGGGAGGATGAGGGGGGGGGGTGCCGACGGACGGCGGCTCTGAGTTATGGTCGGCGCAGCCCGGGAGCCGCCGCACCGTCACAGCCAACTGGTAATCAATGATGAATAATGCCGACTCAAACGGAACTGCTGCGACGTACCGGTGACCGGCTGCGGAACCTTCAGCAGCAGGAGCTGTGGCTAGTCGGCAGCGTAGCAGCTATCTGCTATAGGGACAGGAGCTGTGACGACCATGGCTGCGGAACATTCAATGCAGAAGCGATGGCGACCGCATCGACGAAATGTTGGGAAGCCACAAGCGAGGCTCATCAGGCACAAGTTGAAGCCATTTACCCGGGCCATGTGCTCAGGCCGGGGTACGCGTATTTTGCTTTACAATCATCCAATGTTTTTTTTTCAAATATAAAGCTATGCGCTCAGCATCTAGTTTTGCAATTAGGATGCATCCGAGTGCACTAAAGTAATCAGAGCGATGCAATTGATATGAATGAAATGGCAATGCTAATACATGAAATGGTGTCGGTCTTAACGCCAATTGATGCATGCACAATGTGCACTGTGTATGCAACTATCTGTGTGCAATGTGTACAAATGCACATTTTGCGCACACATAGCAAGCGTTGCTGCAATCACGTTGTGGGACAATCCTCATTTGCATCTCTTCGAAAATCCACATCGAACACAGAAATGCAAATATTCACACTACATATTCATCCGGTAGCCATCAGCAAATCAATTTTCAATAACAGCATATTTGCATATGTTTATGCACAATAGACTATTCGAACAATGTGCGTGCTACTTTGATTTACGTCAATTCGCAATTTGTCTCATATTTTCTCTAAACCTTCCAGTAACTACTGAACCGTTTCACCGTTTGCAAACCAGCACGCCCGAAGTATCTGCCCGATCATGTAGAGCAGTTCGACAGCTGGGGCTCCACAGCACCTGTCGCCCTCCTCCGTACTCGTCCAGACATCCCCCGTCCTCGCCGCACTGAGAACCCTGTGATGGATGACATTAAAACGTCATCAAATCGGTAACCATTCAAGAATAGCGCTGATGCACTTTTAACGATTTGCGGCCGACGTGGCTCGCCTGATGGGAGACGTGTGGTGTCGGTGGCCACGAGCGTGGCGGGGCCGAGAGACGGGCGGCTGACTGCCTGGGAACACCGCCAGCGCCGCCGGGGACGGGACTGGGACAGGACTGGGACTGGACTGGGACTGGGACAGGATGGATCTGGGACAGGACTGGGACAGGACTGGGACCGGACTGGGACAGGACAATGACAGGACAGGATGGGACTGGGATGGGACAGGTTAAGACTGGAACAGAACAGGATGGGAGGAACGGACCTGACCTGACACAGGACTGGGACAGGACAGGACAAGGAAAATGGGACTGGGATAGGACGGCATTGGGACAGGGTGTGAGTATGTATATGTATCAAACATTTTTGTTTTTGATATTATTTCGTTTATATTTTCACATATTACTTTTTTAATTGTATGTTTATATTACGTCCTAAGCTAATTTGAAGCCAAGCGAACATAATGATATAATATGATAAAAGATTATGATAAAAGAGCAAATAAACATGATCGTAGTTATATTTTTAGAGCTTTAATTGCAGCAGACAAAAAATAATGCTTAGAGATAAGATATATTTGTGTTAATGCCAGGAAAGCATGAGTTGCGCTTATAGTGGCCCCACTTTAAATGAATGGTTACATAACGTCTTTTGAAAGTGTCATGTCCGACTGGAGTGTTGCGTTGCAGGGCCGGAGCTCATTTGGCCACAGTGTAGGGGCGGGCCGGCGGCTGCTAGCCCCGTTTCTAAATGGCCGTGCCATCAGCGAGTGGACCCGTTAGCCGGCCGGGTCGGTCGGAAGTGGCGCCGCCGCTGCCGTGGGAACGGCGCGCATCTCGGCGCTGGCCATCTGGGCCACTGCAATCGGCCGCCGCGCCAGATCGCGCCGATTAGCCCTGATGGACGCCTTCATTACCGGAGACAGCAATGGACCATCTCACAGCAGAACGTTGCAAAATCACGCTATGAGCGGACCGGCGCGGGCTGCGGAGGTCAGCGGTAGCCGCCCGGCCCATTAGGCACGAGCACCCCCGGTCTCCCTGGATCCCTCCCGTGCGCCTCTTACTCCCGCAGCTGCCTGCTGTTTCACCGGGCAGTCGAATGGAGCTCCCCTCAACCACAGCGCTCGTTGACGGCGGCCTCCAGACGGCCGACCGGCGACCGGTCGGCTAATTCAATTAGAGCCGGAGTGATTGACGCGGCGGCGCGCGGCCGCCTGGACCGGTAGGCTGTGCCGCTGTCCCCGAGTGTCCTGCGGCACAGTGCAACCCGCGCGACTCTTGGTGACTGCAGCGCCGCACAGAACGGCAGCTCGGCCGCGCGGGCCAGCGCGGCAGGACGAAAAGGGACGGGATGGGATGGAGCGGGAGGCTGGTGGGTGGTGGGTGGTGGGCGGTGGGCGATAGAATGTTGGTGGTCCTGGGTGGCCGAACGTTGCTGGTGATGTGACATGGCGGCAACGGGCGGGCGGTGGACCGGACGTGGGCAGATAATGGATCGGAGGTGGATTGAAAGTGAGCGGTGGACGGCCCTCGGACCAGAGAGCAGACCTCCGGCAATACCACGATCCATGGGCCAAATCACGACCCTCGGGCGCCCTGGCTGCTGTCCCGCAGCGCGTAGCCGTGACGCTCGGTTCCCACGGACGCGCCGCGGGACCTTGACACTCGCCGGGCGTGCCATTGCGCCAGCGGCGGCGCCCGGCCGCCCCGTGGCGACATTGAACGGCCGGCCGAGCGTGTCGGCGCCGCTGTCCACACGTGCCCGACACCCGCCGAGCGCCCGTTCACGCCCCATCCAGCGGGGCCCGGGCCACGGCAGGCGCGGAGAAATCACGCACGCGTTGCCGTCTTACCAGAGATCACAGCTGTGAACTCGAGTAATGAAGCAGCTCACGCCGAAATCCGCTATGTGGTGTACGTTTTATAATCATCATTATTTCTTTATATCTTTACGATAAACGTCTGAGTTTGCCTAAATGTTTACGTCCGTCCTAAAATTTCAGTAACAATTTAATCACATTCAGTGCAATCGGGAAAGTCGTCCAATAGTCGGTGATCTAGCAGGAGCAGTTTCGCGTTCACTGCCGCCTCGATAGTCGACAATCACGTTTTGTCTTGACGGATGGCTATCTTACCGACCGTCTCACCAGTCCTTCCGCTAGCTGACCATTGCGCTCACCGATCGCACTCGCCGTCCCTTCACACCACCCACAGCTCACTGCAGCAGTCGGGCTGATAAACGGGCGACTAGATTTAGGACCGGCGCCGTCCCCGCTTGGTGGTCGCAGCTATGTTTGAGGCTTATGATGATGTTGCAAACCATAAATCAACAGTGAGCCATGAGCGGGCGGGTGCACACGGCGCCGCGGACTCTGTTACCCATCCACGGCTCGGTGAGCCCTCACCTTGGTGTCAATCATGCTGCTGCCGCACACAGACGACACTCCCATTACCCGCCGCTCCGGCGGCCAGCCAGCCGTTACGTTTAATTTTCGGCCGCCGGTGCCCCGGCCAACTCGCAGCCCGCCGCGGGCGGCGCCGCCGGCTGATGCGTCGCAGGCGCAGAGCGATGAGGTGGCGCGCCGCGCCGGGTCAGCCGCGATCGCCGCGCCCGCGCCACTTCCGCCACAGCCATGTAATCCGAACGCAGCCAGCCAGAGAAAATGGAAAAGCTAAAATAATGGATACGGCGGTAGCGCCACCGAATCGTCGTGATGAATAATGTGAATCGCCAACGTAATGATAGTGTGACGCGGGCGCGAGCGGGCGGCACAGCGAGGTACGGGGCGGAGTCAGCCGGTACAGGGTGGTACAGAAGGTACAGGGTGGTACAGGCTTGTGAATACAGAGCGTTTTGCTCATACAGAGTCTTAAAGAGCTGTGGTAGGCAGCAAAATGCGGTGGAAGGCGGTGGCAAAAGGTAAGAGTGGTGGGTAGAGGTGGGTGGGTGGCGGAGGACGGTGTCAGGCGGTACAGAGCGCAGTTTCACCCACCAGAGACCACCGCCGACCGCTGTTGAACGACTATCTGTGGAGGAGAGGAGGCGAGCAATGGTCGGGCGTTCAGTGCCGACAGCACCATTGTCTGTGAGTGACGCCGAACCAAGGTGTGTGCCCCAGTGGATCGACCTCAGCCCGGGGCGGCCTTCGGTCCGGTAGGCGGTAACCGATGAAGACGTGGCGGCGCCCCCGGGTCGCCACACGCCGCGCCGCCGGCCGGCGCCCTGTGCGCCGCGCATCGTTCATCTCGGGCGCATTTCTGTCAGACGCCGGCTCATTGTTATTCGCTGGGAGTGACCTTCACTTTGAGGATGCCGCCGCGCTGACCGCAGGTTTCCTGTTTGTGAGCGGGACCACCGCGCTGCGGCTGCGCGCCGTAATGGCAGCCGCCGACGGCCGGCGCAGAGACACGGCCTGCCACCGCTGCAGACACGGCCTGCCGCTCTGCACTGTCCGCCGCTCTGCACTGTCCGCCGCTCTGCAGACACGGCCTGCCGCTCTGCAGACACGGCCTGCCGCCGCTGCAGACACGGCCTGCCGCTCTGCACCGTCCGCCGCTCTGCACCGTCCGCCGCTCTGCAGACACGGACGGCCGGCGCAGAGACACGGCCTGCCGCTCTGCAGACACGGCCTGCCGGCGCAGAGACACGGCCTGCCGCTCTGCACCGTCCGCCGCTCTGCAGACACGGACGGCCGCACGAGTTATTGCTGATTGTTTTAGAGGATGCTCCTGTTCATTAACTGGGTGAGCTGGTCCGAAATGAGCCTGCAGTCGGCAGTGTCAGCTGCGCGGCGGTGACGGAGCGGCGGTCGGAAGGAGGCGGCCGCTGCACTCCGCAGCTGCCAGAGTGACCCCGGCGCGGCGGCGGGTCACACTCCCACGGCCGGTCATTGCTGGAGAGGTCACTGCTGTATGGATCACATCACAGGCTGCTGAGGAGGTCACTTCTGTACGGGTCACCGGTACAGAATCATGTCAAACGCCGGGTCAGTGCTTCGGAGTCCCTATGTAGTGCTACTGCTGGGCAGTCAATGCTTGGGGGTCAATTTTGCGGCGTCAATACTTCGGAATCAACCGTCAACTCTATGGAGCCACTGGAAGAAGGGTAATGCGGACTGGAGCATATGACTCTGTTACGATATGGCGTCATTTTGACCTGTCAGTTATAGTATCTTTAATTTTCTTTTTTTCATGAAAACACAAAACTGTGTCGATGCCTTGCATGCATTGTCCAAAGGGAATCCTAAAAAGTCCTGCTTATTGTTTGACCTGACCGGCATCCTTTACATCACAGCAAAGAGGCTATACCACAAATTTACCTACCCGTCCAATGACCCATCCTCCTCTCCTTACGGAAGACCCCACCTAGCTACCTCTGCCCCTCCCCTCCCTCCGATGATCCATCCGACCTCCCGCAGTCTGCGCTACCATCCTGGCGGCGCGCCGGGCCGCGCACCGCTACCTCGCCGGATTTATGAATGAACCTCCGCGCTGGTAATAGGGCCGCCTTAACTGGATTAATTTAGTGAGGATGCCGCAGGCAGACCGCTGCGTCTTTGACAGCCTGCTATCGCGGTCAGCGCCTTCGACCTGCTGAGAGAGAGAGGGGGAGGGGAGAGAGCGGGTGGTGGTGGTGGTGAGTGGAGCGGTAGTGAGATGATCGGAAGGGGGGGGGTGAGGTGATGATTTAGAAGGCTGGTGGGGCATTGAGGTGGTGTGCTGTTTCGACTTTCGATGGGGTGATGGCACGGCGCGGTACGATGGACGATGTTGTGGCGGTGCGATGGTACTGCGGTACGCCAGTACGGCGCGGTACGATGGTACGGCGGTACGCCAGTACGGCGCGGTACGATGGTACGGCGGTACGGAGGTATATACGGTGGTTTATACGCCGGTTCAGCGCGGTGGGGAGCGGCAGGGCAGTCGCCAGTATTCCATCAGACCGGCGCGCGCGGCGGGGCGGCAGGGCGGCAGGGCGCAGTGCTCCAGCAGAGCGGCGCGGGCGGCGGGGCGGTAGCGGCCCGGATGGCCCCCATTTCTCCAGTTCCCCGGACCATGTCCGCCCACTCGTTTACGGCCGACAGTGATTTAACCCTTTTCATTTTCCAGATTGTCTTTTTACGGTCATCGATAAAGCGGGGTGGTGCAGTCGGAGCCGACCGCTGCCGGCGCCGCCGTGACGCGGCGTCACCGCGTGACGTGACGGTAACGAGCGGCCGGCGAACCAGGCCCTATCAGTGACGAGCGCTCAGTTCAGCGCCCCGGCCTGAAGTGATGAGCGCCCAGCGCCCCGACCCTACGGTAACGAGCGGTCAGTGCCCTACGGTAACTAGCGCCCAGCGCCCCGTGCAACGGAAACGAGCCCCCAATACCCCAGCCCTAAAGAAACGAGCGCCAAGTGTTCCAGCCCTACACACCGGGCCAGCGGGCCACATACGCTGCAAGCGCCGAGCGCCCCGGGCCTAAATACCAACTCATGCCATATATGTCACGAGCGCTCAACGTTCCGGCCCTAAACACCATCCCTAGTGGGCCATATGCGACACCAAGCAATAACGCGTCTTTGGGTTCTATATGCATTGCGTAAAGCAGACAGCATACGCTTTCCCCAGTTTCAAAGCTTACAGGATTGGCAACTTTGTTATTTTGAACGTCACTCTTTTCAAAGAAAATGCAACTGATGTATCCCATGCCTCCTCACGAGCGTCTTTTTGCGGTCATCGCAAAGACAGCCTACCTGTTTGCGCCTTTGTCATCACCACAAACCCATCTTCACTGTATTCCACCGGTCCTCTTGTCCTCCACTGTCCTCCTTCCCGTTCCACCGGTCCTCACTCTCCGAAGCCGGCCTTCAGGACTTTTCGGTACTCCACTGCCACAATGCACACAAACTCTAAGAGGATTTTCCAATATTTTCGTCATACAAAGCGACAACAAAAGCGGCGCTGGCGAGCGCCGGCCGTGCGCCGGGTGCGCTCCAGATTACACCAGCTTATGTGTGATGAATACGGCGCATTGGCCGTGTTTGAATTGGTAATCGGATGTCGGGGGCGGCGTCGGCCGCTGCGAGCGGAAACCCGAGCCGGCAGCCGATACAGGAGCATGTCCCGCGACAGACGGAGCCACTGGGAGCCGCCGGAGCCGGGAGCTGATTCTGTGAGCGACCGGAGCCGGGAGAGGAGCCGGGGCTCACGGGCGCGGCACCGCAGAAACCTCGGCAGGCGCGCAGCGGGGCAGACACAATCCGACGGCGACAGACACAGACACAATCCGACAGCGTCACATACAGACATAATGGAACAACGGCACATGCAGGCACAATCCGACAATGTCACGAGCAGACACAATCGGACAGCGGCAGACACAGTCACAGTAATATGCGGTGACTTCTGACCAACAGTCTGAAGTCACATTGTATAACATTGTAACATACCGTGACCAATAGTCAATGATTATGCTACAGCGAGTGTGTAAATGAGCCGTGCGTTATGCATCTGGGTGAATTTACTGTCTATTTTGAGTGCCTATACCTACCCATCAACACATTGTCTCCTCGAGCTAAAATAAAGCCTTCAGTGTCAGTAACAGTTCCGACATTAATCCTAACATTGTCGTAATACTTAGATCCTGGGACCGTGCGAAACGAGTCACCAACCGTTCATAAGTAAAATAATTACTCACTGTGACACCTACAAGTGGTTCGTGAGAGTCGCGTCTATTTTTAGACCTCGTGACTATGTCTGGCAAGAATGCAGCATTCACGGCGGATGCGGTTCGTTGTTAAAGACGTACTGCACGGTAACTGGTCATGGGTGGAACTTTGTATGCTTTTGAGGTCCCATGTGGGACCCCAATGCGAACATTTGGGACCCCAATTGTCATTTTGGGACCCCAATAGTGGAGTCCCCCGAGACGCACCAGCTACTTTACAAACGGAGGTCCGATGTTCATAAAGAAGGTTCTCTGTATAAATAAGAGGCCCCTTGGACAAATCGGAGGCCCTGTTGGACAAATGGGAGGCCCCCTGGACACAAAGGAGGCCCCCTGAACAAGTAGGAGGCCCCCTGAACAAGTAGGAGGCCCCCTGAACAAGTAGGAGGCCCCCCGGAAAACAGGAGGCCTCCTGGACAACTAGGAGGCCCTAGACAAATAGGAGGCCCCATGGACAAATAGGAGGCCCTCTGTACAAATAAGAAGCCCCCTGAACAAATAGGAGGCCCCATGGATAAGTAGGAGGCCCTCTGTACAAATAGGCGGCCCCCTGGAAAAATAGGAGGCCCCCTGGACAAATAGGAGGCCCTAGACCTGGACAAACAGGAAGCCACTTTCACAAAAGGAGGCCCCCTGGACAATTCAAGGAGCCCCCTGGACAAATAGGAGGCCCCTTTCACAAAACGAGGCGGCCCCCTGGACAATTAGGAGGTCCCCTGGACAAATAGGAGGCCCCTGGATAGTTAGGAGGCCCCCTGAACAAGAAGGAGGCCCCCTGGAGGAGGCCCCCTAAAAATAGGAGCCCTCTGGATAAATAGGAGGCCGCTTGGAAAATAAGAGGCTTCTTTAACCAATAGGAGGCCCCCTGGACAAATAGGAGGTCCCCTGAACAAGTAGGAGGCCCGCTGGACAAATAGAAGGCCTCTTGGGCGAATAGGAGGCCCCCTAGAAAATAGCAGGCCCCTTGGACAAATAGGAGGCCCATTGGACAAATAGGAGGCCCCCGGGACAAATAGGAGGCCCCCTGTACAAATAGGGGCCTCTTGAACAAATAGGAGGCCCCATGGACAAGTAGAAGCTAGAGGCCCTCTGTACGAATAGGAGGCCCCCTGGACAAATAGAAGGCTCCCTTAATAAAAAGGAGGCCCTTCAAAAAAGGAGGCCCCCGGACAAGTAGGAGACCCCTGCACAAATATGAGACCCCTGGTCGAATAGAAGACTCCTGAATAAATAGGAGGCCCCTGGACAAATAGGAGGCCCCTGAACACGTAGGAGGCCCCCTGGATAAAGAGGAAGCCCCCCCGGAAAATAGAAGCCCCCTGGATAAATAGGGGACCTTCTGGACAAACAGGAGGCCTTCTGGACAAACAGGAGGCCTTCTGGACAAACAGGAGGCCCCCTAGACGAATAGGAGGCCCCTTGGACAAATAGGAGGCGCCATTAACCAATAGGAGGCCCCCTAGACAAATAGGAGGCCCTCTGTAACAGTAGGAGGCCCTCTGTACGTACGTACAAATAGAAGACCGGCGCTCGACCTGTAGAAGCTTAGCTGTATGTACAAAAAGAAGGCTCTCTGTGCAAGTAGTCGAAGTAGTAGGCAGGCTCTCGGTACTGTACCTACACATAAGAGGCCCCCTGGGCAACTTAGATGCTACACAAATCGGAGGTCACCTATAAAAAAGCAGGACTCTGTTGGAATACCTGTTTGAATAAATTGTTTTCCTGATTTCAAATTATTTAATCCTCTCCCGCACATAGAGGGGGGGGGCAGTGATTGCCACCCCCCCCCCCCCCCCAGGTAGTTTTTCTGTTCTGCACTCAACATTTTGATTGCTCTAATTCCTTTCTTAGTGTCCACTGAAAATTTCAAGTTTCTGTGGTTCTTGGTTTCGGAGATGTGACCTTATGCTTCAGGTGATGTCATAACCCAAATGACAAATACCCAATATCTTGCGTTGGCTATGAGTCTTGTGAGCTTTTGACACCTTGATTGCGGCCTTTTTTGCCAGTCTTACCTCCCACGTATCATGGAACATGTTGTTCGATGATGTAGAGATGCCAGGGTTAGGGTCAAGGTCAGCCTAGGTCATCTAAAAATATTGCGTTTTAGGCAAGCTGAATTTATTTCGTGAAGTTTCTTTGACTGTATTTTTTTGGTAAAAGCTTCTCAGTTCATGATCTCATGCTATATAGGGACACATTCACAATCGGTGCACACATCAGTATACACACAGACACACACAGACATACAAACACATATCATTGACCTTGACCTAACTTGACCTGAAATGACCACAGCCAGCAAAAACCTAGTCGGATAGTGTGACAAAGAGGTTCTAGCTGGCTTGGCACCACAATTCGGCAGCGTCATCGGTATATGATGAGCAGCGCAGGTGATATTCCAACGGGCAACGGTGACCCCAAACAGCAACATTCTTTAGTTTGACCTGACCTGGAAGGTCAATGACTGACCTGATGAGGTAAAATTTGATATCATTGGGTTCGTCTCTTCCCAAAGAATCTGTTGCTCTTGACCGCGAAGCTTAAAATCTTGCAAGAAAAATTGTGGTGATGTCGAATAAAATACCAACACAAGCAGCGGGCCAACCCACCATATACCGATGACGCTGCCGTATTAGTGCCAAGCCAGCTAGAACAGCTCTTTGTCACACTATCCGACTTATTTGCTGGCTGTGGTCATTTCACGTCAAGCTAGGTCAAGGTCAATGATATGTGTTTGTATGTCTGTGTACTCGTATGTCTGTGTATGTAGGGGAAAGCGGGGTAAGACGGGCACCTTAACTTTGGAGCCATTTTTCGGCCGGTTAGAAACATCATAGGAAAGGGAAACTGAGTGAAAACGTTTTTTAGACATTTTACTTCCATTCGCCAGAAGATGAGACTTAGACCTGATTCAACAAATAACCTGCAGCTATTTTTGCAAAACCTTGCTAAAACCCCTCTTACCCCACACCATGGGGTAAGACGGTCACATGGGTAGGGCAAGATGGCCAGCTTCTTTCACCGACCAGCACAGCTCGCAACAAATGCCCGAGATTAGCCGCATTGATACAGTCGCTCGTTGGTCTCAAGTGCTTCGGAAATGGCAGTATACGAGATTTGTGCGGAAGGCGTATGTTCGTACATAGGCCCTAGTTCAGAAGGCATGTAGAACCGTTTTTCACATTCATTATTCGAGAATAAACTGTGCCGAAGGAATATTGCTAACATGTCTGTGACTTATGAGCATCGGAATCGAACATATTCTTATTAGAAATGCTTCTTTTTTTCCTACACCAACAAAAATATTTTCACCATTACAGACCCATTGGATTCATAGTTGCCCGTCTTACCCCTAACTCAATGTCAGAAGTTCTACACAATTTTTCTCTGTGGACAATTTGATGCAGACAAAGCAAATCCGCGGTAAATGAACACTGGTGGCATATGAGTGTACCACAAGTGATTGCGAGTTTTTAACTCTATAGTGCTGCACACAAAAGCTTGAAAAATACATTATGGATGCTTTCAATGAAATGAGTGTTTTAAGGAAATCAAAATAAAAGATTATCGACTGAACACAAATTCGCCAGACTTCAATGGTGGTGTGTAGTGGGAAAGGCAATTCTGGTCCTAATTTTTCTCGCTCGTAGCGCTATTGGTTTGGTCTGCAGAAGGGGTGCCCGTCTTACCTACCCTGACCGTCTTACCCCACTTTCCCCTACTGATGTGTGCACAGATTGGTTTGTGTGTCCCTGACTATTACATGAGATCATGAACTGAGAAGCTTTTACTAAACATGCAGTCAAAGAAACTTCACGAAAAGTAAAATCAGCTTGCCTAAAACGCAACAATTTTAGATGACCTAGGTTGACCTTGACCCTGACCCTGACATCTGTACCTACATCGCAGAACAACATGTTCAATGATAGGTGGGAGGTAGGACTGGCAAAAAAAAAAAACGAAATCAGGCTGTCAAAAGCTCACAAGGCCCATAGCCAACGCAAGATATTGGGTATTCGTCATTTAGGGCATGACATGACCTGAAGAACAAGGTCATATCTCCAAACCCAAAAGCCACAGAAACTTGAAATTTTCAATGGACGCTGAGAAAAGATAGAAAAGCAGCTATACAAAAAATCAGGTTTCTAGTTTTTAAAATGTTCAGTGTAGAGCAGAAAAACTAACTTGGGGGGGGGGGGTGGCAACCCTCACCCCAGGTGCGGGCGAGGGTTAACCCTCACACTTTCTGGGGTCGGTTAGATTCCTTGCGCAATGCTGTGCCGTTAAATTCTTGTTTTATAACAAAGGCATTTTGTTTTATTGTCGAAAGTGAAAAAGCCAGAAATTTTCGTCGATTTCGGACGCCACGGGGAAATTTACATACAATGTCACCCTGCTGGCCTGGAACCACCAGTAGGGTCAGGTGTACCTACCATTTACATATATAAAAATCAAAACGTCCGTATGTATGTATGTATGTATGTATGTATGTATGTATGTATGTGACGCGTCAGTCACGCTTGGCGGGCTATTGCTCCGGAACGGTGCGGGCTACGGGGGTGAAATTTTCGACGTAAGTCGGACGCGTGCATCTGTTTGTCGTATTAAATTTTGGTGGGGGTGGGTTCGGTGGTTTGCACGTGGCGGGCGCATCTTTGCGGGATTTTGGGCCGCGGCCGGCGCCGATCAGAGAGCACGCGCCTTAGGCTCAGTTTCTTCGCTGCAAAACTGAGGGAAATCAGAGCCGGCAGGTCACTGACCTTTGGCAATGAATACCGGAACAGAGCACCGCCGGCCAGGAGGAGACGCCAAATTTATTCTGGCAATAACTCGGCCGCCACTGGGCCGATTTTAATGAAAATTGATTTATTACGCTGCGCGTAATGCTGTCCCTCTAGTTTCTTTATTAATATTAAAAAATTACATCATGTCATCCGAGCTGTGACGAAAAATATGTGACCTAAATCCGATGAGAAAACTGGATTTGGGGGTACCCTGGGTTTGGCTTCTGAGCCTCTGGTCCCCCAGTGAAAATTTCTTAGAGGAGGCCCTGGCGTGGTTCGTAAATTACCGCTTCCAATGGAGGCCCCTAATTGCTTGGAGGCCCCCACTAAATGGAGGCCCCTTGGACGTTTGGGACCCCAATGGTAATGTCAAAGTTTCACCCATGTAACTGGTCATTAATCCCAGACGCCCATAAGTTCGCCCGGCGTGAAACATAAAGCCGCAAACAATGCAAACGGCCTCTTCTGACTGCCCCCGGTGACCTGAGCACCTTACCTGAGTCTGTGGTCTGTCGGTCTGTCTGTCTGTCTGTCTGTCTGTCTGTCTGTCTGTTTGTCTGTCTGTCTGTCTGTCTGTTGTCTGTCTGTCTGTCTGTCTGTCTGTCTGTCTGTCTGTCTGTCTGTCTGTCTGTCTGTCTGTCTGTCTGTCTGTCTGTCTGTCTGTCCGTCTGTCGGTCGGTCGGTCTTCAGAGAGTTTGTACGTTAGGTGTGAATTTGCCTGTCTCCATGTTATCGGCGTAGCCTGTCTGTCTGCCTGTGTGTCTTTGTGTGTGTGTTTCTATGTTTTTGTGTATTTCTGTCTGCGTGTGCAGTGTTTGTACGTGCCCGCGAGCCGTTGTTTGCCGTGGCTCGGCGCCGTGGACACATTGTCGGAGGTGTCCGGCCGGTCTGATTGATGGCGACTGACCGCATTGTGTCCGACGGGCCACCGGCGACCTCCGATCGGTCACCAATCGGTCACCCATCGGTCAGTGTCGGTCAGAGCGCGCCTCTCGCGCCGACCCCGCCTTTGTGTCGGCGGACGGCGGCGAGCGGCGGCCGGCGGAGGCGTCACGGGCCATCGGCGAGTCGACGGGGGGCGCCTCTCGCCACCTCGGCAACCCACCGGCCACATCACCCATCGCCACCCACCCCACCCACATCGGTGCGTCGACGGGGGCGCCTCTCGCCACTTCGGCAACCCACGGCCACCGCCACTCCCCCACCACCACCTCACCCGTCCCCACCCACCCCACCCACATCGGCGGGTCGAGGGGGGAGGGCGCCTCTCGCCACTTCCCCGCTTCCACCCCACCCATATCGTCAGGTGCACCATTCGGCCACTCTCCATTCGAATACCACCTTAGCCGCTGCTCAAGATCCCAGAAAGGTATCTCTTTCTTTGAGGCAACAACAATATCTGTCACCAGTGAATACGCGTGTTCTTAACCCTCGCCGGCACAGGGGGGTTGATGCAACCCCCCCCCCCTAAGGTTTTTCGCGAATAACTCGCGTAAAAAGCGGTCGATCGCGACGAAACTTTCAGTACCCTCGCATTGATCAATTTTACACCTACCCTGAAAATTTCATGACCCTGACCCAAATGACCTTTGACCTGTGACCTCTTTTCCGAGACCATGTTTGGCCGGAATCGCGATTCGGCGTATGTCGGCTAACATTAGCCACGCGTTTGCAAGCTTTTTGTGGTTTCAAACGTTCAAACATGTGATTTGATGTCGCTCCCATACATTAGGGTGGGTGTCAAGGTCACCTGAAGGTCAGGTCAGGTCATTGACCTTTGGTGACCTCGGGTGACCTCGGTTTTTCGAGTTTTACATGTTTCTAGGCTAGTTTTTGGAGCTGAATTAGAATTTGGCAACCATTTGAACATTTACGAGTAGATTTGGTGCCGTCGTAACATGTTACGAAGCTGTCAGAGGCGGTTGACACGTATTACGAATACCCGTCACAACCCCTACCGGTTGACCTGACCTGACCTGACCCGACCTAGTCTAAATGCTTAAAGACATCATCTCTGATCAAAACTAACACGATATTCGTGATCAGCACCCTGGAAAACCACACAGCAGCCACAATTTACGACTTTCTAACAGGTCCCGATTTTCCCGGTTTTCGGGTCATTGACCTGACCTGGAAGGTCACCCGATGACCTAGGACCTTAAAGTTGGGTATCATCGGCTTCGTCTCGTGACGGGCAACACGCTCGTTTTTTCCGCGAAGCTCTAGCTTGATCAGGGGCCAAACGCGAGGGGGGGTCGTACCCCCCCCTTGTGCCGTCGAAGGACGCAAAATGGCCTGTGCCGGCGAGGGTTAAACGGCCTTCTGATTTCAAGGATCTCAGCACGTCATGTCCGTCCTGTGATAGCGCCAATCTCACAGCAGTTTCTTTTAGCGCGTGAACACAACTGCCCCATCATGTCGCTGGCGGCGCCGTCTGTAATTATTGCAGCGACAAGCGGCTTTCCGTGTTCGAGAACATTACTGCAGCCGTGCTAAAGTCAACATTTTAATTACAGAGCAGCGGCTCATCACATTAGTTTTGTGTCGGCCGCTCGACAGCGCAGTGTCTCGTGTAAGAGGGACGGAAGGAGTGCGATTGTGGCTGAGGTGACAGAGGCCAGCAGCAGCAGCAGCAGCAGAAGTAGCAGCAGTGACGGCAGCAGCAACAGTAGCAGCAGTAGCAGTGGAGGCAGCAGCAGCCTGCGTGGTGTCAGTGTGGTCACTGTGACTGAGGTAGTGTTAGTGCCGAAACTGTCACTGTGTGCCATGTCACAAGTGATTCTGCCAGCGCCGCTGCCCCTGCAGGCCTGTCGGTGTCACTGCAGTCGAGCTATGGATACAGAGAGACCGCTCCCAGCTGTATACATGATTCGCTCCCAGGTTCTGACGTCCATCAGACGCTCCCTAGACCGCCACGCCGGCGCGACGAGCCCAGCTCGAGAAGTGAAACATTCGCACTGACTTATTGTTCCGGGGCCTGACGCCATAAAATATGGTGCAGCGCGGCAAATGACAATTTAATGGCGATGACCGAGCGGGCTAAACTGCAGGGTTGGACCGCGCCGTAATGAGATATTCCTAAGCCAAAATTAAAAAGCGTGATGGGAAGAGAAGAGATTTTAGCATAAGGACGTGGCACATGCAAGGTCTAGATTATCCTTTGGAGCGAGAACATCAGCGGTGGCCTGGCAGCGGCCGGTCGGCGGCTCCCATTCATTCAGTGGCGGCGGCCCGCCCGCTGTGGATTCCTTTGGTCCCGGCGCTCATTGTCTCTACAGAACAGCCTTTGACGGTGTCCAGCCTGTCAGGAGAATTGTAATGCATAATCTATACCGCTATTCTTTGGGCGAGTTCCATAACCGATGGTATCAGCACAATAGGCCGTTTTGAACGCCAGACGTGTAATGAATTGGTGCCGAAATGGTCACATCCATGTCATAGGAAACCAGCCCTCTTCATTTAGCTGCGCGTCGTTTATTCACGGTTAGCTGCACTTTGTTTTTATATGTAGCTACATTTGTGATAAACGTAAAGCACATAAGTACAGTGTACGAGTGGTGGGAGCATGGTTAAATCAGACAAACCCCTTTGACGGATATTTGCAGATAACGTTATGTCATGACACACTAAAACTCACATGTTCACACATGTTTTGAACCACTTATCAACCAGGCACAAATGTAATACCGGCAAGCATAGCATACACAAGAACTCTACTCAACAGCACGATACGATCCGACCATTTTCCCATGCTCAGCTGCTCCAGCTTCGATGCATCGGCGTTCGCTATTCAGTGTTACTGTCGGTGATTTTAGAACGGTAAGAAATGCGCCCCGTTGACGGCATGATCTATATGCAGCGACCTGACCCGCCCCCGAAAAATTAGAAGTTCATTATTTTCTTTTCGGACGTTATTATGGATATTATCCTGATTTTCGGCCTCATTATCTGTTTACACAGGTATAAGTGGTGTAATTTGGTCACTCGGCGGCCGGTCGGCGGCCGGCGGCCATCGTACACCACCGATCTGCCGGCATTATACGGGGTCTGGTGACCGGGTGCCGTGTCGGGTCGGGTAACACAGTCGGTGCTCCGATAGCACACGCGCCGGATGCGGAGCGCCGGGCCGGCCGGCCGGGCCGGGCCGATCGACCCCGGCGGCTCTGCACGGGTCGCGCGGCCGTAGGCGGTGGCGGAGCCGGTGTCGTATTGACACAGGCCTGATGACGCGCGGGACGGGAGGGAGCGCCTCTTCCCCATCGCCAGGAAGACAGCGGGGACGCGCCGCGGAGCGGGGAAGCTCGGCTGACGCAGGCCGGATGCTGCCTGGCAAATGGTGGCGGCGCAATGCGACATTGCGACACTGCGGCCCGAGCCGGGCGGCTCTGTGACTCGCTTGGGCCGTGGTTACCGGCGCGTCCCGTTTCAGGCCGCCCCGCCGAGCGTGACAGCTCCGGCGGCGCTGTGCGCGCCCGCAGCTGCGGTAGCGCCGGTAATGTGCACCTGTGGACGGCCGGCCGGCGAGTCGCCAGCTCGCGCGCCACCATTACACGCTTGCCATTAATCTGAGCTGATAAATGGCGGCCCGATCGCGACGCGAACTCCCGGCCAGTACAAGTGAAAAATCCATTAATCGTTGCCATCCGGCCAACCATTTGAGTCTCCAAGAGCAACCGGAGCACGGCGGCAGTTCGGTCACATGAGTCGGGCTCGGTCCGGTGCGCGGTGCCGACAGAGCCGGTCTGGAAAACGGTCACACTGCTTGCTGCTTGCTACCGACCCGGGGAGGCAGACATCCGTGGAGCAGAAGCGCTTATTGGGGTCCCTGATGTAGGAATCTATAATACTGCAGTACTCAACTGCAGTACCCAACCAAAAGATTTAGGCTCACTTTGAGGAAACCTATAAGGCAGGTGTGGGCATCGGTAAAAACAGCTGAAGTAAAAAAAAAAAGAAAAATAAAGCAGTCAGACTTTCTGACGCTGACTATATATATAGACATAATTCTTTGAAGGAGGTGGCTACTCATGGAGCCGATATACAAATACCTTCAGGGAGAGTCGAGTCAATGCTATAAAGCTTGATCTTCCAATCAGCAGAGAGCATACCGACCAACTCTGCAGAGGACTAACTCAGTCAGGGATAAAAAGCACGACAGTCAGTGGGGAAAATGCAAAGAGGCAATGAATGACCATGCGAAGAATGAAACATGACATCCAACAGTGAGGATGTTAATAAAATCAGTAGACGAAAGAGCATGCTTGTGAAACAGCTGTCGGAGTCTTTAAAATTCTTCTCTCATGCGACTGCCGACTATGCAACTGTTGAAACACCGAAAAATGAAAGGTGAGGAGGTGAGGTGCTGCTAACTCCTATTGTTCTCCCGTTTCACTGGCGTTTTTACCTGTCAGCGTCAGTGCTCGTGACTTGGTGCCATTTTTCCTCCTCAGCTCTGTGCGCTCTGTGCGATATCCCAGCTGACGCTCCGTTGTATGGACGCTGAAGACGGCTGGGTCTTATTCCTACATGCTATTCCGTGAGCGCCCTGCGGCATACAGAGTGGCATGCATGCCATATGATGCACATTGCACAATGTCAATGCGCATAGTTCATGTTTCATATTTCGTATTTGTCTAATTCAAAAAAATACAAATTTATTTAGAAAATTTCAAACATTGCGGGCGAATGGGTTGGCAACAGGTCTTGTTGTGATCGAATTCATGGAAGGTTGAATTTTGCCTGCACACTTCAACATTGACTGAGAGCGGAAATGAACCTGTATCGCGAGTATCCTCACGCAGTGCTACTAACTCTATGCGCAATAACACCTGGGAGGAAAACGTCCGTGAAACAGCAGCGCGCACACGCATAACCGCCGAGCAGCCCACTTTTCCCTCGTAAATCCGGCCAGTGGAACGCCTGTTCCGCCTGCGGTGCCGAAATTTGCGGCGGCTTACCGCGCGCCCTGCCCCGGTGCACGTATGTGCGTCAGTGCCCGGGGGCCGCTGAACGGCCGGGTTTCCCGTCAGTCCCAGGGAGTGGCGCCGCTGACTGAGCCGTGCGGTGGCCGTGGCGAGCCCAGTCACCACCGTGGGTACGGCGGTCTTCACTTCTCAGTGCAGCGACTCACCCACACCGCCACCCCAGCATACCGCCTCAGATCCGCGTCACCTCTGAGTCACCGTATGGCCCCAGTTCTGCACCACCATCACCCCCGTGCTCCATCCCATCACCCAATACTGTCCCACCGCCGACTCACTACCCAGCGCCCCAGCCCTGTCCCATCACCGTAACACCAGCGCCCGCCCCAGCCCTGTCCCATCACCGTAACACCAGCGCCCGCCCCAGCCCTGTCCCCTCACCGTAACACCAGCGCCCGCCCCAGCCCTGTCCCGCCATCGCCTGAGGCCCTGAGAGCCACGTCCCACTGACCAAGATTAAATGAGCAAAAAAATGTGAACGAATTTTCTTATATCTTAGCATTATAATCTCTTTTAATCCGTTCTTATCCTGCTCAGGTATCCCCTGTCAGTGTCGCGCTCTGTCGCCCGTTACCGCCCCACCTCTGACCCGCCTCTGACCCACTGTCGCCCTGTCCGTCACCCCACTCACGTCCCGCTGCCGTCCCGCTGCCTCACTCAGCCGGCGACACTGCACCGGGCCGATCTTTCCCGTCCAATTAGGCCAATTGAGAGCCACGTGCCGCCCATAATGGATTCATTACCCGGTGGAGGCCGGCTGAAATTGCGGTTGTTTCTTATCGCCGGGGATAATCTGGTGGGAGCGCCGCCGACCGGCGCGGGGTGTCGATAGTGCAGCGGTCGGGTGTGAGGGAGCGGACCGATAGCGAGCCCGTCACCGCCGCTCAGCGCCCCACACACAGCGCCGTGGTAAATTAGGCTAATACACTGCACCAAATTAGGCTACATTGACATATGCTTACAGTGATGAAAGATAAGCGAATGGTCAAAAGATCAATCCGAATTATTGACTATTGAGTGATTGAAAAAAGATGAATTTGCCAATTGTTTCTGAGTCGTTGCGGTGGGAACGATGGCCTACTCTTTCTGTCATGCATATAAGTGCACACACCAATGCACAGAGTGCGTGAAAGTGTCTGAGAGACTGAATGATTGTGAAGGACGGTGACTGAGGGACTGACTGTGGCTGACAGACTGACTGGCTGACTGACTGACTGTGACTGATGCACTGATCGCCGGTCGCCGCCGCCGCCGTGTGACCGGCCCTCTGAGCGCGAGGTCGCCGTGCGCCCGCCGTGGTCCGTCCGCCTCCCACGTGTGGCTGAAATCCAGCCGCCGCTAACCACTACCCCGAGCCGCTTGGACCGCACTCACAGTGAGACGGAATGCCAGGTCTGGAAGCGCTGGACACAGGGAATGTCACTGTCACCAAGAGGCGCCGTGTATGGTGTGAAATAATGGACAACGAGTAGGTAAAGCGCCGTCACCAAACGTCGCTGTGACTAAAATAACTAGAAAACGACCAGGACACCGCCATGAAAACGGTGACGACGTCATGTATGGTCTGTAATAGCTGCGGATATGGACTGCCTCCAAGGAGCTTTGTGTCCTCTAAGTTCGTCACGGTTTGGGTGAATTGGGTAGATACTGTGGTTGAGTAATGTAGGTACTAAATCGATATCTAGCATCGCAAGCTTTACCTACATATCATTTGTTTCTAAGCATGCAACTCGGCTTCAAGATGTTAATAATTATGTTTCAAAAAACAAGACATAAAACATCATTCGTGTTGATTCGGTCGTCTTCCTACAGAACGATACTTAGTTTAAACGCAGATGATCGGTCATTGATGGTCGGTTTCGCTTCAAATATGTGTAAAGATTCTAAAATTCGTAAATTGAAGTTTGAGCGTTTTTGATCTATGATTTTGAAATCGTCTATACTGAAGGGGGTGTCACATGCCAAAGAATGATCCCGTACAGACGATGCTACTGGACTGGATAAGAGTTCGCCCGTTCTGTGTGACCTACCCTTGTGTTGACAAACTCTGCTGTGGAGCCTAACATAGGTAGAACCTATGTAAGATCCTTCACACGAAGGACAACTGAACTTATAAACTACAGCAGATCGACACATTTTAGGGATAGAGTCCTTGAACTTGAACAGAGATCCAATAGTGAAGTTGTTTCTGAGAATGAATCGCGGGCTTAGATATGGGTAGTACTTTTGTAGGAGAGCGCTTATTTCATTTTTGAGCTTAATTGAGCGTTTTCCGAAAAACGGCAAAGTGAAAAAGCTTTCGAGTTTTTCAACCTGTGGTTGATTTGTGATAGTAATGAACCTTCTGTTGAGAAACTTGGCAATGGCGGCATCTACCAACGACCTTGGGTAACCGTTATCCAAGAAAAAACCTGTCAGGGATCTTGGCATCGACTGCTTGTATATTTATGTCAGCATGTAATTATGTTTCCTATCTCAATATAGACGGTACATAATGATCGCTCTGTCCTGCACCATTCGGCTATGCCCGCACCCCCACCCCATCAGAGCGCACCCTCCCCTCCCTCGGGGCCCGGCGCCGGCAGCGACGGCTACTGGCCATCTGTCAATACGGCCGTTCAATGTGTATAAACGGTCCGTACCGAGTACAAATGGTGCCGCAATGGCCATCAAACATGCAGCCAGGCGAGGTCGGGCGCTGGGCGGTGGGGGCGAGCGTCCGCCTGACCGCTCGCGCTGAAATGCTGACAGACCCTGCGCACTGCACAGTGAGCACAACCGGCAAACGACGTAGCGCACCGGACGCCATACCCGCAGGCACCCAGCATACGAGTACAGACACCCTACTGCAGCATGCGTCCATGATAACGACAGTCACATGCGGAGACTCTTTCAGCGCAAGCGCGCACCGCTTCATAACAGTGATTCCATGCTGATGACATAGATACCTACCTACCTGGCGCAGGGAAGGATAGGCATTACGTTTGAAGCTGCTGCGCGCCGGAAACTATTGTCACGGCTGGCAGTGTCGGTTTTATGTGACGCACATTCATAATTCACAGCAGGCCAGTAAAGTAAAACCACGAAATGTGTAAATTATGAGAGTGGCATTCGTGGCGGTCGGCGCGGCGCGGCGGCCGGAGCCGGCGCGCCGCTGTCGGCACCCCGTCTGAATGGCCGCTAATTACACAGTGCACGGGATGTGAGCCGCGCTCGGCCGACTGCAAACGGCTTCGAGCCAACCTGCTGCGGCCCAACGGCCTGGTGCGTACCCGGGTACGGCACCGGGGCGGGGGGACGGGTCCGAGCCGCCGGCCAGCCAGCACAAAGAGCAAGGGCCCACCACTGCAAATGCAGATGCAGAGCCATACGAGCTTCACATGAAAAATGCCGCTATTCAAGTATGTGACAAGTTCCGCTGATGTTAGATATTTGCGTGCTATATTGCAACGTAACCGAATATCGAAATGTTGCCAAAGACTCAGAAAACGTTTCGATGCCATGGATGAGCGATCGGACAAACTGACTGAAACTTTGGCCGCCGCGCAGACGGTCAACTGATATGGGAGCTGGTGATCGATATGGATTTGGTCATTGATTAGGAAATAGTGTCCTGTACGGCCATTGATGGCTGTTGATGGCTGTCAAGGGAATCTTGCAGACACGTGAAGTGAAGTGGCCAACCACTTCTGTCAGCTCGCCTCCTGCGGCCAGACTCTTACAGTCAGCACTGTCGCACAGTTCTGAGTCCTGCGGTCAGCTGCTGCCGCGAACTCGGCTGTAGCACGCACCCTGATGGAGTTTTAACGACGTAAGCTGTAGCCAAGTGAAATTACCTCTGGCGAGACAGGGACACCGGCAGCCGATCCGTGGCAGGGACCCGGCCGCAGACGCAGCCGACCGGCTAATGTACCGTGCCGTGAATCCGAGCCTGTTGGGCCGGCCGACTACATAATGTGCCGAGCTGTGAGTCCGAGCCTGTTGGACCTACCAGCTAATGTGCCGTGCCGTGAGTCCGAGCCTGTTGGGCCACCGGCCGACTACATTATGTGTCGTGCTGTGAGTCTGAGCAAGGCACCTGGCACGCTGCTGCTGGGCCGTGACATCCCCCTCCTAATTCTGCCCCCGAAAACTAACGGCAAAAACACAAACAACGAACTCAAAACTAGTTATGTAGGGAGGCCGGGGCAAAGCGGCCACCCTTACGTTTCTTACGATGTCGACGCTTGATTGTTTAACTTTGAAGGATTATCTTTATGCCAATGTGATCCCGGCTTTTATTTTAACCCCATTTTATTTTTAAAGGTGTTCACATATAGGAGATATCGGCAAAACTTTAAACCTTTGCACATTGACCGCTTTGTCCCAGACCGCGCGGCAAAGCGGTTACCTGCGACTTCCTTACCTCAATGTGATGTGAGATACAGGATAGTTGACTCAGGTAAGAATACAGCTTTTGATGGTAAAAGGTTTAAAAGAGGATGAATGTTTATTTTGCCATCGTTCACCTGTAGGTAAACATTCAAGGACATTCATGGAAAAACATTGAATTGCATTATTTGGGTACCTAGCTTATGTAATCAAAATGTGGCCGAGATGAACGCATGACGATACATTTCAACATCAATAACGTTTGCTGTCCAAGCGGAACCAATTTACGGAATAAAGAGCTGTTCACTCTGCTCCGTCAACTTTGTCCCGCGTATCCCACCTGAGACTAATCATCTTCCAGCTCTGTTAGCAGCGCGGCAAAACGCATTAAAATTGGCAGATCATATTTGCGATATCCACTGAATGCAGGAATGCGAACACTTTAATAAATTTCCAAACGGCTATGAAATATTACAGTATTTAAAAAGCGTTAGAATATTGGGATACAAATAATAACCTGGGAAAATCTATACCGGCTTTTCGTCTGTAACGGGAAAATGACAATGGGTCGGAAACTCTGATCTAGCTCGTTCGAACGACCGCGAGAAGAAGCATAATTGGCAATCATAAACTGGAGCTGACGTCAGTTGTGCTTTGCCCCGGTCTCCCCTACCTGCTCGATAGGTACCGCATCGGCGACAGTTTTATTAATTTCAATAAATGAAATTAAAAAACATGATTTGACGACGATAAAGAACAAAAAAAAACTTACTTTTAAACAAATGAAGATCAGAAGCTACAAAACCCGATTTCATAGAACAATGAAAAGTTCGCACGTAAGCTGGTAATGCTTTATTTGAATGATGTGTGTACATTTGCGCTGAAGAAGAGTACATACCGAGCCGTTTGATTGTTTGTCATGACTTTTATGGGTAGAAAAGCACATCTTCATATGTACTGACCACCGCTTCATCCTGGCATCAGATATTTTCCAGCGATGTGTTCGTTCCGTTCATAAATCACAAGGTATAGGCGACCAACTATTGGCTCTCAGTACCTACTTTTATCCTACCGGAAACAGTGCTAATTCCGTTTGAATAACGAAAGCTTTAGGTATTTTAGGTAGGATTGTAGGCACCTAGGTCTATCTGTTGCAAAAAGACATTGATGGATAAAAAGTTGATTTAAAAAAAATGATCACGAAATTGATTTTTATAAGACATTTAAATGTCATGTAAGTAAGGCGTAGAAAGTTTCGTCTTTATTTCATTTGATTATGGTTTTTGTATCAACTATCAATGCTGTCACAATTCCGGTCTGGGACCTCTTTGAGAACGGACCACCGCCACCGGTATCCAGTACTCGTCTGGTGATAAATCAGCCAGAGCTGCCGAAGCTCCTCCTCTGGTAGCTCCTCAGACCTACAAACGGAATCGACGGCTGACCAACCAATAGCCAATGGGGATGGACTCATAATGCAGCTCTGCAGCTCAGCCCTGCCACTGTGCAGCAGCCAATCGGGCGTATTTGGCAGCGCGGTGCCATTAGTTTGTCGGTGACGGGTCGGTCGGTCGGCGGCCCCGGGCGGCGCGGCGGTCGGCTCCAGGGCACCCACGGCACTGCCATGTTTGTCTGTAGTTCGGCCACCCACCGCTAGATGGCAGGAGCTGCCGCATCGGTCCGCCGCGGCCGGCCGCAATGAATGGCGAGCTGTCCATTCATCCATCGGAGCGGATTAATAATCGGCGCGGTATAGTAGCCGATCACTGAATATATGACCGGGTGCCCATAGCTGACTGACAGCCTCATAGGCGGCTCAGGTGTTTATGGTTGGTTGGGGAGACGGTAAGGGCGATATCAGCACGCGCAGTCACCGTTCTGGCCGAGCCAAATTTATGAAATCACGGCTCACTATTTTAAACTATGGATTTTTAAGGGTACCTATGTTGAGCCGTATCCAGGAGCCTACCACTAAGCGAAACAAATAGGTAATCTGTAGGTATAGGTATATCAAATGAATGCGTAGTTAGGAAACCTATGGCTCGTTTGTATACCTACCTATGGTTCGTTTTTTTTTTTCAGTTCGACCGCAATGACATGGTTCGCAGCTCCGGGCAACACTGTCGACTCTGACCGACTCCGACTCCGATTCCACCTCCACATCTCTAGCAGGTCTACGGAGTCGATTAATTTTTTATATAGCTTCGACTCCGACTCCAACTCCGGCTTCCAAAATCGACTCCGACTCCGGCCAGAACTGTCAACTCCGACCAACTCCCACTCCGACTCCAAGACTCCGCAGCCCTGCTAAATTCACTGTTCACTGTTCATGGAACCGTAAATGTCGTCAATACCTCCCGACCGTTGACGCAGTCTCATTTTTATATTTTCTTTGGGTACCTGAATGATAAGCCGTTTTCACGACGGGTTGTCTGGCGAATGCATTAGCCGTTTTCACGACGGGTTGTACGGCGAATGCACCTGATTTGACCAAATCTGCACCTAATCTCTTTTACAGCAAATATCTTTATTTTATGAATTTATTTCAGTGGGATAATGCTCTCTGATAATATGACAAAGCAGGCACATAAGCAGTCAGAGGCGGATCCAGCTCAGAGTTTTTTTTGGGGGGGGGGGGCAAACCACCATAACAATTTATCGATTCTTTCCATGCATCGTCCATAGGCGTAATGTTAAAAATATGCCGTTTGGGGGGGGCAAATGCCCATTTTGCCCCCCCCCTGGATCCGCCACTGTAAGCAGTTAGTGCAATTCTAGCTGATAGCTACTAAGAGACGCACTGAACCTGATTTGACCAAATCTGCACCTGATCTGTACCAGATGTGTAGGTAGGTAGGGGAAAGTGGGGTAAGACGGGCACCTTAACTTTGGAGCCATTTTTCGGCCGGTTAGAAACATCATAGAAACGGGAAACTGGGTGAAAACCTTTTTCAGACATTTTACTTTCATTTGCCAGAAGATGAGACTTAGACCTGATTCAACAAATAAACTGCAGCTATTTTTGCAAAACCTTGCAAAAACCCGTCTTACCCCACCCCATGGGGTAAGACGGTCACATGGGTAGGGCAAGACGGCCAGCTTCTTTCACCGATCAGCGCAGCTCGCAACAAATGCCCGAGATTAGCCGCATTTATACAGTCGCTCGTTGGTCTCAAGTGCTTCGGAAATGGCAGTATACGAGATTCGTGCAGAAGGCGTATGCTCCTATATAGGCCCTAGTTCAGAAGCCATGTAGAACCGTTTTTCACATTCATTATTCGAGAATAAACTGTGCCGAAGGAATATTGCTAACATGTCTGTGAGTATCGGAATCGAACATATTCTTATTAGAAATGCTTCTTTTTTCCTACAGCAACAAAAATATTTTCACCATTACAGACCCATTGGGTTCATAGTTGCCCGTCTTACCCCAAACTCAATGTCAGAAGTTCAGCACGATTTTTCGCTGTGGACAATTTGATGCAGACAAAGCAAATCCGCCGTAAATGAACACTGTTGGCATATGAGTGTACCACAAGTGATTGCGAGTTTTTAACTCTATAGTGCTGTACACAAAAGCTTGCACAATACATTATGGATGTTTTCAATGAAATGAGTGTTTTAAAGAAATCAAAATAAAAGATTATCGACTGAACACAAATTCACCAGACTTGAATGGTGGTGTGTAGTGGGAAAGGCAATTCTGGTCCTAACTTTTCTTGCTCGTAGCGCTATTGGTTTGGTCTGCAGAAGGGGTGCCCGTCTTACCTACCCTGACCGTCTTACCCCACTTTCCCCTACCAAATGTGTACCAGATGGCCGTCGTGAAAACGGCTATTATGCACCTAATTTGACCAAATCTGCACCAAATCTCTTTTACAATAAATATCTTCGTATCATGAATTTGTTTCGGTGCTCTAATCGAAACTAAAGTCTGATAATTTGAAAAATGAGGTATATAAATATAGGTACGCATCTGTTCAGCCCAAACTGATAACTTTTAACCCTATTCCTGGCGGGCTCCGCCGGGACAAGAAACTGGCGGGGGGGGGGCCGATTCGGCCCCCCCCCTGAGATCTCGAGAACGAAGCAAGATAGCGACAAACGGTAAACGGCATCGGATACGCACGGTCAAGATCTACAATTTTTACTAAGGTCATTTTCAGGTCAGGTCAAAGATGACGTCACAGGGGTCGAAAAAGTCAAAATGGCGGCGCTAGATATGGAGAGAGTTTTTCTCGAATAACTTTCGAATTAGTCAAGATAGGAACAAACTAAGGGCATCATCGTGATCCTCTCGTCAATTCGCATCGAATGATATATATGTTGACCTCGCAAGGTCAAGGTCAAAGGTTGACCTCAGGTCACGTGACCTCGAGGTCATCATGTATATCATTCGATGCGTCTTGACGAGCTGAACACAATGAGACCATCCACGCGTCTGTATCTTGTTCCTGTACGGAGTTATTGGCCAAAAACCTTTGGTGACCTTTGATGACGTCACATGACCTCACAGCTGCCCAACAGCAAAACAGACCTCAAGGTAGTGAAGGTTGATCGTATATGAAGTCATGTATGGTATATGGGGCCATTCCGACCCGTTTTAGTGGTAAAAACAGGGAGTTGATTTTTCCCCCATTGACTTATAATGGGGAGGTCGCGAAACTGACCTGACCTTAGGTCACCGATATCAAAATTCCGAGATATACAAATTGCACATACTGGTACCCTAACTAAAGCCTGAAGAGAAGAAATTGATCGGTCAAAAACTCTAGCTCTGGCGTGATTGCAAACTTTTCTGAGGTAGGGTCACCAAACCGCCTCTGGTGACCTGACCTGAGGTCAGATCAACTCAAAATTTTCAGACATGTTGCGTAGAAGCCTTTTAGGAAAAGTCAGAAAATTTGAGCTTCCTAGCTCAACGCGTTTGGGAGAAATAACCAAAAAACCTCAGGGGGGGCTCCTGAAGCCCCCCCCCCGCCAGGAATAGGGTTAAGAAACACACTTAACCTAATTTCACTAAATCTGCACCTAATCTGCTCCTAATCTGCACGAAATGTGTACCAGATGGTCGTCGTGAAAACGGCTGTTACCTATCTTTTGTTGTAGTTTCGGGATGCACTAAGGCGAAAAATATTAAAACCAAATATTTTGGCTTTATTCACTTGCCTTGTTTACTGCTTTGAACCAGTGAATAACCGGTAAACCAGTGAACCAGTGAACAAGGCAACACGGTAAAGCCGAAATAATTGCTTTTGATAATTTTTCCGCTCAGTCTCTACTTCTAGCCCGAAACCGAAATGGAAGATAGTCTCCGACTCTCCCGATCAAATTGAGTACCTAAGTGACTGTGAGTCTGAAAAGGCAGCAATGGGTAAACACAGGATAAGTTGCCAAATCAAATGATAAACCGCATGACCTTCCTCGACCAGCTTCGGGCTTTTATCGTCTTTGACATAGCCTTGACCTGGGCTCCCGGTACGCTTATTTATCATTTTGATCATTCTAAGTAGATAAGCAAAGAACTGTTTTATAAGACGGCTCAAATTTGGTAATCGTACGATAAAACCGATCCTTTGCATTTGCTCTGTAAATAGCACATTCAATCCCGGGTATAAACGGAGGCGCGAATTCAGTTGAGCTTAGCCCCTTTTACCATGATGTGATTCCCTCTGGGACCCTCGAAGCCAAACATTGATATGGATCTTACACATCGTTTGAGTTGTTAATTTGCCTTACGCCGAGCAGCGGATCATTAACCCGGCACCGCCTGGGCTATTTCCGTACCCACGACAGCCGGGGGGGGGGGGGCGGATCCGACCCCCCCCCCCTGTTATCTCGAGAACCAATGGTCGTATCGAGCCCCGCGAGGCGGCGTTCGAAAGGTCTCTACGAGACCTTCCCAAAGCACTCTTAAGATTTTAAGATTGAGGTCAACTTTCGGGTCAAGGTCAGGTCAAAGGTCAAATTCTGGGGTTTTGCATGATTGGGCTTACGGACAGCAGAATCGATAGCTGCTGCTCGAAACTCACCAAAAATGACCTCAAAGACCTAGTGCAGGTACCATATGCGTATAGGGGTCATACTAAGTACGGGTCAATCAAGGTCAGGTCAGGTCACGAAAGGTCACGGTTTTCACTTTCTGCTACATGGGCGTGCGACACATGTTTTAGGTATGGCTTATTTTTCACGCCGAATCCGATGGTAATAGTTAAATGTGACCCCAAGTCACTGTGCTGGTGCTAAGTGTGCATTGAAAGCATAAAAAGTCGTTTATACCATACATAACTAAGCGAGAGCTAAGAAAAAGTCAATTTTTCAACTATTTATTTTTGACATAAAAATGTACTTTTCTTGACAAGCTTTGTCCCAGGAATCTAGTGGTGCCATTTGTTTTCACATGCGATGTTCAGAAGTGCCTCTAATTCACGAAAATGCTTATGACGTCACCATGCCCTATGCATGTTGGAGCTATTGTTTACAATTTGGGGGTCAAAAATCAAGACAGAAAGTTGAAATTTGGGACATCTAATGTTCTAATAGAGCTCTATAACATTTATTCCGGTTTTTTGGAAATTATCAAAATTTTGGATTGTATTAGCTGTTTTCCAAAAAATATAGTTATTTAAATTTTTAGGGGTGAAAAACGCATTTCGTGGAGAATCCGAGATAACCATTAAAAAAATCTCGTTGAGCTGCGTCCATTCATGTCCTTAATTTGCAATTTGCTTTAAGCCTTGAATTTTTGCGATTTTTTAAACATTTACCACTTATTGACTGAAAAGTTGCATCACTAAAATCGATATATCTAAAAATAATTGGAAAATTTTCCTAAATATTACACAGGAGACGTCAAATCGATGGGGGAGAAAGTATGCCAAGTGTCATGTTGATAGCGTAAGCGGTTCATGAGTTATTCAAGAAAAACAGAGGGTGGGTCGGATCCGACCCCCCCCCCCCCCCCAGGCGGTCGCGGGTTAACGGTCAACTATCTGACATCCGCTCATCAGTCGGTATGCAGTCTGCGTGGGACCCCCCCCGCAGGAGACACGCCCATCTGGCAGCATATGGCAGCAGAGCGGCACGACGACGACAAACGGTGCCGCCGCGGCGCGACACCTCCTCCAGCGCCGGTAAATCACCGCCGCCGCGCCTCGACCACTAATTGGCGCCGCGCCCGGCCTGAAAGCCGACGCCGACGATGTGCCGCCGGCGGTGGGCCGCGTCGCCGCCGGCGGAGCGGTGGCGCCGGCGGCGACGGAGCGCGCGGCGCGGCGCCATAGGGTCACGACCCGTCTACATACCCCGGTAATCGTCTGCCCTGCACTCTGAGCCGTCCCATAGCCAACGGTCCGCGGGGTGCACACTACACAAGCCCTGAAACGGTTCGTCGTTCAAGACCTCGCGCTAGATGCATGACCGTTTCATAAATGCTTGCTCCTTTCGTGTCGTCAAACATTGAGATAAAAACAATCACAGATAACAGTAGTACTACTGTTATCTGTGAAACAATAGATTCATCGTCCTCTCATTTCTATTGTTTCAGTGTTCTAATGGCGTTGAAGCTGAAATATCGTCAACGGTAAGCGGATGAAGGTATGCCATGTGATTTCACTATTAGATTCGTGACAGTCCCGGCAGAGGATGATTATAGTGGCCTGACCTGACGGGTGACGGTCATCAGAAACGTGCTAATCCGTGGAGAAAGTGTAGATATGACGGATGGATCAATAACCTCAAAGTAATATATCCGAGCTTTTTAGTTGTTGCAAGAAATTCGAGATAAAAGACTGTGCGTTCCCTGTCTGGAGCTCAGAAACACGGCGTCAGCGGTAGCAGCTGTATGGACCGAACTGACCGATGGATCCTTGGTCGGTACTCGGTCAATAGCGGCTGGTTGGTGCCCCTTTTTCGTCGGACGGGTGCCCACATCTTGCCGGTGTCCACTTCAATCCAGTGTCCGTCACTTTTCGGTGTTCGCTTCTGTCTGGTGCTGTCCTTTGTCCGCTGCTGTCCAATATATTCACCGCTGTTCGGCAGTGTCCATTGCTGTCCACTGTCTGCTGTTGTCCGGTGTCCACTGTTATCCGGCCGCTGATATTTTCTGTAGTCCGCCTCCCGCTACAGTCCGGTGTCCGCCAATGCCCAGCGGTGTCCGTATCTGTCCACTGTCTGCTGTTGTCCGGTGTCCACTGTTATCCGGCCGCTGGTAGTTGCTGTAGTCCGGTACCCGCCATTGTCCGGATACCTAGTATCCGCTATTGTCTAGCGGTGTCCACGGTTGTTCACTGCTGTCCGCTAAGATCCGGCGGTGGCTGTAATCATCCTCCAACTGAACCGTGCATGCAGTGACGAACTGCGATCATCTGGGAACAGAGTGGGACGGCGGCAGCTCTCAGACCCACGCTGGAATTTACAACTCGACACGTCCTCTGGGCACGGACAGGCCGGTGATTTTCTCTCCCGACCGCAGTAGCGCAGCCGCTGCTGCACAGATGAATCGCATCACTCTCCGCCGACGTAGGCGCTACTTGCCGAAATGGCCCATTATATTCCGGTGGGTACATGCACGGTGAGAAGCAAAGTGTGCATTGCAGAAAGTCATGGTAATTGCGGATGCTCTCGATTTGTACCGTCACCAGGTAATAAATAGGTTTCTGCTGTGACAAGCTGCAAATGTGATGCTCCAAGCCGTTTTGCAACGTGTAACGGTTTTATTATATTCCAAAATAATGGCGATACATTATCAACTCTATCTAATCAAAGCAAAAGTAAAAAAAATATTGTTAAGACTTAAATAAACTGTTTGTGGTTGAAATGAGCATGGAACCTATATACCTAGTCATAAAAATAGAGCAGCTACTGGTAAAGACTAAAATATCGAATGAAAGCCAAAGACTGCTCTTATTTTGACGACATGACGATATTCTATCACAAGGTTGAAATGTCGACATGGCTGCACTGGCCAGCGGTGAGCATAAATGGCTACGTTTCCATGACACAAGGTAAGCCGATTTTGTAAAATGGATTTGCTCAATCATAGCATTTAGGCGGCATTTAAAAATGTAACTATAGGATTAGGTCCTAGCTAAAGCCATATATACGTTCAAGTTTTGCATAAGTGGAATAGTATCCGAAAAATGCACGTGAAATTTCTCTAAATTGATTTATAGACGTGTCATGGAAACGTAGTGAACGAGTGGGCGTAAAACATCTGCTGCTATATGCTGTGCCCAGCACGAGAGAGACATTGCTTCGTACTTCTATAACCACAACTCACGTGTTGCGAAAATGCGTGCAACTCACTGTATGACTGTAGGTACTTACTATTCCCGAAATGCGATGCCGTAGAGATATCTTCGCAAGTAGCTGAACAGAAGTGGAAGGAGTAGAGCAATAGCGAACGTAGCGCAGATCACCCGCATATCCAAATCCACACTTATTTCCACAGTAGTAGTCAGTATTTTCATTGTTGAAGAGTAAATTTTCATTTCTGATATTCGATTGTGATGAGAACAACCAGCCTTACTGTCTGCATTACGTTATCATTTTGGGAATTCGTGAAAATGCCGAGTTATAAAAGGCCGATTGAATAAACATGTGTGCAAAAAAATTTAATATTCTTAAAGAGAGCAGACTTAAAATTTGCTGACAAGAAATTTACGTCAATGATAAGGTATAAGTTGCTTCAAATGTGTGTTGAAAAATACTTGAAATAATCGTGCTTTGATTCCCGAGAGGCTTGTGAACTGTTGTGAATGTCACATGTGAGGTAGAAACGGTAATTTCGTGAGTACTTTGCAGTATTAATTATTGCTATAATGAAACTCAATATTATTAGATTTCGTATCATCATAAGTAATCTTTTGATTATCCTCAACGATGAAACAAACCATAGATTACGAGTGTATACCTATAGTTTATAAAATTACACTATAGGGCTTGGCTATTTCTGTGCTCTGCGGTTACTTGAAGTAAACGGGTGAAAAAAAAAGACGCTTGGATAGAATTATTCACTTCTATCCCTAGAACGCCTAGGGGGGGGGGGTTGTATCAACCCCCCCTGAGGTTTTTTCGAAGTGCACGCTAAACGGCTTGTCGTAGCGGGCTGAAATTTTCAATACCCTCTGGGGCAACCTTTGCGCATCTTTTGCCGAAAAAAAAATTGATCGGGTCATGTCAGGTCACGGAGTTATGACGTCATAAAAGGTACAGCCTCCGGCCGACAGTTACCAAACGTGTGCGCCGAACCCCTAGGTTTTCTGCCGGTGATACCCACATTGTTTGATGGATCATGATGAAACTTCCCATGCATGTTGGGGCAAGCATTGGCTATCGTGTGGTGCAAGAAAATTGACCGGGTCAGGTCAGGTCACGGAGTTATGACGTCATAAGAGGAACAGCGTCCGGTACTATTTTTGAAAAGCGCCCGAACCACTATTTTGCTAATTCTTGTCACCTCAATGGGAATATGCAGCAATATTAGCTTCTATAAGGAGCAAATGGACCTTCCAAATCCAAAAATACAATCAGATTTCAAAAATTTAAATTTTGATTTTTCGAATTTCTGCCGCCGACTGTGACCTTGCCGACTTCCGGCGCTCCCAACGCGCCATTTTTAGAGCTAGGGAAACGAAATACAAACCAAACGATAGAGAATTGATCAAGGAACACGATAGTGAAGGTTTCAAGTCGATATCTCCCACCGTTTTGCCGCAATCGCCGCGGAAAGTTGAAAAAGTCTATTTTTCCGAAAATTTGACCTTTGACCGGTCAAAAGTAGGTCAAATGTTGACCTAGGACCAAAAAATATACCACCAATCGCGAGATCTCGTTGAGAGCAATCCGTTGGTTTTTTCTGCTAAGCTCTACGACCTTCCGTTTCGAAACGCCAGGGGGGGTCGTAACAACCCCCCCCCCCCCTGGTCGTTCGTGTTATGAGAAATGGCCTGGTCGTGCGAGGGCTATTGTCTGGAAAAGTGGCCGTTGTTATCATATTCAGCTCTGCATTTTTCAACAAATGTTTCTTACTAGTTACTTTACCTAACAGAGTTACAGGCCAGCTCAGATGTGGGGAGCTGGGACTGGTTGCCGATGTGCTGGGGCCGATAGGGCTACCCATTGGTTTGATGTGAAGGATATATGCCAGCTGCCTGTTCGGGATGAGCTACCTATCCGAGACGAGTTACCTAGCTAAGACCAGCTGCTTGGCCGGGACCAGTTATCTATAGCCAAGACCAGCCGGCCGATCCGGTGGGACAGGTCGTCCAGCCGCTCGAACGGACACCACCGAGGAGCAGGCTTCTGTCAAAGCTTTCTTCTCCGGACGTTTAGGTAAGGTGACAGCCCGCCTGAAACAGTGAAGTGTGAAAAATACTTAGGAAGATGAGTCCTGATACTGAAGTCATGACTTATGAGATTAAAAAGGACGGGTGATCGACCACCGATTGAAGTGACTGAAGGCTGGAAGACCAGGTACCTACTGCACCAGCATTATCCCATGCCTGGCGCCTCTTATATCGCTGCTTTCTGCTACATCTCTTGCCTGCGTGACCTATGACATAAAAGAAGATCTGTTGGTACCGACGAGTCCGATCCCGACCCCGCACTGCGGTAGTCGCTCTCGACAGCGGCTCTCCTGCCATCTACCGTCAGACAGCAGCAATAGCGTTTGTCGGCTGTGAGCCGTCACCGGTAGCGGCGCTAGCAGCGCTGCAGCCGTTCTCTCAGCCCGGTCTGACCGTTTAGAAGATCTTTAATTTGGTACTGTATGGCACTGATGGATCCAGGGAAGGGGGCATTTTTAGCATAATACCCTCACACAGCTTCAAAATTGACGAAGCTTCACGTAAATAATTACCTAACTTAACTAAGCGACGTTCAGGTATTCGGGAAAAAGTTTAGGTATTTGAACCTAAGCCCTTGCGATTACGTAGGTGCTGGCGTTTTTTTCCTACAACCAGTTGCATAGGTATAAGAGTGTTTACGTCTAAAATGTAAATATTGCATAAAACAGCTCGGCTCCTGATCGAACTAGAGCGTCGAGGAAAAAACGAGCGTGTCGTCCTAAGCTATTGGTCGACCTTCCACGTCAGGTCAGTGACACAAATGTCACAGAATTCGGAACCTACAAGAACTTCTCGTAAAGGTTTTTGGGATCCTGATTCCTGACCTCGAATTTTGCATTTGTGGTGATCAATGATACCCTATTTCAACATGTGGGGTAGGTCGGGACAGGTCAGGTCAAGCCAACCATGGAAGGCGTCCAGGAGGATGTCCATTGTCGGTTTCAACCACCACTGACAGCTTTGCAGCATGTTGTATTGGCACAAAACTTGTTCACAACTGTTAACCCGCGACCGCCTGGGGGGGGGGGTCGGATCCGAACCCCCCCCCGTTTTTCTTGAATAACTCATGAACTACTCACGCTATCAACTTGAAACCTGGCATACCTTCACCCCCATCAATTTGACGTCTCCTGTGTAATTTCTAAGTTTTTCTTTCCAAAACTTTGGGAGATATATTGATTTTAGTGATGTAACTACATGGCGTTTTCAGTCAAAAAGTGGTAAATGTTTAAAAAATCGCCAAAAACCAAGGTTTAAAGCAAATTGCAAATTAGGGACATCAATAGACGCAGCTCAACGAGTTCTTGAAAATGGCTATCTCGGATTTTCAATAAAATGCGTTTTCACCCCTAAAAGTTTAAAAAAAACTATATATTTTTCGAAAACAACTAATAAAATCCAAAATTTTGAGAATTTCCAAAAAAGGAATACATGTTATAGAGCTCTATTAGAACATTAGATGTCCCAATTTTCAACTTTCTATCTTGATTTTTGACCCCCGAATTGTAAAAAAATAGCTCCAACATGCATAGCGCATGGTGACGTCACAAGCATTTTCGTGAATTAGAAGCACTTCTGAACATCGCCTGTGAAAACAAATGGCACCACTAGATTTCTGGGACAAAGCTCGTCTAGAAAAGTGCATTTTTATGTTAAAAATAGAAAGTTGAAAAATTGACTTCTTTTTTAGCCCTCGTTTAGTTATGTATGGTATAAACGATTTTTATGCTTTCAATGCACACTTATCACCAGCAGAGTGACTTGGGATCACATATAACCATTACCATCGGATTCGGCGTGAAAAATAAGCCATAAAACATGTGTCGCACGCCCATGTAGCAGGAAGTGAAAACCGTGACCTTTCGTAACCCGACCTGACCTTGACCCGTACTTAGTATGACCCCTATACGCACATGGTACCTTCACTAGGTCTTTGAGGTCATTTTTGGTGAGTTTCGAGCAGCAGCTATCGATTCCGCTGTCCGTAAGCCTAATCATGCAAAACCCCAGAATTTGACCTTTGACCTGATCTTGACCCGAAAGTTGACCTCAACCTTAAAATCTTAGGAGTGTTTTGGGAAGGTCTCGTAGAGACCTTTCGAACGCCGCCTTGCGGGGCTCGATACGACCATTGGTTCTCGAGATAACAGGGGGAGGTCGGATCCGACCCCCACCCCCAAGCTGTCGTGGGTACGGAAATAGCCCAGGCGGTGCCGGGTTAACCCGCGCCATACTTGGCACACCAATTCATATATCATTGCTGCACATGCTGTGAAAATTTCAGACTCGGATCGTTCAACTTTCAAGGTTGGTCACCAGGTCACGTCAAGTGACCTATCTCAGAAAATAAAGTTCCAATGCTCGCTATAGCTGCACCGGCTGAACAATCGCTTTGAAACTTTCGGCGATTGATAACGGTCGCACTATGCATAATGAACGTGCCGGAATTTTGATACATGTGACCTTAAGTCAGGTCAATTTTGCGACCTCTATTTTAAGTTAATGGAAGAAAATTGAAATGCGCCTCTTTTGGAGGAACGTCGTTCCAAATACTTTAACATCGGTATATGGGTAAACATGACACAGCGAATAGGAAAATTGCACTTGTGACCCTTCTTTGTGCCCCTGAGGTCATCTCAGGTCATGAAAGTTCCGGCATGGTTGTTTGACAATAACTTTTGGTAGAGACATGCTAATGCGGTGAAAACACCTTGCAGAGGTGTTCAGCTCGACGACACGATCGGCTGATATGCAACATGAGCTTTTCTGGTCAGGTCAGGACCTTGACCTGAGGTCAAATTTTAAAAATGACCTTTCAAAGTCAAGCTATAGTTCACTCGACGTGTCTCAACGAGAGGAACACGATGCTGGCAAAATTAATGCCGTGACTATCTTGAGGAAGTAATTCTTACAACAACAACAAAAACATTGTTCGTAACAAAACAACACATTTGTGTTTGGTTCTTTCCCTCTGGTGGCTAAACCGTTGTCCTGAGGTCTTATCTGAGGACACATCCCAGAAAGATCGTTAACCCTCGCCGGCCGAGGGGGGGGGGCGGGTGCCGCCCCCCCATAGGGTTTTTTCGCGATAGCTCCGAACACGCTGGCGATAGAGAGCTGAAACATGGCATACCTGACCTTTGATCCAAGCCGCATCTTTTGACACCAACCGCATTTTTGGGTCAGGTCAGGTCACTGACCTATGACGTCACAAGTGAACCTCTGCACGGTCTTCAGATGTCGCAACTTCGCAACGCCCTCACTGCCAGAGGAGATGTCACAGGGAAATGAAACTTGCAGGATCTAGTATCCATTATGAGTCTCACAACTTGTATATCTCGGATTTTTCCTAAAGGTCATTTGAGGTCAGGTCATTTTCGTGACCTCACCATTATAAGTCAATGGGGAAAAATGAAAACTGCTATTCTGGCGCCGGGAACGATCTCCAACTATCTCAAGCACACAGAATCGTGATTTGATGCACTCCTTGCAAGGTCAGATGCGTCACTTTTGCAATGTTGACCTTGCGTGACGTCATTTATGACGCCATCAAGGTCATATTAGTTTTTCGTCAATACCTCTTGATCAAATTGAGCTAGCGAGTCGAGGAAGCCACCAATGGACTCAGGAAGACCTGCCGAATCGAATGATATGCGACATGACCTCTTTCGATCAACTTCGTGACCTGGGGGTGCTGACCTGACCTTGACCTGAGGTCAACACCCCAAGTTGACCTGACCCGAACAAAAAGTATATTATTCGACGCGCCTGAGCGAGACGAACACGATGCTGCCAAAATCGCGGCGCTGCGGCCGTTTTTTGCGAAGCTATTCACCAAAAACTGAACCGTACCTTGGGGCACTTGACCTGACCTCAGAGGTCACCGGTTGACCTAGGACCTTAAAATCGGGTACCAATCTCTGCGTCTCGTAACGGCGAACACGCTCGTTTTTTCCGCGACGCGCTAGCTCCACCAGGGGCGAAACGGCGAGGGGGGGTCGTACCCGCCCCCCCCCCCCCCTCGGCCGGCGCGTATGTAGAAAACCAATAGGTCCGGCGAGGGTTAACCCGCGCCCCGTAGGGCTATCGGCGGACCCTACCACCACCCGTAAGGGGGGGGGGGCGTTTCGGCCCCCTTAAGGTCTCGGAAATTTACCGGCCAATTTTCAAAATTTAGACGGCGTTCGATAGCCCCACCGGGGAACTACCTTGCGACCAAATTCCATTGACCGACCTAAATTTCATTCACCGTTCACTGGCATTTCAAGAAATGTGTTGTGAAATCGAGTAAATTGGTAAGTTATTGAAAACCAACGATGGTACATTGTTCGTTTAACACATAATTGCTATCTGAGGTCACCGATACCAGGTCAGGTCACAGAGGTCCGGTCACTAGGGGTCACAATATGAAAGTGTCGTGTGATATATGTTTTATGGTCCATTTTACATGACAAATGCGACTGTGTAGGTCAGGCAGCCTTTGGGGCCAGCCTAGGTTACGTTTTGGTGAAGGTCAGGTCAAGGTCAGGTCAAATTAGGTCAAATTTCAAAGCTGATATTTTTGCATAAAATGGGTATCGATTCGATGCAGCTCGTCATGGGGAGTCTAATGGTTGTCTTTGTTTTGCCCTACGTGGTCTAGAATTGCCAGAAATTGAGTTTGAAATTTGACGTCATCATTTTTGTACAGTTTTTTTGTGTAATAACTTGACCAAAAAACGAGATATCGATCTGGAATTTGGTATGTAGATAGAAGACGGTAGGTACTATCACAAATATTCCTTCTTTCGAAACTTAACTTTTTGAATTCTTTGGCTAATATATAAAAAATGCTTTTTTGATTTTTGGGAGTCAAAACTCAAAAATTTCAAAAATCCGAGATAGCAGTTTTGTAGCCCAGTTAATTCTACACCTTTTAAGTCTGATAATTTTTCTGTATATTCAAAGCTGTAGGCCTGACAGCTGTTCTTGCGAAGGTCTTTTTTCGGTCGAAAAAAGCAGAACATGACGTCATTCTGACGTCATTTGTGGCCAACGTATCATAGCTTCTGGAATTTTTTTTTGGTCACAATGTGTAAAATTGATGCCCGGAGGGGTCCTGAAAGTTTGGTGGCGATATCTCCAGCCGTTTAGGAGATATCGACGGAAACCCGGTTCCCGAGTTATGCGCCGTCGTTTTTAAGTTGTTGACATAGGCACAATTTGACTTTGATTACCTCTGGTGACCTGACCTTTGACTTGACCTAAGAAATGACGGAAGTATTTTCTTCATTAAATTTGTGTCGCTCTTTCGAATCCCGCTTACCGCGTGTCTTTACGTGGCCCAAGAGCCGAGTTAGATTTAGACGTGAGAGAGGCGTGAAAACGCCCTACCCAGCACGTCACGGAAAACTCAGACCACCAGCAAGGCGCGGATTAAAATGGGTACCTTTATTCAAAATCAGCTCCAAAAACTGCCCTAGAAACATGTAAAACTAAAAAGTATAAAGTCACAGTAAACTGACGAGTGGTAGACGGTGAGATTGACTCTACCCTAAACTCACTAGAAGTTAGACGTTGACTCTGGCTCACTAGGAGTTATACAGATATGATATGTACAGATATGTATGCCTTAGATATGAGTTGAAGCCAGTGTTGTTAAAAATGTACAGTTAAACTCAAATATTACTATAAAATTGTGCTTGAATCGCATCCAAAATGGCGAAAATGTCAGCAATGTGGTGAGCTCCAATAATTGAGGCGTTACCGCGCTCGTCCACTGGCTGTCGGGCCGGTCGGTGTGACACGCCGGTCGGCCACTCCATCAGAGCTGGGGCGCCGGCCCTGACCCGTCTGTCACCCCACCCGTCGCCCGCCGATCGCCGCCGGCCGCAGCTGCCCCTAGGGACGGCGCGCCAGCTATGCGCCGCGCCGCAGCGCACCACCGCGAAATGTGCCGGCCGCGCGTCATTAGCCGCGACCATATCGGCCGGCCGCGACTCGACACGGGCAGAAACGGCGCGACACTGTCCTGACACGGCCCCCGACTTGAGACGGCGCTACACGGAGAGAGGCGCACTGAGGACGTGATGGATGAAGATAGGCATAAGGCAGCATAGACGAACCCGGAGTTAGAGAGTTAGAGAGACTGACACAGACCGACACATACTGACGCCAACGGATACAATATGTATACATGATATATAAAACTATACACCGAAAGGATACGGATGCATGGGTCCTAACACGCCCTGGAACGCCACTGTCTGAATTCGAATGTAGTCTGTATCCGGTGTTTGTTGCATTTTGCAGTCGGATATAGGACCGAGATTCTGCGCCTGCAGTCTACACTTTTCCCTACCTTCTCTCCCCCATGGAGAGTGTCGAGGGAGAAAGAAGCGGGTGGAGTCGTCACTGAAGAGGAGTCACAGCCTACCTGAGTCACTAAGGAGTCGTCGCCAGCCTGAGTCACTGCGGGAAGAGCCGGTAGCTTCCGCCTGGGGTAGGCCATTGCCTATCTGATGACGCATCGCCTATACACCTAGACGCCTACCTCACCTGACGCCTACCTGAGGACATAAACGCCTACCTCACACTAGCTACTTGACGACACATTGCCTAAAGTGTCTACCTCACACCGCCTACCTCACCTCGCCTTACTAACACCGCTGATCTCACTTCCTCTACCTGACGACATACTGCCTATAATGTCTACCTGACGACTCGCTACCTACCTCTCACCGCCTACCTGACGGCACACCGCCTACATGTCGACACACCGCCTACCTCTACTTGCCTAACTTACACCACTGATCTCAGCTCGCCTACCTGATGACGTACTGCCTAGTGCCTAGTGCCTACCTCACAACACACTGCCTAATGTCTACCTGAGTCCTGACGACACACCGCCTACCTGACGACACCTCCCACGGCAGAGCGCCGTCTAAATGAGACATCGGACACAGATAGTGGCGGGCCCTTACTGCCGCCGGAATGTAATAACGAGACAGGCCAGACAAATTAAAGAGTGCAAAACATCTGGGCTAATTACCGCGAGTGGCGCCAGATAACAGAATTTGGCGCGAAACTAATTGGAATAGCGGGTGATTAATACCGCGCTCAGTGACGCATTTAGAACGGCGACTTGTCTCGGGCTGCGGCGGACGAGCTGGCGCCGCCTGACGAGCGGGCCGGTGGGGACAGAGACCGTCACAAGGAGACGGAGCTGGCGCCATAGGCGGCGGAACGGGGAGGGCACCGGGGCACCGTGCCCCCTTTGATTTTGGCATTTTAACCCGCGCCCCACTGGGGGGGGGGGGCTATTCATAGCCCCCCTCCCGTTTTTCTGCAATAACTTCCCAACCGCTTGACTTATCGACGCCAAACTTTCAGTACCTTCGGCTGCATTAATTTGACACCTTGTGTCAACATTTGAACTTCGTAGCTACCATAGGTCGGCCGGAAATGACGTCAGAGTGACGTCATGTTCGGCCGATTTCGACGCAAAACATTGAATCACGGCAATCGCTTCGAAGGGCTCAGTTTTTAAGCTAGATCCAATTTCTTTGCATGAGAGGGCTCAGAATAGACTGCGCTATCAAACTGCTATCTCGGATTTTCGAAATTTTGAAAATTTTGAAAAATTTTATATAGAATTCAAAATTTACATTTTTACATTTTTTTCAAAAAGTTTTTAACTTTTCGAAAAAACCAGAATATATGTGATAGAAGCGTTATTATGACTATCTCTAGCAAGTTTTAGCTAAATATCTTCAAAAATAGCCAAGTTATACGCATTATTGCACAAAATTTACAATTATCAATTTTTCAAATAAATTTTTCAGCACGTATTTGACATCGTACGACAATATAAACAGCACCATCGTGTTCCTGAGCTCAAACTACATACATCCAATAGACACTTTTTCTGTTGAAAAATTATAACTTCAAAATTTGACCTTTTTTGACCTGAAAGTGACCTGACCTAAGCTAAATTCGACACAAAATGACCTCGAATGACACAGACGACATCAAATTCGAAATCTTTGGCCTAAATTGACCATAAAACATGTGCCACGTGACCGACGCATGATATAATATTTTCGTGACCTGTGATGACCTGACCTTGACCTGAAAATCAAAGTACAAGTTTGGTACCCTCAGGGTATCTAGAGCATCTGTTCACGAGTGTGTGAGCCAAAAATGAGCCTGATCTGACTTGTAAGACGGCGGGCAGAGCCCAAAACGTGAATAAGCCAAAATGCTAATAATTTTTACTTTGACCTAACCTGTGACGTCATCGGTGACCTTGAGGTCAATGAAATTAGGTTTCGTTCGACAGTTGTTCCGGGGCTATCAGACGCCGTTTGAATTTTGATGATTGGTCCAGTAGTTTCGGAGTTAGGAGGGGGGCTATGAATAGACCCCCCCCCCCAGTAGGGCGCGTTATACGCAGACCCCTGTGGGGCGCGGGTTAACATTAGCCCAATGGGCGTTGAATGGAAAGAATGGGACCAAAAGTCGGCAGTGCCCCCCCCCCCTTAATTGAAGGTGTTCCGCCGCTACTGGGCCTGGCGCCGGGACCAGTGCGGACCGTTGGAGACGGAGCCGGTCACAGTTTGGACGGAGCCGGTCACAGGACGGACGGAGCTGGTCACAGCGGGCGGACGGAGACGGTCACAAGACGGATGGAGCTGGTCATAGTGCAGACACAGCTGGCCACAGGGCAGACGGGGCGCCATGGGGCTGCATATGGAGCTGGCAGGAGGGTAAACGGAGCTAGTCAGAGGGTAGACAGAGCTGCAGTCAGCAGGCTGGACGGGGCGCCACGGAGGCTGCGGGGTCGTGTCGGTCAGTGCCCGTCGGTCCGGCCGGCGCCACGCGACGTCCGGTCGGAGAGGGATGATTTATTACAGGGGCCAGTGTGAGGCATGAGAGATATTTACCACGGGGTCGTACAGAGACGATGGGATATTCACATCTAGTGTCTGCAAGTTGCAACGTTCGGCCACATAACCTTTCAAACATCCCTGTTTAAGAGACTTGAGTTCGATGTTGCTTGAGACCGAGTTTTGTTGTAGGCGCTGTGTTGGTCCGAGTATCTACGGAGACATTCCCACTGTTCCCGACTGCCGATGGTGGCGAAGCGAGACTGAGAGCAAGACTAGGGGCGAGGCCGAGGGCGGGGCAGGGGCGGGGGTGGCTGGAATGCCTGGTTCCCACCGGAAGGACGAGTCCTGTTAAACAGGCACTCACTAACGAGCGAGCCCGCGCCGCGCCACGTCCGCAGTCCATGAGTACGGCCAGCAGACGGAGAGCGGCAGGACTAGGAGGGCAGCAGACAGAGAGCGGCAGGACTAGGAGGGCAGCAGACGGAGAGCGGCAGGACTAGGAGGGCAGCAGACGGAGAGCGGCAGGACTAGGAGGGCAGCAGACGGAGAGCGGCAGGACTAGGAGGGCAGCAGACGGAGAGCGGCAGGACTAGGAGGGCAGCAGACGGAGAGCGGCAGGACTAGGAGGGCAGCAGACCGAGAGCGGCAGGACGAGCCTAGGAGGGCAGCAGGTGGAGTACGGAAGGCCCCTTCATTTCTCTAATACACGCACTGATGGATCAAGCTTCTTCTCACATCGCTGGTCTGATAGTTGATACGACCTCATATCGGATGCCCCCGAGATACTTGCGGAGCAGACCTCTCATTTCTGATACGGCCGGTCCAGATATCTTCCCGTCTCATCTCTGTATTCTGAGATTTGGGTGGACCAGATACCTCTGTTTGCTATGCCGTATCACTCCGACGCGCCACCGTCGGCCGTTCCCGCCATCCGCCGGCCGTGCCGGTGCGCGCGCGGCGCGTCGTTGGCGCCAGACGTCTGTGGCGCGCCGCGCGCTAATTGGCGCGCGCCGCTCGCAGGCCGCGCCGAAAGGCGATCGCCCGGAAAACGCGACAATGGCTCTGCGGCTCGTTACGCTGACGGATGAGACATTAGCTCGGCGCGCATTGTTTCTGTCGGGTCCGACGGGGCGCTGTCGGTGCCGACGCGGCCACGGCGGCTTAGCGCCGCCGCCGCCCGGTGATGGAGCGCAGGTGATGGCCGGCGCCAACAAAGGGTAATGGGCCGGCGGCCACCGCACCGCACCGGGCGTCCGTCCACCGACGGGGCGCGAGCGGGTGGCACCGGGTGGACCGGGCGGCTCCGTCCGCTCCCCGGCCGACTCCGAGCCGCCGCATTTAGCGTTCCGGGTCGGATGGAGCGCGATCCGTCTTTTAGCGGCCCATCAGCTGCCATTCTGTCACAACAGCGCGTCGGTGGCGGCGGCGGCGGCGGTGGGTGGCCCGGGGCGCGCACGGTGAGTCGTCTCGGTGAACACACCCGTTGTACGTCGTTCCCAAACGGCCGACCCTACCACAACTTCAGGTCGAGCATTGACACACAAACCTGGTGCTGCATAACGCTGCTTTATCAGATGAGCCCATCGACAATTTAATTTGATAAAGTGAGGAGCATCTCATCATCAGTGCAAAATTATTTTACCTTTCCTGAAAACGAATTTCAATGTCCCCAGCCGGCAGTCCAGCATCCTTATCAAAAAGCTTACAATTTAGTACGATCTTGTGAAATATGTCGAAAACATAATAAATCAGACCTAGCGCGTTTTACATTTCGTCTGCTAAATGGCGAGTGACTCGAGTATCAGACTCGCGGTGTGCTCAAGCCATGCGTGATAAGCGTGTCGTGATTTGTGAGCCAGAGCCTTCTGCAGCCTGCAGTTGCACCGCTGTTATATTAACACAACCCAAAGCAATTCAGCAAATCGCGACCACATACGACTTGTGCGCTGGAGTCTGGAGGTTCCTAAACAGGGAGCTTCCAGATAGGCATGTACTTACGAGGGGGAGGTTAATAAGGGATGACGGATGGCACCTATATTAAACAGCGAGCTACTCTATCTATCTCTCTCTCCTCTCTCTCTCTCTCTCTCTCTCTCTCTCTCTCTCTCTCTCTCTCTCTCTCCTCATCTTCTCCCTCCCTTCCCTGCAGGAATAGCAGGCCTATGCGCCACGTAGGGATTTATAGTCTGTTTTGACGGTAAATTTCAGTGGGTGACAAATATGATCAGTCCCGACAGTGTCGTGGAACTGAGCAGCATTTATCGCCGCGTGGGGAGCTGGCAGTTCAAAGAACCGGGCTCCGAATGATATATGATCGCTTCCTATACTTACACCGTAAATAACCAGCGATATAAAATAGGTGTTGCTGGCATATGTTGTCCATAATAAGAGACAAATTAAAACTCTTAACTGGTGTAGTCATAATGCACGGGGACATGTATGTAGCTGAGGAGATCATGAGACGTTTTTCATGGATCTTTACGATTAAAATCTATAGGTAGGTAAAGATCAAGACTACATGCTTCATCGTGTCTCACGCCAGCATCGTGCTCGACCGACGAATTTCCACCCATATGTGGTTTGAAATTGTGAATTCGTCGCCTTCAATGTTGTTGCTTTTGCTTTTGTATCACTCACTACTCGTTGTGACAGATTGAAAATATTGTTTGATATTATGGACCGCCGCCCGCCCATTTGAGCCGCCCTCCGCAGAGGCCGCGGGTACGGTTCGTTCGCCGTCGGTCGCCCCCTCCCCCCCCCCCCCTCCGTCGGTGACACCGTCGGCTGTCGTGGAGACAGACGATGCTACTCATTGTCATAACGAGCCGCCACGGGACCGTGTGCGGAGCGACTGCGGCGCGCGAGCCGCGACAGATGATCGCGCCCAGATCACCGCACTATTTATACAGCCGGTGATTTAGCGGCAGGCCGATGCAGTGCCGGGTGCCGCGCGCTGCCGCCGGGATCGGCACCCGCAGCACCCACCGACGGGTGCAGGTCGGTTACAGCTGTTTGGTTAGCGTCTGATTGATTTGATGGCAGCGACCGTCATTTGGCACGGCCCGGCGCCAATTAGACCGCGCCAACGCAGCCCCGAGACCCCGGCGGGGGCTGCACGTGATGACATTCATGGGTTGTTCGGTTTGTTATCGCTGGTTTATGATGATACATCTCCGCTGGTGTATCAGTGTTTCACTGCGAGGCGATGTGTCTAGACAGCAGTCAGCACTCGACAGAAAGGCACCGGATATATCGCCAACTGACACTAAATCTGCGGGTTTTATTAGTTCTCCGCCTGGTCAGAAGGGTGAAGTTCGGGCAGCTGCACTACCGTCTACCAGGCATTCGCTCCATGCTAAACTGATACCAGTAGCGGCGGAACACCTTCAATTAAGGGGGGGGGGGCACTGTCGACTTTTGGTCCCATTCTTTCCATGCAACGCCCATAGCGCTAATGCTAAAATGCCAAAATCAAAGGGGGCACGGTGCCCCGGTGCCCTCCCCGTTCCGCCGCCTATGACTGATACCAAACTGTGTCTGGCGGTCTTCAGCTACCGAACGTGAAGCACTGTCAAGTTCTTGAACGTTGCGACTGAACGTTGATAGCACGACTCGAATAGGTTCGCTCACGTCTAGTCGAAATATGGGAGACTGAGGTTGATTTTAGCCGTTTTCACGACGGCCATCTGGTACACATTTGGTGCATATTTGGTGCAGATTAGGTGGAGATTTGGTCAATTTAGGTTCAGTGTGTCTCTTGTAGCTATTAGCTAGGGTTGCACTAATTGCTTATATGCCTGCTTTGTCATATTATCAGAGAGTATCATCGATTAAAACACTGAAATAAATTCATAAAATAAAGATATTTGCTGTAAAAGAGATTAGGTGCAGATTTGGCCAAGTTAGGTGCACTCGCCGGAAAGCCTGTCGTGAAAAGGGCTTTTAACAGTTTTTGTATTTCATCATCTCGTACAAATACGTTTGTAGCCATTAAGCTCTTTCGTCTGAATTGTTGTGAGCACTGTTTCGAGAGGCATAGACATAGGCTTAAAAATATAATCAAAAAAAGTAACCATACTCTCATAATTAAAATCAAAAATCTCAAAAAAGGCCAGATAATCTCGAGGAGCTTTCGGCTTACGCCTTCTTCAACTCGCCTTCTTCAGAGCGAGTTGAAGAAGGCGTAAGCCGAAAGCTCCTTGAGATTATCTGGCCTTTTTGAGATTTTTGATTTTTATAATGAGAGTATGGTTACTTTTTTATTATATTTTTAATTGAGCTCTTTCCGTTATTTTCAAAAACTAGGTTGTTTTCGCTTTTAAGTATATACAGTTAAAACATTTCCGAAATGGCATCTTTTTTTGGGTCGATATTGTGGTCCGACAAAGTCAGTTCAGCTGTTACATTTTACCCCGGATACGAGGTGAAAAGTAACGCCACCCGGGGACAACATGCTAACTTGCAGGTTACAGAAAGTATTTTTTTCAAAAACTTTGATTTATCTACCGTGTAACACATGTTCATCTCCTCAGACATGGTAGGTACGGTTCTTTTAAGGAAAAACAGACTTTAAACCTCGCACTTACTTACGAGTATACGGAGGTTCGAAGGGTCCTCTTCTCCCTCGTTTCTTTTTTAGAATAAATCGCGTAAAAAACTGCCAATTGCGACAAAACTTCAGTTGTCACTTGTCTAACGTGTGGGGGGAGGCGATTGGACCCCCCCCCCCCCTGCCGTTCGGCCCCTGAGTGAGCATAGAGCCTCGCGGAAAAAACGAGCGTATTGCCCGTGACAAAAGGAAGCCGATGATCCCCAATTTTAAGGTCCTAGGTCATTGGTTGATCTTCCAGGTCAGGTCAATGACCCAAAAGTTTGGAAACCTAATTTAAATACGTAATCAAGTTCGAGCTGTGTGGTGTCTTTCAATCGCGAGACGTGTGACACGACGAGACTGAGAGTCTTTGTCATAAATATCATAAAATAAAAGAAACACTGACCATGCGAACCGACAACCGCTCGGTATTGAACTGCAGTAGGTGTTAATTTAAGGTGTTGATTTGAATAGAAGGGTGTTAATGATTTACACCCAGTCTAAATTCATGCCGTTGAACTCGGCGCACGATAAGATTGGGCGATGCGTTCGTGCGTGCTGTGCAGCAAGCTTTGATTGACGGAGATCCAGGCCCGGTCAAAAAACATTTTGGCAACATTGTTGTTATGTGTTGACCGGTTCCATCGGAACTCGCGGCTGCGGCCTGCGGGCGTCTGTTTCACAATGGGCTTGGCAGAAAGCCGTTGATCGCCAGATGCACATTTTTGTCTGGTGCCGAGTGGGTCTGGTGCATCTCCCGACATTCCACCAACGGTACCCGACTGGCATCTGCAGGTCCGATTCTCAGCCCGACCTGCTCCCCTGCTGCCTGTTCTGGCAGTGACCAGACGAGGGCAGCTGCTCCTATACCTCTCGGTTATAACCTCCTGCTCCCTTCTCCTGGCACCTACCTCTCGGCTTCCATAAATTACCTCCCACCTCCTGCCTCCAAACTTTTCTACCCCGGTGCCCAATCCAAAATCCAGCGTCTCCCCTCCCATGTCCTGGCTCCTAGCTCCCGGTTCCCACCTCACGGCTCCCGCGGTTCACGCCCTCCACTACTTCCAGACGCGGTGGCGGTCTTTAGCCGAGCACATTTTCAGTCAGGCGCTCAATGGAGCTCCCGGCCGGTGGCACGTCCGCCTCCGGCCGGACCGCTAGTCTGGCCTGGCGCCGCCAGCGGCATCTGGAGCCGCGCTCTGTCGCCGTCGACGGCACCGGCCGCGTCGCTTCCGACAGCGGCGCAAACACAGCGGGCCGGCCAGCTAATGAGCCATTACACGGGGCGCCGGCGCACCCCGGCTCAGTGGCCGGCTATTCATCACGGCAGCTATGTCGGCGCCGGCGGCCGCGGCGCCACCAATCGCCGCGCGCCGGCCGACGGGGGCGGGGCCTGCCCGTCGGCGGCGACGGCCGGCCGCGCCGCCTCAGGTGCGCGCCCCGCGGCGACTCGGCGGGTCGGCGGCCATGGAGCGCGGCGCGCCGCACACGACGTGCTTCTCGATTGATAGTCTGCTGGGCAGGCCGCCGCGGGCGGCAGAGACGGGCGCGGACCGTCCGGCCGCCTGCGCCGCTGACGCCAGCGACGATCACCAGCCCCAGCAGCACCAGCAGAACCAGCACCAGCAGAACCAGCGGCAGCAGGCGGCGGCAGAGGCGGAGGCGGACGGCGGCGGCACCGACTGCGTGTCCACCTCGGTCCAGGACTGCGACCAACGCGAGAGCCGACACGCAGGTACAGAGTGCGCAGGGCGCAAGTCAGCCGCGCTGGTCGGCTCACTAAATAACAATGCGGCGCGGGTGCATTCTGCTAATTTTTCACTCGTCGGCAACCCAAACCGGGATTATTGTGGAAGACAGGCTCTGCGGCCGTCTTAAAAAAGCTTCCGTGGTGGAGAAAGCAGTAATACCTACATATATGCGGATGGTGCAGAATGGTGCAGAATGGACGGTCACACACAGGAGCGCACACTTGTGCCCGTCCATCTTTCCTAATTCCTAGGAAAGCATTCATACGTATTACGTACCTACATAGGTATGTGTAGGTATTGTATTGCAGGCCATATCATATGAGTTGTAACAGAACGTTCAGCATTCATAAAATTTGCATTGCCCGCGCACATAAAATGAAAACATGCAAAATTATATTTTATTTTCTACTTCTATTTGCACATTAATGCATGATAACACGAAATCCGAGCATTTCTAGATAACAATTTTCTTTTAGCAGGATGCCACCGAAGTATTCAATACCTATATCACCTTTCTTGGTACTTGAGGTGAATATTCTTTTCGTGATAATTGATGCAGGCAAATGTTTCCAATCCGCATGTGGCCGCTTTCGCGACAACATGGTGAAGATCAGAATACAAACCAAACCTGTCTACCTATTCCATTGGGCTTAGATCCCAGCGCACCGTTGATGATCCATTATTTGTTAAAAATCTTGAGTTTGCATGCACATGCAGTGTGCACGCGAAAGGGGTATAGGGCCTACAAATAGTCCACCAGTCTAGTATTAGCTATTTTGCTCAAAAACAGTTCCTAAATAGTTCGACTGAATGGGCTTTCTCATATACCTAACTGCATGCATAAAGCATTTAGCCCCTTAAGAATGAATATTTAGGTTTATGTTCGCCACCACCTTTTCCATAGCAGATAGCGGCATCGCGTTCCTTTCAGCGACAAGTACTTGTTAAAACGTCGTAATGACGGACAATTTAGCTAACAATCTCTCTGCCATGCGATTTTCAAACCGGTCTGGATAAAAAGTGCATATCTTAGAAAGAGATAGCAACGATTTAACCCTCGCCGGCACAAGTGATAACCTCCCCCCCCCCCCATAAGTTTTTTTTTAAATAACTCGCGTAAAACGCGGCCGATCGCGACGGCCCTTGAGTTAATCAACTTTACACCTACCCTGTAAATTTCATAACCCTGACCCAAGTGACTTTTGACCTGTGACCTATTTCTCGAGACCATGTTTGGCCGTAATCGCGATTCGGCGTATGTCAGCCCGCATTAGCCGCGCGTTTGCAGCCTTTTCGTGGTTTCAAGCGTTGAAACATGTGGCATGATGATGCCATGCATTAGCCCTCGCCGGCACAGGAGGGGGGGGGGGGGGGAGGTGATGCAACCACCTAAGGTTTTCCGCGAATAACTCGTGTAAAAAGCGGACGATCGCAACGAAACTTTCAGTACCCTCGCATTGATCAATTTTACACCTACCCTGAAAATTTCATGACCCTGACCCGAATGACCTTTGACTTGTGACCTACTTTCCGAGACCATGTTTGGCCGGAATCGCGATTCGGCGTATGTCGGCTCGCATTAGCCGCGCGTTTGCAAGCTTTTCGTGGTTTCAAACGTTCGAACATGTGATTTGATGTTGCTCCCATGCATTAGGGTGGATGTCAAGGTCACCTGAAGGTCAGGTCAGGTCATTGACCTTTTATGACCTCGGTCCACTTTTTCGAGTTTTACATGTTGCTGGGCTAGTTTTTGGAGCTGAATTCGAATTTAGCAACCATTAGAACATTAACCCGGCCGGGCCCGGGGGGTAATCCCAACCATCGCAGCCCGGGGGGGGGGGCGTTTTTCGCCCCCCCCTGTCTAACTCCGTAAATAAGGGAGCTACGGAAACAAAAGCGATATCAAACGAAAGGTCCTTACGAGACGATTCTAATGCACCTAAAATTTTTGACCTCAGGTCAATTTTCAAGGTCAGAGGTCAAGGTCAAAGGCCAAAACCGGCACATGTGTAGTGATCTCAAAGTAAGCCTTCTAGAGGACGGCAGGCTGCATCAAACCGGCAAAATTGGGTGTCAAACGAAAGAAGAGAATCTGGGGATTCTGAAAATGTGCTCCAAATCAAAGGTCAAGGTCAAGGTCACGCTCAAAATTGACCTCAAACTTGGCACTTTTTCGCACATCTTGCGTGCTAACTTCCAAGATGTTTTGAAATGCTTTGAGGCTTATCAGTTCCCTATATGTGGTTCATCTTACGATACAAGGCTGCTCAAAGGTCAAGGTCACAGAAGAGTATCCCTGCTAGAGGCTATTTCACTGATTCAAGCTAGTAATAATAAATAAGACAATTTTGCCATCCGGAAGCTCTAAATGAAGGCTTAGAGGAAAATAGATGCCAGATTCGTGATCAGCGGGTACAAATCCATCTTAAACCACCTTTCATGTGTCAAGGTCAACCAGAGGTCATTCGAGGTCACATGAGGTCAACATGAAACTTGACCTTTTCCGAACAAAATATATATCATTCGACGCGGCTTGACAAGGCGAATGCGATGGTACCACTGCCGTAGCTCTAGGACCATTTTTGTCGAAGTTATTTGCAAAAAACTAAAACCACATTTCGGGGTCGTTGACCTGACCTCTGACCTCAGGTCACCACAACTATTTTTCTATTTTTCTCTAGGTCAAACGCTACACAGCCGTGCTCGTAATTTGTCTTTATCTCTAAAACTCTATTTTTAGCAGCTATTTGAAGTTTGCGTCTGTGACGCCGATTTTTGCCGTGCAGGGGTCTAGAAAAATGGACCTTGTGACGTCATGAAGGGGGCTAGGTCCAAATTTTTTACTTCAGAAGATGTCAAATTGATGGGAGAAAAGGTACTGAAAGTTTCGCCTTCCTATCCCTAAGCGTTCGGGAGTTATCGCAAATATTCGCCAGGGGGGGGGGCGAAAAACGCCCCCCGGGCCCGCGAGGGTTAACGAAGTAGTTTTGGTGCCTTCGTAACATGTTACGAAGCTGTCAGAGGCGGTTGATACGTACTACGAATACCCGTCACGACCCCTACTGGTTGACCTGACCTGACCTGACCCGACCTGGGTCTAAATGCTTAAAGACATCATCTGTGATCAAAACTAACACGATATTCGTGATCAGCACCCCGTAAAACTCCATAGTAGCCACACCCTACGACTTTCTAAGAGGTCCCGATTTTCCCGACTTTTGGGTCATTGACCTGACCTGGAAGGTCAACCGATGACCTAGGACCTTAAAATTGGGTATCATCGGCTTCCTCTCGTGACGGGCAACACGCTCGTTTTTTCCGCAAAGCTCTAGCTCGATCAGGGACACAACGCGAGGGGTGATCGCACCCCCCCCCCTCCTTGTGCCGTCGATGGACGCAAAATGGCCTGCGCCGGCGAGGGTTAAAAAAATCATGCAACCAACTCTTATTCATGGAGACGAACAATGTTATTGTTAGTGTTTTAATTACATATAATGAGAGACGTGAAAAGGCTTGGGATTGTTACCTACATAGCATTGCAGTGAATTAAATCGAAATAGATTGGCATACAGGGTGTCCCATAAGTTCCTTCTCACCTTATTTTTTTCTTTTAGAGGCTCTCTTATTTAACCCTCGCCCGCACATGCCATTTTCCCATCCCAGAACGCACATGGGGGGGGGGTTGCCACCCCCCGCGCCGTTTCGTTCCTGTTGGAGATAGAGCTTAGCGGTAAAGACCAAAAAGATTCTTTGGGAAGAGACGAATCCAATGATACCCGATTTTACCTTCTCAGGTCAGTCATTGACCTTCCAGGTCAACTCCAACTAAAAAATGTTGCTGTTTTGGGTCACCGTTGGATATCAAGTGCGCTGCTTATCATATACCGATGACGATGCCGTTTTCTGGTGCCAAGCCAGCTAGAACCTCTTTGTCACACTACCCGACCAGATTTTTGCTGATGAGGTCATTTCAGGTTAAGTTAGGTCAAGGTCAGTTATATGTGTTTGTATGTCTGTGTGTGTCTGTGTGTATACTGATGTGTGCACCGATTGTTTTTGTGTCCATATTACATGAAATCATGATCTGAGAAGCTTTTACCAAAAATGCAGTCAAAAAAACTTCACAAAAAGTAAATTCAGCTTGCCTAAAACGCAATTATCTTAGATGACCTAGGTTGACCTTGACCCTGACCTTGACCCCTGTACATCGTCGAACAACATGTTCCATGATAGGTGGGAGGTAAGACTGGCAAAAAAGGCCGAAATCAAGGTGTCAAAAGCTCACAAGGCCCATGGCAAACGCAAGATGTTGAGAATTGGCCATTTGGGTCATGACATGACCTGACAAACAAGGTTACATCTCCGAAACCAAAAATCACAGAAACTTGAAATTTTCAGTGGACATTAAGAAAGGATAGAGGAGCAGCTATACCAAAAATCAGCCTTTTAGCTCTAAAAATGTTGAGTGCAGAGCAGAAAGACTACCTGGGGGGAGGGTGGCAACCACCCCCCCCCCCCCATGTGCGGGCGAGGGTTAAAGCCACGCTTAATTTATTTTGTAACTGAGCTTTTGGGGTTGCCATGGCAACTTTGAATATGCTCCACGGTAACTAATTCGTCTAGACAAAATATTTTTTGCTATAGAGTTCACTTCCTGTGGAGACGGCTTACGCCGCAACATAGAGGTCTCCGTTACGGGTACGTCTCAGTATTTAGTCCGCACGTGGGCCATTCGCGACGGTTGAAGGCGATTGAGGCCATCCAGTTTGTAGCCAATGTCTGTCGCTAACTGGACGCACAGTCAGCAAGTGACGCCGATGATTTGTCGGGAGTCAATCGCTGCAAGTTTATGCTCTTTTTTGTCAGCTCTCAGGAGTGAGCCATGTGGCCAAAACTGTGTAGCGCCAAAGTGGCCGTCAAAAAGGTCTTAGCGTTAGAAAGTTGGTAAGCAGGCTTTTCAAGATGGATTACCAGCTGTCTAAGAGTATTATTTCGGAGTACATAACTCACGGTCACTTGGGATTAAACTTAACGGAGGACGCAAAACCGTCGAAAATGTCTTAAAATGGCCAAACACTTGTTTCGTTATGCCTGAGGCTAAAAGAATGGAGGGCCGATGACATCAATGTGGTCATCTGGACTACCTAGTCCGTGTTCGAGATAAAACACCCGTCCAAACCCCAAAACGGTCCCATATGGGCGACGGAAGAGGCCTTCGTGTCATCCCGCTTTATTCCTATGCAAAAGGCCAGGGTCACGGTAATGTGGGGTAATATGCGTCCAGACGCTGAGCAGGTTGCGATTGATACTCCAGAAACAGTGTTAGGACGCAGAATGCTTCTCCAAGAAGATCTAGGAGGAGTTTCAGCCTTCTAGCTTAACTCGAACCGCAAATATGAACACATTTTTGAAGGAGAAAATGGCATCGGGGAGGCCGTAGGCCCATCTTCAAGCAAGACAGTGCATCGGTGCAGAGGTCAAGCAAAGTGCCAGGAGTGCCAGGAGACTGTGATAGGCGTCTGTGCCTCTGTGGCAAGATCACATCTCAGGCAACTCATCGGATCCAAATTTCATAAAAATGTGTTGGAAATATTGAAATCGAGGCTCGTCCAAGCGAAGCGCTGTTCCAGCCTCGAGTAGCTCACGGCGCATGTCAAGTCAGTCTGGGCTAACTTCAAGCCTGCTATGCTGCCAAACATTCCGGTTGGCATGCCGCAGCATGTATTCATGTGTTTGCCTATGAAATGGGGAGCACATTGAGGGGTCATAAACATATCAAAACGCAATGTGCTCTGTTTTACATGCAAATATAAGGTGAGAACGAACTTATGGGACACCCTGTAGGTGTCACCGTCAACGTTTCTAAAAATTGTCACTTCTTCCTCCGCTTCTCCACAATTCGTGGCTTTGGTTCAGAGTTTGGTATTTGTTTAATATTTCAAATAAACAAACATAAACAAACTGTTCACGAACAAACGTGTTCGCGAACAAGTTAAGTCATCGGTCAAATTTTGGTAAACAAAAACAACGAACAGTTCGCGAACGTTCATGAACTGTTCTCGAACACGCTAAAGAGGGGGTAGATAAGATCCCCTCCTTAGCCATTTCGCTCCTAATTGAGATAGAACCTTGCGGAAAAAGCCAGCGTGTGCGTCTTTACGAACCACAGCGATTGGTATCCGATTTCAAGGTCTTACACCAACCGGTGACCCCTGAGGTAAGGTCAAGTGTCATAAAGTAGGAGGTTGGTTTTTGGTAAATAACTTCGCCACAAATGGTGGCAGAGCCGCGATTGTGGCACCATCGTGCTCGTCGTGACCAGGCGCGTCGAATGATATAGGTAGGTACTTTTTGTTTATATTAGGTCTTTTAGGATGTTGACATCAGGTCAAGGTCACGTCAAAGCCACTCGGGTCACAAAGCTGCATGGAGGATGTCATGCTGCATATCATTCGATGTGGCAGTTCTTTCTGAGTCGATTAATGGCTCAACCGACTCGCTAGCTCAATTTGATCGGAAGTTATTAGCGAAAAGCTCCTACTGCAAAGCAACCTTAGTGACGTCTAATATGACGTCATGCAAGGTCTTAAGTGCACAACTTAAGCCTCAGTGTTGCAAGAATAATTATGAATCACGATTCCATGTGCTTGAGATATGACTGGTGCATATCTCACATGTACAGGGTGGAAAGTAATTACGCGAACATGTATTTTCTTACAATTTCGCCCGTCAGTGGAGATTTTGTATGAGCGCGGGCTGTTATGGAACATGACTGGTCGTGTTTGTTGTCGCCTCATCTAACAAAAGTGACCTTACTTTGAAAAATGACTTGGAAGGTCTACAACACCTCTCGGCTTCGAGTGGTGCTGACGCCATACGCTGCTCAAGACCAAAATGGGCAAAGAGCTCAATTTGAAGTTGCCAGGGAAAGCGTTTGTGATTATTTTGGCTGGATTGGTGCGGAAGGGACTCGGAACGGTCTCGGCACCAGCATTACTCAATTACACCTTTGGTTGAAGCATAATAAAACTTAAGAGGACTTAAAAAGCAAAGCCGTTGGCGGTAGTAAAACCTCGGCGAATTCAGGCGCCGAATGGGTGGTCACCATTTCCGCGACCAAACGACAACAGTCGACCCGAAAACAGGCGAAATGGTTTACTTTGACCGGGTACCCGATCTAAGATATCACGATTCATGCATAAATCCGTGAAAATTCGAAAATCAAGCCGTACAAACAATCGAGATGGCCAAAATTCATGAATTAACAGCAGGATTGTCAATTTAAGTTTCTAAAGACCGCCAAACCTGAACAGAGGAGGACAGGCAGCTGGCTTTGTGGTTGGGTGAGACATCTTCGAAGCTATTTCATCCGTCAAACCTGCAGAACAACGCGTTGGGGGCTGCTGATGCGCCCGACGTCCCGCCCGTCCCAGCCTTCAAACATCCGGCAAAGGAACATACATCAGCGTGTTATGGGCGCCCGGATGGTGTCAGAATTGCATGTAGTGACCAACAAGGCCACCAAAAATAAAGTATACAACTAGTGGAACATCCTTCCAGACGAGTCTCTTTATCTAATCCATCAATGCACCAAAAGGGGCAAAATGATTGAGCGCACTTTTGTGCCCGACGCAAAGAAACTCTTCATCATGATTGATAAAGTCCTTCCTCTCACGGCCAAAAAGACGCAAGACTGGTGCTTTGAGAACCCGCTCTTCTTCTGGGCATATAATGGTCAATCTGGGAATAGTCCAGACCTCAATTTGATCAAAAATATCCAGGCGACTCTTCAGGAGAGCGTCTAAGAGCTGCTAGTAGCCACCAACATCGATTGCCTCACCAGACAGCTCCAGGAGGCGTGGACTAAGCTTTGGCCAACAGTGCTTGACATGCTCACGTCAATTATGCCTGAACGCCTTTGTCAGTGTATCGCACATAAATAGGAATATATGAAAAGATGAAATTTTCATGTTACCGCCGCTTTTTCCATTGCTATAAGACGAAAAAGTATGTTCGCGTAATTACTTTCCACCCTGTAAAATATGCCTGCAGTCATGTCTGCACCGTATTGGTAACAATCGCTCGAAAGATATCAGAAATGATGACCTGTTCATGAACGTCCATGAACGTTCACGAACTGTTCGTGAACCGAGAATCGTTGGTGAACATGTGACCTTGAATGCCAAAATTCGTAAACTATCAAATAAACAAACAAACAAACATTGTTCACGAGCTGTTCATGAACAAATATACAAACACCAAACCCTGCTTTGGTTACACGTTACTCGTTTCCTCGCCATAATATTCAACGAAAGTTACTTTCATTTCTTACAACCTAACAAATAAGCACATCGTTAAATAATGCATATTTTATACATTGCTTTGCTTAGACAGACACAAGCCAAACCAGCCAAGAAAGTGAGCCACCAACTAAATCTACCGAGACGACGAGCATGTTTCACTGTTTGGGGGAAGGCGGTCGGGGTTCTTATGTAATTAAAGGCTCGGTGGAGATATCGAGCCGCCAACTAAGTCTCGACGTCATAGATAAAGCTCCAAGCCCATCGGGACGGGACGTGGGACTTAGGAAGAGGGACAGGCAACGGTTCATAGAGAGCCTCGTCCCTGCTAAATGACACTTATTGGAAAGGGTGACCCGACAGACGGGTTCATACAGCCACTCTTACACACTGCACCAACGTTACCAAAAGTGTCTTTTTCAGTAAGTGGCGTTTGGCGAAAGGACACTGGCCAACGGGTTACTTATTCATTATGAACCGAGCCCAGGCAGTCTGGAGCGAGGGAGCAGCTGGCTGGGACCAGGCTAGGACGGGTGAATGGCGGGATGGGACGGTGATGTGGGACGCCGGTGAAAACAGGGCGCCGGAGGGCATATTAGTCACGTGACATTTGAAAGTTCTCCCCCTTCATGGGCCTTCTACATGTAAAACATCACGTGTGAATTTCACGAACCTTGATCAAATCGCCCCAGGCGCCCTGTTTTCACCGTCGTCCGTGAAATGGGAGGGCTGGAAAGGGTAACGGACCACGGGACCGGCCAGCAGGGACGAGTGACCTACCGACTGAAATCAGGCGCCAGCTGGCTGGGATTAAGGACCTCTTCTCCGTTCTCGCTTTCTGAACATTACAACGTCCTTCGGGTACGAAGGAACGGAGTGACTGTGTTTACCTATACGAAAATCGTTTTATGTCATGGTATAGGCTCACGCCGCTACATCAACGCACATACAAATTCCGAAGACTGCATGCAGGATATAGGTAAAGGCACGGGCTCATATATACGAAACGTTTATATATTATGCTCGGACGCTCATAGTTTGCTTTCGTGTTTGGCAGTCATTCCCTATTTCACTTTAACGTACCAAACACGGTACGTCTACTTACCTATAACCTAACCATTATAAGGTCTTTCATAATGAAATCCTGGAAACATAGGTATAGGTGGGGCATTCCACGAAAGATCGTACCACTTTTTTCCAATTTGACACCCTCATCTCTCGGAATTTGACGAGAATTGGTCTCAGGGGTAATCAGGGGCTCTGAATCCACCTGTAACAATTTCAGGCTTATCAGATAATTATTTTTTGAGTTATGGTGTATAACATTTTTTGGATCTTGCTTTGCAGCGCTAAGTTTGGCGGGCTGTAACTCTAAGACGGATTATTCAAATGCCAAATGTTATATAACATTGAACTTGCAATGGAACAGAGATTAATATGTATTTTTGAAATTTCGAAAAATACGCTATTTTTGATATATGACATATCGAGTTTTCTTTCATTTGTATTTTTTGGACTTTGGGACCATTTTTTTTTTGAATTTTTATTTCTTTAAAAAAATATTTGGCTCATTGTTAAGAAGTATGCAAAAAATTAGGAAGGTGTTCTTTCTATAAATGTATTTATTTTACGTCACGATAACGGTTTCGAATAGTGATTTCGGGAGAGGAGCTTTCAAATGGCGTGGTAAAGCTGCCTAGTGACATCACGGGTTGCTGAAATTTCCATTCAAGTCTGAGTCATCTGAAAAAAGTGAAAAGAGGGTTCATTCAACCCTCTTTCCTATAAGCGCGAGGGTGAAAAAGGCTGTTTGGTTCTGACATTGTTTTGGACGCCAATGACCATAGCTGTCCGAGATGAAAGTTACAGGACGCATACATGGTGTCCTCCAGAGGTCTCACAACTTGTATATCTGGGAATTTTTCAAGGTTACATGAGGTCAGGTCGGTCACGTGACATCACTGTTATAAATCAATGGGGAAATATAAAAACTGTTATTTTGGCACCGAGAATGAGCTAAAACTACCCCACGTACATGGTATCGTGATTTCATGCACTCCTTGCAAAGTCCAATGCTTTACTTTTGCATTGTTAACCTTGCGTGACGTCATTTATGACGTCACTAGGGTCGTACGAGTTTTTCGTCAATAACTCCCGATCAAATGAAGCTAGAGAGTCGGGAAAGCCACCAATGAACTCGGGAAGACCTTCCGAATCGAATGATATGCCATATGATACCCTTTGCCCAGCTTCGTGACCTGAGGGCAGTGGCGTATACAGGGGAGGGCCATGGGGGCCATGGCCCCCCCTTTCCACCCAGCCGCCCAAATGGCGCCCCAATTAGCGCCGACTAGGCTGATGCCGTTTTACAGAGAGAACATGAATTAAAAAGTGATGTGCAGGCAGGGATCGAACTCAATATCTCTTTGGGGGTGCCTGGACACCTAAATGTTCTCCAGGGCACCCCCAAATACGACCTGAGCCCCCAAATGTTGAAGGGCGCCCCTCCGGATACCAGAATATTCCGAACCCCCGGGGTCGATGGCGCCCATGAAGAGCCGCTGGCACCCACCTGAACGGAACAGTCGCCCCATTAATGCTTGATGGCGCCCCTCTAGAGCACCCAGCGCCCCTCTTAAGTTCACAGCTGCCCCAATCGACCCATCCAAGATCGATGGCGCGCCCTGAAACCACTGGCGCCCCTCTAAAGCACCCGCATTCTTCTCAAGATCACAGTCGCCCTATCCGAGATCAATAGCGCCCCCAAGAGCCACTAGCGCCCCCCCCCCCTTGAGACTGAAGTCGTCCCGCTTGAGACTTAAGTCGCCCCATTCAAGCCCAATTCAAGCCCATCCAGAGCGTCCGGCACGCTTCTGAAGATCGCGCCCATCTAAACGAAGGTTACAGCTGCCTCATCTTAACCCTCGCCCGTAAACGGCGATCTGCCACCTTCGCCCATGCAGGGGGGGGGGGGTGGTGCGACCCCCCTTGGCGTTTGAAAACGGAGCGTCGTAGAGCTTAGCGGAAAAGACCAACGGATTGCTCTCGCCGAGATCTCGCGATTGGTGGTATATTTTTTGGTCCTAGGTCAACATTTGACCTACTTTTGACCGGTCAAAGGTCAAATTTTCGGAAAAATAGACTTTTTTCAACTTTCCGCGGCGATTGCGGCAAAACGGTGGGAGATATCGACTTGAAACCTTCACTATCGTGTTCCTTGATCAATTCTCTATCGTTTGGTATGTATTTCGTTTCCCTAGCTCTAAAAATGGCGCGTTGGGAGCGCCGGAAGTCGGCAAGGTCACAGTCGGCGGCAGAAATTCGAAAAATCAAAATTTAAATTTTTGAAATCTGATTGTATTTTTGGATTTGGGAGGTCCATTTGCTCCCTATAGAAGCTAATATTGCTGCATATTCCCATTGAGGTGACAAGAATTAGCAAAATAGTGGTTCGGGCGCTTTTCAAAAATAGTACCGGACGCTGTTCCTCTTGTGACGTCATAGCTCCGTGACCTGACCTGACCCGGTCAAGTTTCTTATACCATATGATAGCCAATACTTGCCCCAACATGCATGGGAAGTTTCATCACGATCCATCAACCGATGTCCGTACCACCGGCAGGAAACCTCGGGCGTTGGCACTCAGTTTGTGAAAATCCGGCCGGAGGCTGTTCCCTTTGTGACGTCATAACTCCGTGACCTGACATGACCCGGTCAATTTTTTTTATCAAAAGATGCGCAAGGTTTGCCCCATAAGGTACCGAAAATTTGGCGGAGCTGCGCGCCGCCGTTTTTGCACTATTTCCGAAAAACCTCAGGGGGGGGGGGGTTGCACCAACCCCCCCCCCTACATGGGCGAGGGTTAAGATCGTTGGCAACCCTCTGAAACCAATGGCGCCCTTCTAGACTACCTGGCACCCCTCTGAAAATCACATTCGCCCCATCCGAAACAACGCCCCTGGAGACTACAGTCGGCCCACCCAAGCTCAAGCCCCTCCAGGGCCTCCCTCCAGTGCCCTGCTGAAGGCAACAGTGGCCCCATCCATGCCCAATGGCGCTCCTCAACGCCGTTCTAAAGATCACAGTCGCCCCATCAATCCGAGGTCGCTGGCGCCCCTCAAGAGCCACTGGCGCCTACCTGAACCGCGAAACTGAATGGAGACTTCGGTCGCCCCGCCCCATTCAAGATTGATATGCCCCCCGAAACCACTGACGCATAGGCAGTTATTGGACAATGGGGCTTTCTCATCGACACCAAGGGCCCTTTTCAAGATGCAGCAGCCAGGCTTAGATCATTTGTAAGGTTAGGTCGAACTTGTCGAAGGTCAGGTTACCAGCGACAACCGAAAATCAAATTTCGCCGATGTTGACATTTTTCGACAAAGCGGCGCATGGCAGGATTCAGAAAGAGATTGAGCTACAGCGCCGCAGCAAAGCGCATATTCGATAGCTCTTTTTATGCCCTCTCTTATTTATTATCTCAGATTTGACATAAGGTAAACGTTTTAGCCTCAAAATATACTTTTCGCGGAGGACGTTTATCTGTAATACCTCTTGGCTCAGAGTGGCTAAGGTCAGGTCAATTTTGGGACCTCAAGTCAGTGGGAGAAAAGTGAAATGTGCCTCTTTTGGACACATGTCGTTTAAAACCCTCCAAACATCGGTTCATAGGTAAACATGACACACTGAATCGGAAAAATGCACCTGTTAACCTTTTGTGTGCCCTTGAGGTCATCTCAGGTCATAAACGGTCACCAGCAGTTTTTTGGCTATAACTTTTGATAGAGACGTGCTAGAGCGGTGAAAACACGTCAGCTGTGGTCAGCTCGACGATACGGATCGACTGATATGCAGCATGGCCCCATTCGGTCAGGTCATGACCTTGACGTGCGGTCAAATTTTCAAAATGACCTTTCAAGGTCAACGTATAGTTCATTCGACGCGTCTCGACGAGAGGAACACGTTCCGTGGCGCTGTAGCTCTATTGATTCCCGAGTTAGCCGTTGGCAGTTTCCAAAATTGTTGAAATGGACCAAATTTTACCTTTGATGACCTCTGGTGACCTGACCTTTGACCTGACCTAAAAATTGAAACTAAATCTTTCCGTCATTATTTTTGACGCTCTTTCGATTTCCCCCTTACTGGGTGTCGCTACGTGGCCCAGGAGCCGAGAGAGGGGGGACTTGAAAACGCCCCCCCCCCCCAGCACGACACGGAAAGCACAGGCCACCAGCACGGCGCGGGTTAACTAATAGATAATAGAGAGGTCGCAAAATTGACCTGGCCATCTCAATGTAGATATTTGGTCTGAGGATTACGCAAGGCGAATGTTCGGTGAGATCAGCAGGTTTCTATGGCGCTTTTAAAGTCGATCATGCACACTCACATCATCAAAAGTCGTCTTCTATACTACGCCGGCCGAAGACATTCTTAACCTTCGTGCCACTATATGGGACCGTCTCACGCCTCACCCATCTGGCACTCATGCAGTCATGAGTGTCTGAGATTCTAAGCACGGCCACCCCGGTCGACCAGAGGCTGCAGTCCACAGGTCACTTTGGATCAGTGAGTGAACTTGTATGTTTTTTTTTCAAAGAGTAAAGATTGTGCCTATCGATCAACGTATATTTTACCGTTTCGAATTCGCATTGGTGTGTGTTTTGAGATAGCATGTCCGTAGCCTGAGCTCGTTTCCTATATCGTGCTAAATATGCATAAAGATCAAGGCTTTTGAAAAAAACACCGGGCTGCACATTGCAATAATTGGATTTTATGAAAAATCAGCGAAACCTGGTTCTTATACTCGCATTTTGCAACACCTAGTAAATCATGCGTGAATATATGACGTTACATTTTAGACTGACCCCCTGTCACTAGCTCACAATGGCGCCCCTCTCAAGGGAAAAGTCGCCCCTCGATCACCATGGCCCCCCCTTTCGCTGATTTCTGGCTACGCCACTGCCTGAGGGGCTCTGACCTGACCTTGACCCGAGGTCAACTACTTAAGTTGACCTCACCCTAGCAAAAAGTATACCATTCGATGCACCTGAGCTAGGCGAACACAATGATGCCAAAATCGCGGCTCTGCGGCCATTTTTTGCGAAGTTATTTACTAAAAACCGAACCCGTAACTTCAGTCACGTGACCTGACCTCAGACGCTACCGGTTAACCTGAGACCTTAAAATCGGGTACCAATCGCTGCGACTTGTAACGGCACACACGCTCGTTTTTTCCGCGAGGCTCTAGCTCTATTAGAAGCGAAACGGCGTGCTGGGGTCGTATCAACCCCTCCGAAACCCATTTTGTTTGAGGGAAAATAAGGAACTTATAGAAAGAACACCTTTCTAATTTTTTGCATGTCGATTTGCAATGACATGAAGATTATTTTGAAAAAATAAAAATGTGAAAAATTTTGGTCCCAAAAGTCATTAGAGGCAAATGAAAAAAGATTAAGGTTTTTGCTCAACAATGAATTTTTTTCTTTGGAATTTTTAAATAATAATATTAATTTTTGATTCATCGCAAGCTTAGTGTTGTTTACTTTTTGTTGGTTGCTTAACCCGTTCTTGAGTTATAAGCCATCAAACTCACCGTTACATACCGAAGTTAAAAAAGGTAATGCAATATAACTCGAAAAGTTTTGATCTGAGAAGTCTGATATTTTGCCAGGCGTCTTTGGGGCCTATGATTACCCCTAGGACCGATTTTCATTAAAATCTGAGAGATGAGGGTGACGGGCCTGGTACGATCTATCGTGGAATGCCCCAGGTACATCACTGCGATAGGTAAGCCTACGCATTGGGCTCTTACTTTTCTGAGCCCTTTCAATTTTCCTCCAATTTGGGGACGGGGCCGGGGCCTCCCACCGTGCCTGTCAAATGTGATTGCACACAGAGAAAAATTTACCCCTCTACGGGTAATTTTACACTTATGGGTACCGGTATCCCGATTTCTCCGGATATTAAAACTCGGACAGAAATAATTATACACCACTTATTTTGGGTCCCTGTACACCTATGGTTCTTTTTACACACATTGTAGCAAATGTACCTGATATGGGTTTACAGTACCATGCAGATTCGGGTACCATTACCCAGAAGAGCGGGTACATCTACCTAACAAACCAGAATCGGTGGTGTAGGGCTACTCTACCAGCATGTTTTTTCTACTACTTGTTATTGAAAAACAGGTACCTGTAAAACATGCATCAACTCGTAAGGGTGTATAAGTACTTAAATGTGGTTTTCTGACTCCTTATTTTTTAAAGGTAGATCTACCTTTTGTGAGTAATTTTAACAGGGGGCGTGGCCTAGGTCGCGCATGCGCAGAAGGGTGTTCCTCTCCACCAATCATCGTTCCGCGTTTTGTGTTTGGCGCGCACGCTTTCAGTATGAGCCAGTTTGAACCGCCGTTGCCGGCGTGGTGGGTGTGTGTAGAGGCTGGGAGCCGCACGGCGAGAGCTGTTCGCGTTTCACGCGGTTTATTGTGGAAGTGAGCTACGTGACTTTCTTTCCCGGGCGAGTGTGGTGGTGGATCGTGTTGTGCAAGGGCACCAAGCCTTCAAATCAACAAGAAACAGCACCGGGCTGGGATGTCAAGAAACGTGGTCAAGGAACAGCACTGGGATCCAGAGGCCAGGCCAGATCCTGGCTGACTGCAACGCTGAGTGTCGGCCAGCGTCAGGACAACCTGAACCGGCCGACAAATATGGAGATCGACGACCGAACAAGCTAACTGCCAGGGCCGTCGGATATCGCGCATTGCGCCATAAAAGTGGAGTGTCGTACGCGGTGTTACAGGTACGAATGGGAGTATAGACCTTGCATTACGGGACGGGGCAATGCTCACCGGTCGGTTGACCGCCAGCTGACGACAGCCGTAGGTGGGAAGGGACTGCGTCCACATCGTGCGAAAAATCTGATTATTTGTTTGTCATGACATGTTTCCTAATTAAATCGATGATCTTCATCCGGTTCTGTCCATCTCGTTGGAACCCAATAAAAAAGCGAACTCCGTTTTACATATCATTGTTTTGTTCTATTTATAGCAAACTGCGACAAGTGTAGCACAAATAAAGCATGGTGTTAAAGTACCTTATAACTTTCGGATAAGTTTAAGGCTTTAAAGGTAACAATACCAAAGAATCACTGGTACGTATACGTGTGAGCAGGTTATGTGACACAAACAAATTCGGTACGTATGCGTGTGAGAAGGTCATGTGACACAAATAAATTCGGTATTTTGACGCAAAAAGGTTGAGCTACCTGTTTTCTCGGCGTAGGATAACCCGTAAATGTAGTACCGATTTGGTACTCCAAAAATACCCGGATTTTGTGGCTAGTAATACCCTAGAATCACTGGTATCTGTACGTAATAATAGTTCATGCGAAACAATGAAGGGTATTGATACTCGTTTTCTGGAGGTAGGATAACCCGTAAAACTAGTACCGATTTGGTACTCGTGAAAAACCCGGATTTTTTAGGTAAAGATAGCTAAGAATAGCTGGTATGTATACAATAAAGCAGGTCATGTGATACAATCAGTTTAGGTAGTCCAACACGGACTGAGTAGATATAAACGTTTTCTCGGCGTTAAAGGACCCGTAAATATAGTACCGATTTGGTACTCGTGAAATACCCATATTTTTAGGGTAAATATTTCTCTGAGTGTGTGATGAGATTCCTCATGCCTAATATGGGACAATCGGGGAAAAGCAGTTACAAAACAATGTTACAATCATTGAGGTGATGCCCAGCAAGAAATATTTCGGCATTAGATGTACAGGAATTGTAAAGGTCGTTTTTGGTCAGGCTAACGCCGTGGTCAATGCAGGACACTACCTAAAAGATAAATTATCACATACCTAATTTTTGTCATTTTGACCATTTTCACAAATCGGCGTAGGTATGCCTAACTGATGAACCACAGGAGATAGAGGGTCACAGAAGCACAGTAGATAGCTCTTTCAAAGCTCTTTCGCTAGCATGTCCTCAGATGTGACCTCAGGTCAACAGTTTATAGCCCACAGATGACAAAACGGCGGTGAATAGGCATCGGATTGTATGTAGTTGTGTGCAGGAATGTCTGTTCCCAGTTCCCATCGATCGTTTTTAACACACGAATCATAATAGCCATGCGTTCATCATTCATGGATGATTGCAAGATGTTAATACAATACAATACAATACAATACAATACAATACAAAATAAACACCAAAATATGTAGAGGATGCTGCTGAAACAATTTTTCCAACAATTTTTGCAATGACTTTGACATTAGAGTTGCAAAGTTTTCCCAATGGGCTGCTACCGGCACCGCCCCGCCCCACAAAAAATTTTCTGGGATACCGGCATGCTACCACGCCCCAAGCAAAAAAAACCGCCAAATTACCGGCATACTAAAAAAACCTGCATTCTTGATTCTGGCTTTCCCCTACATGAGATGCCTTGGTTTTGGCAATTTCAGTAACCGCCCCACCCAGCACCTCTTACTGTTCAAAGTTTGAATCATATGCTGATATTTTTTTGTGCAAAATAAAAAGATACCGGCATGCTACCGGCAAAACATGCCAGATACCACGAAAAAACCTGCGGTAGTGAAAAATTACCGGCATGCCGGTAGTGCGGTAGGGAAATTTTGCAACTCTATTTGACATAAACAATTAAATGACTTTTATTTTGCTACCATACCTAATGTTTCTTTCTTCGAGAAGCATCGAATGAACAATAATTTGACCTGAAAAGGTCAACTTCAAATTTTGACCTCAGGTCAGGCTGATGACCTGACCGGAAAAGGTCATATTGCGTATCAATCGATCCGTATTGATGACCTAAACATGTTTCACGTGGTTTCATCGATCTACATTGATTCCATGCACAGATCTCGTCAAAAAACTGCTGGTGACCTTTCATGATCTAATATGACCTTTCAAGTGAGCACCGGCCATCAGCAAGTGCACCCTGGTCCCTATCCATTGCATATGGATAGATTGGCCACGTTTGGGTAAATATCTTGTGGCTCTGACGTCTTTGTTAAAAACAGAAGACATTTGCACTTTTCCCCATTGCCTTATAAGTTGATCTTGACAAGTTATCCCCAAAACCAGCACCTCTACCTTTGAGTCTTTGACCTGACCTCAGAGATATGTGGCAGACCCGAGACATTGAAATTGGGTACAAACCAGTCGCTGCGTCTCGTACCTACTGGCGCACACGCTCATTTTTTCAGCTGTGACTCGATTGGGGGCTAAAAGGTCCCGAGGTTGTACTATATGGGGATCCCAGGCATGGCGGAATCGGAATAGGGATTTAAAATTCTGCAGAGATCCTGGAATTGTAGCCTTTACGGCGGTGGCCCTGGAACACGAGGGACGGCGCGGGCGATCAAGGAAGGCGATGGATACGTCCTGATAAGCGTGTGAATCCGTTGTGCTGATTGGCCCTGGAATAACCCTGTCTGCAGATGACGGCTGTTCAGCGGACGAGCGGAAGAAGCGGCCCCGGACGGCGTTCACGGCGTCCCAGATCAAATCCCTGGAGACCGAGTTTGAGAAAAACAAATACCTGAGCGTCAGTAAGCGGACGCAGCTCTCCAAGCAGCTCAGTCTGACCGAGACTCAGGTGAGTGTCGCTGGGAAAACGGAAATTCCCTCACACAATGTCGACCAGCTGAGCAGGGGTGGATTTTTATATTAAGTTGGGGTTGCACGTGCAACCCCAACTTTGAATTGTGCAACCCCAACATCGGTTTGTGCAACCCCAACTTTACAACTGAAATAAATCGGCGGGCGACTCGAATGGTGCCGCCCCCATAACCCTGAGCCATCCCAAAACTCTATGCCACCCGTTGACTTGGCACCATCTTTCAAAAAAGCCCTACCCATCATGTAATTGTAGGCAATAGTCACCCCTCAACTATCTAGTGTAGTTGCCGCCTCCTCAGACCTCAAATGTAGGTGCCGCCCCCTCGAATGTAGGTGCCGCCCCCTCGAATGTAAGTACCGCCCCTCGAATGTAAGTGCCGCCCCCTCGAATGTAGTGCCGCCCCCTCAAATGTAAGTGCCGCCCCCTCGAATGTAGGTGCCGCCCCCTTGAATGTAGGCGCCGCCCATTAAATGTAGGCGCCATCCCCTCGAATGTTGGTGCAGCCCCGCAAATGTACCTAAATGCCACCCCTCGAATGTAGGTGCCGCCCCCTCAAATGTAAGTGCCGCGGGCCGCCCCCTCAAATGTTAGTGCCACCCCTCCCTCGGATGTAGATGCCGGCCCTCCTCGAATGTAAGTGCCGCCCCCTCGAATGTAGGTGCCGCCCCCTCGAATGCTGGTGTCGCCCCCTCAAATGTAGGTGCCGCCCCCTCAAATGTAAATGTCGCCCCTCGAATGTAGGCGCTGTCTCCTCGAATGTAGGTGCCGCCCTCTCAAATGTTAGTGCCGCCCCCTCGAATGTAGGTGCCGGCCCTCCTCGAATGCAGGTGCCGCCCCCTCAAATGTTAGTGCCGCCCCCTTGAATGTTAGTGCCGCCCCCTCGAATGTAGATGCCGGCCCTCCTCGAATGTTGGTGCCGCCCCCTCAAATGTACCTAAATGCCGCCCTTCGAATGTAGGTGCCGCCCCCTCAAATGTTAGTGCCGCCCCCTCGAATGTAGATGCCGGCCCTCCTCGAATGTAGGTGCCGCCCCCCCAAATGTTAGTGCCGCCCCCTCGAATGTAGATGCCGGCCCTCTTCGAATGTAGGTGCCGCCCCCTCAAATGTTAGTGCCGCCCCCTCGAATGTAGGTGCCGGCCCTCCTTGAATGCAGGTGCCGCCCCCTCAAATGTTAGTGCTGCCCCCTCGAATGTAGGTGCCGGCCCTCCTCGAATGCAGGTGCCGCCCCCTCGAATGAAGGTGCCGCGCCGCCCCCTCAAATGTTGGCCCCGGCCACTTATGCATAGGTGTCATCGGTCATCCCATAAAATGTAGGTGCCGTCCCTTCGAATGTAGATGGCACCCCTAGGTTGCCGCCCCCTAAGGCCTAGTTGCAGTGCAGCCCCCTCAAATGTAGGTGCCACCCCCTAAGTGTAGGTGCCACCCCTTGAAATGAAGGTGCCTTTCCCTCACATGTAGATAGATGCCGCCCCCACCCCCACCCCCATGCGTGGGTGCCGCCCCTCAAGTTAGGGTGCTGCCCATGAAATGTAGGTGCCGCCCCCTCTAAGTGTAGGCGCTGCCGCCTCAAGTGCAAATGCCATCGCCGCCCCCTCTAATGTAGGTACTACCCTCCTCTCAAGAGCTTGAGCTGTCACAAGGCCGTATACTGTATAGAGCTGTCGGACTTGCAAAAATGCGCCGCTCACCGCTCAGTGGGCGGTGGGGGTGGTGCCCAGTGGAGGTCGCAGGGGGGCATCAGGGCCATGGCCCCCCAAAGACAAATCAGGGGCCATCCTATAATTTGCTCCCTTAAACAACCGATGGGCCCCGAAGGGCGTAGGGGCCCTGGCTCTTACCCGATTGTCACGAGGCTCAAGAAACCAACACCAGGTATTATGTAACAGCCCCCATGCCGGTCTTTGAGTATCCTGACTTCTGAGGGCGCTTCAGTGGCCTTCAAGGGCCAACCCTGGCCGATGAGGACCCACATCGACCGATGAGGGCCCACATCGACCTCTCAGGGTCCTCCAGGCCCTAAAGCGGCATCAGGAGTCCCCCAACCGTCCTTTGAGGGCCCCACACTGATCTCTTGATGGCCTCATTTCTGTCTCTGGGTTTCAGGACTGACCTTTGGGTGCCGGTCACTAAGAGCCCGCATCGACCTCTGAGGGCCCCAAACTGGCCTTTGAGGGCCCTGTACAGTATATCTAAAAAGTATGTCCCCTGGTTTGGCTCTCCCACAGGAGGCGAATCGGTAACTTGGCTGAATCCCAGTTGCGGCACCCGGCCGCCAGGGTCGCTGCCGCGCGAGCGGCATTGACCGCTCTCATGTCATTGGCAGTTCGGTCCCTCCCCATCTATACCGAGGTGGGGAGGGGAGAAGAGGGGAAGAGAGGGGAGGGAGCGGCATCCGCTCGGCACTTGGCGATACCTGGCTGACCCTGCGCTCCCTCGCTGACCTTTGTCCTGCCCTCAGGCGAAGCCCGACTTCCTGGCCTGTAGCGGCCCAGCGGAAAACCGAGCTCGCGGGGCGCGACTCCATTGGCCCAATCTTATAAATGGAATGCTGTCGTATTCACGGCATTAGATAATATTAATAGTGATACCAGCAGTGGATGTGGTAATATATATTCCCGACCGGGGCTGGGAAAATGCGTTTTATTCACCGAGGTTTTTGTGCGGAGGACCGAGTGCCGGTAGGCACGAGGTCCGTAGCCAAAAACCGAGGTGAATAAAACTGCATTTTCACAGCCCAAGGTTGGGAAGAGATTTACCACATGCCGGACCGGCGCAACAGTTAATATCATATTCATTTGGTATTATATATTATATTCTTAATATGGTGTTAATATTCTATTAATACTATGTTCATATTTATAGTCACCGCGATTATTTTTTGTGTTTTTCATTATTGGGCGGCGCTGGCCGTTGAGTATGAAAGATGAAATTCCCTACTTTTACCTTATTTAAGGTTTGAAAAGGCTGAGGATGAAGATGGTGAAGCGCCAGAGGTTAGAATAAACTATAAAGATATGGAGCCCAACAGGAGTGAGGAAACTGTGAGAAAAACTGAAAATTGGGTGAAACGCTGAATCAAACGCGTCTTAGATCCCAGCTGGAACAATATCCAAATGTTTCAATGTGGCTCGTTAAGATGCTTCGCGCATTTAAAGTGTTCGTTTTTTGCGTGCATTTTGTTGTAATAATGAGTAGGTAGGTACTCTGACCATGTTATGCAGCAATAAATACATTGGCATTGAAACGATACCTACCCTTGTTTAGTTGAATTACGTTGACAGCAAAAGTAAGTGAAAACGCCTTCACTTAATTTTGCTCACTTCTGCTGTTGCTGTTAGTGAACACACAATCCGTAAATATCTTCTTTGGATTTGGTTCTTCCGCTCAGAATATTCAGTAAAACTTTGTCTGGGAAAATCAAAAATGACCACGGTCCGAAATCGTTTCCCAAATACCTTAAACATTAGCCACAGCCGGTCCGAAAGCTTTTCCCAAAATCACGTGCTAATACTAAAGGGATATCTCGGCATGTGGTAAAATACAGTCCAAAATAAACGAAAGCACTCGATTCGTGCATAATGCGCCCTCCCATTCAAATAAGCCCGCCCACTTCGATAGATGGTGTAATTTCTTAGGGCGTAAAAGATGCAAAACACTACCGATTTTTTTTTTTTTTTTTAGCTCGGCCACTGGGACCGACAATATACAATTGACTGAAATGCATGAAAACCATTTTGCATTTAGGTAATAGCCGTTTTCTGCACCCAAACTTTAGCCAGTGACGCCCTGTCCATTCTAAAGCGTTTATAAGATTGGTCCCAGCACCCGATTTTATATGAGGAAGTCGTTTAAAAAGCATCTTATTTCTAACGAATTTATTATTATGGCCACTTTTACAAGACCTCTATAGAGCTTTGACTTTAACATTTCTTCCTCGTTCAGGAGAAACGTTTTAACCCTCACCGGACCTTCAGGTTTTCTGAATACCGAGGGGACGTTGGGGGTTGGAAGTGAGGAAACAACCCCCTTCGCCGATTCGCCCCTAATTGAGCTAGAGCCTCACGAAAGAAACGATCGTGTGCGTCGTTACGAAATGCAGCGATTGGTCTCCGATTTAAGGACCAGGGTCAGCCGATGACTTCGGAGGTCAGGTCAAGTGGCCCAAGGCACAGGTTCGGTTTTCGGTAAATAACTTCGCTAAAAATGATCGCAGATCCGCGATTTTAGGAGCATCGTGTTTGTCTAGCTCAGGCGTGTCGAATGGTATACTTTTTCTTCGGGTGAGATCAACTTAACCCTCGCCCGTATAGAGGGGGGGTCGAACGGACCCCCTCCCTCGGTTTTTCGCGAATAACTCGCGTAAAAAGCGGCCGATCGCGACGAAACTTTCGTTACCCTCGTGTTAATCAATTTTACACCCACCCTGAAATTGTCATGACCCTGACCTTAATGACCTTTGACCTGCGACCTACTTTTCGAGACCATGTTTGGCCGGAATCGCGATTCGGCGTATGTCGGCTCGCATTAGCGGCGCGTTTGCAGTCTTTTCGTGGTTTTAAGCGTTCAAACATGGGATATGATGTTGCTTCCATGCATTAGGGTGGGTGTCAAGGTCACCGGAAAGTCAGATCAGGTCATTGACCTTTGATGACCTCGGTTCACTTTTTCGAGTTTTACATGTTTCTAGGCCAGTTTTAGGAGCTGAATTCGAATTTAGCAGCCATATGAACATTTACGAAGTAGTTTTGGTGCCCTCGTAACATGTTGCGAAGCTGTCAGAGGCGGTTGTCACCTACTACGAATACCCTTCCTTACTGGTTGACCTGACCTGACCTGACCCGACCTGGCCTAAATGCATGAAGACATCATCTGTGATCAAAACTAACATGATATTCGTGATCAGCACCCCGAAAACCCCATAGCAGCCACGCTTTACGACTTTCTAACAGGCCCGATTTTCCCGACTTTTGGGTCATTGACCTGACCTGGAAAGTCAACCGATGACCTAGGACCTTAAAATTGGGTATCATCGACTTTCTCTCGTCACGGCCAACACGCTCGTTTTTTCCGCGAAGCTCTAGCTCGATCAGGGGCGAAACGGCAAGGGAGGGTCCAACGGACCCCCCCCCCCCTTATACGTTTGCGACTGGAAAAACATCAATACGGGCGAGAGTTAAGTGTTAACCTCGGGTCAAGGTCAGGTCACAGCCCGTCAGGTCACGAAGCTGGTCAAAGGAGTTCATATTGCATATCAATCGATTCGGCAGGTCTTTTCATGTCCATTAGTGGCTTTATCGACTCGGTAGCTTTAGCTGATCGGGAGTTATTGACGAAAAACTGATACCCTTGGTTACGTGATAAATGACGTCACGCAAGATCAACAAAGCAAAATTAAAGCATCAGACCTTGCAAGGAGCGCATGAAATCACGATTCCGTGTGCTTGAGAATTTGAGATAGTTGTATATCATTTCCGGACCAAACTAGCAATTTCCATATTCCCCTGACTTTTAATGCTGAGAGACTGACCTGATCTCAGGCGACCCTTCAGTAAATCCGAGATATACATTTATACAAGTTGTGAGACTCTCGATCATACTATAAGATCCTGTAAGTTTCATCTCCCTATGAAAGCTCTGCACTGAGGGTGTTGCGAAGTTGGAACATTTTAGGAGTGTGCACACAGTCCTAAAATGTTGAGGACAGTTCAGGACAGTTTCACACAGTTCATTTTAGGATTGCTCATTTATGACGTCATAGATCAGTGACCTGACTTGACTTAAAAATGCGGTTGGCGTAAAAAAATCCGACTTATCAAATCCCGACTAAAAAAATCGACTTATAATCCGGTTAAACAAATCCCGACCATGTTTTTACCTGGCCATTAATGTTCTAGCCTTACAGGTGATTGTTTGAACGCGGAAGATGCTGAATCTTCGTTAACCCCATACTTATCGTATGATAAAGAACGTCAGTGTTAGAAAGTTAATTAACAATTTTATTTAGGATAGCTTAATTCAAGTGGGTATAATCCAACTTGACAATTTACTAGGAGGGTTTTGCAGCGCTATTAGTTCGGCATTTAATTATAAATCATTGCTAATTTCGATCCGGATATCGTTATTCAATGCTGGCCTTTGCGTCCTCAGAAAGTTGTTTATAGTCATGAAGGCTTGCATTGACCCATACTTTCCATTTTTCAGCACTATTATTCGCCGTAGCTGACCAGGTGTTTTCTTCAGCTCTCCCCTGAATCCTTTGGCTTAGACCTGGCGTATCACCCGTGCATCGCAAGACGCACCTACCACACACAAGTTCATGATCCCCACGAACCCACACCAGCGTCCGTTCGCTTGGTGTGTGACCCCTTGATCTTTGGCCGCGACAACTGCCAGCTTGCTGGAGCACCCCTCCCTACACGCGCTGCCCCGCCCGCTCCCCTCCCTCCCCCCCCCCCGGGTCGTGTCACGAAGGTTCGGGCTTACGCTACTACCGGCCACTGCGCAGCTGTCACCTAGCGCCTGGGAATGTGTGGTCTGGTGCGGATTCAGCCAACTACCGGCTCGCGACACCAGCGCCACGTAGTGGCGACGGTACATTCTTTTTAGACACACTGTACCTACTGGTTTCGAGGGCTCCCAAACTGGTCTCTGGGGGTCCACGCCTCTAATGGCCTCATTTCTTTTTCTGGGGGCCCAAGACTGGCCTTTGGGTTTCCCCGAGGGCCCGTACTGACTTCTGAAGGCCCGATACCGGTCTCTAAGGGTCCACATCGGCCTCTGAGGTTCCTATGCTGACCTCTGGGGTCCAACACCGACCCATGCTGGTCTTTTAGGGCCCCACACTGACCTCTGAGGGCTCCACGCTGGCCTGTAAGATACCACACCGGCATGTGAGGGCCCACGTCGGCCTCTGATGGTTCCAAACTGCCCTTTGAAGGCTCTGTACTGGTCTCTGAGGGCCTCACACTGCCGGTACGGACCCACGCTGGTCTTTTGAGGGTCCAAACTGGTCTCTGACGGCCCAAACTGGCCTCCTAGGGCCCAACACCGTGGCTTCGGATGGCCGAATTTCTGCCTCTGGCGGACAGAGACTAACCCTTGGGCACTTCTGAGGGCCCGTACTGGCTTCTGAAGGCCCGATGCCGGTCTCTTAGGACCAACATTGGCCTTTGAGGGCCCATCCTGGCTTTTGAGGACGCTCTGTCCGGTCTTTTAGGGGCCCATACTGACCTCTGAGGGCTCCACGTTAGCCTGTAGAAATCACACTGGCCTTTGAAGACCCACGTCGGCCTCTAATGGTTCCAAACTGACCTTTGAAGGCCCTGTACTGGTCTCAGAGCCCAGAGGGCTCTAAACTGGCTTCTTAGGGTCCAAACTGGCCTCTGAGGGTCCCAAACCGGCCTCTAAATGTCTCACACCGGCTGCTGATAACCCCATTTCTGTCACTGACACCCTAGGCTGGCCCTTGTCCCTTGGGTGCCTCTGAGGGCCCCGTACTGGCTTCTGAAGGCTCTATGCCGGCCTCTGAGGACCCATGACGGTCTTTAGGGGCCCTGTGGTAGTGTGCTCCTCGACTGTCTCCCTGGAGCCGCCTCTGCGATGACTTGCCCGCCGGCGCATAGGCCGACGGCTGGGGTCAGCGGGCGCGGTTGGAACGTGGACCAGTCTTGTTCGAGACACAATGCAAGCGGGAGCCCTACTGTCGCTTATAACAGGCCCCACACTGGACTCTGAGGGCCCCAAACTGGCCTCAATGGGCCCCAGCCGGTCTATGGGGTCTCTACACCGCCACTGATGACCCTATTATGGTCTCTGGGGTGCCAGGTTAGTCTGGTCCCTGAGGGCCCACATCGGCCTCTGAGCCTGGGGACCCCATACAGGCCTTTGAGGGCCAATACTGGCCTTTGAGGTCCCTACACCGACCTCTGAGGGCCCCGAATCGGGCTCCTCTGAGGGACCCACACTAGCCTCTGATGAACCCACTCCGGTCGCTGGGGGCTCAAGATTGAACTTTGGGTGCCTCGCACTGGGCTCTGAGGGCCCACATTGACCTCCGAGAGCTCCACACTGGCCTGTAAGGGATCATATTGGGCTGGCCTGTGATGACCAACTGGTTTTGGAGAGCCAGTACTGGCCAGTGGCCACTCAGGGTCCCAAACCGGCTTTTGAGGGCCATAACCGGCATCTGATGCACCGAACCGGACCCTGGTGGCCCAAAACAGGCCTCAGAGGGCCCCGCACCAGACTCTGAGAGTCCCATCTTTAGTCTCTGGGGTCCAAGGAAGAACTTTTGGCGTTTCATACCGTCCTCCAAGGTTCCCTGTCAGTCTCTGTTGGTCCCCATGTCGGAATTTTGGAATTTGAGGGCCGTTATCTCGTCGCAGCGGGCCGGCATTAACATCTATTACCATATCGGTGTCACATCGGTTTCTGAGGGCCCATGTCTGCTGCCAAGGGTCCCTGGTCTCTGATAGTTCCATTTAGGTCTTTGAGAGCCCGAGCCTGCCCATCATAGGCGCCTCACGCTATCTTCTTATTCTCTGCCGATCTCGGAGGGCCCCTGTCGATCTGTTTGGCCCGTGCAGGTTTTTAAGGGCCGCTGCTAGTCTCTGAGAGCCCCATGTCGTTAGTTGTGTCTATTTTGGGTCGCATTGGCACCACACATGTCTCTTAGGGCCCATACCAGTCAAGGGGTCCCACATTGACCTCTCAAGGACCAACGCTGGCCTCAAGGGCTCACACCACCTCAGAGGTTCCGAACTGGCCTTTGACGACCCCGCACTGGCCTTTGATGACCCCGGGCCCGCACTGGCCTCTGATGGCTCAGGCAGGTCTCGTAAGACCCACGTTGACGTTGGAGTTCAATGACCCATACTGCTCTGCGAGGTCTCACCCGGTTTGTGAAATGTGAGGGTCAATCTCAATACTGGCCTTAAATGATCTTACGCCAGGCTTATATAAGGGTCTCGTACTGGTTTCAGAAGTTTTCCGCTACTTACGAAAAACTTCAGGGGGAGGGGGTGGATATTCACCCCCCCTCCGCGGTACGCGGGTTAAGCTAACACACCGTCCCCCAGCGAGGGTCCACAGGGGCCCCTTTGCCAATTCGCCCCCCCCCCCCCCCCCAACGCCAAGTTTACGACCGTACCTGGTGGCGCCCACTTCCGGACTATTGCGCCCCTCTGAACCGCTTTGGGCGCCCTTTCAGGGTTGTGCAACCCCAATAAAAAACAAATAAATCCACCCCTGCAGCTGAGCGCGCCGAGGTCACGCCAGGTAACGTCAGCGTCAGCCGTGTGAGCTGTGAGACACACGAGTGGCAGAGTCCTCCACAGAAAGCCGTGGGTATGGGTGCATGATCATTACGAGCGAGCGAGCGCAGCGAGCGAAGCGAGTCTTTCCAATATAACGGGAAAATCTCAGTATGAGCGGCCCGGCCCGGCCAGGCCCGGCCCGGCCTGTAACGCTTTTGAGACGCTTATATCTCAGCAACCGCTGAACCGATTGGCCTGAGGTCTTTTTTGCTGGGTAGCCCCATCCCTTCTACCCCGTAATTGACTACTTTTGATACATCTCAGTGACCGTCGTGGCACGTGCCACGTCAAAAGTCAAGGGTGTTCAAGCTGTTTTGCAAAAGTAGTGATTTTGAGAGGCCCATATCTCAGCAGCCGCTTGGGCGATTGTCTTGCGGTAATTTTTGTAGGGTAGCTGCATCCCTTCTACCAAAGGTCGGATACTCTTCATCTATGTGAGTGACCCCAACTGCACGTGCAATATGCAAAAAGAAGAGGTGCCAAATTTGTTCCCATTTCAATAACTCGGTAATTACTGGGGCGATTTCGCTGGAACTTGGCATACAGGTAGGCACCCACCAGGCAATGCATTCCCATGTGTTGCGGTTAGGGTGCTACTGCACGTGCGCACGTGCAGGGGGCGCTCCCAGATCTCGAGAACGGCTGGGCCGATTGCGCTCAAATTTGGTACACGGTTGGGGACCAGTTAGTAGGGTGCCGTGCAAAAGTCAGTTTGGACCCCGTTTGCACGTGCGCACGTGCAGAATGCCGCTTTCAGATCTCAGGAACGGCTGGGCCGATCGCGCTCAAATTTGGCACACCGCTAGCGACCGGTTAGAAGGGTGCTTTGCACAAGCCCGTTGGAAGTACCCTCTCGCCTTTCCGCACGTGCAGGGCTCACTATCTCGCTCGCTCGTCCTTCGCCCAAAAGGCGTTTTACTGGTTTAATATCAGCCGTTCTGGTGCAGCCTCATATTCGCCGGGACCGCATCTGAGCGTGCGCTGTTCGCATTGTTCGGCGGGCACGTTATGCATCGCGGAATAATTCCTATACTGATAAACCTCGCATTTTTTCAGATAAAGATATGGTTCCAAAACCGCCGCACCAAGTGGAAGCGAAAGCACACCAACGAACTAGAGATGTTGGCCCAGCAGTACTACGCGCACCTGGGGCTGTACGCGCCGCGGCCGGTGCACCCCGCCGACCGGCTCTGGTGAGTGACCTCAGTGCAAGGTAGGTACACCCCGCCGACCGCCTATAGTGAGTGACTTCAGCCGCGGCACATACACTCCGCCGACCTGTGACCTCAGCACTCACTACACACATACACACACACCGCCGACCGGCTCTGGTGACCTCAGCACGCAGTGGCTGACGGCTGTCTACTCTAACGGAGTGTTGCAGCTGAGGATACACCAACAGACTAGTGACTTCTTTTGCAAAGGGAGACATCGTCGCTACTCGCTTCCATCAAATGACGTTGTTGAAACCGATGGAGAGATATGTTTATGATGTGTGACTGTCCGTGTGTCGTCAGGCTGGTGTCCCAGGGGCTGCACCCGCCGGTGCCGCCGCCGCCGGCCGGAGGTCTGCTGCCGTCCATCTACTCGGCCGCCGCCGGCCGCCTGCTGCCGCCACCGCTACCGCTCTCCGCCCCCGCGGCCCGGCTGACCCCGCCGACCAGCTCAGCGCTGGAGGAGGCGCTCCGCCGCGGCCTCACCCGACTCTACTCCCAGCCAAACCCCCACTCACCGCCCGCCGCGCGAGCCTCCCCGCCGCTGCTGTCCTTGCGCAATATGATAGATGGCGCCACCGCCGGCCACATAGGTGGCGCTGCGGTGTCCGCAATAGATGACGCTGCAATAGACCAGCCGGACGACGGCTCGCAGGACGAAATTGACGTGGTCGATGCCGATATGTTGTAGTAGCCGGGCAGCGTGGCCCGAGGTAGCCTGTACCAATTGGTCAGTTGGTAGCCTGAGACTGGAGCGCTGAAAAGTCAGCCTTAACGCCGGTCGACACTTGGACCGAGTCTGCCGTCGGAGCCGCCTGCGCGCGATACTTGTGCCGTGCGTGGCGAAACCGATGAACGAAATGTCGAGCACGTCTAGAAAGTGTACAAAAAGCAGCTAATCGTAGGTATAGAAATGAAGTGAGTCGCCTACTGGGCCTGGCAGGAATAACATACTTCCATTGTCAGCCGAAAGCCAAAGCAATGAACTGTAAAACAGAAACGCACTGACTTCTGATTGTGTCGTCTACTTGTTGCCAACAGGTCTGAGGAGAGTAGCCACTCAACAATAAGAGTACATACAATAATTATATCTACCCCGAGACGAAATTTTTGCTGGGTGCTGTACGCATAAAGGTAGTTTGAAATGGTGGAGTGGGAAAATGCGAGTCTTTATGACTTGCAAGTGGAGCTACGGCCTACGATACAAAGAAGCAGCCTGGTTCAAGGCAAACACAAGGCAATTAAAGTGAATGGCCAGAATCGAGTGTCATGGAGTGAACCGTTTCAGACATTAGGGCCTAACTTCACATTCTTTACTGATGCAAAGGAGATCCAAGAGAAATTAATTACTTTACAAATGATTAGTTTTGGAAGTGTAAATAAATGAAGTGGCGCAAACTATAGACTCGTATATTCATCTGAATGCTGGCAGACACTATGTAGAAGACGTTCAATGATCGTTTTCATTATTTGGCGCCGGTGTGCCTTAAGAGCGGTACCGTGGCGGTCACACATCACTAACAAAGACTTGTCACCATCACAGCGTCTCCGCGACGACTCACTATAAAAAGACACCGATACCGAGGCACAACCATCATCGACCGACCACCGAGCACCTCTACACAAACGGACATACAAAACACGCGGTATTGCACGAGTTATCTGCGCCGGACGGCAGGCGGCCGGCGCCTGGCCGGGGCGGGGAGGGGGCGGGACTGACCGTCATCGCTGGTCCGCTCCGTGCAGTGCAGCGGCTCCAACTCCGCTGCTGGGACGAGGCGGCTGGTCTGGGACGGTCCGACGGAGGGCCCGTCTACGAAGACCGGTCTGAGAACAGCCAGCAGACCCGTCTCCGTTCCGTCTTCACGCTGACTGCACCCGTGTCTCCGTCCCTCTGTTCAACTATAGGTCTGTCTTCGCTCCGTCTCCACTGCTGGCCTCACTGAGCAGTCTATGAAGACCCGAGGGCGCTCTGGGCCGCTGGACTCTCACATCCTGAACACGCCGAACTTGGCGTCAGGGATGGGCGCGTTGAGCGCCGCTGACAGCGACAGGCCGAGCACGCGGCGCGTGTCGACCGGGTCGATGACGCCGTCGTCCCAGAGGCGCGCCGAACTGTAGTAAGGCGAGCCCTCGGCCTCGAACCGCTCGACGATGGGCGCCTTGAGAGCGGCCTCCTCGTCGGGCGTCCAGGGTTTTCCCTCGCGCGCCCGCTGGTCGCGGGTGATCTGCGCCAGCACACCGGCCGCCTGCTCGCCGCCCATCACCGAGATGCGTGCGTTCGGCCACATGTACAGGAACCGCGGGCTGCCGGAGGATGAGGGGGAGGGGGAGGGTCAGTCTCGTAAGGGAGCGAGCTGCTTGGGAACCGGGAGAGAGTTGAGCTTCGTAGGCGAGCAAACCTGCTGAGTGCTGGGTGACATTACTGTGGAGACTGGAGATGGGACATCACTTCCCCGGACGAGAATTGGCGAGGTGGCAACACGGTGGGGACGCAGTAGTTTAAATGTTAGTTACGTACAGGAAGCGTACATATAGGAGCTAGTCCTGGAGTTAAAATTGACCCGAGTCATCTGCAGCCTGGCAGAAATTATCAACGACCAATGACGATGAAAGTTATAAGTTTTTTTTTGCGGTTTGAGCATAATATGACTGTACCAGCCCACACAAGAGAATTACAGCTCCATTCACCCTTGACAATAGCTCACCTGTAGGCGCGGCCGCACATGCCGTAATTGCCGGCGCCGTACGAGCCGCCTATGATCAGTGTCAGTTTGGGCACCTGGGCGCACGCCACGGCAGTCACCATCTTGGCGCCATTCTTGGCGATTCCGCCGGCCTCGGCGTCCTTGCCCACCATGAACCCTGCCAGACGGACGGATCGCGGGGTGAGACGCGAGGCGGAGCTGAGAGCCCAGCTACGGGAAGCAGTACACTTAGACGAGGAAGTAGCTAGGTATAGCTGGACATAGCAAGAACACATTCAACTGCTGCCGGCCGGCCCAGATTTGACTCCTCACTTCCTGTCATAAAATATCAGCAAAAGGAGCCTACCACACTGCCGGTCGGCCTGTCATGGGTGACGTATCTGCGACAGTTGTCAAGTGTGGGTACCACCCTGGTGATAAGTATCGTAGTGTTAGCTGGCTGGAGACCACACCTCACTCCATCCCGATCGGCCTCGTACCTGTGATGTTCTGCAGGAAGATGAGCGGGATCTTGCGCTGGCAGCAGAGCTCGATGAAGTGGGTGCCCTTGAGCGCCGACTCGGAGAAGAGCACGCCGTTGTTGCCCACGATGCCGACCGGGTAGCCGTAGAGTCGGGCGAAGCCGCACACCAGCGTCTCGCCGTAGCGCGCCTTGAACTCGTCAAACTGGGAGCCGTCCACCACGCGAGCAATCACCTGAGAGGAGACGCAAACCGTCAGACGTGCTGCATGATGTGTATACACGAAGCGCAATCGCCTGAAGGAGCCGTGGGTAGGTATACATTTAATATAGCGACGCAGCTCACCTCTCGCACGTCAAAGGTTTTCATGAGGTTGTCGCCGACGATGCCGTAGAGGTCGGAGGCGGGCAGGCGCGGCTCCTCCGGCTCCAGCAGGGTGACCGGCGGCGTCTTCTGCCGGTTCAGGTTCCGCACCGAGCGGCGCACCAGGTGCAGCGCGTGCAGGTCGTCCACAGCGTAATGGTCCGTCACGCCGGACTTGCTGCGGGTGGGGATAACGCAAAATATTGGTAATGGGAATTCAGGGCACCACATCTCTTAAAACACAAATTTCAATTATCCATACAGCTGTTTAACATTTTAATACAGAATACGACGACCACTTCTACATTTTGCTGAAGTGCTGGCGATCAGTTCATCTTATTCAGTGAGCCTGTCATATCGTGTTTGTACTAGGTTTGTTCGCGGTTTGGCGGCATGTTTCTGTGCCGGCATTACTATATAGTTAGCATGTTGGTAGTACCCTGGTATCGCCAACAACCGGCCCTTTCCCCACTGTGTTCCGGGGTCTGCTATCTGCCCAGCTGAGCCGCTGATCCGCGGCTCTCTCACCTGCAGTGCAGGTCGGCGCCGCCCAGGTCCTCCGCGGAGATCTTCTCCCCTGTTGCGGCCTGTACCAGCGGCGGGCCGGCCAGGAAGATGGTGCCCTGTCGCCGGACGATGACCGACTCGTCGGCCATGGCCGGGATGTAGGCGCCGCCGGCCGTGCAGCTGCCCATCACCACCGCTATCTGAGCGAGGGGGAGGGGCGGTCAGACGGGGAGGGACAGAGGACGATTAAATGGGAAGGGGCAGAAGACCGACAAACCGAGAAGGGGGACGGGGACGAGTGGGAATAACTAGGAGAGGACACGAATGCGAACAGTAAAATAGGCCGGCCTGTCACAAGCCCCCCGAGCGGACCGCTAACGGCAGTAACATCTACCGGTCGTCTCACCTGCGGTATGTTGCGCGCCGACAGGTTGGCCTGGTTGTAGAAGATGCGGCCGAAGTGGTCGCGGTCGGGAAACACGTCCGCCTGTCGCGGCAGGTTGGCGCCGCCCGAGTCCACCAGGTAGACGCAGGGCAGGTGGTTCTCCAGCGCCACCTCCTGGGCGCGCAGGTGCTTCTTCACCGTCATCGGGTAGTAGGAGCCGCCCTTGACCGTGGCGTCGTTGGCCACCACCATGCACTCGACGCTGTGGGCGGAGGGGGAACGACAGTCAGTGTCAGCGCCGGGGTAGAAACCGGGCCTGGGGGCCGCCGAACGGAATTCAGAGGGATGACAGCTTCTCCATATGCACAAGAAAATAAGGACAGCGAGAGAACGACAGCCCGTGGCCGTGCAGCGGTATTAATTGGAGGGGAATCGAAGTGACGGTGGCAACTCCAAAGAACAGGTGGTACTGCCACACAGGGTGACGCCGCGCTGGTGCGATTATGAGTGCAAGACGTGGGAGGCCAGCCGTGTGTTCGGCGCCGGCCCCAGGGCGCACCGACTGACCCGCTGATGCGTCCGATGCCGGTGATGATGCCGGCCGCGGGCACCTCCTCTGCGCCGTACAGCCGGTGGCCGGCCAGCTGGGACAACTCCAGGAACGGCGAGCCGGGGTCGAGCAGACGCTGGATCCGCTCCCGCACCAGCAGCTTACCTGGGCAGACAGTCGCAGTCAGTCACAGTCTCACAGTGACACCCTCCCGGACCAGCAGCTTACCTGGAGACATTGACCTAGTCAGCCGCAGACTCAGTTACAATCACACACCCGCCCACGACAACGCAGCTTACCTGACGGACGCAAAAATATTCAGTGTTGGATTTTTTACACACGATTCTCGAAGCCGCAACCGACTTGCTCCCGTTTTAATCATACTAGTTCGAAACTATTGCAATGATACCTATGCCTTTTTAATCGATTCAATGGAAGATGTTTCAGATCGATTTATTAATCTGATAATCAACAGTGCAGCAGAGGCAGCCATAACGTGCGGCCTCTCAGATGTGCACACTGACCTTTTGAGGTGTGTCTCTGAACGGCCTTCTCGCCGCCACCGGCCAAGATTCGCTCCACGTGCCCGGAGAGCTCCGAGACCAGCGCGGACATGCGCTGATGGTTCTCCTGCAGACAGCAGAACAGCGTGAATACAAGGTCCTGTCCTCTCCGGACGCTGCCCAGACTTGTCCTGACCAATAGACAGGCAGGGCACACGGCGTGAATGCAGAGGATGGTCGCAACAGGACAGGGAAATACAGCGTGAATAACGGGAAATGATAGAGAAGGGCACCAAAACAAAGCGCGGTGTAAACAAGTGGCCCTACAGAATCCTTCATACTGCTAGCGATGTCCCGACTCCCCAACACCATTTTTCTATGCGAACGTGTAGCCAAGTGATGAGAAAATTTACCCATTTGCTCACCTGAAACTGTTGGCTGTTCCTGTTGGGCTCAGTGCCGATAATGGGCGCCCCATCTAGGTGGTAGCTTCGGAGCAATCCAGCTGCCTGGTGGCCAGACGTCTTCCCGAACCTCCATCGCAGCCCCCGCAAAAGCAACGCCATGGTCTTCAATTAAGCCTACAGACAAACAAACTGGTTTATAATAGACGTAAAATATTAACTCAATAAAATGCTTAATACACGAGCAGAGTCGGAGTCCGCTGGGTCCTCATAGATCTGGTTGGAATTATAGGCGAAATAAGACACGCCGAAATCGACTTTTATCGACGGAAGGTAAGTCCATGCTTTGGCTGGCTAAATCCATACTCTTACGTGCTTTAAGAGCATTAGGTAGATCATTATTAGAGCATTAGGTTGAGCTCGTGAGCATTATTAGAGCACCTCTTTCTTCCGATCGTATATGATGCAGGAAGTCGGCACTTTTTTCATAATTAGGGCGAATGCTGGAATGGACGGATTAACAGGAGACCTGAATCTCACAGATTACCCTCGGGAGCAACTAGAGCCTGTGCTCTCATCACCAAGAGCACAACACCATAGGAGATGTTCCAAACGAGCGATAAGACACGGTCGGATGATGTTATTCCGGCATACCTACAGTCAAGGCCGAGCTAGACTGTCGCCTGTACGTGATCCTCCAGGACATAACCGTGCGTCCTGGTTTTATCGGGTTTGCATAAAATGGGTACGCAGACCAAGTTCAGTTAATACTGAGAAGCACCTTCCAAGCAACTGGACAAACAATGCTGATTGACATAGGCGGCGGAACTAGGGGGCACTGGGGCACCGTGCCTCCTTTGATTTTGGCATTTTAACATTAGCCCCTGCCCTATGGGCATTGCAAGGAGAGAATGGGACCAAAAGTTGGCAGTGCCCCCCTTAATTGAAGGTGTTCCACCGCCACTGCTGACTGACCGCACACATTCAAAATCCACCACTCACTTCAACAACTGAATAGAATCAGGATTCAGGACACTGCATGGAGATCAATAAGACCCAATCCTTGGGTGTTGAGGCCAAGTCACCTTTCAAAATTCTGCATGTTACAAGCATAGGTAAGTATGTACCATGCATTAGATTCATTCTCTTAACTATTATAGTGGTAGTGGATAAACAAACACTGCCCAAAATGTGATTGAATCATCTCCAAAGCAGAACAAGTTGAAAAAAAAACAATTAAAAAATACAATGCTGCATATTAAGCTCAAGGTACAGCCCACCGCTAAAGTAATGTGCAGTTTTACCAATCTCAACGGATGGCTTTGACTTGCGATTTTTTAATGCAGAGTGATCGAAAAAAGACGTCAATAGATTAAGTTGCGGCTGCAAGGGTAACGATACAGGTTAGCTACATTCAAAGTTTCATTGTGGTCTGGCTTGGTCTGGCTAATCATTCCCAAGCTTCAGAAGCAGAACATACCCAGCACTGAAACCGCACATTACTTATGCCGTGGACTGTACCTAGGTACAAAGCAAAACTCGTTGAATAAAGTCCACACATCAATTATCAAACAAATCAATGAAACTAGGTTATCACAAATCTTATTTTCGTCGATATTGATATAAGCATTTGATTCCGTAACCTTCACCCCTACCCTGCTAAATACGTTTATTACGTTACGCCACGACGTACGTCCTCCTTTGCCATGTCAATGTAGCCCTGTTCAGACTCACCGGCGCGCCGCTAGCTAAAGTGTTGTTGATCCTATTTCGACAAATCAGCGATAGGCGTCGCCAGAATCAGCTCCCTTGAGCACAATCATAGGGCCTAAGGAACATAAATAAATGAGGATCTATTGCGCCATGATTGTGTGATTATACTGCTTCCAAATTTTACTATCTTTTTGGCTGCCATTTCAGTAAAGTTGCTTCATGGTAGTAAAGGAATCTTGGTTGCTTGTCCCCCTTCCACGTCGGGTGAACTATCTATGCACGCCACCAACTGACCTGTAGTACCGTAAAGTAAAGCAACTTCGATGGGTCCCACAAGTCTTATAGCCCCCAGCTTCTGTTATCTCAAACTGGTAACTGGTAAGACATACTTCAGGCTTGTGATCTGTTTAATCACGTTACACTCACAGCAATGCTTCGACAGGCCGACAGTCACAACGTAGCTTAGAATGATTGTGGTGCTGGTCTGCCGTATTGGTGGGTACTTCATCTTTCGGGCATTCCCGATACACGGAATACGGATGCTTACAAACCGAAAGGAAAAACTGGACCCTGGCGGAGTCAGACGTCAGATGCAATCATTGACACCAGGGCCCTGTTTCACGGCGGAGCGCTGCAGTGCGCTGCGCGCGTCGGCGCGTTGGGTTTCCATGGCAATATCAACAAACTTCCCTCTGACGCTACGCTATGACGTCATCGCAAAGCTCTAGCACCCAAGCGTCTGCACCATCAGCACGCTAGCAGCATTCGCACTCAAACTTCTGTTCTCTCTGTACTTGGTTCTTTAGGACCTCTGTTCCAAACGCGATTCATCATAAGCTAACGGATCGCACGCAACGTCATTCGAGTGACGTCAGGGGTACGCCTCAGCTCCCAGCGCGCTGCAGCGCGCGCAGCGTCGGGCGATGCAGGCCCATGTCGTCCCCTATCTCCCTGTGTGTCCAAGTGCACAGATGACGTCACACGAAGGGGCGGAGTCGGGGGCGGAGCCTGGCGCAACGGCCGCCATATTTGAATTTGTTTTATCAGAATGTATTCTATATTTCGGGTTTCAGTCAATTGTTATCGATAGTTTTATGAACGGTTAGCTGTATTATAAGTGATTTATCAAGAAAAAACACATCAAGGCCCTAAATACAAGGTTGCACGGACTAATTTCTACTAAACCTACCAGAATATAGTTTCGCGGTTGGATATTTTAATAAATATTCAATCAAAACTTCTTTATTATTTTCTCGTTATCATAAATAAGCAATTTTATAAATTGACTTTCAATTTTCTTGCCTTTTACTGGCAAAATAACTTTCTAGTATTGGGTCAACATAGTTGTGTAGCAGTAGGAACCATAACTGGCAAAACCCCTATGCCTACATACAGCAGAAAAGCAGCCACCAGGTGTCGCCACAGTCGCCACTTGGTCGCCACACAGATGTCGCGCGCGTCGCCAATCGCCACACTACCGATTTCCATAAGGACGCATATGTACGATTATGTATTGGAAAGTCACCCTTAAGGATTACGCTTACATCCTTTGCTTATGAGGTCGGTGGTTGGAAATTGGGAGGGGCTCAGCTATTTTCGACCACGGATATGGCTTTATCGCATGATGAGGAACATGCTGATAAGCGTTTTATGTGTCAAAACAGCACAAAAGTATTTTTAATCATTTTTCAAAAATAGCCGTTCTGCCGTATCTTTCAGTGCAAGGTGCCGTCGGTCAGTCCCGACATGACGTCACGCAGGGAATTCGCCAGATTTTCCTACTAGACTTCGACACCCCCTGAAACACATATTCTGCTTGCAATTTCGATTTAAGTACGACCCGCGCCTAGATTCGAACGCACGATCTTTGGATTACGGCGCAAGCATCCTAACCACTACACTACCGCGGCGGCGAGGCGGCCGGCGGAAGGGGGGCTGCGGAGGCATGGGGGCTTTTTTACGCATTTTTGGAAAAACTAATGGGTTTAGTGAAAAACGCTTCTTAGATAATTCGAAGAAAAATGTCTAGGCTTTCCGATGATGCACTTAGTTTTGTGCTAGCTTTAGCAGAGTTTGTTCTACAGCGCTTCAAAAATCGCCCATTTGCATAGGACTTAAACGGGACTTCAAGACTTGCCCCCAGATGACGTCACGAGCTGACGTCACGATCAGGTAGAATCGCCGGACGACCCTACCTGGTATATATGGCTGGCCTTGGGGCGATGAAACAGGGCCCAGGCGTCTCGCAGGAAGCCGATGATAATAAGCGCTGCGCCGGCGTGTAACTAGTCCCTTGAAAATATCGATGCATTGAGGTCATTGAGGCCTTACGAGCATAACCTCTAGCCGGCTTCCACCTGTTTCGACCCATTTGTGAGACGCTGGCGCCTCAGTCATACAGCAGTTTTACTCCTCCCGAAGGCGAAGGACCGTGCAGCGTGCTACAGTAATTTTTGTGACATAACCCATGACCTTACCCTCCAACTGAATGGCATAGTTCGCCGAGCCGCCGCAGCCGATGTACCGATATAACGAATAGTGTTTGACGGATTTTCAAACAATCTGCAGTTACGTTCAATAGAGCTTACATATGTAGTTGCGGTATGACTGATCGCATGACCATGCTTCCAAAGCACACAAATGCCGACAGGAAAAGACCTCTATATTCAAACCATTTCTAGAAAAAATTGAGCTCACTTAATAATCAGTATAAAAAGTTAACAAATATTCATCGATTAAATTGTACCACCTGAACATGGACGAAAATTAGCGAGGCTTATGGGACGTATTCACACCACTTCTACGAAAAACAGACCGATATAGTTTGGAGACATGTATTGGATCGGCGTATCGCTCAGCGTTCGATTATATACACTGCATGTGTTTTTACTCATCACTCCACCATACCCGCAGACATCTGAAAGAGAAGGAAGCGCCGTCAGTTATCCACCTGGTGGCCGTTTGGAAAATTAACCCCTTTATGGGTCATTACTTGGACTGTTTCTACCCAAGAATGTCCCAACTTGCTTTGTCAGGCAGCCCCTAGGCCCCCAGCCCCTTTGAACACTCCCCTAGAGGAGTGATTATTGGCCAAACCACAGCTAAAGCTGGTTGAAAAAGCAATGGCTTAAATAACAACTGAAAGTTCACGCACTTACATTTTACTTCTTCAGCAGCTGATGCCTAACCATGACAAACGGAACTGAGAAGCCGCTGCCACAGAACAGGACGAATCCCAGGGTGAGAGCAAACCTGTTCTTCACACTGAACGGCCAGTTCTGAAATAAAAAGAGGTGCAAGTAAACAATGGGGCTATTTGACGTAGTTAACACATTCATAGGTACAGTAATTAGACGGACAATCTCTGGTCAATGTAAATTAACTGCGGTGTGTTGCAGAGATGTGGCAAAAACCCCCGCCGGGCCGGTGCTCGGCGCCAACCGCGCCGAGGCGGGGGTGTCACCCCCCCCCCCTCCCCGTCTAACTCGACTCCTGGGCCACGTAGTGATACGCGGCAAGCGGTATTCGAAAGAGCGTATAAAATCATGATGATAATTTTTTGGTCATTTTTTAGGTCAGGTCACCAGACGTCAGCAAAGGAAATGTTTTGTCTATTTCTATATTTTTTTTCAACAAACCGGCGTATAACTCGGGAATTATTAGAGCTATAGCGCCGCAGAAAAGCGCATTCAATTGCTCTTTTAACGCTCTTTCGCTAAAATGTCCTCAGATTTGACGTAAGATCAACGGTTTAGCCAGCTACAGAGGGCAAAAACGTTTTTTGTTGATAGATCAGACTACAAATGCCTATTGACCTTACAAACTCTTAGTCCACATATTGCTTACAACATTGAGTTTCCATGTACCCTGTCAAGTGGTGTATTTGATAGCATTTTTTTCAGTAGGTATGGTTTTAGTTCTTAAGTAGGTAAATATAATCTACCTGACTGTGCCACTCAATCTCTGTTAGTGAACAACAAAACAAACCCCTTGGATGACCCTTTTTACCATAATGACAAAGTAGCACATAGCGGCTTAATGTTTGTTTCCTTTTACAAACTTTTATCAGGTCACTGACCAAATCAGGAAGATGCTGCTGCAAGTCTCAACTGCATCATTAATTGTCTGTGGTATCTGCCCAAATCTGCTGCTAGGAGACATATATCCAAGAAATCTGTTGTCAGTAGCAGGTAAAAATGTTTCAATCTGCTGCTATTAAACATTCAATGAAATGAATCTACTTCCAGGGGCAGCAAATTCAGGGATGGCAAAAGTCTTGTGTATTTAAATATCCTTCTCAGCAATTGTATTATAAAAGCTTTGGTAGGTACCTAACCTAGCATATAATCAAGCATCTCTACTTAATGGGAATTTACCAATTTCCTCATATTACTTTTTTGCTACAGTTTTATGAGTTTTAAGCTTAAAATGATCAGAAAAGGAAATGATCATCAATTTAAAAACAATTCAACAGTTCATATAGTAAAAACTATTTTCCATTTTTGGTACAGGCTAAATACTGTTTGCAGCTGAAGCTGATCATGTGTCAACCACTCACATTATGTAGGTAGGTACCAAAGTAGTTAGTACAAAGAGCTGCATGCTGTTTGGCTGATGATAGGCCTATTCCACAAGTAACTGAACTGTGTTCTTGGAATTTTTCCTTAGAGGAATGTGTTACTCTGTAAGGGAATGATCTTGGAACTAAAACATCATGACTATGAAGTTCTTTTAATGTGCAAACGAACGAAGAGACTTTGTGGTGATAGTCCATTTTGCCTTACTTTGAAGTACATAATCTTCAAATTCATAGACCACTTGGCCTGTATGTCCGTTCCAAACCAGCTGCTTAGCGTGCAGTAAATATTTACTTTAGGAGTGGGATGGCTCCTATTGCAACACTCTGGAGACCGCATGCCGCTTCACCAGGTCCCGTGAGTGACCTCTTGTTTTCACGGGCAGTTAAGCTGTCTGAGAAGTCATGTGAGTCCAGCTAAACACCTGATACAGGGTGATCGAAAAAAAGTGTCACCCCTAACTTAAAATCTACATAACTCGCGACTGGTAGGTTGGATGACTTCGCGCCAGGCAGCATCGGAAAGAGCAGGCAATTTCTTTTCAATTGAATGTATTCATGATTGTTTTCTATTCCAAATCATGTCCCCATGGGCTCAAAAACCAGTCAATGTGCGGCTTTCACGTGAAACGAAATTCACCGAACGGGATCGGACACCGCTGAACGAGAACAATGAGTATCGTAGCTCAACATGACACACACATTACACATTATACATGGAGTGTATGTTGTTCACTGCAGACTGTTTCTCAGCTGACCTTAGACTCGTTTCTCAGCTGACCTTAGACAAGGAAGACCTTATCAGATCTTCCTTGCAAACATGCGGCCTCATTATTCACAAATTCGCCGGTAACTAGCGAAACATTGCGACAACCTGCACTACCGGATTATCAATTTTATGCGGCTGTTATCATGGAACAGTTAAGAAAAATGCTCACGTGAGCTGTCACGTGAGCTGTCAGATCAAAAACTCTGTCAAAAGTACAAATTTGCACAACCAAACTTTTGAACACACCAAATTGCGTCCTTAACATACTTTTTGAATAGCTACATCTTCGTTTGCGGCATAAACCATGCATATTTACATCCATTCAAAAGGAAATTGTATGCTCTTTCCAATGCTGCCTAGCGCAAAGTCGTACGACCAACCAATCGCGAGTTATATGGCTTTTAAATTAGGGGTGACACTTTTTTTCGATCACCCTGTAGATAAGCATCTGATATACTGCTATCACGTCATTGTGCCGCACCTTAGTCGGTAGTAGACTGAAAGGGATGGCAGCTTCAAGCTTTTCTGTCTTATGAACTCACCAATGTTTCAGGCAAATTTTCGAATCAGTAATAATACTAGTTGGTAGTCGTCAAAAAGAAACAATCAAGAAATTAAGAGTGAACCAAAATAATACCCACTCACCGCCATGGGAATACCGCCATAATCGGCAACGCCACCCTGTCTGGCAGCGGACGTGGAAAGCTGGCGCGCTCCAGCCGCCAAGCGCACGAGGGACCTCATATCTGGATTTAAGAAATTGTTTCGTAATTAAATGCGAAGGAACCAGCCCAAAGCTTCAATCCAAAAGAAATGGTACACCGCCACAGCCAGTTCGACGAAAAGAAAGATTGACTGCGGCGCTTATGCCGCGGTAGAAAATAGTGATGAGATTGAGAGACCAAAGTTTACCGATAAGCCTTCTTCGAAATCTAATGATCAACCTTAGTGACATGTTCGCGTTATTTTGTCATAACTTCGTCGTAGACGTCATTCAAGGCCCATGCAAGAAGTTTTTTGAGTTTACATGAATATTTATGAGATTGATATCCATTTGATACCTGTTTGGCTTCTCTAGGTTCCGATTTCATACCGATGATATCGATAAGATATTTTTCCCGAGGGATCCGACCACGACCACAGGGGAGCAATGCCGCTTCAACCCTATTGGCCGTAGTGTCTAACGGTGGCGGCCATATTGCGCAGACCAGGAACCGGCTGCCGCCTGTGTTGAGAAATAGGGAATTCGGGACCTCGATTTACGTTTGCGGCCGCCGCATCCGTTACGTTCAAGTTACGTAGATAAGGAACCCGGCATCTTACGCAGAATTGAGTGGGGAACACGATCGTATCTTCAGAATTCCCCAAATTCACTCGCCGGACCTACATTTGCCCCGGCCGAGGGGGTTGATTGAACCCACCTCGCTGATGCGCCGCTAATTAAACTAGAATTTAGCAGTTAAGTGGTCGTTTGCGACAAAGTATAATGCAGAGTGACTGGTAGGAACCCACTGTAAAGGTCCCCGGTCAACCGGTGACCTCTGAGGTCAGGTCAAGTGATCTAAGGCACTGGTTCGGTTTTTGGTAAATAACTTCGCCAAAAATGGCCGTAGAGCCGCAATTTTGGCATCATCGTGTTCAGCTAGCTCAGGCGCATCGAGTGATATACTTTTTGTTCGGGTCAGGTCAACTTAGGGTGTTGACCTCAGGTCAAGGTCAAGTCAGCACCCCCAGGTCACGAAGTTGGTCGAAAGAGGTCATGTCGCATATCATTCGATTCGGCAGGTCTTTCTGAGTCCATTGGTGGCTTTCCCGACTCGCTAGCTCAATTTGATCGGGAGTTATTGAAGAAAAACTGTGACCCTTGTGACGTCACAAATGACGTCACGCAAGGGCAACAATGCAAATATGAAGCATAGAACCTTGCAAGGAGTGCATGAAATCATGATTCTATATGCTTGAGATAGTTTCAGATCATTCTCGGCGCCAAAATAGCAATTTTCATATTTCCCCATTGACTTATAAGGGTTTAACGTATTAGTTCCTTGTATCTGAGAATTTTTTAGGATTTCATCTTATTCTCCACTCAATTCTGCGTAAGATGCCGGGTTCCGTGTCCACATAGCTTGAACGTAACGGATGCAGCGACCGCAAACGTAAATCGAGGTCCCGAATTCCCTATTCCCCAACACAGGCGGCGGCCGCTTCCTGGTCTGCGCAACATGGCGGCACCGTTGGACACCATCTGGCGGCCGATGCGCATTCCACATTATATACCGGGGTTACATGAGCGATCCGTTCCAAATACGCACTACGCTAATGCGCATCAGCTCCCCACAAACGGATCTACGGCACCGGTTACATGAGACTAATTCGTTTTATCTACGTCAAACGGATCTTGTTTGGCTCACCCGGGCTGACTCCTCGACGGCCGGTAATTCGCATCACAAACGGAATAGGATTAGCGTACAGTCATGGCGCAGTTGCGGCATTTACCGGGACGACTGAGCTAAATTTTAAATAATTATATCATTTGATAGGCTCAAAAACATTTAAAATTACCATGAAATCAAAAAATGAAAACAAAGTTTTCTTGTTTTAAGTCAGTGGGCACTGATTCGCCACGCAGCGACAGCAGGGTGGTCAGAAAAAATTATCTATCAAAATATTTCATTCATTTTATTTCACATGCAAAGACTAAACCAAAATACCAACATTTATTTGTTATTTTCTACGAGGCAGCCAGTGGCGGATCTAGGATTTGAGTTTAGGGGGGGCAAACATTGCGCCGCCAGGCAAGTCGGCGAGAATTTCAAACGTCCAGTCTTAGGAACAAAAAAAAAAACGAGCTACCCCTATTTTTCTCCTCGGATTTCGGGAATTTTTTTTTGATTTTTTACATTTTTGTCAGTCCGGCCAAGCCAGGGCAGCGCAAAAAAAAATTGCAGCCACCCTGACCCCGGGAGATAGAGAATAGCTCACCGGCGCTATGGACGGTCCGTCCTCTACCTCCCGCATCACCTCGGCAAGACCTCGTCCGAAAGGTCCGCCCGCGCCGGTTCTCAAGGGCTTCTGTATCCGGAGACCGATAAGGGTCGGAGCAGCAGGTTCATGTGTAAATGCCCACGACCAAAGGCCACATCAGCGTACCTGCGATACTATACGCAGTCAGGGTTGCCACGTAGTTAAACGTATTAACAGTTGTTTCCGGTAATAGAAAATGAGATCAGTCGATTAAGAATCCCAACAAGAAATAGACGAAGAACAGCGCATTTGTTTTCGGTCCTGCATTTATTGATGCAATTACAATGAACATTCCTTAACTTTGGGACTAAACTTCGCGAGCTAGCAAAATTATACAATAAGTGTTACTTTCGAGAGGAGATAGACGATGCTTCTACAGACTACATAGGACCACAGCGCAACAGCCAACGGAATCACACTGAACAGCGTTAAGTTCCCACAACATACTGAGCTTCTCCAACACCTCGCAAACCAAAAGCTCTGACTGAGCCTTTCTGTGTTTGTCCCCGTTAGATAACGGTATGGCTCATGAAAAAGCCGCGATTGGTAATCTTCTTTACGTTATTCCTCTCAGAAACCTATCTCGCACTTCATGCATACACATATGCAGCTCTTGTAGAGACTCTCGGACTTTGACACCCTTTTGGCACCCCCTTTGGAAATGGCTGTATCCGCCTCTGGACATAACTAATGTAGCCACAGTGGAAATGCTAGGTACTATTGGATATTTAGACCCACCAATATTTTTCAGCTCCTACGCCCATGCTATCTAGCAATAAAATATTATGCAAACACTTCTTATATACCCATGCAAACCCACCACTGTCCAACCGCTCACCAGTGTGGTGACCCCTGACCCCACACCCCACTGGCGTCTGGCGGTCTGCTGTTGACGGTTTGTTTACTTGTTTCAAGGTTTCAATAAATCGCGTTATTTATTTTTTTTTTTTTGGTAGCAGTAGCAGTAGTAGCACTGCTGATGGATGATGGAATGACATTCATGGGGCGGAGGACTTTATCAGCTCACAACTTAACCCGCGCCCTGGTGGGGTCTGTTTATAACGCGACCTGGTGGGGGGGGGGGGCTATTTTTTGCCCCCCCTCGTATCTCCGAAACTACTGGACGGATCCGAAAAATTCAAACGGCGTTCGAAAGGCCTGTCAAATTTGTCGAGGGAAACCAAATTTTATTGACCTCGGGGTCACCGATGACGTCACAGGTCAGGTCAAAGATGAAATGTTTCACCGTTCACGGGTCTTCTAGGGAATGCGCTATAACACCGAGGAAAACGCATTTTGTCGGGAATCAGCGATAGGGCGTCAGTTGCCTAGTAGATATGTTGCTGTTAGAGGTCACTGGTCATATCAGGTCAGGTCACAGGTCAGGTCACCAAAGGTCACCAAGGGTCACCACATGAACCCAACTTTACTAAGGTTATGCGATGCATGTTTTATGGCCAGTTTTTCATTTCCAACTCAATGGTGTTGGTTATAAGACCATCAGGTACGGTTTAGGTCACTTTCTGGTGGAGGTCAGGTCAAGGTCAGGTCAAAAAAGGTCAAATTTCAAAGTTGATATTTTTGCATAAAATCGGTATTGATTCGATGCAGCTCGTCACGGGGAGTCTAATGGTGGTCTTTGTTTTGCGCTAAGAGGTCTAAAATTGCTGAAAATTGAGTTTGAAAATTTGACGTCATCAATTTTGAACAGTTTTTTCGCTATAACTTGGCCAAAAAAAGAGGTATCGATCTCAAATTTGGTATGTAGATAGGAGGCGGTAAGGACTATCACATATATTCCGGTTTTTTTCGATATTCAAAAAACTTTTTGGATTTTTTGGCTATTATATTCAAAAAATCTATTTTTTTATTTTTGGGGGTCAAAATCCAAAAATTTCAAAAATCCGAGATAGCAGTTTTGTAGCCCTGTCTATTCTACAGCTTTTATGTCTGTATCATTTTTCTGTATTTGCAAAGCTATAGGCCTGACAGGTCTTCCCGCGAAACCCTTTTTTGGGTCGAAAACGGCAGAACATGACGTCACTCTGACGTCATTTCCGGCCAACCTATCATAGCCTTTGGAAAAAATTTTGGTCACAATGTGTAAAATTGATGTCCGGGAGGGTACTGAAAGTTTGGTGACGATCGGCGCAGTGGTTCTGGAGATATATCGAAAAGTCTGGAGGGGGGGCAAAAAATAGCCCCCCCCACCAGGTCGCGGGTTAAAGGGACACTCCCACCTTAACATTAGTTTTGAGTTGAGATAGCCAAATTGGTGGCCATGGCCTGCAAATACCGGTTTGGGCACTCACAACATCGAAAAATGCTTTAATTCGAAGATATGGAATTTCAAACTTGCAGTTTTCGGATTCTAAGGGGCTAATGCATTGGAATGACCCCTTAGAATTTGTGACGTCAGCGGAGATCTAACGATTTTTAAATCTTAGACTAAAACCATCGTTAACACGTGGTGGTATACGCTGCTTTGCGCGCAACGTCTGCCGCACTTTAAGGCTGCCAAATTATTGCTTCCAAATAAAGTCGCTAGTAACAGGGGAGATCCCAAAAAGTAAACAAAAGTAAAAGCCTAATATCTTGAAAACCAGTGAATATTTTTCGGTGAAATTTGGTAGATATTCGTTTTCGCTCTTTCTGAACCAAGGGACATCACTTTCATGCCAATTCATTAACTTTTTTGAAGGTGGGAGGGTCCCTTTAATATCACGAATATGACAACCTTCTAGTCCTCCATTTATTTCACATTTTCTTTTCAAACACCATATTGTTAGTATTCAAGTTCTAGTTTTTTTAGGGGGGGGGGGCAAAAAGATATGTTTGCCCAGAGGTTTTCCGTTTAGGGGGGGGCAATTGCCCATTTTGCCCCAACGTAGATCCGCCACTGGAGGCAGCCAATAAAAAAAATGCTTAGTATTTTGCATTTTGACGCTTCCAGTCAGCAAAGAATAGTTCTTGTGAAATACGGCCCGAATCGTGTGCCTCGGACGTTTCGGTTACATGAGCGATCCGTTCCAAATACGCACTATCGCTAATTCGCATCAGCTCCCCAAGAACGCATTCAGTGCACCGACTACATGAGCAAATTCGTATCAGTGACGTCAAACGGATCTAGTTTGGCTCTCGGCCCAATGCGCATTACAAACGGAATAGCATACAAATGTGGCGCACTTCCGTAGCAATAGAGGTGACTAAATTAAAAATTTATTATCTTATGTCTTTTTTGCATTTAATCTGCTCAAAACATTCTCAATTAACTTAACAAAAAAAAGTTGAACATAAAGTTGTCTTGCTTTGACTCATTGGGCAATTGCCTCTTTTGATTCGTCTGTAGTGCTGTCAGAATAATGTTTCAACTGAAATTATGTGGATATTTACTATTTGGGTTTCACTATATTTAGTGTTGAAAACTTGACAAAATACCGACATATTTTTTAAATATTATTTCAAAAGAAGAAATTGAAAAAATACCTATTATTTTGCATTTTAATGTTTCTTTTTGCAAAGAAATAGTTCCTGTAATACGTATCTTGGTCCTATTCGCTTCTAAGCCTCTTTCCCTGCGGATTTTGTTCGGACCGCCGATTCGTATTAGCAGGTGGATACATGAGTCGGTAGTACGCTCCTGATTCGCATTAGCGGTGAATCCGATCGTGATACGTATTTGCGTTGCTCATGTAACCGCGGATCGGATCGCCGATTCGTACTAGCAGGTGGCTACATGAGTCGGTAATGCGTTCCTAATTCGAATTAGCGGCTAAATACGTATTTACTGTGCTCTTGTAACCCCGATAATAGAGTTCAGTGGATCCGACAGATACTTGTCTGCTTGCTTTTCTGTTGCTATCTTTTGCTAACCCGGATTGCACCCACTGCCATACACCGCCTTTATATTGTGAGCGGCTGCAGCCTGCAAAATGTAGTTTGTGCGTAGTTGCTGATGTAGGTATAATCTATACTACAATCAGGCATTGAAGCATACTGAGGATCAGCCATTTCATCAGCTCATTTTTAGCCAGCGTGCCGTCAGAATCGTGCCTTATCCCCCATTGAGCTTCAACAATTTTGACAAACAATTGGTATACATCGAAATTGAATTGACACTTGACAGTCCATCGTACACCTTTCAACGACTGAGAAGAGAAGGTCGACCCTTTGGTTTGTATGCACGTATGCATCGCCATAAAAGGGTTTCCGATGGCGTGAAGATCCCAGGCTGGGATAGAATCTTCATAGCCGTAGGTTTCCTCCCTTCATGATTCGTATGTTTCCGTAAGTCGTAAAGACCATGGTGAAAATATAAATATGCCATGTCATTTCTTTAATCCCTCAGGCTCAGGGTATGTAGGACGAATGATTAAAATTGCTGAGAGTTTACTAGGCAACAAGCGAGAAAGATGCGGAGCGGATCGCTTGGTTTTTACCCCAGAGGAAGCAGATGAGAAAAGCAGACAACACCGAACAATTGTAACAGTACATATATTTCATAACACTTTCGCTATTGGTTTTCCTCATCCATAATTATAATAAGTTTATAACCCATGCCAGTTAATGATCTCCCATCGGCATAGCCTCTAAAACAGCCGATATCAGCGCAGATTGCAAGGACGGGTATCCCCGTTACTCCCCAAATACATTTACCGTATGTAGGGAAAGAACTGAAAGAAGTCAGGTGGAAATATTGGCTTCACACTGCAGCACATGCTGATAAAAACTTCACATCACAGTATGGGTACATGACAAGTGCCCACGGTGAACGCCCCGCGAAGTCGGCGCTCGGTCAGTGCATACAAGGAACTGGCCGTACGCAGTCAGGGCGCCGGGCCGGCGCCCGGGTCCGGTCGGGACAAGGGACCGGCGCCGGCGAACCGTGCCACCAGCTGCTCCTCGCGCTGCTGGGCGCGCAGTTTGTCCTGCCGACTGCGCTCGGCACGCGCCTCCGTCTGCTCCTTGAGCCGCAGTGAGCGGCGCTGCAACAGGCCCAGCGGTCAGTGCTGCCAGCCAGTCAGTCTTACACAGCAGCTCTTCGTCTTGCGAAACGTCTAAATCACAGCACATACCCTCGCGCTAAAATAAAGCACCGTTGCCAATTTGCAGCGACGGGAGCATTGTCGTGGAAAATACTTTTGAAATGAACGTTGAGGTATCCAGCATCCACCTTCATAATTTATAAATGAATAGTTTCTCAATATTTTACAATAAGCAGCAGCTTCATAGCCGGACCATGCGGACTCAGATTGAAGACGGGCGATTCCTTGCAAACTGGGCGTACCAAGCTATCACTAGCAAATAGCAACGATATAATTACCTTCAGCTTGACGCACCGGTCGTGGATATTGGTCATTTGCTTCTTTATCCTCGTCAATTTCCCTTGGTAAACCCTTACTTGTTGCATCTGTAACATTGTCCAATAGGTTGTTATGTTGTTGCTCAAATGTCCGTTGGGCGTTGGAAACTATGACAATAGTGATTACAATTTACAAGCAAAAGTTCGGTTACATTGCAGAGGGGGAGCCATGAATTAGAAAAAAAATTAATTTGAATGAGCCTGGCTATCTGTGCGTCAACACTCAACACAGATACAAGGTAACAACAATTACCAACACCAGGGCCATTGCTGATTCACAAGAAACCTGGATCCCTAGCACGCTAAAGGTCGATTCATTTCGCTACCACTTTCGATTATCCCGACGACTGTCGTCTAGAGTTCTACCGGAAACCCAAGTCCCTTTGATATAGGTACAAAATGTTTTACTGTCCGTGTATTTAGTTCTCCGTCTCACAGGCCCAAATACTGGACAGCTCTTCCACTGCCATCATGCTAAATAGTTTAGGGCGCATACATTCCGAGTCTAGCCCTCGGGACTTGGCGGCGCAGCTGAAAACGAAAGTAGGGGACAGGCGGCACTAGGAAATATCGAACTTAGGGCCTCCTAAACCACCAACTAACTGTATCGACTCTTTGGCTGCCGTCTCATTTACAGTTTGGATAAATTTTGGGACTGATGATAGACCATCGTGCGATCTTTCAAGAAGGCAGAGCCTGTTTCTCAAAATCCACCATTCCTGTTTCTAGAAAAATAATGATTAATTTTAAAACAGATAAATAGTTGAGTTCTCAAACTCAATGTGCAAATTCATCAATTGTTGAACATGCCAATTCAGATCATCACACTTAGAAGTATGCCATATAATCACTCATGCAGATCGAAAATTCATCCCCCATCTGGCCATTCCAATTCAAGTGCTGGGACCTATTTTGTTCCTTACCAGTTCAGGTATATTGTAGGTATATTCACATTCCTTGAAACGACTGTTCTCTTGCTCCATAATCTTCAACAGCCGTTCTTGTCCATTCCTGGCAGATATTATTCTGGTCACCTCTAAGCCTAAGGTAGGTATTACCCTGCCTGTATTAGGCATAAGCAATCTAGCACACTCATCGGCAGCATACACAAGCTGTGGCTGCAATGCAATGTTGTGAATGTGAAAATATAAAAAGCCAGAAATGAAGAGATATTTATTGCAAGCTATCACAACCGTCAATCCCTATGTATATGTAGTAGCATATACATTTATATATGCTATTATCTATTTATATATGTAGCATTTGGTGAGGACATGAGCTCATCTCATAGACCACCCCCAATTATGACAATAGTTATCCTTATGATAATTTTTATGCTGAGGCATGAAGATAATAACATATTATATTTGTTTATCATCATCAAGCACAGTTCTTATGCTTGCCACCCAGACTGGAAAACATCCATACACTAAGCCGGACGCCTGTGAGACCCTCTTGCGCCGAAATTCGTCGCTAGCGATTTTGCGCTGAAATTTCTGTGATTTGCGCCAAAAGTTAGGTGCTCAATGCCCATTTGTGCGAAAATTAAGCCATTTTTATATAAAGCACATGTGACATGTCATGTGCACATCTACCGATCAAGGCTATATGAACCAGACAGACCCCGCGTTCAATGTCTCTCGGACGACGAAGATTCTACGTCGTCCGGCCAATCCCGTCCAAGGTCAGCGGGGGCTCGGCTGCGGCTATGGAACGTGATTGGCCGGACGGCGTAGAATCTTCGTCGTCCGAGAGACATCGAACGCGGGGAGAGTGTTCCGGGGCCTTGTACACTCTCCCATGTTTGAGCGTCCGAATGAGTTTTTGATTTCCACGGAAACCCAATACCTCAATAGTCTTAGCGCACTCTAGCTTCATGCCGTGAAACAAAGCTGGAGCCGTGAGTTCCAGGGCCACAAATTTGTGCCGATGTTAATATCGGCGGAGCAGTGTGTTCGAGGCTGGCGGGAGTCAGCGAGGGCCGGGCAGCGGGACAGCATGTGCTCCGGCACATCACCCTCTTCTCGGCACACGGCACTCGGCACACGGGGCACCGCTTGTCTGGGCACTGCTGGCACGCCGCGGAGTGGAGACAGCCGATTCAGCGCCGTATTCGCATTGGAGCCAGCGGCCCCAGTGGCCCGCCCTCATCTCGTGCACCGAAACGGCATCCTCGGTCCTCTCCGGGGATAGGGAGCGGCGGCGTGCTCCCGAGGAGTGGGCTTGAAATGAATTGTGATTCTGAGCAGTTGTCGCGCTCTGCGCCGGACAGTGCGATGCGAGGCCGCACAGTGAACCGCCATGGTCAGCGAGTGGGCGTTTGAGGGCAGGGCGGCCGCCTGTTTTGCCAAGTCGTCCGCGCACTCATTCCCCTCGATACCGCAGTGGGCAGGAACCCACTGCAGTATTGCTTAACGACGCTTGGCGATGTTCAACAAGGTCTTCTTTACCTATCTCCACGCCGAGGGTCCAGCGTACCGCATAAATTCGGTGATCGTATTTCGCCAAAAAATTATGCGACTGCCCTGCGCCGAAAAATTCGTATGCCCCTATGCGCTGAATTCAGAGCAAGTTACGCCGGACGTGCGCTGAAATTTTCGGCGCAATCCCGCCACTATGCCGGACATATTCGGCGTAACGTGTATTTTTTCCAGTCTGGCCTACATAGCTAGTGCCCACCTAAACAACCATAGGTGATTCATAAATTGATTTCAAAAGTACTTACAAGAGTTCATTGATGTGGTCTTTGCTTTCTTCCAATGGTGGTTGATATAATGAGACCATACATTTCGCCAAGTCCTCCATATTTGATCCTTTAGCATCTTGACAAGTGTCTACTGGTTTGTTAGATTCTGGAGTCTCCATAATATTGTGGAAAGATGATGTCCACCTATACCTAGGACAAAAGGCCATATAGTATAATAGTTATGTGCACATGAACCCACAGCGATACTCTTTACAATGCCTACATCATGAACATCTTGGACTACAACACCAACACTTCACATCACATTGCCAGGCATTGCTCGCCATATCAATATGTCACCAGCAGAGATAACGGCAGCGCGGAAGCCAAATGGATGTGTATTTGAGCTTATACTGATACTAGGCATTTAAAGCTAGTTCATCAAAATGTATTTCAATCTCATAAAAATAAAAATATCAAGTCTCTGACTCTCTTCGCTTTTTTTTTTTAGTGGCCCTAACTTACGTTACTGGCCTCGCGAGGAGGGCGGCGACCTAACTACGCCGCGCAAAAGAAACCGGCCGTCCTAACTAAGACCGGTGGCCACTTTTACTGCAAGACAACATGGGAAAACCCATATCCATGTACTATGCCATGAATATGGGGAAAAACCCATGAATTTACGTTAAGATACATAAATGACAGTGAGACTTACCGTTAAATTGATGTTTGTGAGGGGAGGGAAGGAGGAAGTTTGTGAATGGTAATTGGTAGGGTTACGATGTTACGATAAAAGTTGGATGATAGGAATCGTTTGAAGAGTGGAGGATATGTCGCTGCCGCTGTTATATCCTCAGCGGCATTTCACACTTTGTAGGAATGTAGCACTTGCGCCATTAGCGTATACAACAAATAAAAATGTACGTGAAGACCGAAGATCAACGCAATGCTCGTTTATGAAAATTCAGATTTATTCATTTTTCATCACTGAATCGCTAATGGCAATATATTTTACATACGGAAGAAATTTGAAATTTTGATTTGTCTCATAGCGTACAGGGCTTAAAAATCTTGATATCGATAAGGGCAAGTGTAGACAAATCAAGGTTATTCAATTGTTTTCGTCGTGTGAAATTCCGGCTCTCTCTATCGTCTGGATAAAAATAGGCCCCGCCCATCCCAATCAGCTGCTGCATGACGAGTTGATGACGACAACCACTTACTTACCAGCAACCACTCTAGGGATAGCGTACGTGACAGTAATGGTGCAGCGGTTGCAAAATATTACATTGTTATTCAAACGGTTTTTGCTTATTGCATGGAGGATATGTCATTAGATGAGGTGTTGATGAAGGCAGGTATTTTTAATTTTTTTTTTGACAATTTTTGCCCTTGTTCTTCTTAATAACTGAATCCGGGACCACCTGAAGTCTAAACCTTTTTTTTAGATAACATGTCAATGCTGTCTTGAAATGTGAAATTTAGACAATGGTAATAGGAATAATGAATAGCAATTTCACTAACAACTTGTTAATCTCTAGAAAGTGTAACTAAAATTAAAAGCACTCTGCCACACTGCTTCGATCCTGGTCATGCAATTAATGTTCATGGGTGGTGTTTCACGGCAGAGCACTGCAGTGTGCTGCGTGTGTCGGAGCATTGGGTTTCCATGGCAGTGTCAACAAACTTCACTCTGACGCTAAGCTATGACAGCATCCCAGAATGCTAGCACGCTGTGGCGCCAGCGCCAGCAGCATGCTAGCAGTATTTGAACTCAAACCTCTGTTCTTGGTAGGTACTTGGTTTTTCAGGACCTCTCACTCTGTTCCAAGTGTGATTCATCATAAACAAAGAGATCACATGCAACGTCATTTGAGTGACGCTATGGTATGCCGTAGCTACCATAGCATAGCTGCCAGCGCACACAGTGTCTGGGTGGTGAAACAGGGCTGTTGCAGACGTTCTTCAACTTGACTCAGTGGACTGTATAACTGTGTGTGTGTTGACGTCTCGCATCATTTGGTGTGGCGACCGGGGCCTGACAGGATATAGGTTGATATGGTAATGAGGCGAAATGGGAATTTATAATATAAGAAGGGGATGCTATATGAATGGATATAATTTTGGATCAAGGTTTAAGAGCACTCTTTTCAGAGCGACAAAGGAACCCTCTTTACAGAGAGCATGTTAAGACCTAAAAGGGTATGCAGAGCCCTCTTTTCAGAGAGACAAAGGAACCCTCTTTACAGAGAGCATGTTAAGACCTAAAAGGGTATGCAGAGCCCTCTTTTCAGAGAGACAAAGGAACCCTCTTTACAGAGAGCATGTTAAGACCTAAATATAGAGCCCTCTTTACAGAGAGACAAAGGAACCCTCTTTTCAGAGAGCAAGAGGTATTAGGAAAATAAGGAATCAGATAGGAATGATAAGTAGACCCGGTCACCGTGAAATAGAAGACTGTGCGAACTGACTGTGTGCCACTCTCCCCGTGCTCTTATCCGCCGCTGCACTCCACTCTTCACCATTCACAAACACAAGATTCTTCCGAACTGGTGAGTATTGCAGATGGCGAATAGGCGATGACAACACAGTATCACTGATAAGAAGAGTTGGCCAGAGAGCGAGGCAGTGCTCTCTCGGCGCCGAAAAGTAAAGAAGTGAGAGCGAGGGTTGGTCCCGCCCCGTTTATGTACTGGGTCGGGAGGACACAGATGGCGACGGAAGTGATGAAATAACGAAGAAGCTACACACTACACAGCGTCCTGGTAACCCTACCACGCGGTCGGCACATGTCGGCCTAACGGCTCCGACCCGCCGGGGACACAGTTCCACGTGCGACGCCACGCCAGCCCACCCCCTCCCCCCGGGTCAGTCCCTCCGGTAACAGCGCATCCTTTCATACAACTGCAGCTGTAGGACACGGTCGCAGGGAGAGAGGAGCGTCCCGTCACCCGATCACTGCCATAAACTCTCTCGCGGACGGCCCATCTGCCGGCGGCATGGCAGGGGGATGGGGGCGGCGGCGGCGTGGAGCGGCGCCGGCCGAGATCACGAGTCGGCCCGGCCCGGCAGCTACGATCAGAGCCGAAATGAGCCGCAACACCAACTACCTAGTGCAGTTTGTCGGCAACATCACTCCCCCCTGTGTTTAGCTATGCATTCTAAACACACACACTAAGGAGACGACAAACGTTCCGGCACATCCACTAACTGCATCTCATCACACCGCCGTCGCTGCTGTACGGCGACAGCGGCAGTAGTCCGCTCCTTGAAGACGTTCCGGCTGGTCGCCGCCCTTCACTATGCTGGCCAGGATGTTTGACTTCACCTCCTCCATGTCGTCCGTCAGCGGTGGCGGTGGCGCTTGCGCCGGCCAGTTCTCTTCGTCGTCGCTCAGGAACGCTGGGCCGCTCAGCCACCGGCTCTCGGGGGTGATTTCGGATGCAGCCAGTCCCCTCGAGCAGTCATCGGCCGGGTTCATCTTTTCTGGGACGTGCCGCCTGGTGCCGCTGAAGGTTCTCTTTCCAGACGACTCCTGAGGTTTCCTCCGCTGCAGCCGTTGGCGCACCCAGGCGGAGGCCAGATCGCTGGTCGAAGTGCCTTCCAGAACTTCGTGCCGGCTGCTCCTCCATTTAGACAGTTTGAACCCCCCGTCAGAGAGGGCTCGGATGGCTCCTTGCTTCAGATGCTTGGCGGTATCCGCATCCGTGTCATACAGCAAGAAGTCATCCATGCAGAAGTTTTGCTGGATCTGCTCGGGTTCTCTCGGAGGCGCTGTCCATCCTTCATTCCAGTGCTCTTGGGGCGTTTCTTTGAGGACATAGTTGGCGATGCCTGGTGACGATCGAGCCCCCAGCAAACCGGTTTTATATCGTCCTTGACTTCTGATTGTGCTCTCTTCCAACGGTTTGACCACTCTTTCTCCCTCCTTTGACCTGGGTTTAGTCTGGCAGCGCACAGTCCCGAAAGGTTCGGTAGACTGCCCTTCACTTGCAGCAGCAGACCGCTCGTCCTCCTGTTCCGTCAGCAGCAGCTTCGTGGACATGACTTGGCGCAAGCTACTGGGAACGGTGGCCGAGACCGAGCCTGTCAGTGCCCATCCGAGGTCGGTCTTAACTGCTACTGGTTGATTCGGGCGTCCGACACGCGTCTCTCTTTGCAGGACCGCTTCTAAGACGTTCGCTCCGATAAGCAGTTTCACTTGCCTACCGTCGTACTGTGGGAACTCAAGTCCGTGAAGGTGTTCACATCCCTCGAGCTGGCTTCCCTTTACCACAGGGGCTGTCACGTTGAGAGCTGGAACGGACCACACTTCAGGGATTTGGATGTCACTATTCCTTCCATCAGGATCCAGTGTGCTTATGGTCAGTGAGACGCGCTGCGAGGGCTTCCGGACGCCACCTCCTTCCACATTCTGAATTCGGAGTTGGCGACAGTGTCCGGTGATCCCAAGGTCACGCAGAACGTCTTCACGGCAGAGGGATGTTTGCGCCCCGGTATCGAGCAGCGCAAGAACCTCTTTCGAGCCTCTGGTGCCATGGACTTGGACCCGAACTACCTGAAGCAGGGTGTCCGTCTCCTCGTTCAGTGAAGCCGCCACGAACGGCGCGCTGTTACTGCCTTCTTCCTTGCGAGGTTTATCGGGTACCGCTTGTCCTTTGTTGCCATGAAGCAGGGGATGATGCTTGAACTTGCAGCCTTCGATACCGCACCTTCTGGCCATCCTGCACCTTCGGCTCCAGTGCCCTTTGCCGAGACACGAGAAGCACAGTGTCTCAGCGCTCACGATATTCATTCTTGCTTCGGTAGTTTTGGCCTTGAACGTCGGGCAGTCTGGGAGCTTGTGCGTGTCCTCACACACCACACATGCCCGTCGGGATTCTGGATCTGCCGAAGAAGTGACAACTGTCGCGAATGCCGACTTTCTTGCCGTCCCACCGTCCCTGGACTTGGCTGCTTCTGTCCTGTCGTTTGTCACAAACTGGCTGCCAGAGTGGCTAAGGACATCGACTTCTATCTTCAACCATGAGCTAAACGCCTCCAGAGTGGGTCGCACTGGTCGGAGCCTATGCACTTCTCGGCCCCACCCTCGACCAAGCTCAACTGGTAGCTTCTCCACCACTCTCCTCAAGTTTTCGCTGCTCGCTAGGTCGCTTGAGTAGCCCAGATTACGAAGAACTGTCACCGTGTTGTGGACGACTGAGTAGAATTGCTCCATGGCTGGGAGATCCATGAGAGATGGCGGGGTGCAGGTGAAGACCTTCCGCAGGTGGGCTTGTATGATGTCTTCGTCTCTGCCGAAGCGTTCCTGCAAGGTCTTGAGAGCCTCCTGGTAGAGTTCCCCGTCGAAGAGCATGCCGTTGATTGCTTGTGCAGCTGGTCCTTCTACCGCGTTCTGAAGGTGTGCCATACGCTCGGAGTCTGACAACGACGGCTGATTGTGCACCAAAGCTTTAAACAGCCCAATCCAGCGTGGCCACTCTTGAGCGCTTCCTCGGAACGTCGGCAGGGTCAGACGTGGGATGCTCTTCACAAACGCCGATTGTTGATGAAACAAAGGCTGTTGCTCAGAGCGAACATCTGTCACCCAGTTAGCGGGATGCTGTTCGTTCTTGCTGCTCGGCAGCTTGGCGCTGTTTGCGGCTGTCTGCTGCTCAGGTTGCAGTGCTCTGCGTTCTTCAAGGGGTGGCGCTCTACGCTGAGGAGGGTCGACCATTGCTGGACCCTCTTCCACCTCGCACTCCCTCGGGGCCAGAGCGACATTCTCGCCATCGAAATCGTGCCGTCTCTCCCACTCGAGATCGCTCTCAGCCGCCTTGCAGAGACGTGCCATCACAAGCGCTCGTTCCACCTCTTCCTCCATAGCCTTCTCCTCCAGCATGGCCTCTTGCTTCTTCAACATGTCCTCTTGCTTCTTCAACATGTCTTCTTGCTCCCTCTTCTGCCGCTTCAGCATGTCCTCTTGCTCTCTCTTCTGCCTTTCTCGTTCCTTTCTTGCCCTGAGATGCTTCAGCTCGAGGGCCTTCATCTTTGCAGTTATTTCAGCCTCCCTTGCCACTGTTGAGCCCTTTGAGCATTTTGAAGCCCGGGACCCACAGACCTTACTTCCGTCTCGCCGTGAAGCGAGCGACATCGGCTTCCCCTCTGTCACGGACGCTGAGCAGCCTGAGGACTTCAACTTGATGGCCTCTTTGATAGCCTTGATTGCTGAGGCGTGCCGTGCCGTCAACCGGGTGACATACTCTTCCGCCTCCTCTATCTCTTCAACTTCCTGCACCTTCTCCGCATAATCATCATTAATCTTCAGGACGCTGTCCAGCGCCGTGTTCAGGGACTCAAGCCGCTTCCTAAGTTCTTCTTCACTTGCACAGCGATCGATTTGTACCTCAGCCATGTTACAGGCACGGGTGAGTAGGGCGGCCTTGCGGCCACGCTGCAGCTTCAGGGTCTTCAGCTCACCGGTGGCTGTTCCTTCCTTCACTCCGCCATCGACCCTGTTCTGCGGCATCGCCTTCCCGTTGCTTTCCTCTGTTGAGTCTTGAGGCGTCAGGGCTCCCAACTCTCCAGCAGCACGTCCATTCTCTGCTCCAGTGCCGTCGCCGCTCCGTAGCATCATCTCTCTGTCGTCTCCCTCCTTTGAATCTTCCATTAGCCTTCACTTAGATCCTGCAGGGGGCGAGTTGATACCACTTGACGAACACTGGCGAGGGTTGCTACTGCAGGCTGTGCCTCTGGGCCTCTTCCTCTGACTTCTCACCTCTGGCCGGGATCATCCGGCCCGGAGGACCAGAAAATGTTGCAGACGTTCTTCAACTTGACTCAGTGGACTGTATAACTGTGTGTGTGTTGACGTCTCGCATCATTTGGTGTGGCGACCGGGGCCTGACAGGATATAGGTTGATATGGTAATGAGGCGAAATGGGAATTTATAATATAAGAAGGGGATGCTATATGAATGGATATAATTTTGGATCAAGGTTTAAGAGCACTCTTTTCAGAGCGACAAAGGAACCCTCTTTACAGAGAGCATGTTAAGACCTAAAAGGGTATGCAGAGCCCTCTTTTCAGAGAGACAAAGGAACCCTCTTTACAGAGAGCATGTTAAGACCTAAAAGGGTATGCAGAGCCCTCTTTTCAGAGAGACAAAGGAACCCTCTTTACAGAGAGCATGTTAAGACCTAAATATAGAGCCCTCTTTACAGAGAGACAAAGGAACCCTCTTTTCAGAGAGCAAGAGGTATTAGGAAAATAAGGAATCAGATAGGAATGATAAGTAGACCCGGTCACCGTGAAATAGAAGACTGTGCGAACTGACTGTGTGCCACTCTCCCCGTGCTCTTATCCGCCGCTGCACTCCACTCTTCACCATTCACAAACACAAGATTCTTCCGAACTGGTGAGTATTGCAGATGGCGAATAGGCGATGACAACACAGTATCACTGATAAGAAGAGTTGGCCAGAGAGCGAGGCAGTGCTCTCTCGGCGCCGAAAAGTAAAGAAGTGAGAGCGAGGGTTGGTCCCGCCCCGTTTATGTACTGGGTCGGGAGGACACAGATGGCGACGGAAGTGATGAAATAACGAAGAAGCTACACACTACACAGCGTCCTGGTAACCCTACCACGCGGTCGGCACATGTCGGCCTAACGGCTCCGACCCGCCGGGGACACAGTTCCACGTGCGACGCCACGCCAGCCCACCCCCTCCCCCCGGGTCAGTCCCTCCGGTAACAGCGCATCCTTTCATACAACTGCAGCTGTAGGACACGGTCGCAGGGAGAGAGGAGCGTCCCGTCACCCGATCACTGCCATAAACTCTCTCGCGGACGGCCCATCTGCCGGCGGCATGGCAGGGGGATGGGGGCGGCGGCGGCGTGGAGCGGCGCCGGCCGAGATCACGAGTCGGCCCGGCCCGGCAGCTACGATCAGAGCCGAAATGAGCCGCAACACCAACTACCTAGTGCAGTTTGTCGGCAACAAGGGCCATTATTAATCACATTTGCTTTACTTTGTTTCAGCGGAAACCTGTCTGCACATGGGGGGAGCACAACAAAAGCCCATCAAGTTCATGCATGGCAGTGGATCTCAACAGGAGAAAACCAGAAAGAGCATAGATGCTTAAAAATTGCAGTTGTACACTGCTGTTATCACCTGATGTGAGTGGCTGGCATTGCTCCTGGCAAGAACCACCTGCAAGTGATGAGCTTGCGCCTCAGTCGTTGAGTGTGCTGTAGTGTGAGAGGCGCCCTGATCTCTACTTCATAATTGGTTTCCATTGGAGGTTCAACTGAGAAGTGAGAACTGACTGTGGCCGTGCTGGAGCATGCCAGTGGAGCTTCACATGCTTAGAGCAGCTTTTGAACAGATGCTGACCATGGCATGTCCCATCCAGTTATCACGTGCACAGAATGGTGGGGGAGGGCAACTCTGGGCTCTTGAGTCAGTCAGCCCAGACTGCACAGGGGTACAGATGGCCGCTTACGTTTGGTGTGTCCTGCACCGCATTATCAAGCCCAGTCTGCTGCCACAGGCAATGGGTCGGGCTGCAGACTATCTTGCAAAGGAGGCTGGCATCCTCTCCCATAATGACACACCAATTGGCAATCATCGCTGCGATGATCACGAGGGTGTCCGCTTATCTGCCATGGTGAGGTGGAGAGGCAGCTGGCCTGAGGGATGGTTTTCCTTCATCCGAGGTCCCCTTTCCCCGCCTGCCAGGCCCGGTCAAACGACCGCTTCACAGTGAACGACTTGCAGTTGATGCCGTCCCACAGCGCAACGAGCGCGCCGACCAGAGGCGGCGGCCAAGAGGCGGCCGCGCTCCCCCAGTCGACGGTCCCGGTGGACGTCGGCAACGCCCACCGCGCGACCATCAGATCGGCTCGCGACCGCGCCGTCGCCGACTGACCGCATGACTGGTATCTGTTCTTGATGTGGGACCGACTGCCACCGCCGGTCGCGGAAGGGCATCGCTCATCGGCCATCGACGTCCACCAGCTTCGCGTGGGTCACTGTTCGGGCTGCCACCAATACACCGAATCGGATGGAACCCTGTCGGCGAATGCCGGCGGTGCCCCGACATCGACTGCGCGGCGGCCAGTGCATCGCGTGCCGGGAGGAGGCTGGCACCCCCGATCGGTCATTGGTCACAAACCGTGTCCCAGCTCATGACTGCATCCAGCGCAGCTCTGTGAGATGTTCTGCTGGAGTCTGCCGCGTGTGTTGAAAGAAGAATGAACATGAGAAAACCTCAAAACTATTAGTATTTGACCAGTATTGGAATAAGTTTGGATTTTGAAAATTTGTGTCCCTGTGCTTGTGCCTGTGTGGAAAGGCATGCTTTACGGTGTACCATCTCAATTTGTGCGGCTGCTGACAGGCCACCTGGGTGCCAACGTATGTACGAATCCGCGAATACGTTGTGTTTCGTCAGTCGGTATCGTTCGGAAAATATTGACTGCAATAGGCTATATAGCGTATGACAGTTCAGCCCAGCAGTAATAACTGACCATTGATTGGGCGAATTTTGTGTGGTGGTTCGCTAATACACAACCTAAAGAGTGTTTTGCCGGAATCGTTTAGTAGCAGAACTGACCGGAATATAAGTAGAATGCAACGGTTTGAATCGTTAATTAGTTGAAACGATTGTTCTCTGAGACCACTGTGTAACTTTTGACCTGAGAATCACCAATTATAACGACAATGGTGGAAGCAGTAGGCACTGTAGAGTGTAGGCAGCACTATATAGTTGGCACACTTACGCAAGCACACGACTTACGCAGTGGACATCTGCAGAAGAGTGAGAAATTAGTCAGAATATAACTGACTAAGGAAAATAGGCGTATTTCCAATTGAGCTGGGGCGGAGAGGGGGAGGGGACGTATGGTCAGCTATGCCAACAATTCATTTTCGTTATGCAGCTGTGTAAAAGGGCGTCCGTTTTTTGGGTGAGACCTTCCCCATTGGCCATTTCCAAGCTAAATCGTGGTGGAGAGTCTGGAGACCTCAGCCTCGGTAGTCGGTACCCTGCGCGCTGCGCCACCTTGCGAAACATAAAGCAGCAGTCCTGACCTCTACAGGCATTACTTTTCATGAAAGCGCGGATGTGTTCGCGCTTATGCGAAGAAAATTCTTCCGAGTATGGTTGATAATGAGATTAATTGTTGTCGTTTATTTATTAATTCATTGGCAAAAGTACCCTAATAAATCGGAAAAGTAGCTTAAACTGTATCGTATTTCCTTGGGAAAAAAATGACGAACTCATCCTAAGACATCCAGATTATTGGATGCGTTCGTCAGTTGTAAGTAGTTCAAGTTTTTGGAAAAGTTTGCTTGTGGAAAATCATAATATTTCAAAGATATGCCTATTTTCGAATAATTCATGCATTTATCGACATTGAAAAATGATTGTAAAGCAAAAGTGCAAAAGATTATTGTCAATTTATTTTCTCAAATCACGACTTACGAACGCACAAAACTCCAGCTTTTAATTTAGTGCGTGTGCGAATTGCGGTCAGGACAAAAGATTTAAACTGTCTATATTCCTCTTAAAACAATGAAGGATGAATGAGGAAAACGCTGTTTTGAACAATTGTAAATTCATTTTTTCTCAATTAAGCAAAAGTACAAAATTTTCAACTATTATTACATTTGCTCTCACAAAACCCATCACTTTTAAGCATGACGTCATGTCAGCCAAACTTACTAGCGCCATCTCTGGAGAGCATCTTTCGAAACCTCCAGACGATAGAGAGAGCCGAAATTCCAAGATACCTATAATGAAATTCTACTCAAATTCAGAGGCTCGGGCAAGGCTCGGGTTTGCGTGTGTTTCATAAATTGATCTTTTTCGATCAAACACATACTAGTTTGATTAAATGAATGTCACGATCACGTTATTTGCCTAAAAGCACCAAGAAAACATGTGCCATATGCTGTGAATGTCTCAGTCTGTTTGCATTGGGGGATGTGCTCTTACTGGTCACCGGATTGACCTGACCCCTATATCAGTTGGGCAAACTAGGCGTCGGGAATCAAAATATGGAGGCATCAAAATATTGATTCTAGTGGGCGGAGCTTTGACCATATATGGGCATAGAATCAATATTTTGATTCAATTTGGGACATTCCCACCTTCAGACGACCCGTTACGGCGGAAATAACCCCCATGACGGCGAGATTTTTTGACAAGTCAATACAAAAAACTTCCCCGCTTCAATTTTTCGCTGCATGGCTATCAGCCGTTTGTCGCGCGTACCTTTACGAATGGCATAAAGATTTCGCCGCCATAATTCAACAAAAACGTGCTGTTAAAACTTGCTCTGTTTATCATTAACGACGAGCCTTTGTAATTTTTTTCATAATTTTGTCTAAAAGAAAATAAAAAATGCGTTATTTAGTTGTATAATTCATTTATAAGAAATATTCTTTTTCTTTGTATCTAGCCACGATTTCCGGTTCCCGCCATTTCGCGCCGGCGCCGTGGGTGTTTAGATGCAACGTAGTGCTCCCGGTTTTATTTTGTTTAAGCGACCTTTTCTGAAGTGTAAGTAACAATGGATCATATTTTAAGATACTTTGAAGTGTGTTTTTCAATTTCAGGCATGTGATCTTAACGTTTCTTACCGAAAACTCGTTTTAAGAGATGGCTTTAGGAACATGGCGCGGTAGCGACGTCAGCAGCGCGGGACGCCTTCTCACTCTTCTATTGTCTTTTTAAGCTATATTTTTTTTGAAAATGATGTCTTAGGTGTAGTATTTCAGTGAAATATGATGTCCTTTAAAAGTTACGGTATAAATTAGTTACAAGAAGCCTAATGTTTTGTCTCACATGATAGAATTGTTGGGTGGACTCATGAAATGGGGGCAGTGCATGTCCAGTATTTTACATAATTTGGATGTTTTAGCCTCTGCTTGTGTCTCACTCACCCAATTGTTGCTACAACTTTAATTTGTAGCATTTAAATTTTAAAGGGCAACTAGGTTATTGACTTGTTCCGAGTTAAGATTGAAAGGTCGTAGTGCATGTTCGTGTTTGCCTTATCAGTAGGTATGTATGGCTTGGCTTGTAATTGCTTCGCCCAATTTTGCTACATATTTAATGATGCTTATTTTAAGTGTAACAAAAGCAAGTTGCTGAATGGTGTATGCCATTCAGCGTGGCGTTCAGTGGAAATTTAAGTGACATTAAGTATTTAATTTTTTATTGAATATATTCTAAAATTAATAGTCGCTGAACAAGTAGATTAATAACACATATAGTTTCCTAATTTATTGTCCACAAATGTCCTAATTATTGTGTTTCTGTTGTTTGCTGCAGGTCAACCAAGGATCAAACACTGGTCGTTGCGGGGATCGACTTCAGAGGGTCAAGGATGGCGTCTTGAATCGCTGTTCAGTCGACAGGCAACTGTATGACAACGCCACCCCTGTCAACCAGAGCGTCGACCGAAGTAGGGCGGCGTTGCGCGGACCTGGCCGCACCCGACCAACCGGTGGAGTACCTGACTCGGGCTGGTCGGAGACTACCTACATCACGACCTTTTGAACTTTGATCTCGTGGCGAGAAACAATATGACGTAAGGAAGTGTGTATGTGGCTGGCGGGGCCGAGGGTGAAATGCGCCACGTGTTTATCCTGCCGGATGACGACAGCGTCACCAACCTGTCAAAGAACGAGCTGGTGCAGCGCGTGATGACTGCTATCTCGTCCCTAGAACCGGAGTAGAAAAACGTGCGCATAGCCCAAATGAAGCGAACCAAAACACAGACAGGACTGATAGCTTTTCGGTCGAGAATGTTCTGAAGATGCTGATCAGTAGACCAATTGGTGACCGTTTTCGGTGGTAATATGGGATCTTGTGGTGTTCCAAAGCGACCTGCTTTGGGTGTGGACATAAGTGGCTCAACCTGACAGGATTGATGTTTTAGGTAGCCGTGCTAATCATAAACCCTATATTGAGTGTATCTGTACAAATTTTGTTTTGATGTATTTGATTCGAAACCGAAAATTGCTCTTTGTAATTAGGCAACATCGAGACGTTGAGGTCATTCTCCAGACGTTTATTTGTTTTTTCTTACCTGTCCACGCCCACGGTATGTCTTATTGGTTAGGTCTCAGTTTCAAATATGTTTCAAATATGCATGTTTTGCAAACACGTAGCCATATTGAATAAGAGACGTGTCCTAAAAGTGAGTATTGCTTTGCATGGGATGTGAGCATCAACGACAGGGCTTTGTGATGGCAAATGTGTGGCAATTGCGGGGATCGTTGTGAAATGTGTTATGAATATCATCGTATTATTTGCGAATGCAAATACATCCGTGTATCATATTTTCATTCAAATTGTGCAATTTGTGCAACGGGCTTGAGTATATTGTTCGGCGAAATATCTCTTACTGTAGGTACTCCACAGAAATGGGACGGGATACAGATGCGTAGAAACACATTCATGAACACGTGAAAGACGATCAGTTAACTTTTTTTTACTCAAAATCAATGCTACAAAGCAGGGATGTGGAGCCTTGAAAATGTCAGACGGCTTCGGCTCCGGAGGAAAAAATCGGCTCCAGCTCCGGCTCCGGCTCCGGCTCCGAGTAAAATGGTCGGGCTTCGGTTCCGGCTCCGACTCAGTACAACCCCTATACGAAGGTCAGCACGGCTCCCTTCACGCATTCCCTCGAAGGCTTGCAGCTTTGAGCAGGGAGCCAGGGCGAGTGCTGAAAATCCCTGGTCTACCGTGGGAATAAGGTCTAGAAAAAAAATACACGATCCTGTGCTGATAATATCTTCATGAATTTATTGAATTTGCATTATTTGCACACAAGAAACATTCCATAAATCAATTTAAAGAGTGAAGTACGTCTGCAGAAAGTCCGTTCGCAGAATCAATATATTGATAAACCAGCTGATTTCAGAATCAAAATAATGATTAGCCAGCTGTTTGCGGAATCAAAATATTGATTCTCGCCGGGATTAGCCGCCGCGATGAATCAATATCTTGATTATTTTCAAGACGCTTTCCTAAACTAACCAAAGAGGTTAGGGCTATTGTTTCGTGCCTGGCGGGTAGCTTCAACGTTGCTCTTCATTTTGTGAAGAAACTATCTTGAAATTTTAGCCGGTTGCTGAAGAATTGACGTTTCTGTGATGGTCTGCACGTATGCCCATATATGGTCAAAGCTCCGCCCACTAGAATCAATATTTTGATGCCTCCATATTTTGATTTCCGCCGCCTAGTTTGCCCAACTGATATGGATGACACTCACTCGGGTAGTGGTTATATGAAGGATTGTGCACAGTGTAAACAAATTGTAATCCTACTGAAAGCCAGATTCCGTGTTTGACATGGCCTAGGACCGGTAAATATTTACTTTACGTCCGCAAACCTGTTTTTAACCGTTAACGAGAAAAATTCACATTTTTACCTTATTTGATGTCCTGAATTCAGATATGATGTTGAAATGCGTCAAAAATGTAAAAAAAAGATACCAAAAACCCACCCCGCACTGCATAAATACACCGAAGAAAAACCACGCCTGCGAAGAAAATGAAGCGTACAACGTTGCCCTTTTGAATAATAAATTATGTGGATATTCATTTGATTTTTGACATTATGAAAATGACGTCATAAGCCAATGAAACATCAAAAAATGGTCACAACATAATCAAACCTTACCTAACCTGACCTACTGATGTTTGCCTACCGGGGGATAAGGAAAAAGTTACTTGCAGGAATAGATTGCAAGCAATGGTAAGTCAAATATTTTTAGGTTAAGTGGTTATGCATCAGGCTTCAGGCCTTCGGCCTGAAGCCAGATACACAACCACTTAACCTAAAAATATTTGACTTACCATTGCCTGTAATCTCTCCTAAGGCAGTGCCTTCGGCACTGCACTGCTTCGCCACGATTATTTTGACGTCACTTTCCTTACAATTTTGTATCATCTTTAAATTCGCTCATTCTTATGACGTCATTTTCCTTACAACTTCGTATCATTCGTAAATTCGCTCAACCTTGGACGGTCTTTTGACGCGCGCACTGCGCAGTTCCGGTCGGAGATGAGAGCTGGAGGTTGGCAGTGACGGTAAATACTAAATAGTGTGCTGTTGCTTTTAAATTCGTTTCTAGAAGGAATAAGTATCAGAAATGAAATCAGGAGATCTTAGAGTGTCTTGTGAATGGCTTTTATATATCCGTATCTTTTGCGGACCTAAAGTATATAAATACCCTAGGACCTGACCTGTGACCTCAAAAGTTGAACTTTCAAGTACTTGAAATACCCCAGCAACTGCTTGGCTGATGGAGTTTAACAAACTTTGATATGTGCTTAAGACAGTCCTAGCTTTATTCTGGTGCCCAAGGACCAGTGACAATGGCTGATGAACCTGACTCTGGGTCAAAGTAGAGGACTTGTTCCATGCACTGAGAGTGAGACCTTTCTAACCCTTGCCCTTGGTAAGAACAAGGGCACAAAGTCTGGTTGATCTATAGTTAATGTTGGTGCTAGGTACCAATTCTAAGAGCAAATGATCCAATTCACATAGCCATGCTTTTGACATAGGAGCTGCACATATGCACACTTACATCAATAGACCTTTTGTAGGCAAAGACCCCAATTGTCATATGCAAGGCAGTCTGCCAGACTCACCATTCCCCAACAACTTACAAAATTTTAGCACAATTGGCCCAACCACTCTAGAGATGTGGAGATGGCATTTAACTAGAGGGGAGGGGACTCATAAGGGATGTTTGATGGTCATTATTGGTATTTCAATTTGTGATCCAGTAGAACACCCAGTTACCCACTGAGCTGAATACAGACCAGATCATAGTCATTAGTCAATTCTGATGACATGGCCAAAGCTATAGTCAGCTGCACTGAATTGTGATTTTCAATGTGAATTTCTCATTGATTGGTAAATGTTTGCTGGTCAGTAATGGTATCTTCTTTGTTCATTACAGGTTTTCACAATGTTCACTGATTTGGTGGACCTGCTTCACACAGACACAGTCCAGGGCCATTTTTTGGCCGTCACCGAGCAGCCGCCCGCTGACGCCAGTTTCGTGCTGTGCCACCTCATCAACCGAGCGCTGCGCGCGGGCGGCGCCGTGCGCGTACTAGCGCTGGACAAGCCGCCCGCGCACTACCGGCACCTGTGCGCCAAGTGCGGCGCCGACGTGCGCCAGGCGGAGGCGGCCGGCGCGCTGACCTTTGTGGACGGCGCGCAGCTGACGGCGCGGGCGCTGCGCTCGGACTCGGGCGCGCTGACGGCCGGCGGGCCGCTGCCGGTGCGGGCCGTGTTCGACCAGCTGACCGGCAGCGCTGACCGCAGCGCCTCCCTGCTGGTGCTGGACGACCTGTCGGCGCTGGCGGCGCTGGGCTGTCGGCCCGCCGACCTCCTGCTGCTGGTGCACAACCTGCAGCGCTGGTGCCGCCGGCGGGACGCCGCGCTGGCCACGCTCACCTCTCGGGACGCCGACGACCGGACCCTGTGTCAGCTGGCGGCGGCGGTGGCCGGCAGCGCCGACCTGGCCGTCACAGTGCGCGGCCTCAGCTCGGGTCACTGCGCAGAGGTCACGGGCGAGCTGGAGCTGCGGCGGCCCGGCGAGGCCGCGCTGCTCAGGCAGTTCAAGGCAGAGGACAGGAACGTGCGTGTGTTTGCGGCAGGAACATCGCGGGCTGTGCTGTGAGACGGGGAATGGACAAAGAAATGAATACAAATGGACCAAATCCGCGGACCTTGGTTGGCCATTTTTGGTATAAAATGACAGAGCGACAGTCATTGGTGGATTTGTAGCAGGTATGGTACTGTCAACAGCTGACATTATTGCTTTTGTACGGTGCTCGCCGACAATTACCACCGTTCTCCATCGCCATTGAAGCCCTCAAAACCGCTTCCATCGTTTGGAGTAAGTTTTAGTGGGTGCAGCTTTTACCCTAAGCTCCAACGTGGTCATCGATTATTTCCGGACACAATGTACCAAAATCTCGCCTATATTCATGGTAAAATCATTATTGAATGATGACATGTTCTCCACAATGCACCACCAAGGTCAACAGTTAACACACCCACCCCGCCGCGGACATAATTGGACAGCAGCAGCTCAGAAAGACCACGCAGTCCTTTACATCAGGAGCACGGCACGCTGCGCCGTTCGCTCCCGCCGCCGCCGCTTCTTGCGCTTGTCCTTGACGCGCTCCGAGGCGTCGATGAAGAGTGAAATGTTTTCCCGTTCAGTGAGCTGCCGCTGCAGGTACTCGAGGCCGGCTCTGGAGAAGCCGATCTGGTCCTGGGAAGAAAAGGCGGAGTCAGATCAACGCTTGTCGGCTTTAGAGTATTTATTGCCCGCGTCTCTTGAAGAAACAGTGGAAAAAGAAGTTGCGAGATTATTGTAACATACACAACCATCCGAATTCAACCATCAGTATGTTCAATGTGTATGTGCATCGCACAATAGATAAAATCAAGGCAGATAACAGATACTTGAAGCATTAGCTGCATTTGGACCGGCGCAGCTGCTGTTGCACCTCAGCCGTACCGCTGTACCACCGTACTCACCCTGAGCTGGCCGATCTCCCGGCCCGCCGCGGCCCGCAGTCGCTCGATGACAGGCGCCAGCACGCCGTTGGTGACGATCTGTCCGTGATGGACGCGCAGCAGGAAGGTGAGGCAGCGCGAGACGAGCTCCACCTCGCCGCTGGCTGCCAGCAGCCGCTCCAGGATATACAGCATGTCAGCCACGTAGCTGAACGGCAGCACCAGCAGACTCTCCTCCAGCTCACTGACCCAAGCACCGGGGGTGGGGAGAGGTTATACGGGTCGGGAAACCAATACGGCAATACGAAAACGATGTATTACTCTAAATCTCACATAAACTGAAAACTGTGAGTTTCTTTTTCCATGGCAATCAATCGTACATAAAAGATAATCGGTCGTTGCGCTACAAAACAATTGTCCCATAATGCCGCCACCCAGTGACCTTCGCCTAACCACCCGGACAAAACGCGGCACCCACCGTCGGCCTTCACCCATACCGCCGACCACACACCTGGATTTGACGCGCCTCAGCACCTCAGCCATGAAGGCGTCTGGCGTGGAGCATCCGTAGGCGAGCATCAGCGGGTGCAGCTCCGCCGTGCTGGACTGACGCAGTGCCCGCGACATCTGCTTGTAGATGGTGATTCCCTCCATCAGCCGCTCCGCCTGCAAACACACAACGTATCTTAGGAGCAGTAGCAGCAAAGTCAACACACGTCGTCAATGCTCAGTACTTGTCAATAATTATGCAGGGATATGATTTACACCAAATGGGTATATAATTTGTCCGACTTCAGTCCCAAATCGGGAGCTCACGTTTGGGACAAGTCGTTTGCGTTCAGTCCCATTTCGCTGTCCGTACCGCCCGCTGTGCCGGCCGTCTTGTGGCCGGAGGCAGTGGGACAGGTGTAGGAGGTTGGTCCGTGCGTGCCGTACGTACCGCTCTCTCGGTGTCTGCCGTCTTGTGTCCGGCCCTGCCCGCTTCCCGGTCCGTCTCCCCGGGCACGGCGGCCGCCGGCCCGGTGGCCAGGCGCCGCTCCTCCTCCTTGGCTCTCTCCTCCTCCCGCTCCTCCTCCAGCACCAGAGGCTCGTCCGTCTTCTGCCACAGGCGCAGCGAGCGGTCCCGAGACGAGCTCAGCACGTGGCGGCCTGCAACGCAGCGCCGAGACTCAGTTGCACGGCGGAGAGAGCAACAAACACACCGGTTCAGCGGCAGAGAGTACAGCAAACTCACAGCTGATGTTCTGAACAAATACGAACACAGATGTTCCTATTTTCTTAGTGAGGTTATGAATGTCAAGCACCCGAAACACAGTACCTATGACCGTCCCAACGCCTCTCCACAGTCATCTACCAATCACCCTTGGCAGTAGGTATGGCTGCCGTTTGGCTCCCCACTGCTGCAATGTGCCACTGGGGTTGACACTTGACTGCTACCTTCCCGCGTGCCGCCAGAGCTGACAGTGTAACTCCCCCGCGTACCGTGGGTGTCGACCGTGTGGCATCCCGTATCTCCCACGTACCGTCTGGGCTGACGGCCAGCGCGAGCACCTCGCGGCAGTGGCCCTGCAGCGTCTGTATCCGCTGGTGAGAGTCGGCGTCCCATTCCTTCACTTGGCCGTCCTTGCCGCACGTGAAGAAATGGTGCGTGCGAGGGACGAACTTGAGACCAGTCACACTGTCGTCGTGCGCGAACAGCGATCTGCCAAACGAACACAAGTGATTTAACAACACTTTGGGGAACTCTTCGGCGAAGACGTGCCCAAGACCTATCAGATTATAACACGGTAGTCGGTACAAGAGATCACGCTTATGATAATAATCGATGCATGGACAATAACATGACTGAAAAACATGCTCGATGCAGCTGGATACACGGGCCATCACCAGATACATTAGCTGTAATGTTGCTGTTGGTATATAGATAACGCACAGTGAAACTGAGATGGTGCATTCCTTACTTGTGACAGTCGCCGAAGTCGAGTCCCCAGATTTTGACGTTGCGGTCTCCGCTGCCGGTGGCTATCAGCGTGGAATCGTGGCTGATGTCCATACAGAGGACGGGCAGACGGTGGCCGTACAGAGACAGGAACAGCTGGGAGGGGGGGGGGGGGTCAGTCGGCACAGGGACAGCGAAGTGGGAGGTGGGAGCTGTCGTGACTTGTGTTTATACAGAATTCCCGCAGTCAAAGACCGTATAGCTACAGGAACAGCTGAGGGAGTAGAGTGGGGTCAGTCGATAAAGCTGGTGCAAGACAGGACCAGAACAGCCGCAGCTGGGGTAACTTTGTTAGAACACTGAAGTATCTGTTCAGTTTTTTTCTTTTTATTGAAAACTGTAAATCTCTACAAACCAGTCTTCACCACAGTTCAGCACCTTTTAATTTCCCGGGTTTCATTTCAACAGGGTAGCCGTCGCACGCCAGGGCCCAGACACGAAGTCCATAACTTGAGCACCACAAGGTTCCGGAATCCGGAGGACGAGTCAGGTGTTCGTACCGCCTCGTCGGATGGGGCAATGGGACAGGGGAGAGGCAGTCGTACCTTCATGGTGTCTGTGAAGAAGATCTGTACGGTGGAGTCGAGCAGCGCCACCGCCAGCAGCCGTCCGTCCGGAGAGAACTGAATGCTGAGGCAGTCGTCCGAGAGCGTGTGGGAGGCCGTGTGTAGGAACGACAGCCGCCGGCGGTCCTGCTCGGTGGAGACCAGCTCGAAACGCCACAGCTTCACCTGAGAGACAGGGGAGAGGGAAGTCGGTCTCCAAATACAGTCACAGCTTCACCTGAGAGACAGTGGGGAAGGAAGTCGGTCTCCAAATACCGTCACAGCTTCAACTGGAGAAACGGGAGGCAATCAGTATACAAAAAGTGCTACAGCTTCACCTTCCGGAGGCAATACTCCTTACTAAACCACGATATGACTCCGAGTCGGCGGAACGACCAGTTTGTTCGTACAGTCAGATTGACCTGCAGTTCACGTCCACGGCCAGAATATCTACTTGTCTGTTGACCGCCCAGTGTTGACAAGTGCACTGTTCTATGCTTGTATTTTGTAGAATAACTTGCTCCTTTATAGACTGACCTGTTTGTCGGCGGAGGCGGTGGCGAAGCCGCGTTTGTCGGGCGTCAGCGCCATGCCCCAGATCTCGCCGCCGTGCGCCGTCACGTTCTCCAGCAGCGCTCCCGAGGCGAGCTCGAGCAGCTGCAGCCGGCCCGACTTACCGGCGACCAGCACGTGCCGGTCGCCGGGGACGAACAGTGCCGCCAGCGCCGGGTCGCAGTCCAGCGTGCGGATACACTGGTGGGTCGACCTGACCACAAACGCACACATAAACATAGGCCCTGACTCCCCCCAAACGTAAATCTACAACGAGTTGCTGTTAAGTGGTGACATATTTGCATACATCCACTAATTACGGATGTCGCAACAAAGTTTTATGCAAGGATGAATAATGAATAGGTGCAATATTTTTCTTATACCTGTAAGCGTCCATCCACAAAATGAATCTGAGTCCCTGTCATCGAGGACGGGCAAGTTGCCCAAAACGAAAAAAGCCCAGCCCTTCTAAAAAGCATCAACCAGAAGGACACCCGTCACTGAAATCACCCGAATAATGTCAGCGAGTGTCTGACCTGTTCCAGACTTTGAGCTGCTCGGAGGAGGCCGAGAGCAGCGCGGTGCCGTCCGAGGAAAAGTCGAGCGCGCGCACCTCGGAGCGGTGGCCGGGCAGCAGCAGCTGGCTGCCCGGCTGCACCACGGCGCCGTCCGAGCGCGCCTCAACGCGCACATCGTATACCGCCAGCGAGTTGTTGGCCAGCAGCACCGTCAGCTGAAACACCGCCGCTCGCTCGTCACCGTACTGAACAGACCCCAGAGCCCGCACATCGAGCAGCCCATTCAGCTGAGACACCACCGCTCGTCACCCTGTCACCAGACTAGATTGGGGCCGACTCTGGATCCCCGCTCGACAAGGATTCCTGCCTCAACAGCCGTGCTTCGGGTCCGTGCTACTCCAGCCAAGCCGCAGGCTTACGAAAGCTCGTCACGGATCATTTGGATAACAGTACATACATATGATTGCAGTGTCCTGCTATGCCAGGTATTTTCTATCATTCAGCAAAAGTTTAAGCCTTCCTAGCTGAATTGGCAAACTTCAGACGAATTGAGAAATGTGTAGTGGACTTCTATCGTACTCACCGCTGCTCCTTTATGCAACCTTTATGAACCTTGCAACCTTTATGACAAACGATTTGCCGTTATTTTGTCGGAGCTCGTCGGCAGTGCCAGGAGCGATGTCATGTTATCAGTGAGCCGCGGGTCGTCCCCAGTTCACGGATCTCGCCCCCTGGTCGACCCACAGACCTCACCTTGGCCTGTTGTCCGTCTAGCGACACGTCCACCGCCTTGACCTTGGAGGGGCAGTTGATGCTGGGCAGTCGGCGCAGCTCATCCTGCAGAGCCTGGGTGGCCGGCGTCGCCTCCTTTCCAGCCTCCCTGGAAAATGTTAACAGTCAACAGTAGACGCATTTCATATCAACGCTCTGTCTTAAACTGTCACAGTTGATTGGTCAGTTATGGCCCTCGCAAAGGTTAGGAGGAAAACCTTCGCCATATCGACAAGAACGTCGGTCGGTTAGTTCGTACCTGGCACGTTTCTGCTCCTTTTTGATGCGTTTTTGCCGCCGCCTGGCGATGTCATCCTCTGTGTTCAGGAAGAAGAGCTCCAGCGTGTTGTCATTGCCATGGAAACCGACCAGCCGACAATGCCTATCGATGACCATCCGTGAAACGCGTCCCTTGCCCTGGCGCACTATGCTGCCCAGGCGGACGCACTCCAAGTTCGACTGAAAAGGAGACCAACCGATTTAAAAGACGGCCAGTGATTTTATGAAATACACAAATGTACATATCAGAGATCAATGCCTGCATGCATATCAGTAAACGTATTATAGTCCGCAGTACAGGTTTATAAGGCGTCTTGTTATAAACTTGCCGCCACTTCAGCTGATGATTCTAGGAAAATATACATAGTAGATGGCCATTTCGATCCGTAGTTATCGTTAAATCCCATTCTGAATTCCGCTCGCATACATAAAATCTACGCAAACCCGGTGGCGAGCTGGAGTCGCAACGGCAAACTGACCCTGTCTGATTCGAGGCCATCCTCGTCTCCGTCGGCCGGCGCCTCGCGCGCCGCCTTGGCCGGCGGCTCGTCGTCTCCCTCCGTGAACTGGAGCGTGTAGACCCGCAGCTCGGCGTCCCCGGAGCCCGTCACCAGCCGCGAGTCGTTCTCCGTGAGCACAAAGTCCCACACCTGAGGCAGTCGACACCAGTCAGTCAGCACTCTTTAAAACTATTTCAGAGCATTTCCAAGGTGTTCTCATATCGCTAAATGACTCAGAAACCTAAATATGTAAAGAGGGCGCAAAAACGCCCAAAACATTTTGGAGCGTGTCTCACCTCGGTCAGGTGGCCGGCAAGCGTTTTAAAGCAGTGCTGGTTGTCCAGGTCCCAGAATTTGACGTAGGTGTCCTTGGAGGAGGAGACGAGGCAGTTGTGCTGGTGCATGAAGCGCACCTGGGTGACGGCGCCCTTATGGCCCAGTAGCCGGTACAGGCCGGCCTCGACCACCACGTCCCACACCACGATCTCGTTGTCCTGCCGCCAGACGCACGGTCACAGGGTGAACACACATTATCGATCCGAGAACAGCCGAAAGGAGATATCTAAAGGCTGAAATGGTGGTAGCAATGATGAATGAAGAAATGCAGTGTTATTACAAGTGAACACTGCAGTGTATAAGCATAGCATAACTTTTTCTTAAAAAAATAGGGAAAAACGTTTCAAACTTACCATAAACGGTAGGGGAAGACTAGAAGTAACTCGATCGACTATCGAGTATACCATCCGAGTACAATGCATCTGCAGGAAAATATCCAAAATCAGACTGACCTTTCCCCCCGAGACGAGTCGCATGCCGGCCGAGTCGAAGTTCACGGAGCTGACGGCCGACCGGTGTCCGGTGAGCGTGACGCGCAGGTCGCCCGAGCTGAGCGAGAACAGGCGCACCGAGCCGTCCGCGCAGCCGGCGGCCAGCAGCGCGCGCGCCGGGTGCGCCGCCAGACAGGTGACCTCGCTGTCGCCGCCGTGCAGCACCATCAGCCGCTCGCCGGTCACCGTGTCCCAGACACACACCTTCTCACAGGCGGCCGCCGCCACGTACCGGCGCGACACCTTGTTCAGCTCCAGCCAGCATATGTTGCAGTCGCGGCTGCCGATCACACCAAACACCGGACCTGCTTCGAAACGTAGGTACTGCTTCGTCAGGCCCATGGCTGCAGACAGCTGCAAAATGGAGACAAACTGTGAACAATAGGGAGACAATGTGATTGACAGACACTGTGTGAGGCAAAAGGTATCTGACCTGAATAGAGCAAACTACAAAATGACTACCTACACAAACTACAAAGTGTGTCCCTCTCCCTTATCACTTACCACAAGAACCATATTCAGTACATGCCCCTGGCAAGTCCATTTTGACCACCACACACTCACTCAAACCTGGCCCCGGGTGGTGTTTCACAACTGTGCTGTGAGTAGCAGTGTATTGGGTTTCCATAGAAACATCAACAAACTCAGATGCTCACAACACTGGGGTGTCAAGCTGAATTCATCTTAAAATGTCGCGCCAATAAAACAATGCACGGCAGCACGCTGCAATGCCGTGAAACACGGCCCTGAGAGCAGACTGAACTTAATTACAAGTTTAAGCTCCTACAATGTTTTTCCATTTTCCTTATCGATCTCGTGTGGTCCATCATATCTCTCACCAAGCTAAATCGCCAAATCTACACCACACTGCACCCAACCTGCGACAGCCAAGAGGCCCACACCAATGAGATCAAGATGCAATCTCATTGAAAGTGCCATGCTTTGCAGACTGGAGCCACACCTTAAACAAAGTGTTTCCCCGTCACAGCAACCGACACGCGAAAACGATTTTTCTCCATTCGATGTATTTCACTCTGGAACTCGTTGCCATATGATGTTGTGTGCGCACCAGATGTTACCAGTTTCAAATGCTTGCTTGACACATGTATAACAGACAGCCTTTATAACTATTTAGATTGACAGGTACCCAACATTGTGATTATGCTTGCGACAATGTGCTCATATTGTATGTATGTTTTTTTCTGAACATAGGAAAAGCAACAGGCTTTACTATGATGAGACGCACAATTCCAGTCAATGTTAAACTGCACGAATTAGGAAAGCCTTTGTAACGTAGGACTGGCGCGTCTCTTGTGCTTGGGGTTCTCTCATTCCTCATTTGCCTTCCTTCTTGCCATCCTGAAACCCAAGACATGATGGAACCCAACGAGGTAAGAATACGAGGTAAGAAGTTGATTTTAGCCTAACTTCCTAACATGCGCGGGCGCCAAGTCCAGCCACCTCAATTTACCTACCGTAAACCGGGGTGACAATGATACCCGGGGTGACTTTGATCATAGACCAATTTTGGGCCTCAAATGAGCAATTAGCTGCTGTGAACTGTATTTTCTATGCCAATAGTTAAATAAAGCAATGAAGCATTATATCAGACACTTTGGGTCCCAGTTAGAATAATCATGTTCATGTCACAGCTTGTTTTTTGTTGCCATTGGCATGAAGTATAAATTTGCTAGCATCTCCAGCAAAAATAATGGTAAAGATGAGAAAGACCCAGATAAAGAAAGAGAAAGGAAAGGCTTAGATACTGATGATGGAGGATGAGCATTGAGCTGCTCTATCTCAGTGGTAATTGGAGCGTCAATGGGAAGTGAAAAAGACAATCAGCTGGGAGGGGCATGAACAGTGTGGCAAGTGGTCCCACAGCCACCAGCAGACAAAGTGTGATGTAGAACAGGTAGCCTGTGGCTTAGGACATCTGTGACTGTTACTTAATCTTGAAGTCAGAGGTTAAAGTAGCTAATTTTGCTGCTTATAGCTCTGTAATGTCAGTTTAGACCCAGAGCATGCAACTTTATTTTAATATCTCAATGATTCATAGTTTTACTGTAAAATGTGTGAGTTTTTGTCAAGCAAAGCCTTTGATTTTATTCAAAGCATGTAATTTTATCACACAAGCCCCTTCTGAGTGCTCCTATGGCACACATAAGGTGATTTTAATGTAGTGATCATAGTCACCCCGACGTCTGGGTGAGAATGATCAATTTTTTGGTAAAAAAATAAAATATTTATGATAAATTTCAAGGCATTTATTGTACTCAGTTAGATAGAGAATTGTCCAATTGGTATGATGAAACAGTTTCCAGAGTGAAATCTCAAGTGATATACAAGATATTGTACCAAACTGGTCAAAAGTGATACAAAGTCACCCCGGTTTACGGTATTGACCTATTGTTTTGACCTATTGTTTTAAATTTGAATTAGAAGGTGCACACTGCACTGAAGTATCGCCGGTACCTACCTACTAATCCAGCAGGAGGGGATAAAAATTTAAAGGGACACTCCCACCTTAACATTAGTTTTGAGTTGAGATAGCCAAATTGGTGGCCATGGCCTGCAAATACCGGTTTGGGCACTCACAACATCGAAAAATGCTTTAATTCGAAGATATGGAATTTCAAACTTGCAGTTTTCGGATTCTAAGGGGCTAATGCATTGGAATGCCCCCTTAGAATTTGTGACGTCAGCGGAGATCTAACGATTTTTAAATCTTAGACTAAAACCATCGTTAACACGTGGTGGTATACGCTGCTTTGCGCGCAACGTCTGCCGCACTTTAAGGCTGCCAAATTATTGCTTCCAAATAAAGTCGCTAGTAACAGGGGAGATCCCAAAAAGTAAACAAGAGTAAAAGCCTAATATCTTGAAAACCAGTGAATATTTTTCGGTGAAATTTGGTAGATAATCGTTTTCGCTCTTTCTGAACCAGGGGACATCACTTTCATGCCAATTCATTAACTTTTTTGAAGGTGGGAGGGTCCCTTTAAGCTTTCAGGAGATGTTTCACAAGGGGCTGATTGGAAAATCAATTTTTTCTAACCCATCCTTTCCAATGCCTTTTTGTTTTTGGAACATAAACACAAAACCACACAAGTTTTCCCCACGTGACGGAAAGTCGAAATTCAGGTATTGTCTCAGGTGCGCAGGATATGATCCTGGTTGTGCTACCATATTACCAACTAGCTATTTTTTTTACTTCAATTTATATTCCGAATTATTACTAAAATTTATAAAAAGCTTAGCATTTTTGTGATAAAACCATTCAAAATTTTCATTTTGTTTGCAAAATTTTGAGCAAGAAATTTGACCTACATATTTCAAGTCCGTTTTCTTGTAAATTACAAAAAAATCTGCTATTTTTTTAACAGCATTTTGATGATATGGAAGTAACACACTTAGGCATCAACAGCGCAGCAAATACAAAATATGTAACGGAAGTTAGCAGGGATTCAGCAGGGGTTCAGCAGGGATTCAGCAGGGATCGACGGCCCCTACGATTTCGCTGAATTTTGGTGGAGAGGTGCAGAATGGTGTCCTCTATCGAAAATCCTAGTGCCAAAATGCGGGGAATCCATCAGGGGGGCCACAAATCCCAAAAAACAGTATGCCCTCAGGGCACAATCGACGAACTTTGAAAACCCTACTTCTAGCCGTCAAAACAGCTAAAAATGCACGTCATTCGAAAGAGGACAAAATTTTACGTACAACGGTACCAAATTTAGGGGGCTAGCGCCCCCCTGAACCGAACAAAACAGCTTCAAATATATGGGCCCGGGAGTATGCCCTCGGGGCATAAATAAACGTTTTCAACAATTTCAGGCCTATAACATCGACGAAATCCAGCAATATGCACATCATTGGAAAGAGCGTAATTTCCCAAACAAAAAACCCAAGTAACATTTTTCGATGGGGCCCACCTGGGGCCCACAGGACCCAATTGAAATTTGGGGCCCAATGGGGCGGCCCCTACGATTTTCTTCAAAATTGGCACAGACACTCTCCTGGGCCCCCTCTTTAATCTGGCTGAAGAAACCTACCGGGGAATCCAAAGGAAGGGGCCCAAAGAGGGCCCCAAAGAGGCCCTTTCTAAGTATTGCCCCTAATTTCGCGACCAACCCCGGCAATATGCACATCATTGGAAAGAGCATAATTTCCCAAACAAAAAACCCAAGTAACATTTTTCGATGGGGCCCACCTGGGGCCTACAGGACCCAATTGAAATTTGGGGCCCAATGGGGCGGCCCCTACGATTTTCTTCAAAATTGGCACAGACACTCTCCTGGGCCCCCTCTTTAATCCGGCTGAAGAAACCTACCGGGGAATCCAAAGGAAGGGGCCCAAAGAGGGCCCCAAAGAGGCCCTTTCTAAGTATTGCCCTTAATTTCAAGACCAACCCCGGCAATATGCACATCATTGGAAAGAGCGTAATTTCCCAAACAAAAAACCCAAGTAACATTTTTCGATGGGGCCCACCTGGGGCCCACAGGACCCAATTGAAATTTGGGGCCCAATGGGGCGGCCCCTACGATTTTCTTCAAAATTGGCACAGACACTCTCCTGGGCCCCCTCTTCAATCTGGCTGAAGAAACCTACCGGGGAATCCAAAGGAAGGGGCCCAAAGAGGGCCCCAAAGAGGCCCTTTCTAAGAATTGCCCATAATTTCGCGACCAACCCCGGCAATATGCACATCATTGGAAAGAGCGTAATTTCCCAAACAAAAAACCCAAGTAACATTTTTCGATGGGGCCCACCTGGGGCCCACAGGACCCAATTGAAATTTGGGGCCCAATGGGGCGGCCCCTACGATTTTCTTCAAAATTGGCACAGACACTCTCCTGGGCCCCCTCTTTAATCCGGCTGAAGAAACCTACCGGGGAATCCAAAGGAAGGGGCCCAAAGAGGGCCCCAAAGAGGCCCTTTCTAAGTATTGCCCCTAATTTCGCGACCGACCCCGGCAATATGCACATCATTGGAAAGAGCATAATTTCCCAAACAAAAAACCCAAGTAACATTTTTCGATGGGGCCCACCTGGGGCCTACAGGACCCAATTGAAATTTGGGGCCCAATGGGGCGGCCCCTACGATTTTCTTCAAAATTGGCACAGACACTCTCCTGGGCCCCCTCTTTAATCCGGCTGAAGAAACCTACCGGGGAATCCAAAGGAAGGGGCCCAAAGAGGGCCCCAAAGAGGCCCTTTCTAAGTATTGCCCCTAATTTCGCGACCAACCCCGGCAATATGCACATCATTGGAAAGAGCGTAATTTCCCAAACAAAAAACCCAAGTAACATTTTTCGATGGGGCCCACCTGGGGCCCACAGGACCCAATTGAAATTTGGGGCCCAATGGGGCGGCCCCTACGATTTTCTTCAAAATTTGCACAGACACTCTCCTGGGCCCCCTCTTCAATCTGGCTGAAGAAACCTACCGGGGAATCCAAAGGAAGGGGCCCAAAGAGGGCCCCAAAGAGGCCCTTTCTAAGAATTGCCCCTAATTTCGCGACCAACCCCGGCAATATGCACATCATTGGAAAGAGCGTAATTTCCCAAACAAAAAACCCAAGTAACATTTTTCGATGGGGCCCACCTGGGGCCCACAGGACCCAATTGAAATTTGGGGCCCAATGGGGCGGCCCCTACGATTTTCTTCAAAATTGGCACAGACACTCTCCTGGGCCCCCTCTTCAATCTGGCTGAAGAAACCTACCGGGGAATCCAAAGGAAGGGGCCCAAAGAGGGCCCCAAAGAGGCCCTTTCTAAGTATTGCCCATAATTTCGCGACCAACCCCGGCAATATGCACATCATTGGAAAGAGCGTAATTTCCCAAACAAAAAACCCAAGTAACATTTTTCGATGGGGCCCACCTGGGGCCCACAGGACCCAATTGAAATTTGGGGCCCAATGGGGCGGCCCCTACGATTTTCTTCAAAATTGGCACAGACACTCTCCTGGGCCCCCTCTTCAATCTGGCTGAAGAAACCTACCGGGGAATCCAAAGGAAGGGGCCCAAAGAGGGCCCCAAAGAGGCCCTTTCTAAGAATTGCCCCTAATTTCGCGACCAACCCCGGCAATATGCACATCATTGGAAAGAACGTAATTTCCCAAACAAAAAACCCAAGTAACATTTTTCGATGGGGCCCACCTGGGGCCCACAGGACCCAATTGAAATTTGGGGCCCAATGGGGCGGCCCCTACGATTTTCTTCAAAATTGGCACAGACACTCTCCTGGGCCCCCTCTTCAATCTGGCTGAAGAAACCTACCGGGGAATCCAAAGGAAGGGGCCCAAAGAGGGCCCCAAAGAGGCCCTTTCTAAGAATTGCCCCTAATTTCGCGACCAACCCCGGCAATATGCACATCATTGGAAAGAGCGTAATTTCCCAAACAAAAAACCCAAGTAACATTTTTCGATGGGGCCCACCTGGGGCCCACAGGACCCAATTGAAATTTGGGGCCCAATGGGGCGGCCCCTACGATTTTCTTCGAAATTGGCACAGACACTCTCCTGGGCCCCCTCTTCAATCTGGCTGAAGAAACCTACCGGGGAATCCAAAGGAAGGGGCCCAAAGAGGGCCCCAAAGAGGGGCAATACTTAGAAAGGGCCTCTTTGGGGCCCTCTTTGGGCCCCTTCCTTTGGATTCCCCGGTAGGTTTCTTCAGCCGGATTAAAGAGGGGGCCCAGGAGAGTGTCTGTGCCAATTTTGAAGAAAATCGTAGGGGCCGCCCCATTGGGCCCCAAATTTCAATTGGGTCCTGTGGGCCCCAGGTGGGCCCCATCGAAAAATGTTACTTGGGTTTTTTGTTTGGGAAATTACGCTCTTTCCAATAATGTGCATATTGCCGGGGTTGGTCGCGAAATTAGGGGCAATACTTAGAAAGGGCCTCTTTGGGGCCCTCTTTGGGCCCCTTCCTTTGGATTCCCCGGTAGGTTCCTTCAGCCAGATTGAAGAGGGGGCTCAGGAGAGTGTCTGTGCCAATTTTGAAGAAAATCGTAGGGGCCGCCCCATTGGGCCCCAAATTTCAATTGGGTCCTGTGGGCCCCAGGTGGGCCCCATCGAAAAATGTTACTTGGGTTTTTTGTTTGGGAAATTACGCTCTTTCCAATGATGTGCATATTGCCGGGGTTGGTCGCGAAATTAGGGGCAATACTTAGAAAGGGCCTCTTTGGGGCCCTCTTTGGGCCCCTTCCTTTGGATTCCCCGGTAGGTTTCTTCAGCCAGATTGAAGAGGGGGCCCAGGAGAGTGTCTGTGCCAATTTTGAAGAAAATCGTAGGGGCCGCCCCATTCGGCCCCAAATTTCAATTGGGTCCTGTGGGCCCCAGGTGGGCCCCATCGAAAAATGTTACTTGGGTTTTTTGTTTGGGAAATTACGCTCTTTCCAATGATGTGCATATTGCCGGGGTTGGTCGCGAAATTAGGGGCAATACTTAGAAAGGGCCTCTTTGGGGCCCTCTTTGGGCCCCTTCCCTTGGATTCCCCGGTAGGTTTCTTCAGCCAGATTAAAGAGGGGGCCCAGGAGAGTGTCTGTGCCAACTTTGAAGAAAATCGTAGGGGCCGCCCCATTGGGCCCCAAATTTCAATTGGGTCCTGTGGGCCCCAGGTGGGCCCCATCGAAAAATGTTACTTGGGTTTTTTATTTGGGAAATTACGCTCTTTCCAATGATGTGCATATTGCCGTGGTTGGTCGCGAAATTAGGGGCAATACTTAGAAAGGGCCTCTTTGGGGCCCTCTTTGGGCCCCTTCCTTTGGATTCCCCGGTAGGTTTCTTCAGCCAGATTAAAGAGGGGGCCCAGGAGAGTGTCTGTGCCAATTTTGAAGAAAATCGTAGGGGCCGCCCCATTGGGCCCCAAATTTCAATTGGGTCCTGTGGGCCCCAGGTGGGCCCCATCGAAAAATGTTACTTGGGTTTTTTGTTTGGGAAATTACGCTCTTTCCAATGATGTGCATATTGCCGGGGTTGGTTGCGAAATTAGGGGCAATACTTAGAAAGGGCCTCTTTGGGGCCCTCTTTGGGCCCCTTCCTTTGGATTCCCCGGTAGGTTTCTTCAGCCAGATTGAAGAGGGGGCCCAGGAGAGTGTCTGTGCCAATTTTGAAGAAAATCGTAGGGGCCGCCCCATTGGGCCCCAAATTTCAATTGGGTCCTGTGGGCCCAGGTGGGCCCCATCGAAAAATGTTACTTGGGTTTTTTGTTTGGGAAATTACGCTCTTTCCAATGATGTGCACATTGCCGGGGTTGGTCGCGAAAATAGGGGCAATACTTAGAAAGGGCCTCTTTGGGGCCCTCTTTGGGCCCCTTCCTTTGGATTCCCCGGTAGGTTTCTTCAGCCAGATTGAAGAGGGGGCCCAGGAGAGTGTCTGTGCCAATTTCGAAGAAAATCGTAGGGGCCGCCCCATTGGGCCCCAAATTTCAATTTGGTCCTGTGAGCCCCAGGTGGGCCCCATCGAAAAATGTTACTTGGGTTTTTTGTTTGGGAAATTACGCTCTTTCCAATGATGTGCATATTGCCGGGGTTGGTCGCGAAATTAGGGGCAATTCTTAGAAAGGGCCTCTTTGGGGCCCTCTTTGGGCCCCTTCCTTTGGATTCCCCGGTAGGTTTCTTCAGCCAGATTGAAGAGGGGGCCCAGGAGAGTGTCTGTGCCAATTTTGAAGAAAATCGTAGGGGCCGCCCCATTGGGCCCCAAATTTCAATTGGGTCCTGTGGGCCCCAGGTGGGCCCCATCGAAAAATGTTACTTGGGTTTTTTGTTTGGGAAATTACGCTCTTTCCAATGATGTGCATATTGCCGGGGTTGGTCGCGAAATTATGGGCAATACTTAGAAAGGGCCTCTTTTGGGCCCTCTTTGGGCCCCTTCCTTTGGATTCCCCGGTAGGTTTCTTCAGCCAGATTGAAGAGGGGGCCCAGGAGAGTGTCTGTGCCAATTTTGAAGAAAATCGTAGGGGCCGCCCCATTGGGCCCCAAATTTCAATTGGGTCCTGTGGGCCCCAGGTGGGCCCCATCGAAAAATGTTACTTGGGTTTTTTGTTTGGGAAATTACGCTCTTTCCAATGATGTGCATATTACCGGGGTTGGTCGCGAAATTAGGGGCAATACTTAGAAAGGGCCTCTTTGGGGCCCTCTTTGGGCCCCTTCCTTTGGATTCCCCGGTAGGTTTCTTCAGCCAGATTGAAGAGGGGGCTCAGGAGAGTGTCTGTGCCAATTTTGAAGAAAATCGTAGGGGCCGCCCCATTAGGCCCCAAATTTCAATTGGGTCCTGTAGGCCCCAGGTGGGCCCCATCGAAAAATGTTACTTGGGTTTTTTGTTTGGGAAATTATGCTCTTTCCAATGATGTGCATATTGCTGGGGTTGGTCGCAAAATTAGGGGCAATACTTAGAAAGGGCCTATTTGGGTCCCTCTTTGGGCCCCTTCCTTTGGATTCCCCGGTAGGTTTCTTCAACCAGATTAAAGAGGGGGCCCAGGAGAGTGTCTGTGCCAATTTTGAAGAAAATCGTAGGGGCCGCCCCATTGGGCCCCAAATTTCAATTGGGTCCTGTGGGCCCCAGGTGGGCCCCATCGAAAAATGTTACTTGGGTTTTTTGTTTGGGAAATTACGCTCTTTCCAATGATGTGCATATTGCCGGGGTTGGTCGCGAAATTAGGGGCAATACTTAGAAAGGGCCTCTTTGGGGCCCTCTTTGGGCCCCTTCCTTTGGATTCCCCGGTAGGTTTCTTCAGCCAGATTGAAGAGGGGGCTCAGGAGAGTGTCTGTGCCAATTTTGAAGAAAATCGTAGGGGCCGCCCCATTGGGCCCCAAATTTCAATTGGGTCCTGTGGGCCCCAGGTGGGCCCCATCGAAAAATGTTACTTGGGTTTTTTGTTTGGGAAATTGCGCTCTTTCCAATGATGTGCATATTGCCGGGGTTGGTCGCGAAATTAGGGGCAATACTTAGAAAGGGCCTCTTTGGGGCCCTCTTTGGGCCCCTTCCTTTGGATTCCCCGGTAGGTTTCTTCAGCCAGATTGAAGAGGGGGCTCAGGAGAGTGTCTGTGCCAATTTTGAAGAAAATCGTAGGGGCCGCCCCATTGGGCCCCAAATTTCAATTGGGTCCTGTGGGCCCCAGGTGGGCCCCATCGAAAAATGTTACTTGGGTTTTTTGTTTGGGAAATTACGCTCTTTCCAATGATGTGCATATTGCCGGGGTTGGTCGCGAAATTATGGGCAATACTTAGAAAGGGCCTCTTTGGGGCCCTCTTTGGGCCCCTTCCTTTGGATTCCCCGGTAGGTTTCTTCGGCCAGATTGAAGAGGGGGCCCAGGAGAGTGTCTGTGCCAATTTTGAAGAAAATCGTAGGGGCCGCCCCATTGGGCCCCAAATTTCAATTGGGTCCTGTGGGCCCCAGGTGGGCCCCATCGAAAAATGTTACTTGGGTTTTTTGTTTGGGAAATTACGCTCTTTCCAATGATGTGCATATTGCTGGATTTCGTCGATGTTATAGGCCTGAAATTGTTGAAAACGTTTATTTATGCCCCGAGGGCATACTCCCGGGCCCATATATTTGAAGCTGTTTTGTTCGGTTCAGGGGGGCGCTAGCCCCCTAAATTTGGTACCGTTGTACGTAAAATTTTGTCCTCTTTCGAATGACGTGCATTTTTAGCTGTTTTGACGGCTAGAAGTAGGGTTTTCAAAGTTCGTCGATTGTGCCCTGAGGGCATACTGTTTTTTGGGATTTGTGGCCCCCCTGATGGATTCCCCGCATTTTGGCACTAGGATTTTCGATAGAGGACACCATTCTGCACCTCTCCACCAAAATTCAGCGAAATCGTAGGGGCCGTCGATCCCTGCTGAATCCCTGCTGAACCCCTGCTGAATCCCTGCTAACTTCCGTTACATCACAGTGTAGGATTCCCAAGCCCTGATCGGCGGGCGCAGGCCGTAGTCATCCCCATTGGGCCCTGCGTGCACGGTTCTCAGCGGGCGGCAGGGACAAATGACGTCACCGAGGGTGCACTTTGATCCTGGCTCGTTGTGTCATAAATTGATGTTTCTCTACATAAAAATCCATTTCAAATCAAAGAACAGCAGTTATTCTTTCAGTTTTGTTCACTAGCATTGGCTGTTGAATGCTTTTTGAGAAAAGAAATGCGTTTTGGTGTTTGCAGTGAATTAGTGGGCAATGTCAAATCGTTGCAGTGTTTTAGAGGACATTTTAACGGAATTGACGGCTCTGGCGCAGATGTTTCAAACAAAAAGTTTTGAAAAACAGTGATAAATTCCGACGTCTGTCAAACTAGCAGCGAGCAGCGAGCAGCGAGTCCAGCAGCGAGAAACGGGCCATCCCGATTTAGCTGAAAATTGGCTCACAGAGCCTTCTCAGCACGCTGATTCCGAAAATCATGGTCTCTATGGTGGAAATATTGACCATTCTCGAGATAGAACCCTCTAAAGTTCATACCATCCATGACCGGGCCATCCCGATTTGGCTGAAAATTGGCTCACAGAGCCTTCTCAGCACGCTGATTCCGAAAATCATGGTCTCTAGGGTGGAAATATTGACCGTTCTCGAGATAGAACCCTCTAAAGTTCTTACCACCCATGACCGGGCCATCCCGATTTGGCTGAAAATTGGCTCACAGAGCCTTCTCAGCACGGTGATTCCGAAAATCATGGTCTCAAGGGTGGAAATATTGACCGTTCTCGAGATAGAACCCTCTAAATTTCTTACCACCCATGACCGGGCCATCCCGATTTGGCTGAAAATTGGCTCACAGAGCCTTCTCAGCACGCTGATTCCGAAAATCATGGTCTCTAGGGTGGAAATATTGACCGTTCTCGAGATAGAACCCTCGCAGCGAGTCCAGCAGCGAGAAACGGGCCATCCCGATTTAGCTGAAATTTGGCTCACAGAGCCTTCTCAGCACGCTGATTTCGAAAATCATGGTCTCTAGGGTGGAAATATTGACCGTTCTCGAGATAGAACCCTCTAAAGTTCTTACCACCCATGACCGGGCCATCCCGATTTGGCTGAAAATTGGCTCACAGAGCCTTCTCAGCACGCTGATTCCGAAAATCATGGTCTCTTGGTTGGAAATATTGACCGTTCTCGAGATAGAACCCTCGCAGCGAGTCCAGCAGCGAGAAACGGGCCATCCCGATTTAGCTGAAATTTGGCTCACAGAGCCTTCTCAGCACGCTGATTCCGAAAATCATGGTCTCTAGGGTGGAAATATTGACCGTTCTCGAGATAGAACCCTCTAAAGTTCTTACCACCCATGACCGGGCCATCCCGATTTGGCTGAAAATTGGCTCACAGAGCCTTCTCAGCACGCTGATTCCGAAAATCATGGTCTCTAGGGTGGAAATATTGACCGTTCTCGAGATAGAACCCTCTAAATTTCTTACCACCCATGACCGGGCCATCCCGATTTGGCTGAAAATTGGCTCACAGAGCCTTCTCAGCACGCTGATTCCGAAAATCATGGTCTCTAGGGTGGAAATATTGACCGTTCTCGAGATAGAACCCTCTAAAGTTCTTACCATCCATGACCGGGCCATCCCGATTTGGCTGAAAATTGGCTCACAGAACCTTCTCAGCACGCTGATTCCGAAAATCATGGTCTCTAGTTTGGAAAAATTGACCGTTCTCGAGATAGAACCCTCTAAAGTTCTTACCACCCATGACCGGGCCATCCCGATTTGGCTGAAAATTGGCTCACAGAGCCTTCTCAGCACGGTGATTCCGAAAATCATGGTCTCAAGGGTGGAAATATTGACCGTTCTCGAGATAGAACCCTCTAAAGTTCTTAGCACCCATGACCGGGCCATCCCGATTTGGCTGAATATTGGCTCACAGAGCCTTCTCAGCACGCTGATTCCGAAAATCATGGTCTCTAGAGTGGAACTATTGACCGTTCTCGAGATAGAACCCTCTAAAGTTCTTACCACCCATGACCGGGCCATCCCGATTTGGCTGAAAATTGGCTCACAGAGCCTTCTCAGCACGCTGATTCCGAAAATCATGGTCTCTAGGGTGGAAATATTGACCGTTCTCGAGATAGAACCCTCTAAAGTTCTTACCATCCATGACCGGGCCATCCCGATTTGGCTGAAAATTGGCTCACAGAGCCTTCTCAGCACGCTGATTCCGAAAATCATGGTCTCAAGGGTGGAAATATTGACCGTTCTCGAGATAGAACCCTCTAAAGTTCTTAGCACCCATGACCGGGCCATCCCGATTTGGCTGAATATTGGCTCACAGAGCCTTCTCAGCACGCTGATTCCGAAAATCATGGTCTCTAGAGTGGAAATATTGACCGTTCTCGAGATAGAACCCTCTAAAGTTCTTACCACCCATGACCGGGCCATCCCGATTTGGCTGAACGGTCAATATTTCCACCCTAGAGACCATGATTTTCGGAATCAGCGTGCTGAGAAGGCTCTGTGAGCCAATTTTCAGCCAAATCGAGATGGCCCGGTCATGGGTGGTGAAATTTTGAGGGTTCTATCTCGAGAACGGTCAATATTTCCACCCTAGAGACCATGATTTTCGGAATCAGCGTGCTGAGAAGGCTCTGTGAGCCAATTTTCAGCCAAATCGGGATGGCCCGGTCATGGATGGTAAGAACTTTAGAGGGTTCTATCTCGAGAACAGTCAATATTTCCACCCAAGAGACCATGATTTTCGGAATCAGCGTGCTGAGAAGAATCTGTGAGCCACGTTTCAGCTAAATCGGGATGGCCCGTTTCTCGCTGCTGGACTCGCTGCGAGGGTTCTATCTCGAGAACGGTCAATATTTCCACCTTAGAGACCATGATTTTCGGAATCAGCGTGCTGAAAAGGCTCTGTGAGCTAATTTTCAGCCAAATCGGGATGGCCCGGTCATGGATGGTAAGAACTTTAGAGGGTTCTATCTCGAGAACGGTCAATATTTCCACCCTTGAGACCATGATTTTCGGAATCAGCGTGCTGAGAAGGCTCTGTGAGCCAATTTTCAGCCAAATCGGGATGGCCCGGTCATGGATGGTAAGAACTTTAGAGGGTTCTATCTCGAGAACGGTCAATATTTCCACCCTAGAGACCATGATTTTCGGAATCAGCGTGCTGAGAAGGCTCTGTGAGCCAATTTTCAGCCAAATCGGGATGGCCCGGTCATAGGTGGTAAGAACTTTAGAGGGTTCTATCTCGAGAACGGTCAATATTTCCACCCAAGAGACCATGATTTTCGGAATCAGCGTGCTGAGAAGGCTCTGTGAGCCAAGTTTCAGCTAAATCGGGATGGCCCGTTTCTCGCTGCTGGACTCGCTGCGAGGGTTCTATCTCGAGAACAGTCAATATTTCCACCCTAGAGACCATGATTTTCGGAATCAGCGTGCTGAGAAGGCTCTGTGAGCCAATTTTCAGCCAATTCGGGATGGCCCGGTCATGGGTGGTAAGAACTTTAGAGGGTTCTATCTCGAGAACGGTCAATATTTCCACCCTTGAGACCATGATTTTCTGAATCACCGTGCTGAGAAGGCTCTGTGAGCCAATTTTCAGCCAAATCGGAATGGCCCGGTCATGGGTGGTAAGAAATTTAGAATGTTCTATCTCGAGAAGGGTCAATATTTCCACCCTAGAGACCATGATTTTCGGAATCAGCGTGCTGAGAAGGCTCTGTGAGCCAATTTTCAGCCAAATCGGGATGGCCCGGTCATGGGTGGTAAGAATTTTAGAGGGCTCTATCTCGAGAACGGTCAATATTTCCACCCTGGAGACCATGATTTTCGGAATCAGCGTGCTGAGAAGGCTCTGTGAGCCAATTTTCAGCCAAATCGGGATGGCCCGGTCATGGGTGGTAAGAACTTTAGAGGGTTCTATCTCGAGAACGGTCAATATTTCCACCCTAGAGACCATGATTTTCGGAATCAGCGTGCTGAGAAGGCTCTGTGAGCTAATTTTCAGCCAAATCGGGATGGCCCGGTCATGGATGGTAAGAACTTTAGAGGGTTCTATCTCGAGAATGGTCAATATTTCCACCCTAGAGACCATGATTTTCGGAATCAGCGTGCTGAGAAGGCTCTGTGAGCCAAGTTTCAGCTAAATCGGGATGGCCCGTTTCTCGCTGCTGGACTCGCTGCGAGGGTTCTTTCTCGAGAACGGTCAATATTTCCACCCTAGATACCATGATTTTCGGAATCAGCGTGCTGAGAAGGCTCTGTGAGCCAATTTTCAGCCAATTCGGGATGGCCCGGTCATGGGTGGTAAGAACTTTAGATGGTTCTATCTCGAGAACGGTCAATATTTCCACCCTAGAGACCATGATTTTCGGAATCAGCGTGCTGAGAAGGCTCTGTAAGCCAATTTTCAGCCAATTCGGGATGGCCCGGTCATGGATGGTAAGAACTTTAGAAGGTCCTATCTCGAGAACGGTCAATATTTCCACCCTTGAGACCATGATTTTCGGAATCAGCTGCTGAGAAGGCTCTGTAAGCCAATTTTCAGCCAAATCGGGATGGCCCGGTCATGGATGGTAAGAACTTTAGAGGGTTCTATCTCGAGAACGGTCATTATTTCCACCCTAGAGACCATGATTTTCGGAATAAGCGTACTGAGAAGGCTCTGTGAGCCAAATTTCAACAAAATCGGGATGGCCCGTTTCTCGCTGCTTGACTCGCTGCGAGGGTTCTATCTCGAGAACGATCAATATTTCCACTCAAGAGACCATGATTTTCGGAATCAGCGTGCTGAGAAGGCTCTGTGAGCCAATTTTCAGCCAAATCGGGATGGCCCGGTCATGGGTTGTAAGAACTTTAGAGGGTTCTATCTCGAGAACGGTCAATATTTCCACCCTAGAGACCATGATTTTCGGAATCAGCGTGCTGAGAAGGCTCTGTGAGCCAATTTTCAGCCAAATCGGGATGGCCCGGTCATGGGTGGTAAGAACTTTAGAGGGTTCTATCTCGAGAATGGTCAATATTTCCACCCTTGAGACCATGATTTTCGGAATCACCGTGCTGAGAAGGCTCTGTGAGCCAATTTTCAGCCAAATCGGGATGGCCCGGTCATGGGTGGTAAGAACTTTAGAGGGTTCTATCTCGAGAACGGTCAATATTTCCACCCTAGAGACCACGATTTTCGGAATCAGCGTGCTGAGAAGGCTCTGTGAGCTAATTTTCAGCCAAATCGGGATGGCCCGGTCATGGATGGTAAGAACTTTAGAGGGTTCTATCTCGAGAATGGTCAATATTTCCACCCTAGAGACCATGATTTTCGGAATCAGCGTGCTGAGAAGGCTCTGTGAGCCAATTTTCAGCCAAATCGGGATGGCCCGGTCATGGATGGTAAGAACTTTAGAGGGTTCTATCTCGAGAACGGTCAATATTTCCACCCTTGAGACCATGATTTTCGGAATCACCGTGCTGAGAAGGCTCTGTGAGCCAATTTTCAGCCAAATCGGGATGGCCCGGTCATGGGTGGTAAGAACTTTAGAGGGTTCTATCTCGAGAACGGTCAATATTTCCACCCTAGAGACCATGATTTTCGGAATCAGCGTGCTGAGAAGGCTCTGTGAGCTAATTTTCAGCCAAATCGGGATGGCCCGGTCATGGATGGTAAGAACTTTAGAGGGTTCTATCTCGAGAATGGTCAATATTTCCACCCTAGAGACCATAATTTTCGGAATCAGCGTGCTGAGAAGGCTCTGTGAGCCAATTTTCAGCCAAATCGGGATGGCCCGGTCATGGATGGTAAGAACTTTAGAGGGTTCTATCTCGAGAACGGTCAATATTTCCACCCTTGAGACCATGATTTTCGGAATCAGCGTGCTGAGAAGGCTCTGTGAGCCAATTTTCAGCCAAATCGGGATGGCCCGGTCATGGGTGGTAAGAACTTTAGAGGGTTCTATCTCGAGAACGGTCAACATTTCCACCCTAGAGACCATGATTTTCGGAATCAGCGTGCTGAGAAGGCTCTGTGAGCTAATTTTCAGCCAATTCGGGATGGCCCGGTCATGGATGGTAAGAACTTTAGAGGGTTCTATCTCGAGAACGGTCAATATTTCCACCCTAGAGACCATGATTTTCGGAATCAGCGTGCTGAGAAGGCTCTGTGAGCCAATTTTCAGCCAAATCGGGATGGCCCGGTCATGGGTGGTAAGAACTTTAGAGGGTTCTATCTAGAGAACGGTCAATATTTCCACCCTAGAGACCATGATTTTCGGAATCAGCGTGCTGAGAAGGCTCTGTGAGCTAATTTTCAGCCAAATCGGGATGGCCCGGTCATGGATGGTAAGAACTTTAGAGGGTTCTATCTCGAGAATGGTCAATATTTCCACCCTAGAGACCATGATTTTCGGAATCAGCGTGCTGAGAAGGCTCTGTGAGCCAAGTTTCAGCTAAATCGGGATGGCCCGTTTCTCGCTGCTGGACTCGCTGCGAGGGTTCTTTCTCGAGAACGGTCAATATTTCCACCCTAGATACCATGATTTTCGGAATCAGCGTGCTGAGAAGGCTCTGTGAGCCAATTTTCAGCCAATTCGGGATGGCCCGGTCATGGGTGGTAAGAACTTTAGATGGTTCTATCTCGAGAACGGTCAATATTTCCACCCTAGAGACCATGATTTTCGGAATCAGCGTGCTGAGAAGGCTCTGTAAGCCAATTTTCAGCCAATTCGGGATGGCCCGGTCATGGATGGTAAGAACTTTAGAGGGTTCTATCTCGAGAACGGTCAATATTTCCACCCTTGAGACCATGATTTTCGGAATCAGCTGCTGAGAAGGCTCTGTAAGCCAATTTTCAGCCAAATCGGGATGGCCCGGTCATGGATGGTAAGAACTTTAGAGGGTTCTATCTCGAGAACGGTCATTATTTCCACCCTAGAGACCATGATTTTCGGAATAAGCGTACTGAGAAGGCTCTGTGAGCCAAATTTCAACAAAATCGGGATGGCCCGTTTCTCGCTGCTTGACTCGCTGCGAGGGTTCTATCTCGAGAACGATCAATATTTCCACTCAAGAGACCATGATTTTCGGAATCAGCGTGCTGAGAAGGCTCTGTGAGCCAATTTTCAGCCAAATCGGGATGGCCCGGTCATGGGTTGTAAGAACTTTAGAGGGTTCTATCTCGAGAACGGTCAATATTTCCACCCTAGAGACCATGATTTTCGGAATCAGCGTGCTGAGAAGGCTCTGTGAGCCAATTTTCAGCCAAATCGGGATGGCCCGGTCATGGGTGGTAAGAACTTTAGAGGGTTCTATCTCGAGAATGGTCAATATTTCCACCCTTGAGACCATGATTTTCGGAATCACCGTGCTGAGAAGGCTCTGTGAGCCAATTTTCAGCCAAATCGGGATGGCCCGGTCATGGGTGGTAAGAACTTTAGAGGGTTCTATCTCGAGAACGGTCAATATTTCCACCCTAGAGACCACGATTTTCGGAATCAGCGTGCTGAGAAGGCTCTGTGAGCTAATTTTCAGCCAAATCGGGATGGCCCGGTCATGGATGGTAAGAACTTTAGAGGGTTCTATCTCGAGAATGGTCAATATTTCCACCCTAGAGACCATGATTTTCGGAATCAGCGTGCTGAGAAGGCTCTGTGAGCCAATTTTCAGCCAAATCGGGATGGCCCGGTCATGGATGGTAAGAACTTTAGAGGGTTCTATCTCGAGAACGGTCAATATTTCCACCCTTGAGACCATGATTTTCGGAATCACCGTGCTGAGAAGGCTCTGTGAGCCAATTTTCAGCCAAATCGGGATGGCCCGGTCATGGGTGGTAAGAACTTTAGAGGGTTCTATCTCGAGAACGGTCAATATTTCCACCCTAGAGACCATGATTTTCGGAATCAGCGTGCTGAGAAGGCTCTGTGAGCTAATTTTCAGCCAAATCGGGATGGCCCGGTCATGGATGGTAAGAACTTTAGAGGGTTCTATCTCGAGAATGGTCAATATTTCCACCCTAGAGACCATAATTTTCGGAATCAGCGTGCTGAGAAGGCTCTGTGAGCCAATTTTCAGCCAAATCGGGATGGCCCGGTCATGGATGGTAAGAACTTTAGAGGGTTCTATCTCGAGAACGGTCAATATTTCCACCCTTGAGACCATGATTTTCGGAATCAGCGTGCTGAGAAGGCTCTGTGAGCCAATTTTCAGCCAAATCGGGATGGCCCGGTCATGGGTGGTAAGAACTTTAGAGGGTTCTATCTCGAGAACGGTCAACATTTGCACCCTAGAGACCATGATTTTCGGAATCAGCGTGCTGAGAAGGCTCTGTGAGCTAATTTTCAGCCAATTCGGGATGGCCCGGTCATGGATGGTAAGAACTTTAGAGGGTTCTATCTCGAGAACGGTCAATATTTCCACCCTAGAGACCATGATTTTCGGAATCAGCGTGCTGAGAAGGCTCTTTGAGCCAAATTTCAGCTAAATCGGGATGGCCCGTTTCTCGCTGCTGGACTCGCTGCTCGCTGCTCGCTGCTAGTTTGACAGACGTAGTTTTACAACTAAATACTGCTGGCAGTAGCCTAGAAGCTGAGAATATAAATGGTGGTCACCATGTGGTCACCAGCATTAATTGCTGCATATTCTGTGATAGAACAAATGTTAAAATAAATTGTCTGCGAGGCCACTAAAAAGGCACACATGACGAGCACTAATTCCAAGATTGATTGATGCAGGCAAGGCCGTATATGCAGGGATCTGGCAGGGATATCATTATATTTGATAAGTCGCTGTCTTTCAGATATTTACTTATTCACTTAAATAATCTTATTCAAGCTCATTTTTTATCATTGTAGTTAAAATTCATAGTAAGTGTTGTCCTTGTCTCGACTATGGGCCTGTTCCAGCGCCTCCAGAAGAAATTCTTGACTGGAGGCTCTACCAGAGGTTTCACTGGAGGCGCTGGAACGCAATCTGGAGATTTCTGGAGATTGGCATCACAGATACCCAAAGAATGACGATTGTTCTCTCTTGAAACGCAAAATTTGTTTTCAATTTTATTAAGAAAGATTAACAAAATTATAGCAATATAATTTTCTTTATATTCAAGTTGTAAAATAATCAGTCAAAAGTCCTTTGTTTACATAGATATATCTATGTTTGTTTACATTCGTAATTGTCACATGTGCGCCATAATTGTAGACCAGAGCCTCCAGAGAAATTTGGACCTCCCAACTCTCTGGAGGCTACTGGAGGTTTCTGGAGCTTTGGCGAGAGCTTTCTGGAGCTTTCTGGAGGCGCTGGAACGCTCTCTGGAGGATTCTAGAGCTTTCTGGAGCTTTCTGGAGGTTTCTGGAGGCGCTGGAACAGGCCCTATCTGTAGGAATCTTGCCCCGCGTTCGATGTCTCTCGGACGGCGAAGATTCTACGCCGTCCGGCCAATCACGTTTCATAACCGCAGCCGAGCCCCCGCTGACCTTGGACGTTATTGGCCGGTCGGCAAAGAATCTTTGCCGTCCGGGAGACATCGAACGCCGCCTTGGTCTTGACAAAAAGTAAATCATCAACATGGCCTGGCCTCTGCATAGCATAAGGGCTGGGCTTTCATAAATTATTTTTTGTTAATTGATATAGGTATTGCTGATGACTACTAAATCGCTTTTTCTGCTGAACAGTTTTTATATGCCTGAGTTAAACTGGTCAGCTTAAATTGTTAACATAAAGTTTAAACTGTTGTTAAACTGTCAGCTTAAACTGAAACTGTTGATTTGCTTCCAGACCTCTCCAGTGCTCCAGTCACGGTCAAATGTCAGCTCCAGCATCCGAGGGTAGGGGCGATGTGCCCCGCCAGTATGGCTCAATGGCTGAGTACTGCACTGATCTACGGCTCTGGATGGCACGTGTGCAGCAAACACGCTGCATGGAGGCCATGTTTCCCATTTGGTTGTCTCAGCAGCTGGCTGCCGGATCACTGCCACAGCAGCAGCAGCAGCAGCAGGTGAGGTTGAAGAGCTGTGGGTGTTGGCTTAAGACATACTGGGTGCGTCAATAATTTTAAGCCTTAAACACATTTAATTGTTTTACCCTCCTTGCAATGCTGGTCCTTGCATTATTCCAACCTGTTACTTTTGCCATAATCTGGATGGCTAGTGCACAGCAAAACAGCTCCAATACCTACATAGCTAAATTTGGTGCTTATGCACTCATTGTTGATTGTTCTCAGAAAATGAGCCTATGGCACAGCATCCCTGATAACAGAGTGTCAACCCCTCATCTGTCTCGCAGCCAGGAGTGAGGTTTGGCTTTGCCAACCAGGCTGCTGCACCTCCACCTCAGGAGCAGCAGCAGCAGCCCCAGCGAGGTGAGGATGGCTCTGCCTACTTAGGTGCTTACTGCTAGTGCTGACCCTCTGATGGTGTGGAGTTGGACCATAGGCTAGTCACATTTGACATACCTACTCAAAATTTATACATGCTTCTTTGACTGAAAATATGCATAGGTACCTACATTTTGCTTCAATGTATGGCGCAAGTACCGTCGTAGTTGCGCTACCGCAAATGCAATATCAAATTATTACAACAGCGATCGTCACTGATAACTACGCCCTGACAGGTATCGAGTTTCGTATTCCGCCACTGTGGAAGCGTCTTGTGGCTGAAACGGTAGACTTCTTCATCCTGATGATTATCAAGTTCCTGCTTGCGTACATCGCCATCGATCAGTTCGGCCTCATGTGAGTACCTTGTAGTTATTGGAGCGTGCCGCGGTTGTAACGATTGAGAGAGTCAGGCTGAGTGGCTACAGCTGGAAGGCTGTGTGTGTGCTACATCAGCGCGGTGTGTTGCAGCAGTGTGGCCAAATTGGTTTAGCGTTAGGGGGAGGATGTTTAAAAAAGTCGTACGAGGATGTCACTATTTTCAAAAAACTCGTCTTCAGCCTCAATTTAGGTGCAGTTTTTACAGATAATGTGGAAAAACTATACCTGACGTCAAGTTCTGGTGGAAAGTACAAAAAACTCCAAATATTGTCATTAAAGATGTAAAAAGAAAACAACATTGCAAAGCGCGACAGCACGAGTATGACGGTGCGAATCGTACATTGGAACATTTTAGTCTTTATTCGTACACTAGGTATGCTTTCACGACAAAAACGTCGTGATGATGTAATTTTAAAATTTCTGACGATGTCATTATACTTTTCATTGTGAGTGACTTTCCCCGCAACATCACCAATTTGGCCACACTGTGTTGCAGAGACATCCAGTTAGTTTGTTGTCGCTTGTTTTGTTTCTGCATACTCTGTATCGAGTACCGAAGACTGATCGCTCGGCGACTGGCCTGACACCTGCCGCCGAACAGTTCAACTAATCGTCACTCCGGCGGCCCCAAGGTGTCGTTCACTGTGCTTGCACTGAGCTGCGGTACACTGTGCAGTGTGCAGGTCCAGCCCAGCTGAGGCGCCGATTTGAGTCACGATGCATTTACCTGGTTCGCGTCATCACATGTCAGTCGTCTTGTAGATGGTTGTGTGGTCATTGTAATTTGTATCATCTACAGAGCATGCATATTGCATAATCCTGTTTTATGTGATCATATGGTGAATCTTTAACCAAAAATGCAAAATACAGAAAATCCAGTCCGCGCAAACCCTCAAAACTAAGCATCGCAAATGAGCGGTAGAGGGACCTTTGCTCGGCCGGGTGGTCCGTCCCTCCAGCTAGGCTCTGCGGCAGTCCTGAATGGCGTCACCCAAAAGATCAAACCAAATCAAATGTTGGTACTTTGAGCAATATAGGCCAGGGTGCGTCAAAAGTTTGATAACTTACGAATCGTCCCTTCCTTTCAGTAAAAGAAAAAATAATGTAACAGATTCATTGCACCGGTCAATACGTCAATACATTTTCCATGAAGCTGGGCACAGCGTGAAACACCAGCAAGTATGCTAGGCACAAAGTTCTGGAGATGCTAAGGGCTGATGTTTGCTCACGTCTTCTTGACCGCCTTTTCGAGCTGCTCTGGGTCGCTGGGAGGTTTTGTCTGGTCAAGTTCCTGCTGCACAATTCCCTAGAGCAATGCGTTTGGACTTAGCTCAAGGTTGTTCCCTAGCCTTGTATCATTCGCCCAGATATTGGAAAGATGCTCCTGGCACCACCTCTTAGATCAGGCAGACCAATGAGAAGGAGCAGTCTTCCATGAAAACACTCCGACGTGTGTGGCACCGTGCGCCGCTGAAGAACGGAGCCCATGGTGACCGTCCTGTTGATGACAGGCATACAGACTTTCTTCAGGATATTTTCGATATAGTTGTGAGCATCGATCACCATTTTCAGCGGAATCGCGTTCAGTGCTGTATACATTATCTGTCATTTTATACCAGAAAGGAAAAGCTTACGATCCATTGATTGATTGGTCCTAAATGATATTGGGCATTTCGTGGTAAATAGTTCGATCGCTTTTCGTTAGCTAATTGCTTGCTTTCTATTTTGTGAGGAAGCAAGGGTGATAGTGGATGTCAATATGTACCAACTTCCGGTGTTGTAAATATATTTGCCATCAGTTAACAACCAAACATCATTACGCCCATCTCAGTTAATCGATCGCCATCGGGTGCCGGCCGTATCTGGGAGCGCGCTGGTGCGCGGTGTCGGTCAGTGACAAATCACGTGAGCGTCTGTCGTTTCCGGAGGCGCCGCCCGAGTTGAGGCCGTCGCTGTTCATCATCTGCTGAGGCCGCGCCGGCCGAGGGCCTGTAAATCGGCCCAGATTGGCTCGGCGGCGGTCTGTTGTCTCGCCTGTAGCGCTGCAGTTTCCGGCCAACTCTGCCGTCGGCGTCCGCCGCCCGTGACGCCGTCCGCCGGGTCCGTTATTAGCCGCCATACAGACGTCACGGACCATGGCGATCTCTACTGCAAGGCATATGTTAAATGTGCCAGCCGGCATTATTGTCGGCGACACAGTGTGGTAATTATAGCGCATGATGTATTGGACACAGGCCGGACGGTTTGAATAAGGCGCCTGGGCCTTATTCGTCATGCCGTGTCGCCAAGTCATGTCGTACTCTAATATGATGCTAAACTTGACGAATGCTCGTGTAGAGGCTGGTTTTTAACCTACCTATGAAATGATTTCGGTAAACATTACACGCTGTATTTGTTCTCATCAATACCTCTTGGTATAAGGTACGATTGCCAGTATTTCTTTTCGACGGAATTTCCTCTGCCTATCCCGACCAAATGAGTTTCGGCGTCCATGGTATATTACATTCCTGTCTGGGTCCAGGAAATTAAATAGTGTGATGAAGCTGGCGTCTCCGAAAATACCACTGGCTGCTAATATCCAGCTACTTCACTTACAAAGGAAATAGACATGGGCTGACCCGAATTATTAGCCTGACGAATCAGGGAGCGAGAAATCTAATGTTTAGGCATGATATTTCATAATGTAAAATACTAGAGAAGTTTGTATTGTCGCGAAATTTACGTGTGTTTACAGTTTTCTGGTGTGAATGATAATGCACCATATCAGCGATATCTCCTGGATCACGCTGGTTTGCGCCGCTGCCCGGGCGGTCGCTGGTAGTTTGTTTTCATGACTAAGTTTATGTCCCCTTACCACATGGTAACACCACCCCGTGTCGCCGAGGTCGTGACTCTGGCCACTGGCACCGCGCCGGCATGGTAACGCTACCCTGCCGCATGGACGCTTATTTGGGGCTTTCAATTTGTGCCGGCCGAATATTTCACTTGGCGGGGCGGCTTTTCATCAGGGCGGCGTGATTTATGTCGCGGGGCCTGTGCGCGGAATGTCCCCCGCGGGACAGCTCCCGACAATATCGGCCGGCCGGCGCAGATGGGCGGACCAAACCAACAACACTGGGGCCATCAACATCAGACCAGCTGGACGGACCGAACCTCAACCAACAACACCAGACTCAGGGCTGGAACAACAGCACCAGGCCAACTGAACGGACCGAACCCCAACCAACAGCACTAGACTGCCTAAACGTACCAAACCAATACCAGAGCTGGACGCACCGAACCAGTAACACTCTGGTTGGAACGAGCCAACAATACCAGGGCTGGAACAACAACACCAGACCAGCTGGACGAACCGAACTAGCAACGCCATAGCTGAGCCAACGGCACCAGAGCTGAACCAACAACACCAGACCAGCTGGACGAACCGAACCAAACCCAACCAACAACACCAGCAACCAGCTCTTGGTTGCTGGACTTACCAACACCACCGCAGCAGAGCGGGTACTCCCCGCCTCCCCGGCACAGCCGTTCACAACACTGTTCTCAACATTTCCAGTTTCCACATAGAAGACGGATGGGTGTTGCCAAACAAAGAATGGCAACAACCTAAGAACATTTTTGTGAACATTCTCCACAAAAGTCTGTCCGTTGAGCTAATTAGGGGCTACGAGGGATTATGATTGCTTGTTATAATGTGTTGCACATTAACTATACTTAGCTATAAGGCGTTGCTATGCCATGACCCAAAGCATCAACAAGCCTTTACTTTTCCGCCATATAATGAAATAAAGTGCTAATGCGAGCATTTGTCTTATTCCTGGTACATGTTGTGTGACATTTGCAAATGTTTGATATCATAATTAACAGACGTGCAGATTCCAGAACGTTATTAGTCATTATACTTCAAATGTAGCTGCTAATTAGCCCTTGGATGTATGGACAATGTGCGTTGTGCATGGTTTGATCGATTAATCCGGCCGTTGATGACATGTGATCATTCACTGACGCTGACCTGACCCGAAGTGACCGGTCCGTTTCAGCGATCGACCTGACTAAGTCACCTGACCAAGTGATCTGACCCGGTGACCTTTCTATTTTATTGACCTGACCAAATGACCTGACCTGGTGACCGTTCGGTTTCAGTGACCTGACTAAGTGACCTAACCTGGGGCCGTATTCACGTCGACTTCGTAAGTCGATTTTCTTTCGTATGTAAGTATAATTTGGTATTCACGTCGACACTCCTCAAGTTTTTATCGACGGAGTTCACGTGATTTAAAAATTTACTTAAGAAGTAGGTCAAACTTAAGAAAATTCTTACGAATATGATCGACGTGAATACGGCCCCTGGTGACCGTTCGGTTTCAGTGACCTGACTAATTGACGCTGACCTGGTGACGGTTCGATTTCAGTGACCTGGCCTGACCTGACCTGGTGACGGTTCGGTTTCAGTGACCTGGCCAAGTGACGCTGACCTGGTGACTGTTCGGTTTCAGTGACCTGGCCTGACGCTGACCTGGTGACCGTTCGTTTTCAGTGACCTGGCCAAGTACGACGTGGACACGCTGGTGAAGGTGGCCAGCGGAGGTCAGGCCGACATGAGCTACACACTGGCCATGGAGATGACCTCCGAGCTGCTCATGCTGGAGATGGTCAACCGCGTCTCCGTCTGCTGGTTCGAGGTGGGTCCCTGTCCGATGGATCGTTGTTGTTGGTGTCTCGTCTCCTTCCAGGGGTCACGATTGGCGCGGGTGCTTGAATATGGCTGAGCCCGCTCCATGGAGACCCACAGGCATGGGCACGACGTGCCGAGACCGTATGGAGCGCACTTATTGGATAAAACAATATGCATTAACACTTTCAGAAATTTAAACGTTTTCGTTAAACACAGAATCAGGCATTACTCATATCGTGTATTAGTGATGCTACACTAATGTATCGTTTGATAAGCGTGTGACTTTTACGTCGGACCAGCTTGCTCTAGGATCGGGCGCAGAAGGGGCCGAGTTAGTGGCTCCGGAAATGAGAGCGGTGATGTGCGGGCCATTTGCAGCCGATATCTGCGCCGTCCAGGTGGGATGTGTTGGGATGTGTGCCATAGGTCACATCTACCGCCCCCGGGTGGTTCAGCGCGGCCCCGGGCAGCCGGAATGGCCGTATCGGCACCCACTGGTCAGTTCCGCGCGTTTGGCTGTCAAGTCTAATGACGAAATATGACGCCCTTTTCTGGAAAATGTTGTGTGGCTTAATCAGAATAGGACGCGTTGAAACACTTGATAAAAACGGCCAGCGTTAAACATCGTTTTTTGAAGCGTGCTTTTTATTAGTGCTAATTGTCTTGAATAAGAGAATGTTGCGCTCACACATAATCTTGATTGCGTCCCAAAAGCGTTTCGTTGGGTCTCTAACAGTATGAGTAACGATGCATTCTAGGCTGTTAATTTGGTAGGGAATGGTCAATGATGCATCGGAGACTGTTGATTTGGTAGAGCGAAACTGAGAGCTTATTCCATTGGTTTCCAACAGAATACTGGCGTTAAGCTGCTCATGTTGGTTGTGTAAACAGATCTGATCAACCAATTGGTGTGTTGCTTTGGTGTGACGTCATCGGCATCCTATATCTGACGGGAAAATTAGCGATGCCGTCCATGAAGCCCCAGACCTCAATATGATAGATTGTGCACAGCTAGATTGATGTCGAATAATTTAATCAGGTGTTAGTGCATTATTCAAAATAGTCTTAGACATCTCTTCAAAGAAGTTACCATCGTCTATCCTTTTATGTTAAACATTGGGCTGGAGAAGTCAGTAATTAGCTTATTACAAACGGTACAATGCACAATGCACATAACTGTATATAAACGGTTCGCTGAACGGAGAATCAAACCACTGGTGCTTTCATCTGCAGTGTACCGTTAATGTCAGATATGCAGCTAAGGGCGGTCGGGAGAGTCGGCGCGGGTCTGAGCCCTGAGGCCTGGGGAGATGGGTCTGTGCAGCAGTCAGATTAGTTAGGTCCATGCAGTGTGCATCTGAGGGCGGGTTTAGGACTGGAGAGTCGGGTCTGAGCAGCTAAGAGCGGTCGGGAGAGTCAGGACGGTCTGTTGAGCTAGCTCTGTCCATCAGAGGGCGGGTCTGGGAGAGCTTGGGAATCGGCTCTGTGCTGCTGAGGGCGGCTCTGGTGAGCCCGCTCGGCCGTGTCGGGCGGAGGGCGGCGGCCCGTTCCGTCTCGCTGCAGCTGTTTGCCTCCGGCCGCGGCTGCCGCCGTGTTGTTGCCGCCGATCCGCGCGGTCGCACCCGAGCCGCGGCTCGATCGGTGTTCAGAGTGCTGTCAAAACAAGTGATTGCCGGTGGGGCATCGGAGGGTCGCGGGCCGGCGGGCGGGGCGCGCGCCCGGCCGGCCGGCTCTGGGGGCCGCTGATAAGACGGGTCGAGCGCCGCTGGGAGACGGACGGCGCCGAGTCACCCCCCCCCCCCGTCCATCCCCTCGGCGTGCCGGGGGCACACACTCGGCGCACAGTTTGCGCACTGCGTCACAGTGCGGCTGAAGGACTCCGAACCGCTGGTACGCCACACTGCGTGCTATCCACAGCGCTGCGGGTCGGCCATTTTTGTCGCAGCGTCCGTCTGACAAGGATCAGAGGACTGAATTGTCCGCTCGGCGTGCCTCGAGTGGCGCGCGTCTGGATACTGTCGAGCGCTCTTCACTGATTGCTTGGCGGGTGCATTGTTTCGAGCTGCTCCCAGAGGATGAAAGTCCCATCCGTTCGGGGGTCTGGTGCGCTGTATCTACCCGGAGCTGGTGGGCGCCCGCAGCGACTCTGGGCCGGTTCAGCCTCCGTCCCAGCCGGGCTGGGATCCTCCGTGTTTCGCCCTACTCTGTCAATATCCCACCCCGGTCCGTATGTGTGGCACTTCGGTCCTCCGTGTCCCGGCGTTCCGATCTGATCTGCGCCGTGCCAGTCACGGAACGGTGGGCGCGCCGCCAGCTGTACCAGCCGCGGTGGCACGGAGTCGGCAGCTGCCATTGAGGCTAGCGTCTGTGCACTTCCTCCGTGTGACTGCCGCCGGCCTCACTGCCGCTGTGTCTGCCGGTGCTGTGTCACTGATTGTTGTTATTGTGACTGAGGCGTGTTAAATCGATAGCTTTTATCGGCGCTGAACTGTCTCCAGCAATGCTGCTAGTCATAAGTCATCCGCTAGTCTGCTGTTTGGTGTCTGGTGTGGATCGAACGAAATTATGGAGCGATAGATGATCTCTGGAGCCGTTGGAACTTTGATAAGAATCGCTCTCAATTCGCGGTCGCTGATTGGATGCTGAGATTTTCCGCCAGCACTGTGGGGAACAGACGAGAAGTCGGCGGCCCTTCATCAACCAAAGAGCGGCTGGCCTGTGTCAGCGACATCCCGCCTTTCAGAGGCACAAATTACGGATTGCACAGCACTCAGTCTAATTTGGAATGGTTGTTGCCAAGCATGCATAATCCAACAATTGTACAGTTGACTACAGAATGATGTTCCCCTTTTCACAGGCAATTAGTTGCCTAGAGTGGTAGGTTGTGCCGCATCACACGAACTGAGTTTACAGTTAATGATGTGACCCAACGCTCACAATAGGCACGCTTAATTGCGTGATAAACGGCACAACTCAGCGTTCCAGTCAATTGGTAGGTTAATCTGAGGATTGGAACATCATTCTGTAGTCAACTGTACAGTTTTCCTGCTGGCTAGACTTATTCAATATTTCTAATGTATTCATTTTTAAATAATGGATCTAATGACTGTCGTATCTGTTCAGATACCTGGAGAGCTATACATATAAAGTAGAAATACCTGCTATCTTGTTAGCTTATTGCACACACCTTACGCAACTTGCTATTAGATTTAGGCTTAGCTATAGTAGTATCAAAGGCACCTTATTGAAAGCAGCCTTCCGTGGAATGCTGTTCTATTGTTATTGCCGTTTCTTTGAACGGTGTCTTGCAGCAGTTGCCGCTGGGAGCTTCATATTCAGATAGTGGATGATATTCGTGCCGACTTATTGGAGTTTGGTATTGTGATAGCTAGCAGAATTGCGAAAATTTGAGTACCTATGTCAAATAGGTAAAGTTCACCGGATCTGCTTTTCATGAGCTGTGGATGTTGATAACCTCAGTACCCCTAAGTATTTTCACGATCAGCATTGGTATTTGGTGTCAAAGCAAGCGTTAAAACACTTATCGAAGCTACCGAAAAGCCTAGAAACCGGCACTGAAAGAAAGTTATGTCGGTTTATCATTTGTTACAAGAGCAAGTCTTGAGGAGAGTTGCATGTTGTGACCAAGTGCAGCACAGGTGAGGTGAACCATCTCGGGACTGTTTCAGCGGAGCTGAAGCGCCTAGGGCTAGGTACCACAGAACGTTATAAGAACGGGTGTGATGAATGAAAAACAAGTGACTGCCTACAAGGTTATATTTCTTACAGCTTCTTTTCCGTTTAAAGAACTGCTAATTCTTTAGAAGTCGGCACCTTTTGACTTCAACTTAAAAGTCGGCACCTTTGACATCAACACGTTGAGTGTGGAAAGTTTCGCCAACTTTGACCTTGACAACTCCACTAATGAAGAAAGTACGTGAGACTACGAACAAATTAATTGCGTTGCACTCAGTGATCCATCGATCATAGAGCCCTTCTTGTTTTGACCAAATAAAGTATATGATTTCAATGCATGTTCTTTTCAGCCACACCTACCTTAGGTATGTGACCCGATTCCTGTTTTATTTTAATCCGATGACACTTGTCCTCCTTTTGACCATATCAATTTGCTGTTATGCGGTATCTGTCAAAGATAATGGCCGTGGAATCTGTTGATGGATCGTATTTTCGACACTGTGAACTGATGAGCGGCTTTACGATGCATTGACTGTCGAGGATGAGCGATAGCGCTGAGAACCATGGGATCCTAGTGGACGGCAGAAGCGCGTTGAATATCGGTGCTGAGCCCCCTCTTACCCGTCCTAGGTCCGCGCTCACCCGTCCGCAGTCCGCACGCAGCCGACACCAGTCTGGAGCTCCAGAGGTGCAGCTAGCCAAGTCTACCCACCAGGGGCGTCGCCACGGATTTTTGAGTGGGGGGGTCGGGTTTCCGGTCTTCGTCTTGATGTGTAGGGGTGTTTTTAGCCACACTCCCGGTTTTTTCGTGTGCCCGGAGAAAAACCTCGGCGCGCAGCGCCGCGAAAGCATGGCGGTATATCGTATTGTACATCAATTTTGCATCGTGCATAAAAATCAAGCAGAGGTCACCCGAGGTCAGGTAACAATGTCATGTCAAGTTCAGTTTTAATGCCTCTTAAAACTGCAATCTTGTCATTCCTATAGATTATCTCCTGACTCCTATAAGTCTGAAATTTGGTGTAATGAATGGGATTATAAGTGCCAACAGTTCATGAATCTGGGATTTTACATCTGAGAAGCGAAGTCAGGTCAAATAGGTGTGTGACCTCACCAATCATGATAAGATATGGGAAAAAGCACGATGCCCTCTGCTTTGAAAGAATATGCTAAAAACGCTAGATACTTTTGTAGCCATGACACCTTGTTCATTTTAGAGATAAGGTGCAGCTAATAACCAGTGGTGACTGAAATGGTCAGTCATTAGGTCATCAAAGGTCTCTAACACATTTTCGACAACAACTTTTGATGGAGACGTTGTAGAGCGATGACAGCACCTGGAGTGTGTTCAGCTCAGTAACACAGATCGATCCATATGCAGCAGGTTCTTTTCCAGTCAGGTCATGGCCTTTACCTGATGTCAAGTTTTCTATTCAAGTTTTTAAGTTCAAATTGTAAGCCATGCGACGTGTTTCGACGAAACAAAAACGATGGTGATAACATGAATATCATACACATTCACTGAATCATAGGTTGTTACAGAACAAATGTTTCGGCAAAATCCGTCCGTTTAGCTGTTTGGACTCTATGGTACACAAGCCTGAAGCCATAGACCCGAAGTCATATCTGAGGCGAAGTTGGCGAAAGAGCTTTAAAAAGCTATCGAATACGCTTTCTGTGTTGCTGTAGCTCTTATTCGTATTTTGCGGGTTGCTAAGGTAAAACGTTTACCAACGTAACGCATAAGGCATGCTTTCGGCCCCTGATCGAGGTAGAGTTTCGCGGAAGAGCGAAAATGCTGCCCGTGATGAAAGAAAGCCGATGATGCCCAATTTCAAGGTCTTGGCCGGGTCATCTTGGGTCAACGCCCAAAAGTAGGAAAAATCTGGCCGCCCATGCTAGAACTTAGTGAGCCGTAGCTGTTATCGGGGTCCCGAGTACGAGTTCGATGGTAGTCTTGAACAAAGATGATGACTCCATGCATTTTGGGTAGATCGGGTCGGGTCAGGTCAGGTCGACCAGCAGGCTTCCTGCCGGCCATCTAGAGTGGGTGACTGACAACCACCAACGATAGCTTCGTAATGACAACCACAAACGATAGCTTCGTAACATGTTACATAACCATCATTTATCAAAACTACTTGAAACGGTTCAAACGGGCGCTAAACTCGAAATCAGCCCCCAAAACCACACTTGTAAGTGGAAGCAAATAAAATTCAAAAAAGTTAACCAAGGTCATACATATTCGAATCAGGGCCATTTTTTTAAGAATAGGTGTAAAATTCATTAACTCGAGGTCACTGGAAAGTTCGTTGCAATATACTCCTTTTTGCGCGTCTTATAAGGAAAGCCCCAGAGTGATCCACCATCTGACCCCATTTCCCCTATGCAGGCAGGTCCGAGGGTAGCAGGGCTGAGGCTAGCCAGGTAGGTACCTCGTAGTTACTGATACGTCATCCGACGAATCGACTGCAACCATTATTTTGACAATCAGACGAACGCTTGGGTCAGTTTTGACGCGCTCGCTCATTTGAGGGATAAAAAGGGACTAAAATCATATTGGCATGCTGATGTTCTAGCCCACAGCTTATTGACCTTTAAGCAATAGGGACTAGGGAGCTCTTGAAGCGATTCTGAATCTGACGTTGTATTTGTTGATGTTGCTGACGCCAACTTCCCTGACATGATAGCTAAAAAAAGCATACTCAGCATCGCCAAAAATGGGGGGTCGACCCCCCCGGTTCTGACGAGTGGGGGGGTCGCGACCCCCCCGACCCCCCCGTCGGCGACGCCCCTGCTACCCACCCTGTGGGAGGCAGGCGGGTCTGTGCAGTGGCCACAGACCCATCATCAGACCCATCACAGTCCCGCCGTATTTGGCCGGTGGACGTGTCTGTGGCCCGCCCGCTGGACCATTATTATACATTACCGGACGCCATTGGGCGCGGCTACAATCTGTCATGGCCGGCTCAGCTAGTTAGCACAGATAGCGGTGACAGGCGGCGCTCTATCACACCCACTAATGCGCCGCTCCTCCCTTCCTCCCGCCCGCCTGTCTGCCTGCAAGCGGTGATGAACGCGACAGTAGCGGTCTGGGCTGGGCAGACTGTCGGCGGGGCGCTGCAGTGTTCTGTGGACGTGAGGCGCTAACGCCCCATAATCGCCAGCGTGCGTGAGGCGCTGAAACTCTGCAGTCTCCCATGAGCAGCGGAGGCATTTTCATCGGATGTGGAAGTGAAGTTTTGTGGCGTATCACCCTGCCCTGGAGGAGACCGTTAACGTCTTTCAATGATTAAGTGGTCTTCATGTTCACTGAAAAGGCAGCTATTTTCTATAGAAATCGTGTCGACCACACAGCAACTGTCACCTCTGCATCGACTTCTGTGTCTGCCCGGCCGGGGCGGCGCTATCGCAAACAAGTCCCAATCAGTGTCAGCACCTCGTGCCGCCGCCGGCCTCTCTGTTCGCCGCCAGATGAGCCGACTTCCGTAATCTCGGCGGCGACAGATCTCATAACGAAGTGGCGACGGTTCGGCGATGGCGTCCGATCTCAGATGGTGATCAATCGGAGCTCGTTAATGCGACGCCAGCCGTGCCGCTCGGATCGGCCGCCTCCGGTCGGGCGGTCGGGCGGTGGGCTCGCTCGTTTTTGTCCGACTCGTGTCGATCTGTTTGTGGCGGCGCGACTCGATGGGATGGGAGGACTCGACTGGGAGAACTCGACTGGTGGGTGGGAGGACTCGACGGGAGAATGGAGAGGCTGACCGCCTTGCGGTGTCTTCTCCGGGTGGAGTGGACCAATCGCTTGACGTGGCAACTCGTCGCCGAGTCGTTCTTATGGGCCCCGCTGACGGTGCTGTGCCCCTCCTCCCTTCAGGCGCCATGTCTCCGCTGCGGCGCCTCGGTGTGTGCTTCCACTCTGAAAGTGTTATACCCCTCTCTCAGGCGCTGTGTCTGCGCTGCGGCGCGTGGGGCGTGCCGGGCGGCGCCACGCCGGGCAAGTACCTGGTCGGCGTGCGCGTGGTGCGCTGCGACTGGGTGGCACCCTCGCTCGACGACCACGTAGTGCTGGCGCCCGGCGGCGACCTCGGCCTGGCGCGCGCCCTCCTGCGCAGCATCATCAAAAACGTCAGCGTCACCTTCTTCTTCCCGATGTTTGTGACGGTGTTCTACCTGGACCACAACCGGACGCCGTACGACCTGCTGGCCGGCACCATCGTCGTCGAGCCGGCCAGGCGGTGAGAGGGTGGGCTGGTGAGAGCGTGAGAGACTGCCCGGTCCCCCTGCCCGTGCGACCGTCCCTTGCGGCCATAATTTACTGCACCGGGTGGCGTTTCCGACATCATATGGTCTGTGGTGAGAACTTGTCATGGTTAAGGTGTCGTGGATGGACTGAATGATTGGTGTCAGAGGCAAGGTGGCTATGTGCATATAGGACGTTTCCTGGAGCTTAGGGAGCTTCATTGTGAGTTGTGTTGATATGTTATTGGAGAACCAGGGCCGGTCGGAAGGGCTCTGTCTGGGCCTGTGGTGATTTATGTTTTCAATTTATGTATATTTAAACTATGGTCGTGTCAAATAAGTTGATTTATGATCGCTGCATGGTGATATCTCTCCTGTGTGTGATAGATGTGTTTGTATGCCGCTGTTTGTCTCCAAGAATCTACATACAGAGTGATGGGGTGCACCGTATTTTCAGTGACTCGACATGGACCATAGATATAATTGAGGTCAGATGCTAAGTTCGCTTAACTCACTCCATTTGTACGGTGTGGAAAAAATATTGGGTTTGGTTTGAGTGGAAATTTATATGTTATTTCATTAAATATTATATGGCCACCTATATAAATGCTGATTTCCGTAACATTACCGATGTAGTGTTTCTGAATGATATGAAATTCAATGTTCTCTCAGCCCCTAAAACATGTCTATTCCCAGAGTTGGTGACCGATAGATGTCATAAAACCAGGGATGCGGAGCCGGAGCCGGAGCCGGAGCCGGAGCCGCCGGAGCCGGCATATTTTGCCCGGAGCCGGAGCCGGAGCCGGAGCCGTGAAACAATATAGCCCGGAGCCGGAGCCGGAGCCGGAGCCGTCAAAAAAGGGGGCGACTCCGACTCCTTTTCTTAAGAGGAAACAATTATTTACCTAGTTCGGTTTGACAGTACAAGGCGTAAAACAATGTGGTATTTAAATAGCCTTGTTATACAAATACAGAAGCAACGTGTACCAATCCCATCGCCTTTTTTCTTCCACCCGTATTTAATTGATCGCATAGGGGATGTACTGAGTAGAAGCCGGAGCCGGAGTCGCCGGAGCCGGAGCCGCCGGAGCCGGATCATTTTACTCGGAGCCGGAGCCGGAGCCGGAGCCGCCATGACATTTCACCCGGAGCCGGAGCCGGAGCCGGAGCCGATTTTTTCTCCGGAGCCGGAGCCGGAGCCGTCTGAAATTTCCACGGCTCCACATCCCTGCATAAAACATTTCGGCTATTGAAAGACGAACTGGTATTAATGAAGGCCTTTAAAGACGAACTGGTATTAGTGAAGGCCTTTACGGATCCCCATCGTTGTATGTTTGTGTTCTAAGTATTCAAGTATTTCCTTACCATGCGTTATTCACCGGCCGCTGACTTTGCTGATTTGAACATGTGACTCTTTGTGTCATCTCGCTGATAGTCCAATTGAAAAGAAAACGATCAGTTAACACCCTCCTGAGATTCATTTCCAACTGTGTGATGAAGGATACTACAGATTCGTTCTTAACACATCAAAATAACTTAGCCTCGCTTCAGGAATGGCATCTAGAACTGCGGCGGTGAGAACTGCGCCATTGCTGTGTGACGTCTAATTGAATTGTGGTCTGTGAGCGCAAGTCGAATGATCGCGATATTGAGTATTTTGTCCAACGTGATTATTATTTTGTTAATATATGGGTTGTCCAAAAAGCTGTGTCTGCAGTGAGCTACTTTTCTGTTGATCTAATGAAACTTTGTAAGGGACTGATTGGAGAGGGAGTGAGGTTGACACATTAGTGAATAGTGATGCATTTAGTCGCACACCAAAAGCGTTGGGCCAACCTAATGGACCAACGTATTATGCATGATTTACGCACGGTTCTTCCAAGTGGATTTGAAACAGATCGTTATGAGTGCGTGAGCTGTCTGACTGCTGACACCGTATCCGTATCATTATCGACCACTTGCTCATGATCATTTAGTTTTTGTTTCTGAACTGTGAACGATTCCCCATATGGCGTGCTGCCGGGCCGGCATTCGAAAATGCATTGCTGACGATTTATTGCAGCTTAATTTTGGCCAGAGCTGGCAGCCCTATTCGTAGCAGGCAATAATACGGGCGCCAGCTGAGGGTATGCCATCGTAAAGTTGATGTTATTATCCGGGTAATGCAAAACATTTAGCAAGTATCGAGACGCAGACATAAATCCAGTTTCGAGGCTGCGGAAGAATGTTACCTAATTGTTTAATGAATATGGCACTCGTAAAAGGGTTAGTTACGACTTACGACGCATGGTTATATTGATATTGGGCATCAAGTTCGGAAACCAAGGAACTTTGAGCGAACATTCCCATGGGAGCTGAATGATATCACAACACCAATGATATCTTTGTATTGTTTAGACCTTCTAGCCCATCGGTGCAGGATGTTCCGACATCTGAGCTCTCCCCGGGCCGGCGACATTGATCGGTCCGTTTTAGTCCCATGATCACACTGACCAGCCGTCGGCCGCTGTGTCCCATTGTGTTTTCCCCTGTAACATTGACCCGCTGTGTCCCGCTGCGCTTTGCCCTGTAACATCGACCCGCCGTCGGCCGCTGTGTCCCGCTGCGCTTTACCCCGTAACATTGACCCACCGTCGGCCGCTGTGTCCCTTTGTGTGTTACCCCGTAACATTGACCCGCCGTCGGCCGCTGTGCCCCCGGCCGGCCGGTGCACGTGCTGCCTCTGACCGGTCGACTGACCCGCCGCGCGCGGTGACAGCGCCGCCGAGTGGTCCGCCGGGACAAGCGGCCGCCGCCGCCCGGTGTCGAGTGGGTCGTAACCGGTTTAGCGGTGGGGTCGGACCGCGTCGCCACTTTGCCTGCCACGCGAACGAGCCGCCGCCAATTGACCCCGGTCGTCGGCCGGTGGGGAGGGGGAGGGGTCGCAGAGACGGATACAGTGCGCAGTGCGGTCACCGGGGAAATGTTCAGCATGGTCACACCGCTCTCAGTAAAGTTGGGAAACGGCCGACACTCCGGGCTGCTGCTGCGGTGTCAGTGTCCGATGTGTGGGTCGACCCCGACCGGCGCGGCCCTGAGTGACCTCCCTCTCTGACGAGAGTCCCGTGTCGGTGACGGATATCCGCCGCAGTTCGCTCAGCGACAACAGCTCCCCAGGCGCCAGCGCCGCCGTTCGGCGCCGGACAGTGGCTGACCCCGACCCGGTGACGGCCTCTGCTGACCCCGACCAGGTGACCGACCTCTGCTGACCGATACCTGCTGACCTCTGACCGGACTCTTCTGATATCTGACCTCTGACCGGACTCTGCTGACTCCGGTCCGGTGACCGACCCCTGCTGACCTCTGACCTCTGACCGACCCACGCTGACCTCTGACGGACCCCCGACCCGGTGACTGACTTATGACCGACCTCTGACGGACCCCTACTGACCTACCGACCTCTTTTGACCTCTAACCGACCCCTGCTGACCTCTGAACGACCTCTTCTGACCTCTAATCAACCCCTGCTGACCGACCCCTGCTGGCCCCGACCCGGTGACAGCGGACTGACTCGACCGGTGACAGCGGACGAACAGACCTTCTCCGGCAACCCGCGGCGCTATCAACACGGACTCGATGAGGAGTTGGCGTTGTTGTGTGTCCTTGCAGTCCTGATTAACGCTGCAGTAGTGCATCTTATATTGATGTCAAGACAATATAAGTGAGCGATAAGTAGACAATATAAGTAAGTGAGCTGTTGGTGATTTATAATTAAATTCAGCTTTTTTAGATGCGTGGGCATCGAAAACACCAATCATGTTTGACTTGCTGTTTTCTCAGTCCATAAAAAGCAAACTCGCCGACCCCGCTTAGTCAACGGATCTCATTATAAAACTTCTGTCATGATGCCAAACTTGCACGGGACAAGTTTGACTGGGTTTGAGGCGATATTTTCTGAGGCCGTGAACGCGGGGGCGGTGGCCAGCGGCACAAACGATATCCTATAGCGGCCTACTGTGGAGCGGTTGGAGTGCTGCTCGCCTGAAACGCTGAGGGCTTAGAGGGCGGGCCCCTCACCCCCACCCCGCCCCGCCGAGGGCCGTGGGAGCGCGCCGGCCGCACCCGCGGCGCTCGGCACGTCTGTTTTCCGCCGGTGGCTCCGACGCCGACGCCCGGATGAATATTCAAGTGTGCGCCGGTGTCGGCGGCGCGGCGTCCGTCCTCTAACAGATGACGGCGCGCGCCGGGACACCAGATGGGGGTCGCCGCAGAGAAACGCCAACCGAATTAGGGAAATGAAGTGGATTTGGACGAGGCTCTTTCGGGAGGTTATGCTAACGATATGTGGTGATCCAGCCTCCAGTTAAGGGCGACTTTTACGGACGGGGACTCCTAACCTCGTCAGGTGGTGAGGACTTGAATAGTAAGATGATGTAGATGCAGTCCAAATATCGTCTAATTTCGGGTGAAGAAGGAATGCAAGGAAAATAATGGAGACGAGCATTCAATCGTTGAAGTTATCACATGTAGGTAATGGAACATACGTGGTATCATACCGGATGGTCCCCAATAACACTCAGATCATAACAATCGCCGTGCTTTTTGGTTTGCTGAGCCCTCTTCCTCAGAAGATGTCGTTTTCTATCTTGGTTTTCCTCGTTGACTACGACAGCAGTTGATAAGATTCATCCGGTTCTTTAAACTGGCTGTTCCCCGGTTTGGCTCAGTGATATTCCACAGCGGTGCTCCTTCTGCGGCTCATCCGTCCGTTATCTGAGTGTTGTTTGCAGGCGCTCCAGTTATCTGCGGCTGGTTCGACCGTCAGCGCACCGCCCGCTGCGCCAAATGTTCGGGAATAGCATGTATGGATAACGCTACATGTGTGCTATCGGCATATTTGACGTCACGTTTCTGTTATCGGCCGCGGCTCCAGCGAGACGGCCGAAAGAACCAGACTCGAACTGCAGAAATGTGACTGGTTTCTAAGATTAGACGTTGACGTTAAAGTGCTTTCAAAATGACAACTTTGAAGAAAATGTTTTTTGTTGAATGATGGGTATGTTAAATGTATGGCAATCTTGGATTCCTGAGCTTCGCATTATGCAGCAATAGGCACCTTTGTTGGCCACCCTTTATGCATTGCTTTGTCAGAATGATGCGGGAAAACCGTACCGACATTGAGATAAAGAAAAATATATACCAACTGGTGCCGTGGCATCACTCGTCCTTTAATCTGTGATCGAATTCGACAGGGGCAGTAAAGTTGCGCTGTGATACCTATTACCTATCTGCAAATAGAATAGAAGAAACCTCGCAAAACTTCGCCGAGTCGGTAAACTTTGGCAATAGTACATGCATGTATATACATACATACATGCATGTACATGCATGGCAGATTTTCGGTGTAACACAAACAACATTTCGTGCAGAGCTATCAAGTTTCACTTCGCTGGCATCGGCTGTGTTTTTCGTCTTCTCGTTTACGAGAGGATAACGTCTTCGTTTCTTTTCTGTCGAATGTCCTCTCCTGTACTTTTCAAGAGTTGGTACGTTTTACGATGACTGTTAGTGCCTAAATGCTGCACACTTCAATAAAAAGGGTCGCTTCGTATGGGATGCAACCATGTTATTTGTTTCCAGTCTACCAGCCATTTTATGTATGTAGGTGCGCTCGACCAGGCCAGACTCCCAAATGGTTTTCGCCTGTCATCGATGAGAATTTACGACCGTGATCCTTTCACCGATATGAAATAAATGCTCCTTGAGCAGCAGAGACGTTGGAGGTATTGGATAAACGAATTCAGTCGCTTGCATCTCATAGATAGACTCGCGATGGCGATAGCGATCAACGAGCTTGCCTGTCTGGGATTGGTGTGCTGCGGCGCAGCCTATCTGCCAGGGATCGGTGTGTTGCGGTACAGTCTACCGGTCAGGGATTATTGCGGCTAGTCTGCCAGCCAGGGATGTATGTAATGCCGCACAGCCTACCTGTAGGGGATAGTTGCATTGCGGTACAGCCTATCTGTAAGGGATCGGTGTGTGTAGTGCGGCACAGTCTATGCTCTCAGTAAATGAACGTGGTTTCACTACCACGTTCCGTGCCCTTCAACCCTGCACTCAGGTAGTTCAGTCATTCATCTTCAGCGTCGCGACAGGCGAGAGATTAGGGACGGTTTTAACCCTATTAGTGGCAGGGGGGGGGGGGGTGTTTTCATCCACCCCTCAGGTTTTCGGGAATATCTCCGAAACCGCTGAAGCTACGATGCTGAAATTTTCTGACTTTTCCTAAAACTAAATTGGGCACATTCCTTGAAAATTTCAAGTTCATAACTTTACCAGGGGCGGCTCCAGAGCACTGGGAATTGGGTGGTTCTATTCGTGAAGCGAGTCATTTGGGCGAATATCACGATGCTGATGTATTATAACTGTATGCACCAGTTTTACAAACAGTGAATGAAAGGTATCATGTGATAAAATATACAAAGTTATTGTGCATCCTCTTTTGACACGTTTTTGCTATAATAGGCGGATCCAGGCGTCCAAAAAGGGGGGTTATGTTTTACCTCCCAGTCCCAACATAGGTGCCCTGACACCGCCTATGCATGACCAATACAATTGTAGTCGTTCTCTCATAAGAAAATTGTAACATAACAAGACCATTACCACCCTTTTTAGAAACAGTACCAACAAAAACCTTATTTACTATACTTTTTGTGTACCCCCAATCCCAATGATCTGTATCCGCCTATGATTTTTGAAAATGCATATTTTTAGGATCCATGTGAATTCCTGGTTCATTCTCTATCGATCGGCAAAAGTTGCGTTAAGATTGGTTCAGAAACCTGGCCGTGATAAACAGTCTAAAATGTATCCGCAATTTGCCCGTTTTTACCCCCCCCCCCCTCTACCCCCCTATTGACATTTTTTAATTTTTATTTTTTAGAAATGTAGATCACGTTGAGCGAAATCGAATGCCGTTTGAATTTTGAAAATCGGCCCGTTAGATCTCGAGATATCAAGGGGGGTCGTAAACAGCCCCCCCCCCCCTGCCACTAATAGGGGTAGCCAGGAGCCTGCCACTAATAGGGTTAAACGGTTTTAGGGGTTTCAGGTGGTCTCCGCCATATCTCCTTTCGATGAGCCGTTCCTAGAAGCTCGCCAGTCGCCATTGATACATGGTAGCTAGTCACCATGGTCCCTTGTGTCCCGAACAAGCTGCTCACTGCTGTGCCCATTTTTTTTTTCAGCGAGTGATTCGAGAAATGCACTATGCCCTCGATCTGTATTAGCCGCGCTACCCTGTACACTTATGTATGTACGTTGTGCAGTATACCTACTTATACGTCATTCATCAAAAGTGCACTTCGATATTCGTTTACCTTAAAAGCACTTGCACACACACCATTGTCTGCCATTACGTGAAGTGTCCAATGCCCTCTCTGCTGAAAGATTCATGCCAATGCGACCAGACCCATACATCATCCACATATAGCCAGTGCACAATGGCCGCGAGACGTACATTCTGTGTCCACCCACACGGTCCGCCTCCTGGGAGCGGGGGTCTGTGGCCGAGTACAGTCAGTCTTAAAAGTACCGCGCAAAGTGACGGTGGATCCATCGAGCCTGACCGAGGAAGGGCCTGCTAAATTTAAGTCACTGAACCAATTAACATCCTCGTTCATTTCCCAGGTCAATTGGTTCGGTGACTTTCAAATTATAGCCCACGCCGGCCGAGGGGGGGGGGGGCGGGTGCCGCCCCCCCCCCATAGGGTTTTTTCGCGATAGCTCCGAACACGCTGGCGATAGAGAGCTGAAACTTGGCATACCTGACCTTTGATCCAAGCCGGATCTTTTGACACCAACCACATTTTTGGGTCAGGTCAGGTCACTGACCTATGACGTCATAAGTGAACCTCTGCACGGTCTTCAGATGTCGCAACTTCGCAACGCCCTCACTGCCAGAGGAGATGTCACAGGGAAATGAAACTTGCAGGATCTAGTATCCATTATGAGTCCCACAACTTGTATATCTCGGATTTTTCCTTAAGGTCATATGAGGTCAGGTCATTTTCGTGACCTCACCATTATAAGTCAATGGGGAAAAATGAAAACTGCTATTCTGGCGCCGGGAACGATCTCCAACTATCTCAAGCACACAGAATCGTGATTTGATGCACTCCTTGCAAGGTTAGATGCGTCACTTTTGCAATGTTAACCTTTCGTGACGTCATTTATGACGTCATCAAGGTCATATTAGTTTTTCGTCAATAACTCTTGATCAAATTGAGCTAGCGAGTCGGGAAAGCCACCAATGGACTCAGGAAGGCCTGCCGAATCGAATGATATGCGACATGACCTCTTTCGACCAACTTCGTGACCTGGGGGTGCTGACCTGACCTTGACCTGAGGTCAACGCCCCAAGTTGACCTGACCCGGACAAAAAGTATATTATTAGACGCGCCTGAGCGAGGCGAACACGATGCTACCAAAATCGGCGCTCTGCGGCCGTTTTTTGCGAAGTTATTCACCAAACACTGAACCGTACCTTGGGGCACTTGACCTGACCTCAGAGGTCACCGGTTGACCTAGGACCTTAAAATCGGGTACCAATCTCTGCGTCTCGTAACGGCGCACACGCTCGTTTTTTCCGCGACGCGCTAGCTCCACCAGGGGCGAAACGGCGAGGGGGGTCGCACCCGCCCCCCCCCCTCGGCCGGCGCGTATGTAGAAAACCAATAGGTCCGGCGAGGGATAGCAGGCCCTTCCTCGGTCAGGCTTGATGGATCCACCGTTACTTTGCGCAGTACTTTTAAGACAGACTGTACAGTCTCAGCAGGCGACGGTCTCTACTGGGGACACATTGTGCCACGGTACGTACTTCCTCGTGTGCAATGACGCCTCCTTGTTCTTTTTAGGACATGACGCAACATTCTTATACTATAACCTCTCGCGAGCATCGCAACATGGCACAGATGAGTCGGAGAGACAGGAGAGGGAGGCCCGAGTGGAGCTCTGAGACGGGTGTTCCCTCTAGTTTATGTGCTTTCGACCAGTGCTCTCGCCTCCCACTCCTGTTCCTTCTCTGCTCTGTGTTCGAGGTGGAATGCTCGGCCTTCTGTCCAGAGGCGTCACGCGCTGCCTTCTCACAGCTGCCCGGCGCCTGGTGTGTCTCCAGTGTCCAGCTGTCGCCGTCATTGTGACCCGGTGCGGCGGTTGTGACGTCGACAGAGCGGGCGCGGGTGGTGGGAGGTCGACCGAAATGGGACGCCCTCGGGGCAGTGTGGCACCGCCGGCCCGCCGTCACAGCCCCCGGCCACAACCGGATATATTTTATTAGTCCGTGGAGAAATAACCGGCCGGATGCCCGAAGGGAATAAAGGGGTGTCCGAAAAGAGAAAGAGAGAGAGGGAGAGAGAGAGAGCAGAGAGAGGGAGGAAGAGAGAAAGAGAAGGAGATGAGAAAGTTGGACGACGACTGGGCTGCAACTTATCGTTCTGGGCTTGTCAAACAATACACAACAGCAAATCAAACACAATGGTAAACATGTTTACAGTTTAGAGTAGGGTGCCCCTAATAGGAAACTATCTCATTTGCGTAATTGTTGGTGTGTCTTATTAGTCGCGGGTGTGCTTTATGCCACAAGACAAGACCGTCCTTAGATTGAAGCGATATGCGTTTTGTTTGTTTTTAACAACACTGGTGGAAAGTAGACTTACATTTGAGAAAAAAGTTTACGCACAGCCATCAGCCCCGCTAGCGCGCTGCTGGGCATACTGAGACCATCACAGCCACGCTAATATATAGTGAACGCTGCGCCGCCACCCCGCAGGCCGTCTCACTTCCGTCATCGCACGCTGAAACACGCTAAGCTCGCTAAGCCCGTGCTTGCAACATGCTATCAGTCTTCCGGAGACATAAAATCAGCCCGCCCGAGCCTGAGTCTAGCCAATACATGTGAGCTATGAATATGAGCAGGAACCAGCAGACCTCAGTCAAATGTTAACCCTCGCCCGTAAACGGCGATCTGCCACCTTCGCCCATGCAGGGGGGGGGGTTGGTGCGACCCCCCCCTTGGCGTTTGAAAACGGAGCGTCGTAGAGCTTAGCGGAAAAGACCAACGGATTGCTCTCGCCGAGATCTCGCGATTGGTGGTATATTTTTTGGTCCTAGGTCAACATTTGACCTACTTTTGACCGGTCAAAGGTCAAATTTTCGGAAAAATAGACTTTTTTCAACTTTCCGCGGCGATTGCGGCAAAACGGTGGAAGATATCGACTTGAAACCTTCACTATCGTGTTCCTTGATCAATTCTCTATCGTTTGGTATGTATTTCGTTTCCCTAGCTCTAAAAATGGCGCGTTGGGAGCGCCGGAAGTCGGCAAGGTCACAGTCGGCGGCAGAAATTCGAAAAATCAAAATTTAAATTTTTGAAATCTGATTGTATTTTTGGATTTGGAAGGTCCATTTGCTCCCTATAGAAGCTAATATTGCTGCATATTCCCATTGAGGTGACAAGAATTAGCAAAATAGTGGTTCGGGCGCTTTTCAAAAATAGCACCGGACGCTGTTCCTCTTGTGACGTCATAGCTCCGTGACCTGACCTGACCCGGTCAAGTTTCTTATACCATATGATAGCCAATACTTGCCCCAACATGCATGGGAAGTTTCATTACGATCCATCAACCGATGTCCGTACCACCGGCAGGAAACCTCGGGCATTGGCACTCAGTTTGTGAAAATCCGGCCGGAGGCTGTTCCCTTTGTGACGTCATAACTCCGTGACCTGACATGACCCGGTCAAATTTTTTTATCAAAAGATGCGCAAGGCTTGCCCCATAAGGTACCCAAAATTTGGCGGCGCTGCGCGCCGCCGTTTTTGAACTATTTCCGAAAAACCTCAGGGGGGGGGTTGCACCAACCCCCCCCCCTACATGGGCGAGGGTTAAACACCTGTTCTGCTCTCGTGTAGAACCAGAGTGACGCCCGTTTGATTTATATGAAAATGAAACTATAACGGTGTATTCAATCATTTACACAAAGCATGCATCTCAGTCCACCTATTGCGACTCCTAATCTACGCTTGAAATGCACCACATTCGTGAACCTGCCCTTAACTTAATCCATCCTTCATCTAATCACAATGCATTACGCTCGGGAGGATGACATGACTACCTTTTTTTGTAAATGAACGTGTTCGAATCTAATGACAATGCATTACGTTCGGAAGGATGTCCATGCCTACCTAAGCGTGCTGGAAGAATGAGCTGTAGCCGGCGTAAGCACAGGATCCGGCGTTCTGTCGCTTGACGTTTAGAGGGTAGACTGTACCGCACCACGCGCGCGGTCGGCGGCACAGTATCGTACCAGGCGGCTACGGCTGGTGGCCGGCACAGTATCCTATCCGGCGGCTGCTGGCTGAACAGTGAATGAGGCACAAAAAATGCCGCCTGTGCATGGGTTGTATAATATGCAACGTTTTTTTTTCTTAGGTAGATATATGCTCTAGAGATATGTCAGCAATAGATGCATCATGCAACAAGCTGACTCGGCTCTAGACAACGTGAACAGTGGCGTCGAGTTTGGGAGAAATCATTCCAAATACCGTGTTCCAGAGGACGATAACTGAGGGCTGTCTCCTGTGCCCTGCAGAGCTCCTTGGAGACAGGTGGGAGGAGGGGGAGCCAATCTCGGTCAGCTAGTCCCTGCGGACACGTCAATCGCACGCGGCCGATAGCTGTACGGTCGCACACTGAGCATCGACCGATAAACTATGCGACCGCGCACTGCCTCTCGGCCGATAACTATACAGTCACATAGACTATGGGCCGATATTCATACCGTACCTATCACTAGCTATACATCCACACATGATCAGTCGAACTCGACACCTACGCGACTATTAGCCAATAATTTTGCGGCCGCACTCTACCTGGTTATATGGTCACACCCGACTTTCCGTCTACCGCCTCACTTCATTCTTCCATTTTTTTTTTTTATTTCATTTCCATTTATTTCTCCACTGTCCGACCCAATATCCACTAACCGCACTGATCAAAGCTCCGCTACTCTCTCCTCTGGCATTTCCTTCCTCTGCCCGCCCGCTCCCCTCCGGCGATTGGACCGTCACCGGTGGCCTCTCTCCTCTACCTCGGCCCCTCCTCTGTCCTCAGCATCTGACAGCGTATCGATACTCCATTACGGCGATATCCAGTCCAATTCGGACATATTCCAACAGACGATCTTAATGCAATGCGACGCTGTTGGGATCGTCACGAACACGAATAGCTTCCTACGCTCTGAATAATCTCGCAGAAGCTAGAATCTCCATGATTCGATCCTGCTTGTTAGATATATGATATTGATGAGAATAAGAGACAAATATCTCGAGTTTTCCTTCGTCTTCCCGCATTGGTCATGGTCAGAGGTCAGGCCAGAAGGGCTAAATGGTCGGTGACCAGTGATGGGTGGCCACTGCTCAGTATTGTGGACTGTGCTAAGCGTTATCCGTCGGAACCCATTGCTCAGCGGTCTGTGGTGAGTAGTTGGTGGCTGACGTTCAGTGGCGAGTTGTTGATCGGATTCGCCCGTCGGTGGTGTGTGGAGCGCAGCGGTTGATGTGTGATGGTCAGTGCATCTCGTGATGAGTTGTTGGTCGGCGCTCAGTGGTCAGCGGTGAGTTGTTGGTCAGCGCTCAGTAGTCAGCGGTGAGTTGTTGGTCGGCGCCCAGTGGTCAGCGGTGAGTTGTTGGTCCAGGCTCGGCCGTCAGCGGTGAGTTGTTGGTCCGGGCTCGGCCGTCAGCGGTGAGTGGAGCGCAGTTAGCGGCCGCTGTGTGGTGACCAGTCGGCCGGAACCGGCGCTATCAGCGGTGATTGCCGGTGGCCTTTCCCCAGAGAGGCACGGAGACGGCTCGTCCGAGACGGAGGAAAGGGGAGGGGGATACCCCGGGGCGGGTGGGGCGGTGCCCCGCTCCGTCCAGACACCGGCGTGGGAGGGGCGGGATCCCGCTCCGTCCAGGCCCTGCAGTACAGCTATGGACCGCTGAGCACCCCTCCCTGCTCTGTCTCTGCGGTGCCCGCCACTGTCCGGCTCTGCTCTCGCTGCCCGCCGGTGACCGCGGAGTGGGGCGCAGATCGCCTCTGCGGCCAGGGTCGATAAGGGAGCGACTGACTGACGGTCGTCACGGCCCGGGAGGGGAGATTCTCCCTGAGAGCAGCCCGCCGAGCACCGATAGCGGCCCGCCTCTGTGCGCGATACAGCTTCGGTCAGTGGTGGAGGATGCTTCACCAGTGGCCGCCCAATTATCTGCTCAAACAATAGGCCAGCCCGGCTCGTATTACTGCAACCAACCGAAGTATCCGACGGTGAGGGCTTCCACGTCGCCTCGGGGTTACCGATGCGCTCTATCCTCTCTCTCTCTCTCTCTCTCTCTCTCTCTCTCTCTCTCTCTCTCTCTCTCTCTCTCTCTCTCTATCTTCACTCTTTCTCCCTCTCCTTCTCTTTCTTTCCATCTCTTTCTTTCTCTATCAATTTGTCCATCTCTCCCTGCTCACTATTCGTCATAGATGTCACTTTGCTAAGATATCGGGTCGTCAGCAGGTTGGAGGTCGGCTCCGGTGGCTATTCGGGGACGATATAGGGAAATTGTACCGCTGATCTGGGCTGGAGCTGCTGCCTGTGGTACGACGGTGGAGCGCCGATCAGCAGCAGAGCGGGCCACTCGTCCGAACGGCTAACTGGCCATCCTGCAGGACGAGTGACCGACTAACGCTGTCGCCGCTGGTGGGGCCGGCGCCTCCTCGGCTGCCGCCTGAGATAGTCACACCGGGCGCGGAGCCCTGGAGCAGCAGAGGCCTGCGGCCCAGCGGGCGGCTTATCGTCCCCCGCAGGGCCTCGTCTAACATGTTAACTGGGGGGGCAATTGCCTCCCCAGTCGAGCGGATTGCCCCCCCAGTGGCCAACATTTGCCCCCCCAGTCAAAACGTGAACTTCTCACAAAACTACCTTCTCTGCAATGCGTTTTTGTTAGGAGTCTTATACGGATTTAACGAGAAACGTTAAATTATTTGTTCAAAAACTGTTCATACTCCATGACTACGGGAAAAGCCAGAGTTTTGTGATTTATAGAGCTGAGTACCCACTGTGATTCTGTGATTTTGCTACTGTGATTCAAGTAGCAAATTGTCAATGGGCAGCTGCCAGTGACCCAACTCATGTTTGTGTCCCCCCCCCCCCTCCCACTCAATCAGACGCCCACGGCCCAACACGGATAAATATGTTTAGCACTGTCTGGTGGGGCAATGTGAGGGGGTAACACATAAATCTTAACTCTTGCCCGTATTGGTGTTTTTCCAGCCGCGAACGTATAGGGGGGGGGGCGTTGGACCTTGCCCCTTGCCGTTTCGCCCCTGATCGAGCTAGAGCTTCGCGGAGAAAACCACCGTGCTGCCCGTCACGAGAGGAAGCCGATGATGCCTCATTTTAAGGTCCTTAGTCTTCGGTTGACCTTCCAGGTCAGGTCTATGACCCTAAAGTCGGGAAAATCGCGGGACCTGTTACAACGTGGTAAAGGGTGGCTGTTATGTTTTCTCGGGTGCTGATCACGAATATCATGTTAGTTAATTATCACAGATAATGTCTTCATGCATTTAGGCCAGATCGGGTCAGGTCAGGTCAGGTCAACCAGTAAGGGTTTTGCCGGGTATTCGTACAGTAGGTGTAGTAGGTGGTAACCGCCTCTGGCTCTGACAGCTTCGTAACATGTTACGAAGGCACCAAAACTACTTCGTAAATGTTCAAATGGTTGCTAAATTCGAATTCAGCTCCAAAAACTGGCCTAGAATCATGCAAAACTCGAAAAAGTGAACCGAAGTCATCAAAAGCCAATGACCTGACCTGACCTCGCGGTGACCTTGACGCCTACCCTAATGCATGGGAGCAATATCATATTCCATGTTTGAACTCTTGAAACCACGAAAAGACTGCAAACGCGCGGCTAATGCGAGCCGACATACGCCGAATCGCGATTCCGGCCAAATATGGTCTCGAAAAGAAGTCACAGGTCAAAGGTCATTACGGTCAGGGTCATGACATTTTCAGAGTAGGTGTAAAATTGACTAACGCGAGGGTACTGAAAGTTTCGTCGCGGTCAGCCGCTTTTACGTGAGTTATTCGTGAAAAACCGGGGGGTCCGTTCGACCCCCCCCCCCCCCTATACGAGCATGGCTCTTTTTTTGTTTTTTTTTTGTTTTTTGTTAAAAAAATTGGTCTCAGGGCTGTGACGAAAAACAAGTGGCCTAAATCCGGTGAGAAAACAGGATTTGGGGGTACCCTAGGTTTGGGTCCTTCAGTCTCTGCCCCCCCAGTGAAAATTCCTTAGACGAGGCCCTGGTCCCCCGCTCCTCCCCCGCGACGAGCCAGTGCTGCCTGTCGGCACTGCCAGATTAGACACGTCTGGGAAATGCATGTGCGGTCCTTCCTCGCTACCATTGCAAAGACAGGCAAAGAGGAGAAAACGTGTGCAGGCGTGTATTCACAATCACAAGTCATCACATGTCCTGTGTCGAACCCAAATATCAACTGTAAATAACTTATGATTGGCCATCGATAGTGCATGGGATTTGGCGCTTCATTCACAATATGCTCAACCATACCTAATAAGCAGCTATCACTAGGTACCATAACTAGCTCCAAACGCTCCAGATGCTTCACACGTTGCAAGTCCTTTGGTCACTCATTTTCTCATTTCCATTGTCCAGCAGAAAAAAAGACTCTGAGAACCAAGTACCTACCTACAAATTGGTCAATTTCTTACAAACATATTGCTGGTAAAAAATGCTAGGAAAACAACACAAGTCCTGAAAGGCAAATTAACAGGTATCCTTAGCATGGAATAGTTATGTGACTAAAAGGGTTTCAAATGCAACAGCTTGCTAGGTACGTAGCCGCTGTATTTTTTTTTTTTTTTTTTTTTTATAAATTTAGTCCGAACCTTTTGATGGGAAGGATTCACAAGGACAGAGCCACCGCTAAGCGAAGCTTGTTGCGATGACTCTGCCCTCTACCCTCCGATCGCGCAATTCCGATTCTATGGCAGAATTTAGAGTCCAAAGTTTAACGTGCGCACAAAGCCGCGCACGGCCGGTCCCCTCGCTGACTTCGCCTGGCTACGGCCTGCCACCAACCGCAGCCATGCCTGTCAGGAGGCCCATAAATACCGAGCGCCCGTCGCGCTTCGAACCCGGACTGTCATAACCGGGAACGCGTGCTCTCACCACGCGGAGTCCAACGCTCTAACCAACTGAGCTACGGGACCGGCAATTTTAATTATTATCATTACACATGGTAGGATTAGGGGAAGCGGGGGTAGCACCGCCATGTGGGAAACACCGCCATCCTCTCTATCGGCAAAACTCTGAATTGTAAATGTAAACACCCGCCATTTCGGTGTCCGAACGGAAACGGGACGCCGCGTGAGGTAGGTTTCGCTAAGATTTATTTGATTTTGAGATCGCAATTGCCCATTTTGGGAATTTCAAACCATCGTTGTAATCATTTGGCATGTTTTAGCAGCAAGTAAGTGGTCATTTCAAGTCAAAATGCCTTGATTTTTACGTTAAATTTGAGGGCATGAAGTGCTCTTCGTTGAGAAAGGAATTACAGAAGAATCGCGTCCCGGCTTGTTTTCCCGTCGGGGCGTTGTCGGTCCATGACTGTGTGTGAGGTAACACCGCCATGCTCGGCGGTGCTACCCCAAGGGGTGGCAAAATGGATAAAGCCGCAATGATGATTCACTCAGCTCGGAGAAGAGCTTTAGTTAGGCCGCAAACGTCGTCTGTTTTTTAACCTCACGTTTGACTTCACTGGATGTTTCGAAATAAACGTGAATTTGTCATGCTTTGTATGCATATTGTCCGCAACAAACAGTCTGATCTGTGACAAACTAACAACCAACTCTTGTGTGTCTTATATGAGTTTGAGTTACTATTTCAGACAGCAGTAACGCTTCCAAGGGTGGCTGTCACCGTAAGGCCGATCTGTGGATAACATCGCCATCAGTGGCGGTGCTACCCGCACATTTTTTGGAGGACGGAAAATGCAGGACTTGTTTTCAATGTCTGTAAAGCAGCGAAATTTTATAATGGAGCGCTGGAAACTATGCCAACATGTAGGAAAACATTCCTACTTTCGCATGAATGCAAAAGAGCTTCGTTTTTACTACGCATATCAGCTCGGTGAGCAGAAATGCTTAAGGTGGCGGTGCTCCCCCCGCTTCCCCTATGCGTTATGGCTGGGCCTGGCATTCGTTCTCGCGCAGATGCTTAGACGCTATGCGATTAATAGGAGCAGTTATTAGATGCGACGCTTCATACGAATAGGTTTCATAAGTGATGTGTCGCAACAATAATTTTGCATTCCCAACTCCATTTTGGCGTTACACACCCCCACTCGACACTGCACCACTCCATTTATCGTCATACATTTGTGACGTCACATGTAGTTGACGTCATATGTTTATGACATCACACAAAGGGAAAAGATCGGGCGTAGCAAACGGCGAGGCGGGGCCCGACTGACGTCACACCGTCTACACCTGTGACGTCATACATTAAAGCTGCACCACGGGCCTGGGTCACCGCCGCAGGCAATCGCTACCCTGCCCGGCACAATGGGCCGCGGCAGGTCTACAAAGCGAAACTGAAATTGGCATTGCAAAGGACATCGATACATCCCCTACTTCCATTGGTTAAACACTAAACAGTCTACATCCCTTGGCAATATCGCCTTTAGCTGGATACTTTATATCGCAGATAATGATTATGAATAAAAGTTTGGATACCTACCTACTTGAAATAAGTGGAAATGCCATTTTTATCGCTTGAGGGCAGGTAATAACAAAAATAATCGGGTCGACATGCAAAATCTTCCCATGGACACACTCATGCCCATAGCATTCGACTTACGAGGCACAAAATGCAACATAACGCAATGTCCAATTTTCCAACATCCGTGAGAAGTCTGTATATACAATTGGAACAGCTGTCATACACGACCGTTTATCTACAATGTACTTACACGTTACATACACGAACGCACAAAACCATACACACACTCACGTGAACAGTAAACACACGCGATTGTGCCGTTCCATCAAACATCGAATATCACCCACCGTACAATAACGCTATTTCTCCCTTCCATTATCTATAGTAAAACAAGAGTTTTAGTTACACCTTAACATACAAAATACATATCGTCGCCTTGGTTGCTTAATTTAGCGTGTTCATCAATTGCAACTTTCAACACAAGTACAGCGTACGAGTAGGTATTCACGTAACTCTTTGTCTCATGAGCAGTAGTAGGTAGGTATGCAGCATTGTCGTGTTGCAAGCTATTTTGTGCAGCATATTTGTTTATCGTAATCGTAGATGCTGCTCTTTGGCCTACTCTATTTACAACTGTTGCTTGTAGTTTCACGCACACCGCTTTCGCCGACGCACACCTCGGATTCGCCCCTACCAATGCCAACACATTCACGTGCGCACCCGCAGCTTGGGAGTTTTTAGCGGCGTCCTGTTTGTACCCTGCGTGTTCGGGCGCCGGTTGACTTTCACTGGTCGGTCACAGGGCTCCTCCCACCCTAGCGTCGGCCGGTCGCGGACTCTCATCCCAGCACCATCCTGCCGCGAGGCTCCTATCCCCGCGCCGGTCGGCCCGGGGCTCCTCCATCCCGGCGCCGGCCGGCCACTCCTGCCGGCCACTGATAACCTGGCACTCGGCCGGCGCCGCTGATGTATCACACATTGGATTGTCACCAGAGCTGGGGGCGGCGGCCCCACCTCGGCGGCGGACGCGGTCACCGTCGGCCAGCCGGTGAGGACAGCCGGCACGACCCGGCGCGGCCCGCCCGCTGGCAGCAGGGCTCACACTGCAGCGGGCGGCCGCGGCGCCGGGCCGCGCCCCACCCGATCACGCTCAAAGTCTAGCTGTCACTGAAGTAGCTGTGCTTGAACAGGTAGTAGCACCAGTAGGCCACGTTGAAGGCCAGGAAGGTGATGGGGTAAGCGTAGAGGACAAACCGCTCCAGCCGGCTGGCCATGACGTCCCAGGCCACCTCGTGGCTACACTGCTGTGAACGGAGGGGTCACCGGGTCACCGGCGGGTCTGCTGCAGCCAGTAGAGGGAGGGAGGGATAGAGGGAGCGCAGGAGGGAAAGAGACAGTGACGAACACAATGAAAAAGAGCTATATTGATGTCTCTTTATGAGTTCCGGATACCAGTTACCTACCACATGAAAAGTTACACTCGAAACCGGATGAATAATTTTGAGTTTCAGCGCAGTAGCAGTATATTTGAGCGGCGGTAGAAAAGTCGGACCAGCTTCCCTTCTGTAACTTGCTGTACGGGGTTTCGCGGCAGCCCTGGCGGAAGCTGACGTACTGCGCGGCCCCCCACCGCAGGTCTATCCATTCGGCACACTACACGTAATGGTGTGGGGAAGACACAGCGCCTGGAACCGTGGCCAGGAGGGCGTGAATGACGGATGTAGTGTTTGCATGTTGAGTTCATGGTGCTGCCAAATAAAGGTATTTCCCTATGTGGCAGCAATGGCACATTGGTGGCGCACACGTGACAATTGTGGTACGGTTTTGGCGCCAAGAGTTGACCTCTGGTGACCGGTGACCTGAGGTCAACAGACTGGTCTGGAGTGTGGCTGAAGAAGCATTGATACTGTTGCTATTTATCTTGTTATTAATATACCATGTAATTGTCAAGACTTGATTGTGTCAAGACACTACATAAATTGGCGACGAGGATGTCAACCTAACTCTGATAATTGAGCCAAGGAAGAAGACGGACTACAAGTAGACTGTAGAGTACAAGTGAGGCAAGTGGCTGCAGCTGTTATCGAGGAAGGGAGGTGCGGTAAGATGGACGGGATCCAACCACCACCTGCCTTCCTGCCGGCGGCTGGTAAGCCAAAGGTACCCTGGTCTGGGTGGTATGCTGATTTCGAGGTGTATGCTCTTGCTATTGGGTGGTGTGAGTGGTCAGAAGAACGCCAGCAGGCCTTGCTGCTTCATTGTGTGGGTGCAGAAGCTCGTAGGCTGTACAGGACTAAGCTGCCAACAGGAGGACTTGTGAAGCAGCCCAAAGTTGAAGGTGAGAATGAATCACAGCACAGGTCACTGGCCATGCAGTCATGTAGCATTTTTGAGGAACTATTTGCAGCCAAAAATGACTATATCACTGAGCGTGTGCAATTCAGAAGGTGCGTGCAGGACAGGAACACGACAGTCCAGACGTACCTAGCTAACCTTAGGGAGAAGAGTCAGCGATGTGGATTTGGGGAATTAGAAGATGAGATGATACGGGACCAGTTTCTTGAGGGATGTTCATCAAGTCGCCTGAGGGAGCGTCTTTGTTCAGAGCAGTGCCTAACCTTGACCCGTCTCGAGGAGATTGCAGCAGCAGCAGAAATCACTGCAGAGCGACATACAACAGTCTGTGGCGCCGTAGGGCCAGTTCAAGATGCATTTGAGGATGCCAGTCAAGAGGTGGCAGCGACATCCGGTAAGTTTGGCAAACCGAGATCCCCAGACAATGGCCGTCGGTCGAAGACTTGCTTTGCATGTGGCTTCAGTGGTCACAGGTCGGGCGATAGCCGATGCCCAGCCAGGGAGAGGGAATGCCACATTTGTCATGAAGTGGGTCACTTCGCCAGAGTATGCAGGACCAGATCACAGAGACCGGACACCACGAGAGCCCCACCCGGAGTTTCGACTGTAGAAGTCTCATCAGTTCATGACTTGCTGAGCTTGTCTGGTCCAATGCTTGATGTGGATGTTGATGGCACTCTGCTGGAGATGATGGTAGACACTGGTTCGCCTGTTAGCCTCCTGCCTTTGCATCTGCACCAGGCGAGACTCCCTCAACTGCCACTGCATGCATGTGATGTTGCATTACGAGGATATGGGGGACACAGCCTTGACGTTGTTGGTGTAATCCGGGCCACAGTGACCAGTAACGGTAAGTCAGCTGACGCTGACTTGTATGTGATGAGAGGCGGTACTGTACCTTTGTTGGGGCGTGACTTACAGCTCAGTCTGCAGATCACAGTCAAGAACGGCAATGCTGTGTGTGCCGTGTCACCTGGGAGTCAACCGGAGCTAAGCCAGCCCGGTCTCCCTCCCCTTCGTGGGTTTGTTCACAGGGTAAAGGTGAGGGACGGTGTTTCCCCTGTCCAGCAGAAGATGCGGCCTCTGCCGTACTCAGTCAGGGAGGAAGTGAAGGCACACCTGGCAGACCTGGAGGCAAAGGGTGTCATCGAGAAGGTGGACTCGTCACCTTGGATATCTCCGATGGTGGTCACCAGGCGCCGCACCGGCGGAATCCGGGTATGTCTCGACCTGAAAAAGGTAAATCAAGCGGTCATGCCCAGCAAGTATCCGCTACCTGACATGATGGATATGCTCGATAAGCTTAAGGGGGCTGCAGTGTTCTCGAGCTTGGATATGAAGTCTGCCTTCAATCAGCTTCCACTGCATGAAGAGTCCAGAAATTTGACGGCCTTTATGACACCTGATGGGCTGAGAAGGTACACCCGATGCTGTTTTGGTTTGTCCTCTATCCCGGCAGCTTTCCAGAAGGTGATGGACAACATCTTGGCTGGACTGTCGGGGGTCCAAGTCTACGTCGATGACATCATCATCTTTGGTGAGAACCAGGACCAGCATGATGCTCGTCTTCAGCAAGTGTTGGCCAGGCTAAAGGAGTACCAGGTAACCTTGAACGAGGAGAAGTGCACCTTCAGCACCACATCTCTAGAGTTCCTGGGCTTCACTGTCACGAAGAACGGCTTCAAGGTGAGCGAGAACCGCGTCAAGGGTATGCGGGACATGAAGTCGCCCAGCACGGCTAAACAGCTACAGTCGGCCTTGGGACTGTTCGGCTTCTACGCCAGGTTTGTGAGCGACTTTTCCACACTGGTGGATCCACTTCGGGCCACCCTGAAAGCAGAGCGTTTCCAGTGGACGCAGGAGCTGGAGACTTGTTTCAGGGAAGTTATCTCCAAGATCATCAACAGCTCAGCGCTCACGATGTACGACCCAGATCGACCGACTGTCGTGACATCAGACGCTTCGGATGTAGGCCTCGGAGCAGTGCTGAGTCAGATCTACCCCGAGGGTGAGAGAGTTGTTTCTTTCGCATCAGCCACTCTATCAGACACCCAGAGGAAGTATAGCGTTACTGAGCGGGAGGCCCTTGCGGCCAAGTGGTCAGTTGAGCACTGGCATAAGTATCTTTTCGGAACCCACTTCACCTTGCGGACGGACCACCAAGCCCTACAGTCGCTCTTATCATCAAAGGGGATTGGTAGGGCAGGAATGAGGCTGTCTCGATGGGCAATAAGACTCATGGCGTATTCGTTCAGTGTGGAGCATGTTGGTGGTTCCAGAAATGTTGCAGATGGCCTCTCCAGACTGCCAGCCTCGACACACACCCCAGAGGATGACGACCAGCTGATGGTGGCGGCGATCACTGACAGGATCGCGCGTAAATCTGCGGTAACCAGAGACAGCATACGAGCGGCGGGCGCTGAGGACGAGGAATTGACCAGACTGTGCAGGCAGATCGTGTCTGGCTGGCCAGCTCGCTCGAAGGACTGCCCAACAGACCTGCAGTCGTACTACAGGTTCAGAAATGAGCTTACGGTTGTCGAAGGCCTCATACTCCGTGGCGAGAGAATCGTCGTCCCGTCCGTACTCCGGCAACACCTTCTGGAACAGGCCCACGAAAGCCATCCAGGCATCGTCAGGACTAAACAACGTCTACGGGAACTTTTCTGGTGGCCAGGTATGGACGCGGCAGTGGAGAACATAGTGAAGTCCTGTACAGTATGTGACGCTGTTGATAAGAGTGCGAAGCCGCGCAACATCCTGCTTCAACCGGTTCCCTTCCCGGAGAAACCCTGGTCTAAGTTGGGAATCGATTTCATCGGACCGCTAGAAGGAGGGGGAATAGGTAGAAGATTCGCCATTGTCATGACAGACTATCACTCAAAGTGGCCGGAGGTGGCATTCTGTCCGCACCCCTCATCCCGCGCAGTAATCAACTTCATGGAGACAGTGGCTGCGAGAGAAGGGTATCCAGAGGAGCTGGTATCTGATAACGGCACAGCGTTTACATCTCATGAGTTTACAGAGTATCTGAGTGAAGTTGGAGTCAAACATATTCGGGTCACCCCATACCACCCAAGAGGGGCAGGAGCAGTGGAACGATTTAACCGTGTGCTTAAAGGTGTCCTACAGACAGCTACTCTTGAAGGACAGGACTGGATGGTAGCTGTGAGGCAGTTTCTGCTTCAATACCGGGTGACATCGCATGCCACAACCGGCCGGAGTCCCGCAGAGTTGCTCCGTGGTCGACAGCTACGCACGCCTCTGCGAGCAGCAGCAGATGGTCAGCACTGGTTTGTGACCAATGAACAGGTGAGAGCCAAAGTTGAAAGACAACAGGCTAAGCAAAAGTTATACTGGGACACAAAGTTCAGCGCTAAAGAGAACTGTTTCAAAGTTGGAGACTATGTACGCTACAAACTGATGCCTAAGCCCAGGAAGGGATGCTCCAAGTTCTCAAAGTCATTGGAGATTGTGGAGGCTAGAGGTTGTCATTCCTTCTTGCTGAGTGATGGTACCCTGGTGCATGGAGAACGTCTAGTTCGCTCAAGTGCCTTGTCTGAAAGTGCAACCCCTCTGGCAGGAGCGGACATGGTGGAAGGTGTCGAAGCAGTCTGCAAGGATGGTTCATCTACCACGGACCAGCCATCGAGGATGATGGCAGGAGCCTCACAAGAGAAGATGATGCGACCTCCAGCAGCAGAAGTAACCCGTCGGGCGGCAGGATCGAGGAAGTCCCTTCAACAGGGGACGTGTCGAACAGGAGTGCAGCATCGGAGGTGTCGGGTGATCAGCAGAGTGATGACCCTGCGCCTGAGCGTAGATCGGGTAGAGAAAGGAAACGGCCCAAGAGGCTCATTGAGGAGTGTGATTGATGCATAAGGTGATGGGCACATTGTAATGGTGTTTTCCGTTGGCATTCATTACTAGTTTCTTGCTTTATTTCTAAGGGAAGGGGAATGTAGTGTTTGCATGTTGAGTTCATGGTGCTGCCAAATAAAGGTATTTCCCTATGTGGCAGCAATGGCACATTGGTGGCGCACACGTGACAATTGTGGTACGGTTTTGGCGCCAAGAGTTGACCTCTGGTGACCGGTGACCTGAGGTCAACAGACTGGTCTGGAGTGTGGCTGAAGAAGCATTGATACTGTTGCTATTTATCTTGTTATTAATATACCATGTAATTGTCAAGACTTGATTGTGTCAAGACACTACAACGGATCAACCGAACGGAGGGAGTGAGAAGGATCCAACCGGACCCTTCGGGAGGAGACGAGGTGGCAGCGGCAAACACAACGTGGTAAAACCGAGCTGATTCACAGGCTCCCATAAGAGAGAAGATAAATGTTTCGGTGCGTCAGTGATCACTTAGTGCGCACTCACATGGTGCGCCAACAAGCGATTGTGTGCCTCCAACAATCAATCGCAGCGATAAGAATTGACATGTAGAAGAGTGCGTGGATACATGCGATGCAAGCTGTGCAGCGACTGAGGTACAGAGTTGTTTGCTTCTCTGGTCATATCATTTTACAATATGGATGGTTTAGCAGTCACAGCGGCGTGAAGTTTTCGGTGAAAACGAAGCACACACACAACTTTGAGAAAAACGTGTTGAATGTAGGTGCTAATGGTTTTCGAGTGCATATCTCACCGATCTATTCGCAATCCAAGCCAGCACAGCTCGCTGAGAAATTCAACCATGCCGTCATTTTAAAAATAGGTTTACTATATATATCCCCGGTCTTTGGGTGGCCTGCCTTTTGACTATTCTATCAGGATTACATTTGAATATACTATAATACTATTGTCTACGCTAGTCTACTTTAAATTATTGCTTGCTTTCATACACTCTTCAATCAATTTTTCCCGTCCTGCTTTCACCAGCAAGACGCCTTTGGAGCGAAGGACGAGCGAGTATTTACAATAGCGAGCTCTGCACTTCCGCAGTGCAAAACGAGATTCCATCTGGGTTAGTTGTTTGACTCAGCAAACCCAGCCTTTACTTTATTCCTTGATGCAACGTCCTATTGATTTCAGATAGATCACATTCCATTACTAGCAAAACAATACCTCAGAAAGACCCTGAAGTTGAATGTTCTCATACATCTTTAAGACAAATAAGTGCATGCCACGTTGAACTACAATGCATAGTTTGGGTCGGGGACGACTTTTCGCTCAATAAAGCCTGAGTGCAGTGGGGTGGCAGCTGTCGTTGGGCTGCTCCGCTGTTGTGGATAGACCCTGTCGGCGGTCCGCCTGTCATATACATATGATGCAGTCAGTCGGTCTGTCGGCGGTTTGGTCGGTCTGTCAGCGAGTGGGACGGGTCGCCGCGGCCGCCGTCCGCCCCCTTCTGCCTATCGCCGGCTCACAGACCGGCTGATTGGAGCGCGGACAGGGCCCGTCAGACGACACCAGAGGCCCACACAAATACGCCGAGACGGCGGCCAACTCGGTCACACTGCGACTGTATTTTGTCAAAGGAACTGATCAGCCTGATTGCCAAGTTTCCTCAGAACAGGATTTAGAGAGCAATGCCGGCAAATGAGTTTCCACCCGATTGACATCAAAACCGATTCACGTTAGATGACTGGCTCGTACTGCATTACTTCCTAAGAGTTCTACTTACTCGTAAAACCAGGAGGGGATGCAGTTTTCCTTAATGCCGTAAACTGCGTTACTTATTGTTTTAGATAACCGTGTTTTAAATAAACTTAACAAAAACTTATCTCAATCTGATGCATCGTAACAGAAAGGAGGTATTCAATGCAAACGGCTCTAATATTGCTTAGTCGTCCGATGCTGTTACGCTCAGCACTATAATCACTTGTAATTCCACCTCTATCTCACTCACACCATTCCCATCACCACTGAACGGCCAGCCCGTGCCGTTCTCCCCAGCGCCACTGACCGGCGTGCTCGTGCCGTTGCTCCTGGTCTCCGACTCAGTCGAGTCGTTGGGCGCCACCTTGCCGCCGTTGACGCGGATGGGGCGGGCCGCGTTCGAGGCGGACAGCTCGCGCTCCCGCAGCTCCCGCTCCCGCTTCTTTTTCTTCTTCTCCGCCACGGCCATCATCCTGTGAGGAAAGGGAGAGCCGGACGCGCCCAGTGAGCTGGATAGACACTGGCTGAGCCTTCGTCAAGCGACATAGACCCGCGCGTCCCCTGACACAGCTCAGACGCAGCCGAGTTGATGCAGACCATAGGACCATGCGACACATGGGGGGGGGGATGAGCCGTGCCGCTAGTCAGGATGATTTTGTGGCGGAGAGTCGAGCTCGAAATTGAGTAGCTTAATCGTGAAGTTTGGCTGATTCCGGCACAGAACGATAATTGCGTATAGTCGGTAGTAAATAATGAAGCATGTGTGTTGTGTGAATTAAAAAAAAAAACAAGAAACGAAAATCAAATCAGCGAAGAGTGTGCCTAATGTTGACATCATGGCAGTTTCTTGTTCCATAAAAGTGCTGAGTCTTTAAGCTAAATGCATTAATTTTCTATCTATGGAGTGCACAATTTTCCTGTTTAGCCAACGCATGCCACGTAACAATGGATATAAGAGATCGATAATATTTCCTTTCATTTGTGTCCCAGTAAACGCAGGCTTAGTGGATGCAACGGCAAGCATTGAGGCTGAATGTTAGATATAACTCAATGGCTGACATTTCGTGATGAAGGGACAACAGTAGAACAGAATAGCAAAGCAGTCACGGTACAAAGACAGGCAGGTCGACAGTAGGTCACTAGCTTATGTAGGCAAACGCTATATCAATAAGGTTTTGTCTTCGGTTTGACGTCATACACTACGTCATGTGACGTATGTACGGTGAACAAATTAAGGGCACATAACTATATTCGGATACTTTTCCCCTCCTAATAGAAACATAACGCACAATGGTAGATGGATGTCGGAAAGCAGTGATGCACTATAAAGGAGGGACGCCCCACGCACATCACGGTCTGGCGCTCTGATGATGCTCCGGCCCGTGATTGAGGGACTCACCGTATGACGATGACATACTCGGATAGTGCGAAAAAGACGAACAGCACACAGCCCGCCATCCATATATCCACGGCCTTGGCGTAGCTCGCCTTGGGACTCTCGGCCCTGCAAAAAAACGGCGATCGTGTCACTGCTTCAGCAGTCAGTCAAAGCAGCACGGCCGCCTCCATCGGTCGGACACAATCCACGATTCCCGGAGCCGCCAATCTCCGTTACCGCGGCCTGACGGCGGCGTCAGCGGATATCTGCCGAGGCTGCGGCCGCCCATCAGTCGAACGGCGGCGGGGCCGAGCGCCGGCAGCCGGTCGGACGCACCATAACAGCCGCAGGCCGCTCAGCCCGATGGCCTGTCAGACCAACGACACGCACCGCGATGGAGAGGAGCCGCCAAAGGCGCCGCCGGCGGCGAAAAGCCCGCAGAAATAGCCCTGCCCGCTGATATCGGACGCAGAAATGGCCAAACAAAGGGTAAAGCTGAAAAAATATGGCCCGAGAATCGAACTGTAGTGCGACCTTCGCTCAAAACAAGGCTATGAATTAACCATATGGATCTTCAGGGTCAGGTTATCGGGTTATTTATTGCTGAGCTGCCGTCATAAACCTCTTTTTATAAAACCTACTCAGAATGTTTCAAATCTGTCAGATTTTCCTATCAGAGACAGCGCCAGCTCAGGACAGAATTCAAAGTCAAACAAGGAATTTCAGGCGACGGACAAACAAGTGGTATTGGGCCGAAGTCACCACAGAATGTACCTTATGCTGGTACACAAGCCAGGTAATCAGTTGCCATCCACCTCGGTTTGTGTCACTAACTACGGTCTACAACCTCAGACACAACACACTGGTAGCATACTATGCCGGACAGCAGCCGCCGGGTAGGATACTGTGCCGGCCAGCAGCCGCCTGGTAGGATACTGCGCCGCCGGCCGCGCGTGTACTGCGGCACAGTCTAATATCCAGACGGCCAACGACGGCCTACTGGATGGGGGTTGAGCAATGAGCAGGCGGCGCTACAGACAACAATTTCAAACGTAAGGCGCTGGTTATTCGCAGGGCTATCTCATGGATTTACACAATGGACGTCACATATCGACCGATATGAGTGCTGAGTATTTCTTAGTATCTTCGGACGTCGGACGACCCAGCTGCTCTGCTCGGCTGATCCCTGCTAAATGTGTTTACAGACGATCGGATCTGCCTTTAGAGCATCCTGATGTTTTTCACAGCATTGCTTTCACGACAGTCCTGAGCTCCAGCTGTTTCTTGACCCTATTCAGGGAAGATGACGACACAATACAGCTGTTGCTGCGTTGTTTCGCCCGAGAGTCGCGGCTCTATGGCAGCCAAATGACCAGGCTAACGGCCATTTTCAGTTCTAGCTGCCATCCAGGAGCAGTCACGGCTCTGCCCGGGGACTAACTGTCCTGGCTACCGCCGGCGCCGCCCGTCGGGCCGAAGTCGTCCGAAAGGTCCGGCCGAGTCCCTCCCTGCCCCGTTGGGGTCCCCGCCCCACTGACCCTGACCAGATTACCCATCGGCCGTGACAGATTCAGAGCTCAGCGTCCGCAGTCGACAATCTATATGCAGCAGCATCGAGACGGCTGGAGTTCCTCCTACACAACCGCAACTGGCCACGAATCGGCCGACTCCGGCCTAATAACGGCGGCCGATTGCTCAAACTTCTGTGGCGAACCTCAATTGTCGACTCTGAATTGTGGCCCACTGAGCGGCCGGCCTCTGACGACTGACGTCTGGCCTTGGACGGGGACGGGGGCGGACCCGAGGCCGCTGGTGTGGGTGTCAGCAGACTGCGAGCTGCCGGCCGGCCGCCGGCGCTGATCGGAGGGGCATTGTTGGCGCCCTGAGGGCCACAATGACGGCCGTGAAGCGCCGCTCGGCGGCCGGCCGATGGGCCGCGGCGGCGGCACCTCAGATCGATTGCTGATCGGAAGGCCGAGTGGCGACACCCGGAGGGCATTACCGCCTCAGTGGGCGGCCCGGTTCATGAGAGAGGCCACCGCTAGACGGCTCCATGGAGGACGGCCGCGCCCCACCGATAAGAGGAAATATGACGGCGGTGATACGGAGCTGGGGCAGAAACCGTGACTCGACGTCAGGAACCCAGAGAAGAGTCACCGCAGTGAAGGATGTGGTATGGTTCATGACCCGAAACAATTGTATTCGATTGCCTGAGCTTCATGCTGTTTATATCAACGTCAAGTAAGAACATACGAAACGAAAGTACAGCAACATAGGTACAGACAGGTCATTTAGCGATGGCTGGTCGCGTCCAGCTGCTTGCAAGCGCCAAAAATACCCCCTTTCCGAGTAATGATATGAACCTAGAGAACAATGGCACGGAATATATAGGGTGTAGGACTACAATAGCGTCCTTTGGATGCTTTCAGAGAATCGGATTGCTTGACCCGACAATATTGTTTGCTGTAATACTCAGCTGGTAGACGTCATTTGCAGTTGGGCCTGTTCCATGGCCTCTACGGCTGTAATATTCCAAATAACGCCAAGCAGATCGGCTTCTCTGATCCTCCACGATCACACAGAGATGTTGGGATGCATTGAAGCCGCGGCCAGCGATGCATGGTCGGACTGCTAACCGCACGTCGGCAGCCGCAGAGAGCCCGCTGCTCAGCCGGCCGCTTCACAGCCCGATGGGTGATTTATCGAACAATCCGCCAGTATGGCCTCCGGGTATTGGCTCATGTTTGATGAAATGGTATGGGGTCCCCCAATTGAGCCCGACGTACTTAACAATGCGACTGATGATCTAAAACTAATTTGCAATCTGACATTGCTTTAGTGCTGAATGTGAGGCGAATTGTAACGCCATAAAGTTCCATCAGAGCAATGCGCTTAACTACATAAGTGAGCAGATCACTCAATCATACAGCCTCATGCATTTCGGCGGAAGTGCAACGCTGAGTGGATTATAGCGGCCATGAGTCAGCACCAATTGACTCACCGGTCGGGGTGAGAGCAGTGAGCATCGGCCGAATCACTTCATGACCCGGTCAGAACGGCATGTGTTTCTAGCTCACATGATTGCTCGGTTAGAACGGCACGTGGCATTAATCCTCCACCACACGACCCGGCCAGAGTGGTGAAGGGCACTAGCTCACCTAATGGCCCCAGTAGGATGGTGATTGGTGAGCGACATTTGACTCACTCCACGGCCCAGTTCGGGTGTTGAGTGGCACTAACTCACCTGACGGCGTTGAACATTGCTGTGAGTGTGAGCAGGGTGGTGATGGTGAGCACCATCCTGCCGGGCACCACCTCGGGCGGCACCAGGAAGCTGAGCCAGCCGACCCACACGAACAGCGCTGACGGGATGAACGTCTGCAGCAGGTGGAAACTCAGCCGCCGCTGCAGGTTCACGTGAAACTCCAGCGCCGGAAAACTCACTGACGGGAGAAGGGCAGAGAGGGCGTCAGAGGGGAGAGAGGTAGAAAGGGAGGGAGGATTATGGCTCTGATACAGATCAGCTACAATTTTACACCGAAGTAGTTTAGTTACTGACTCGCTATTTTCATAAAAGGGGCAGATACTAGTATTTTAGGAAATGTGGTAGCTCTCATCGACTATAAGCGTTACCTCCTTCATATCGTATCATGTTTATCTTACCTTGGTGTTGCATTTAGATAAAATAAAAATGAAGAATACTGAACAACGAGGTACACATAAAATGTCATAATTAATAATGTAAGTGTATCTTTTCGATATTCCTAGAAATTCATCGTTACATTTGATAACTTTTGAAAGTTACATCACCGATAGTCTTGCAACCTTAGAGCGCGATCTTCCTGTATCTACACCAAGTAAGGACAAAAATTCCCTTTCACACCTGTCGATCACTTAACTTTCGACCAGCAATAACCTTGCGATCCAATCAAAGCTCTGCAAGATTGAAATGCTTTGGATTGTCTGAACTTTCCGGCAAATACATCGAACTTAGCGAATTGTTATAGGTCGTGCGTCTCGCGCCCGCACAGCTCGCTGTCGCCGGATGGCAGGCCCGGAAATTTGTCGTCCCCGCAACACGCAGCCCCATGTTTACAGAGCGCGCAGTATTGGCTGGTGGACAGATATATGGCCGGCAATTCGTCCCTCCGCAGCGGACACTGGGCCCAATGGCTTCTATCGCTCCCAATACAAGTACTGATGCGGGACTATAGAGCCGTTTCAGGACCAGTAGGTACGCGTACTGCCGGTGAAGTAGATTTAGTTTGAAGTATCACGGTATCGAGCTCACAGCAAATGGATAATCGCACACATGCACAAACACAATGCTGTGGCAGCTGTCGGTAACTAACCATTAGTGCCGCAGTACTCGGCTCACGGAGCAGACGCTTTCACTCACTGGTGTGGTGGCTGTAGTTTTGTGTGGCCAGCACCTCCACCCGGATATCGTAGTGGTCGTGTGTCAGGTCGGGGCTGACCTCGATCCCAGGCGGTTCCCACTCGTACACCACTTCCTCCGTACGATACGAGTCTGAAACACGAAGAGACACACATACAACACTACTTCTCCAGTACGGTATAAATATGAACGCACTCAGATTCGTGCAAAGTTGTATCGAGCTCACAGTATGTACAGTCGGATCAGCCCAGTAACCGACCGGCGCTGAGAAGAGAAGCTCTCAGCAGAAAAGGTGGGGTAGGCAGCCTGGAGAGTGTAAATGGGAGAGAAGCGGCATGCGTGGGTGTTAGGCTTCACTCCAACACATAAGACAGAAACTCTCGCCGCCGTTTGCGCAGAGATGAACACGGGCACGGGCTGTGTTGCCGTATAGACGGAGACGGAGGTTAAAGGGGATGTTTAGAATCAGAAATGGGCCCTTAGCTGCCCGATTCGGTCGGCTCTCCGCAAGCCAGCGAATAATAAGCTGAAGGAGCTCACTCTTATCTGCATTACATTGCAAAGTAGCAATGTACCTAAGTTATTATATGTACAAAGTAGATCCGAGATCGTTTTAGCAATGCTCTAATCAAATTAATTCCACAAACCCTGCCCTGCCTAAATCCTTCGAAGTGGGTACGCATGCAGAGGCATCAGGCAGCTACTCCTTTTGTCATTTACCATTACCTTAGAGGCTTAGACTTTACATTTAATATCAAACAGCAGTTTAATGAGCAAGATCCGGCTACATCCTCTGTAGTCGGCAATGAAAACACGGACCATTGCAGGCCCCTCCCAGCAGCAGCTCCCTCAGCAGCCGCGGCGGCACAACAGACCACCCGTCGCCAAGTGCGGCTCAACTAGTGTCATATGTTGCTGGGTGTTTCTGAGCGCCGCCCCGAGAGCCACTAAATCTGGGCAATCTCTGACGCTTACGTCAAAGGTCAGGACTGGCGTGTCACATCAGTGGCTCCTATACAGGCTCTTCGGGATTTTTTTTTTTGGGAGAGGAGGGGGAGGTCTAGCAAACTGTTGATTTTTTCCAGCTTTTTATAGAAGCAGGTTTTGAAATAGAATTTCAGTTCGACTTTTTTAAGTGAATGTAATATATCTATTCAATCGAATAGGCATGGCTATGCTCAAAAGCACTGCATTTTAAGTAAACATTACCTGGTCAATACAAATTGCAATAAGCATAAAAGTAAGCGATTGCTGAGAAGCTATTGCAATCCATAAATTTGCTTAGCATCAATAGCGATCGGAAGACAGCCACCTGACCCCGGATCAGGTGGTTTAACCTCGCTTTCCTGTTGGTGGCCCAAACAGCGGTAGACCCGGATGCTCAGCTTTTACGGCCCATGGCCCATTGGCCCATTGTGCTTTCAATCGAGGAGCCATAGAATCACCCATAGCCAAAGCGTTATAGCCATGTGCTGGAAAGCTCTATAAGGAATGGCTGAATGCATTTGGACGCCCAATTGGCCTGTGTTACTACGTCCAGATGGAGATCCGTTCGCCTGCATTGCCAATTCATCTAACGAATAATCAGCTGGTTCTGTAACATTAACCCCAGTCAGGGGTGCTAGAGTCGGCTTTAAAACCCATCGGTGCATATACTTGTCGAATAAATGGCACTCGGTACGCCTGAAACACTGGCAAATGAATGGAACTGCGAGAAGCAAAGATTTTATAGCACCTACATACATATGCACGACTTGTTGGCTTCCTAGATATGCGAAACGGTTATGGTACCATCGTCGAAGCAAAAAGAGAAACTTCTGGACGTTGAATACCGACTAATGGAAACTAACGATCATAAGTGCACCTTTACTATTCCAATGGATGTGCCTCTGTGTCTCAATTAAAAGATGAAGTAGATGTTAAAGTGTTCCGTTTTATCTCATTCAGATAGTTTATTAGATTTTAGTAGCTATTAGTTAATTTATTTAGGCCAGCTAGTCGAAAAGAGGTGCGAGATCCGCTTTAGGTCTGATGTAGACACACATCACTGTTGGAAATCGCATGGTTTCAAAGTGTTCAATTAAAACTATGCGCATTTAGAACTTCATCGGCGTCAGGTTATGACCTCATTTACCTAACTTACAGCAAAGTACGACCATAGCACACCCCGGGGAACAGTTCGACATCCAGCCCCTGAAATACTGCCAAGCCAAAAATAGATTTTCTGCAAATATTTAGATGATCCATGCATTCAGACCATTGCGTGATAGACCAGTAAATCACCTAATTCTGCGTCTTGCATGACACACATGTTCATGGCAAGTGCAACAATGCTCAATAGTGACAATATTTCGACAATCACAACTTATATCGGCCGATACTCACAGTCTTCCAAGTGGAACACGCAGTGCTGCGAGTCGAACGGGTAGTCACGGAAACTCATCTTGCAGACGATGGTAACCGTCAGCCTGCAACACAAACGGCGTCAAAGGCCAGCTAGAACAGGTCACGACACATGACGGTCACATTTAGCCGAGAGCCGGGTAGTCCTCATCAGGGGCACAGAATGCTCAACAAATAATATCTTTACCGGTAGGGCATGAAAAGAGAAAGGTTTGTCGAGATATATGGGAATTTAATGGATGTTTTAGCTAACTCAATGTGTCTTGCATCATACATAGGTGTATAACAAAGCATAAACAATAACATACAGCATAAACTGTGTAGCATTTCAGCATTCACAATCGCATACACGCGCACGCGCACGCACACACAGACGCACATGCACCCATACGAAGGGGGGCGGTCGGGGTCGGCAGTGGGCACTCACAGCACCGAGTAGCGAATGAAGCCGTCCGACTGCATCCGTAAACTGCTGGCCGGCGATATTAGCTTGTATATTCGCAGGCCCTTCATGTGATCTGACAAAAGAGAATACCTCAGCATCGACAGCTACTGCAGCCGTTTTGCGTGTAAAAGCGACCACACCTCAAGTTCTTTGTTCAGTAAGTTCAGTCACGTTTTTTGTTTTGGATTTCTTAATAAATGGCGGTAGATCATCTGCTTATCCGGGGGGCGGTAGGCTGCCTGGACGTTTCCTTTTCTTACGCACTCTAATTACCATTTCTAGGGTAGAGCAGCCTACACAACATTCCAAGGCCAATTTGGATTCACTAGTGCACATGATAGCATATAATTTCAAAATCAAAGGAAAGACGCAAGCGCTTTCAAATGCAGCTTGAAACGAGTTGGAAATATTTATACACCAAGTCAGATGATATGTTGTCATTAATGATAAGTTGTTATTATTGCAAAAGAGAAGAAACCACGCATTTATTTCATACCTACGAAGGTGATTGGTTTCCACATTTGGTCAAATATGGCGGGATGGAGGTTGAACCACTGTCCTGGTTTGAGTGTCTCCGGCGGAATCAGACGGCTGTCAGTCCAGTAGAACCTTAGGAACATCTCCGTGGCCAGCTCCTAAAAACAACAGCTGCCAGTCAGTATACACGGTCGCAATTATCGTGACGCTGTACGTACGGTAAGAATAGCGGTCTAACTCCTTCAGTGGTGCGCTGGTGCGTACACACACACACAAGCACCCCCCTCCCCCCCCCCACACACACACACACACATCCGTAAGGATGAGTGCAAGAATTACTACTCTCTTTGTGCGTGAGTGATAGGAGCCTGACTTTTAACTATCAACAACATGATTAGGCGAAACAACATTACACATCAACGGCTTCGGTAAAAGGCATTATTTATTTATTGGAAACTGTTACAGCTTACGATTCTTCAAGCCAGCCGCAATTTCTCACTCTGTGAGTTAGACTGTACCACACAACACACTGAGTGTATGTGAGATAGACTGTGAGTACTGTACCGCACAACATACTGAGTGCCTGTGGGGTAGACTGTGCCGCACAACACACTGCCTTTGACGTAGATTGTACCGCACAACATACTGAGTGTCTGTGAGATAGACTGTGCCGCACAACACAATGCCTGTGAGATAGACTGTACCGCAGAATACACTGCCTGTAAGTTAGACTGTGCTGCACAGCCAAGAAGTGCGAGCGATGCTGTACCGCAATACATACATACTGGGGTTATTGTGACAACTCAGAAGATTTAGTCGCTCACTGGACAGCGATATTATCAAAATGGTTTAGTTGCAGTCTAATAAGCCTTAAGTAACAACAGACGTTCATGTTATCTACGAAATCGACAATTGATGTCACCTTACCACGCCCAATGACACTGTTCAGGCACATTAGAAATGCATTTAATTTTCACTAATCATTTTAAACATTCTTTCGCAAGATGGTTACGGGTTATTTACATGCCAATAGGAATTTGGGGGTTTGTATGGGGCTTGTGTGTTCCTAAATGTCTTGCGTGCTAAGCTAGTATTGTTAGTGGTAAATACTGGACGATAAATTTCAAAACAGGTGTTTTATTTTTACATGCAGTATGATAAGGTCGAATTTTTTTATCCAAGTATTAACTCGTGCAGAACATAAGATCCACGCTCAAACACTTCTGCTGACAAAGTGCGCAAGCAATGTGCAATGTGCGTTATGTAGTCGTCCTTACCGCTGAGGATGACTGCATGTAACAAGGCAAACAAATACATGTTCACTGCTGCATGCAACTGTAAACTGTAGGCAGCAAAAAGGTCAAGATGAGTCAAAATTATAACTGAATACCAAAAATATACTTCATTTACAGATAAAAATTCTAAGCAGACACGGTAAGTAAAGTTGAGGAAACTAGTAAACATTCTACTGATAATGCTCTTTCGTCCACTTGATGAAATTAAAAGTTCAAGTCCAATATACCTACACGAGACACATATGTTCTTTGCATTGTGAAAGCACATCCGTAAATGAAACATTTGTTTGGGAAAGCGGCTCCATGTACCTAAAATGATTACCTTCTTCAATAGCGGTATTGTGTACGTTCCTACCAATGTGATTAAGTGATTTAAACCCTCGCCGGACCTATTGGTTTTCTACATACGCGATGGCCGAGGTGGGGGGGGGGGGGTACGACCCCCCGGCCGTTTCGCCCCTGGTGGAGCTAGGAAGTCGCGGAAAAAACGAGCATGTGCGCCGTTACGAGACGCAGAGTTTGATACCCGATTTTAAGCTCCTAGGTCAACCGGTGACCTCTGAGGTCAGGTCAAGTGCCCCAAGGTACGGTTCCGTTTTTGGTGAATAACTTCGCAAAAATGGCCGTAGAGCCGCGATTTTGGCAGCATCGTGTTCGCCTCGCTCAGGCGCGTCGAATGCTATGCTTTTTGTTTGGATGTGGTCAACTTAGGGTGTTCACCTCAGGTCACGGTCAGGTCAGCGCCCCCAGGTCACAAACTTGGTCGAAGGAGGTCATGTCGCACATCATTCGATTTGGCAGGTCTTCCTGAGTCCATTGGTGGCTTCCCCGACTCGCTAGCTCAATTTGATCAAGAGTTATTGACGAAAAACTAATATGACCTTGATGACGCCATAAATGACGTCACGCAAGGTCAACATTGCAAAAGTGACGCATTAAACCTTGCAAGGAGTGCATGAAATCACGATTCTGTGTGCTTGAGATAGTTGGGGATCGTTCCCGGCGCCAGAATAGCAGTTTTCATTTTCCCCATTGACTCAGGTAATGGTGAGGTCACGAAAATGACCTGACCTCATATGACCTTTAGGAAAAATCCGAGATATACAAGTTGTGAGACTCCTAATGGATACTAGGTCCTGCAAGTTTCATTTCCCTGTGAAAGCTCCGCTGGCAGTGAGGGCGTTGCGAAATTGCGACATCTGAAGACCGTGCAGAGGTTCACTTATAACGTCATAGGTCAGTGACCTGACCTGACTCGAAAATGCGGTTGGTGTCAAACGATTTGGCCGAATCAAAGGTCAGGTATGCTAAGTTTCAGCTCTGTATCGCCGGCGTGTTTGGAGTTATCGCGAAAAAAAATCCTATGGGGGCGGCACCCCCTTCGGCCGGCGAGGGTTCAGATACCGATTAAAGTTTATGTCTGTGCACTGTGCAGGGCAGGTACCATATAATGTGAAATTTTCCAATTGCTCTATGTCAGGTGAGGTTACCTAATTTTGCTTTATAATGAAGCGCCACTGCTATGCTATCCGTGTCTGTCCATTTTGGAACAAAAACGCCTCATTCTTCAAAGGCCGATCAGTGGTGCTCTATGGGAAATAACGGCGCTGCGTAAGCATAATGCGGCTTTGATCTGGTAGCTGTCACAACTGCAGTTCAGTCTTTGATCATTTTAGGCGACAGAACTTCAAAATATGTGAAGCTGTATGAATAGAGTATACCTAGACTGCAGTAGGGCCCAGATAACGGTATCAGCCCGTGCACCAATCAGGTGCTTGATAAACCTCTACCGAGCACAACATTGAGCACCGACACGGGCGACATCACATCGATAAGAGAGTGCGTTAATGAATAGAATAGTTTACACACCATAAATGATGCAGCCTAGCTACTTTCCATCAGAATAAGCTGAAAATCTTAACTACACATTTGAAATGTCTCACCATATGTTCCTCATTGATGTCTTGAATATCCCTGACTTTCAGGCTGAGGGAAACCTTGAGTGGCTGCCCTAGAATAGAGAGAATATCTTATCAGCACCTGCAGCAGTGGTATGTATATGTTCTGCGACAAGGTATGCTGACGGTGGATGGCGGCATCTGAGGCAGACCCTCCAGCCATGCAGATCAGTCGTTGTAGGCTGTTCTATGGCAACGCGTTGTTCAGTGGCGGATCCAGGGGGGGGGGGGCAAAATGGGCATTTGCCCCCCCCCCCCAAACGGCATAATTTTAACATTACGCCTATGGACGATGCATGGAAAGAATCGATATATTGTTATGGTTTCCCCCCCCCCCAAACCTCTGAGCTGGATCCGCCTCTGGCGTTGTTGAATTAAACAGAACACCCACGATAGAGACAGGATAATTACCAATAACCACATACCAATATGAAATATCTATAGTCACATGCCAATTGCGTTAATATCAAAATTTACTGGCTAGCTGTGTGCATTAAAATTTAAAAAATAATGATTTGAATATACTAGAGAAGAGGAATGAGGAACTGCAGTTAAACTAACTCCAGATAATTGCATCTGTTATCTTCCGAGAGCTGTCAGTTGTGACTGAGTCTTGAGCTGTGAGCTTCTTCTGAGAGTGTTTTAAAAATTGTAGGGCAATTTCACCTATTATCCGATGAAGTTGCACACTTTGAATAAATTTGTGCATTTTATTTAAACTTAGCTTAGTCAAACATTTTCATCAAGAAAGGTAATTACCATCGACAGCGAGTGTGACGTCTCAAACGGTGCCTTCGGATTCTGACACATGCTTTTCCTGGAAACCCTCCCTTCTTTTACCTTCGCTATCTCACCTCCTTTCTTGATGGAAAAGTTTATGCTGAAAGTAGTGCATTTAATTCTCGTTTATTCAAATCCCAGAATGAACAGCACCGATTTAATTTCGCTCAAGCTACAATAAAACGCATTCCGGCGCGTTTCATTTCGCTGGTGTGTCGAGGGCGGTCGCTACCAGCGACTGTCGACCCGGGCACCGGTCTAAATTTGTCATGTCTCGACTGGGCTGCGCCTGTGGCTGCGGTCCTTGGGTCCGGCGAGGTCGGCGGGGTCTCAGTCTGGTGTGGGGGGAGGGGGGCGGTGGGGTCGGAGGGAGAGCGCGAACTGAGCGGCCCAGAGCGTCGGGGGTACTCAGCGGTCACCGCTCCGCCCGCTGACACACCGCCGGCAGTTATCGGTCCGGGTTTTATTTGCCGAGCGCCAGGAGTGGCCGCGTGCCCGTCACGGAGCGCTGGACCGTGCCTCTCGGAGCGCCGAGACTCCACAGCGCACTGCTGCAGGGCGGAGCAGACGCAGCGCTGAATAATGACAAGCCATTCAGCGGGCTGTGGAGTAGTAGAACTTATTACTATCTTATCGCGCATGCTAGATTTCGCAAGCGTTTTCTATTTGAGCTTTAAATGGTGCCAACTGGATGACCTGCAGTCTTTTCAACAGTTTTTAACCCTCGCCCGTAAACGGTGTTTTGCCACCTTCGCCCATGCAGGGGGGGGGGGGGGGGTTGGTGCGACCCCCCCCCCTGGCGTTTGAAAACGGAGCGTTGTAGAGCTTAGCGGAAAAGACCAACGGATTGCTCTCAACGAGATCTCGCGATTGGTGGTATATTTTTTGGTCCTAGGTCAACATTTGACCTACTTATGACCGGTCAAATGTCAAATTTTCGGAAAAATCTAACTTTTTCAGATTTCCGCGCCGATTGCGGCAAAACGGTAAGAGATATCGACTTGAAACCTTCACTGTCGTGATCCTTGATCAATTCTCTATCGTTTGGTGTGTATTTCGATGTCATAACTCTAAAAATGATGCGTTGGGAGCATCGGAAGTCTGCAAGGTCATTTGTGCATTGGGTCACGCCAGGCGTGTGACGTCACTGACCTGACCCTGACCCAAAATGAACTACAAGAAACAGCCGGCGATGCCTGAAATGGATAGCAAATTCGAATTCAGGGCATCAAAATACCCCGAAAAGGCATACAAGTGCAAGAAGTCATTACAGGTCAACCGAGGTCACTGACCCTACCTTGACCTTTAGTGACCTTCAAAATGTCAACGGACATTGTGCCAATGTCAAATCAGCCAGTTATGATTCTAAAACAATCCATCAGTGTGTCAGGTCAGTCGGCATTTATACCAATGTGAAGCAATCTCCAATTTAGCGTAAATCTGGCCGGAGGTTGTTCCCTTTATGACGTCATAACTCCGTGACCTGACATGACCTTGACAAAAGAAATACCAAAAGTTGCGCAAAGGATGCCCCATAGGGTACTGAAAATTTGAGCAGGCTACCTGAAACGGTTCGGCGTGTAGCTAAGAAAAACCTCAGGGGGGGGGGGGTTGCACCCCCCCCCCTACATGGGCGAGGGTTAAAAGTATACCACCTTGAAGCCGCAGTTTGTTTAGTAATTCATATTCTTAGCGGAATTAAGTCATCAAAAGATATGAAACTTCGTAACAGCAGCTGAAAGTCTCTGCCACGGCACTTGCTGCAAAGGGCCTGGTTTCTCAGCTGGTCAGTAATACATGACCTTTCAAGATTTAAGCCCTTCCATCGTCTCGCAAAGCTAATTACACCCTGGCTGTGAGTCAATGACTCCTGAGAACGGTTGAGCCGCCAAGTGGTGCCCTTCATCACACAGGGAGTTTCAGGGATGGCCGTCAAATTATCTGACTGATGAAGGAGCGGCAGACCGAGTACGGTGACGGAAGTGAGCCGACATTGCTGAATGGCGAAACACGGGAAACAGCGGATAGTGAGCATTAAACAGACTTCAAGTAACTAAAAACGCGCTTAACTTTATTCGTCGCCAATAATAAAATAAATCATTTTGAGAACACATAATAGTGAAATTCATAGGATGATCTGATTATAAATTATAATATTGAAGACGTTTCCAATTCATGCGGACATTGGATGCATATTTGCAGTAACAGTCACCCATATTTCTAGCCACTTGGTCCGTCGAGTTCGTAATTCGTATACTCTGACATATGATGGTAGTAAATACGCTAACGCACACACATCCATTTGAAAACAGAACAGATATTTCCCGTATCGCAGAGACAAATTTAGGAATGATGCTGGTGGAGCCAAACCAACTGACATGTTGAATGCTTTTGAAACCAGATAAAGCATAACATTTATTTCGTAGCCAGTGCTTGCCACGATAAGGCGAGCTTAATTGTCTCAAAGATTAATAGAACGCTGGATAGATTGTAGCCAGTCTAATGGATCTTGGACACTCAGCAAGAAGGACGGCTCCGCTATACCTACATTTATATTTCCACACAAGCCGAGGAACTGAGGAATGAGCAGAAGCCAAGGAAATAAAAGCATGAAATGGATGGATGCAGTAGCTTTTCGTATAAAACATTCAAAACGAGCACCGTATCAATCAGCACCGTACACCAAGGTTTTGGTTTGCTGTGCTGGGTGTCCGTGTCCGTGTGTCCGTGTCCGTGTGTCCGTGTCCGTGTGTCCGTGTCCGTGTGTCCGTGTCCGTGTGTCCGTGTCCGTGTGTCCGTGTCCGTGTGTCCGTGTCCGTGTGTCCGTGTCCGTGTGTCCGTGTCCGTGTGTCCGTGTCCGTGTCCGCGGCACTGACCGGGTACCGGTGACCGCGGCTTCTCGAGCATGTCGTAGTCGGGCGGCAGCACGGAGCGGGCCGTGGTGTTTGAGGTGAGCCAGCTGGTGGAGCGCGCCGGCCGGCCGGCCCGCTCCTCCTGCTCCTCCTGCTCCTCCTCCTCCTGCCGGTCCTCCCAGTCCTCGGCGAGCAGCGTCCAGTCGGTGCCGGGGCCGGGCCGGCGGCGGGAGGACCACGGCCGGCCCGGCGCCCGCTGCTGCCGCTGCTGCTGCTGCTGCTGCCGCACCGAGTCGAACAGACTGCCGCAGAGGAGGAGGGGGGGGGAGTCAGACTTTGTGTCATACAGTTAACATCTCCGACAAACACACAGCACATGAGTTATGAGACGGTAGACCTTGAGGTCGACCGATAGACGATCATACGATAGACATCCGCTCCGAAGAACTTTGGATGGTACAATAGTAAATGTCATGCTGTCACGTCACCTTATTGCTGCCACCACGACTGGCAGCCTATCGTCACGTCATGTTCAAGTGCCAGACCGCCACGCCGGCCGACGTCCCGATACCCCGAGGACCGATGTGACCAGTCGGCTGGCTATGACCGAAGGACCTGAACTTGAAAAGTAGTGTGAGCCTTATTGACTATCTGTTTTGTACCATCCGTCTCGGACGGAATGCTTCGGTCCCGGCCTATCATGTTATACTTCCTGCTATGGTGTAATTTTCACAGCACTGTCAAGAGACGGTCATACATCAGGGTAGCGAGCAACGAACGACGGATAGTTGTTTCTCGGTCGCCAATATCGCCCATAATGGGATGCGACAATAGAATGAGAATCGAATTCCAATACCCAGCGGACAAGCCCGCGTCTCGCTTTTCTGTGGCCAGCACCTAATGCTTCAATTATGCAATGAAAACGAGAAATATTTGTCACAAGACTAAGTGAACGAAAAGGAAAGAATTACTTCCGCATCATTTAGGTCCAGCATAATGGCAATATTACGTAATAATGACAGTACTCCATGTCACACAGAACACCTATACGACCTGCATACTATCTATCTATCAGTGAATGATCATGTGGGAAGTGAAGAAATTAGGCGTGTGCAGTTGTGGAAAATTATGTTAAAGCTCCATTGCTGATGTGGTACGCTTAATACGGAAATGGACAGGCTGATAGTAGACGTCAGTCACCCCGGTGCGGAAATTTCTTAGTAAATTATATAAAGTAATAGCATAGCTGATGTGTTCATCGTTATTTTCCCCAGTAACAAACGACTTGTTTTTGATATGACATCCGAAAAACGTACCAAGCAGTTCTGGATCTGAGGTGAAACACTTCATTACGTGAAAGTAAGCGAAGAATGGACGAGGACGGATCGTTGCCATGAATGTGCGGGCGCAAAGACTTCTTTTTCGCCGGTGAATGGTGCGTCAAGCCGTATTTGACGTCAGCAAACATAGCAGACGCAGCTCCATACAGGTGGCGACGGAATCGATGGAGGACGGCCTGCCAATGGCGCTGAGGAAGACGACAGCAGTCTTTTGACCACACTACAGCCGATCGAAGGGGGCGACAGTGAACAGAAAGAGACAAAGATAGAGTGTCAAACTGCATAGTCTGGCATCCGTTCTTAGTGAAATTTTTGTTTAATTTTTTGTCTCATATAAACTGATGGCAGACGCAGGTTTTTGACCAATCCCGTCCTTATGAAGCAGCATAGACCACTGCAAAATACGAGATTGTATAATGTACATAAATAACAATGCAAAATGCTGTCAAAATCTATATTAGCCGTTTTCACGACAGGCTATCCGGTGAATGCATCTAATTTGACCAAATCTGCACCTTATCTCTTTTACAACAAATATATTCATTTTTTGAATTTATTTCAGTGTTTTAATCGATGATGCTCTCTGATAATATGACAAAGTAGGCATATAAGCAGAAGTGCAACCCTAGCTGATAGCTACTTAGAGACACACTGAACCTAATTTGACCAAATTTGCACCTAAGCTGCACCAGATGTGCACCAAATGTGTACCAGATGGCCGTCGTGAAAACGGCTATTCTACATCATTTCTACAAATCTACATGCATTCAAAGCAAAATATTGATTTACGTTGCGTATCTACTCCTTAGTTCTCTGGGCGGTCTATGCTCTTACATAGGCGGTCCCACCAGTCGGCAGACCCGTCACCTGACCGGATGCATCACCCGTACTTCCCCAGACTCTCCCAGCACCCCCACGGCACGGACCGGCCGTGCAGAGCGCGGCCAGACCGCCGCCAGATGACCGCGCGCGCTGGCCGCGCCGGTCGGCCGTGCTCATATTGAGTTGCCTCTGGCGGCAGTGGTCCGACCAGAACCAGTACAGCGGATAAGTCCGGGAAGCCGCCGGCATCTTCCCTCCCCCCTCTCCCCGGCCCACGGACGAGTTATGCGGCGAAGGGTAAGTACTACATGGGAGTCCAGGTACTGAGAGTGGTACTCGCTGTTACGAAGCGGTGCGGAATTATTTATATTGAGCTGTAGGTCAGTACGATGTGGTATGTATGTATGTATGCATGTATGTATGTATTACCATCATGGACAATCCACACGGGGCGTGGCGTGGTACGGTATGGTACGGTACGATACGGTATGTACGGCACAGTACGGTATGGTACGGTACCTACGGTATACGGTACGGTGCAATGTGGAAAGCCCGTGCTGCCATGGTGAAATAAGCGCTGATCGCCAATATCCTGCCCCAATCTGTGGCGCCAAAGTGTAGGCCGTATCTATCAGAATGTGGTAGGTTGTGATAATGTGAGGGGTCAACGTTCGCTCATCATTAGACGATAACGGAAGCGCACTCAGAGGGTTGCTGCAACTCCAGACCGTTCAGCCGATCCGGGCGAGTAGTGTGGGAGAGAAAAATGTGCACGCCGTCACAGAAGGCCTATATTCGGCGACTGAAATAGATGGGGGCTCGCCACTGAAAGACCGCGTGTCGTTTCCCAAAGGACTGGCGCCGACAGCAAATGCGAGTGCTGAGGACGTATCGATTTCCTATTTGGGTGGCGCTGTGATTGATAGAGTACATCTGTCTCAAGACGAGACGCCGAGTGTCGTCCATATATGGAAAGGGTGGGCGGAGAGAGTACATGTGTAATATACCGCATTTTACACGAAGTAGGAAGATGAGCAGGACGGGATAAAAATGGGCAGGACTTTCCACTTCAGTCAGGTGGTTTTCTATTCGCACTAAAAATTTGTGCCCGATCCGTCAGACTGATTCCCGACTGTGCGCGGCTTTCCGCACGGCTCGGCCCGATTTCTTCGGTAATCTGGCGGCTCTGTTTACCATCAGGAGCGCCTGGCGCCCCAATACTGACCAGCTGCGCCCGACCGGCCTGCCGTCAGCTGGGCCGGGGCAGAGGGGGCGCCGGTCACCGCTCCGGGGGGGGGGGGGCAGTCAGACGCCCTCTCGTCACCGCCGCTCAGTGTCCACTCCCCGTGAAATGGTATAATTTCAATAACCTAATGTAACATAATTAGCACTATCACGATTACGTGGCGGATTTCATGCGTGGAAGTAGTTTGAAAGGCGCTTCGAACCGAGAGTCGTGAGTCAGTTATTTTGGGCAGGTATCTCAATACCTACCTTTTTTTCATTAATAATACACGGATCTAGACTCTGTAAACGCATTAAAATGGTGTTGGACTCACCTTCAACATCCCTTTCTGTGCATATCTTGAGCATACTTTTTAACGCCTTTCTGACGATTGCTTTATTTCAATGCCTTTGATAAATATATATCAAAGGCATGTATGTAGGTATGTACACCCACACATCCAAATGTATACCCAAAATTTGCATATAATGTGCCCTTAAACGCATTGTCTTCAAAACAAAATCACTTCACATGGAACCAATGGGTAGGTAGGTATAACATTTTGTGGCAATTGGTAGGTACATAAAGAACGCATTTAACATTCGGGTACAGTCCTTGCATCTGAATTATTCCAGAGCCGAGCAGAGCCGCAAGCCCCCATTCCACTATTTATGCCGCGAATCTCACGCCTGGGCTCCTCTGACGATAACGCGCTGCATATTGGCCGCGCCGTGGCCGATATTGAAGGCCATTGTGTCGCGCGGCGCCGCCGGCGGGCACGTCAGCGGGTGGATTCACCCCAGAGGCGGTGGCTACTGGCTGGCGCCGCGACGCATAACGTGCAGTAGGTACCTAGTTATCCCATGTTGCATAGCTTGAGATCCATATCGGCACGACGAACAGCCCCGAATAAGAACTACCGCATGGAAAGATGTGAAGAAGCGTGTAAAGAACTTCTGAGTTGACTTGCTAAGTAGTCTGTTGAAAGGATTGATACCTTAGTAGATCAGGCTGTTATTCTAAGTTTTGATCTCATCAGTTGAAACTTGTGTATACCCATTAGCACATAGGTACACCTAAATTTATTGTTTCTCATCACAGCTTGGATGCGCTATAATAGCCAAATCATTCTGAACGTTTTCCGCTAGTAAAGTGGAATTATTGTGAGATGTGTGTGATTAACGCACATAATCTGTAGGAGAAATTGCTGGTAAATGGGGCGATTAATAACTTTTGTATAAGATATATCAGAGTGCTAGTAGCGGAGAATAGTTGCACCGTTATAATGGTAAATGAGCTGCTCGTTTAGTGGCAGATATCGCCTCCATGTGACCATGATATATCGTGAATAATTTCGCACTGTGTGTGCGTCTATAGCAATGAACAAAAGCGCAAGATTAATTTTCATTCAATGATTGGAATGATATTATCATGTGACTTTACCGTTGAACAGCGTCACGTCACCTTTGCATCAAAGTGATAATTCATGCTCGGAAGGAAGTATAATTATAGATCCGGTTCGTCCGATGAAACAAATTTCTGGGCTTTCGACTTTTCGACTTTGATAGCTGAAAACTGTTCCCATTTGCATCTGTTGTTGTTGTGTTGTCCCTCCAGGCTCTGGTGAGCTGTAGCCTAACGGCTCTGGAGGTACCTGGCGACCCTCGCCAGGGCCGCCACCGCGTCGTCTCGTCGCACGTCGCTCAGGCTCGGGAAGATGGTGCCGAAGATGCGGAGCCGGGCGTTCATCAGCGCCGGGCACCGCAGAAGGACATGGTCCGGGGTGTCGGCCTCTTCGCCGCAGGCGCGGCACCATCCTGCCCGGCATCCCCGATCACTGCACTGGGCGCACTCCGGCGATGGGTGCCGCCCGATTCTGTGCAGGTACTGGGCTGACCCGGACCAGTGTCCTGCTCGTAGTTGGTGGGTCTCCACTGCGTCCAGCCTGTTGGGTCCACGAACCGGCGGCGGGGGGCGCCCCTCCATCAGCGTGCGGTACCAGCCAGGAGGCCACTGGCTGGTGGTACGGGCACGCGCGAGTCTCGCCGCAGCTCGGTAGACCGTGGTCACGTCAACAGGGACGTCTTCTTGGGGGAGAGTTGAGGCATCTTTGGCGAGTTGGTCCGCGCGCTCATTCCCCGGGATTCCGCAGTGGGACGGTATCCACTGTAGGAGGACCTGGCGACCGCTCGACGACAGCTCCAGCAGGCTGTCCCAGATCGCAGTTGCGAGGGGCGATGACTGCGCAGACGGCCCCTCCTGCAGTCTTCGGAGAGCCGCTTGAGAGTCTGTGCAGACCACCACTGGATCCTCTGTGTGCGCCGGGTGCTGTCGCAGGTAGGGGAGAGTGGGGTAATTTGGCCGGTGGTGTAAATTGGCCGCCCCCACCTGTACGATGTCTAATAAAAGTGAGTGAAATAACTCTCCCAGCAAACATGCCCACATGGTTCCCATATGGGACCCACATGGGCCCCCCACCTCTTCCATATGGGTCCCACATGGGAATGGCAGTGGGTGACACGTGGGACCCATATGGGCCAGCCCACGTAGGCCCCATATGGAACCCACGCGGCGCCCACATGGGACCCATATGGGTAGCCCATCTGTAGCCCATGTCCCACGTGGGCCCATCTGGCCCATGTTCACCCCATATGGGACCCACATGGGATGCCCATCTCCAGCCCACATGCGTTTGGCCCATCTGACCCATTTTTATCCCATATGGGGCCCATATGGGTAGCCCATCTGTAGCCCATGTCCCACGTGGGCCCATCTGGCCCATGTTCACCCCATATGGGACCCATGTGGGCATGTTTGCTGGGCTAGTCTCAATTCATTTGTCATGGGTAGAAGTAACTGGAGGACAAATGTCAAAACTTTGCCCCTCGTAGTTTTATTCAAAATTAATAAAACGTTAATTTCATTAGAGAGAGAGAGAGAGAGAGAGAGAGAGAGAGAGAGAGAGAGAGAGAGAGAGAGAGAGAGAGAGAGAGAGAGAGAACTGTATTTACGGACTCATGGTCCAATTGTATAAATGAGACAGAACCACTTTACACTGCCAACAGTGCCCGATTCCACACAGCCCTATATCTAGAGCGTATGCTCACATCACTGTTCACAAGAGCGCTCAAAACAGTGTTTTTGGTCAAACCGAGCCTTCGGAGAAATATCCATGATGACTTTCTGAACATAACATCAAAGCTATCAATGCCTTCGCGAACATGCATTGCAGAAGCACTACAGAATCTCTCGTAGCCAAAAAACATTCGAGCAGCATTATTCAGGCAAACCTTAAACTTGTTGATAACAGACACATTGAACACGTGCCAAAGGTGAAGGCAATATACAGTGGCACAATAGGACATATACAGAAACTTCTTTACCTGATACGAGCACATCGAGAATTTCCGAATCAGCGAGTTCGTTCGACAGCACAGTAAACGATATTGCTGCTGGATTTCCAAATTGTCAGTTAAGTCTTCAGAAATATTAAAACCTAAATATTTATAGCTATTCACATATTTCAGAGTTTCACCGCAAAGAGTAAGCTGTGGCAAACACATATTCTTGAACATTTTGGGCGCAAGCACATACACACAGTCTTTTTCGTATTATAAACAATGTCATGTTCATTCGCATATTTTTCACATGTGTTTAGTAGGACCTGAAGGCCAAACGGCGTGGGTGACAAAAGAATCATATCATCAGCATATGCTATGTGGTTCATACTACCTAGGTAGCGACAGCCAACACCAGTGTTATCAAGGCTCACAGACAAAGAATCAACATACAGATTAAACAAAAATGGTGAAAGAATGCCCCCCTGTCTGACCCCATTGCAAACAGTGAAGCCACTTGTAACGTACTGTCCCCATTGCGTATGAAATGATTGTGTACCATACCATTCCACGAGAAGATTTACAAGGCAAGCATCCATTCCCCTACGCAAAAGCTTGTCAAACAATTTCCAATGATTCACTCGATCAAACGCCTTTTTAGCATCAAGAAAGCACAAGAACACTGGGCTATTGTTTCGCAAGTATAAAAAAAAAATAGTATAGTATAGTACTCAGATAATTCCTTTACAGCATATATGGCCATGTCAGTAGAGTGTGACGGCTTAAAACCAAACTGATGGTCACTGGTACAAAAGACGTCACGGCTACGATTTAAAACGATTGACTCCAGCACTTTGGAGCTGACACTCGCTAAGGCAATCGGTCGGTAATTATCCTTATCAGAAATATTCCCAGTTTTGTCCTTCACTATGGGAACAATCACAACTTTGGTCAAACTTTTGGGCAGGTAGCCATGTTTTAACATCATGGTGAAACACAAGGACAAGTGGGTGAGACACATATGACCAGCATGCTTAAAGTGCTCTGCACTTAAGCCATCATGACCACTGCTCCGTCCTGACGCCAGGTCTCGCAAAGAGTTAGACACTTCCTGCACAGAAATGTTATGCACAACACCCATGTTCTCTCTCACTCGATGAAGTACAGATTCCTTTAACGTATCATCACAAACTGAATTCAGTATACCAGAAAAATGGTCTTTCCACATGTGTGCAATGTCCTTCGTCCCGCTCACAGAATTTACTGTTGTAGCAAGAGGAGGGGAGCTATTCAGATTTCTGACCTCCTTCCAAAAGGAAGCGGGATCACGTGGGTACCTTGCGAGCTTATCAGCTAAGTTCCTAGCCCGAAGATCCTTATCATTGCGAATGCACCATCGCAGGGAGTATTTGAAACGAGCCTATGCTAAACGCAGCTGATCATAGATGTAGCCGGTCTTGGGCTTTCCGACAATAGCCCACAGACAATATATGTCACCAAGCGTCGAGTGAGCCTTCTGTACAAACTCACTCCAGCCCGGCACCGGCTTATGTCCGCCGCGCACCTCTCTAGCTATACTGTGGCGAGATGATTCATGCAAGCAAGATATTATTTCACTATAATATCTATCAATATCTGAACAGTGATCAACACAGTGCGTATCGTTACAATTTAGAACATTAAGAGGAGCATTTATCTCGTTTAGCCTTTCATTCACACCCGCAGTGTACAGTTCAAGGCGTGCACGATCGACCGTTGACCAGTCAACAACCCATTTGAAATTCTCTCTGTCTAGGTCATCTGGCGTTACTGAAACCCCACTGGGGATCCTGAGCTCAGCAGTCATAGGGAAATGGTCAGAGCTAGAAATAGAGTAGCGAATATCGATTGCCTGAATTAGCCCATACGCACCTTTCGTGCACACAATATGATCCAACCAAGACTCTGTACCATGAGCGTCATTTACATGAGTCACAGATCCCCTTCCCAGGAACATTAATGAAAAATGGTAACTTTTAATTAGAAAATGGTAACTTTTACTTCTGTTTATAAAGTTGTATAACATGTAGTATTTGGGCTAAAAACGAATTCAGACATTATAGCGCCGTTCTTGGGGGTGTTCAGCGGTTCCAAGAGCAATTTTATCTAATTCCGTAAAGCCGCGATGACTTTATAGACAAAAATTTTCAGAATGGCAATATGGGGTAATTTGACCGGGACTAGCGGGGCAACTTGGCCGGTGCGCTCATGGTCACTATGCTGGGACGGCCGAGTTTTCATGGTCAATTGTACCATAAATGACATGATTCATGACCAACTTTGACTACTTTGATTCTTACTTCCGATTGGTCAACTGTAAGAGCATGTGACGTCATCAAAGGTTACCAAACGTTTTTTGCTAATAAATCCTTACATAAAAATGGTACAGCCGCACAAATGGTCTCATTCGGTTCAGCTCGCCAAGGCGCATCGAATGATATGCATGATGACCTTGAAATCACGTGACCTTGAGGTCAAGCGACCTGATGCAACGTGACCTGAGGTCAACCTTTGACCTCGACTTCTCAAGGTCAACACATATATCTTTCGATGCGGACTGACGAGAGAATTACGATGGTACTCGAAGTTGTGTAAAGTTGCTAATTTGGCTATTTTGACCCCTGTGACCCCTGAGCCAACCTCCAAAATGCGGCAAATGCGTCATAGGACACACGTCATTGCTGAATCTGAAGCTGAATCGCAATATAACAGAAAATCCCAACCGCAAACTAACACCGGCCAAATTGCCCCACACCCCCGGCCAAATAACCCTGCTAGTGGGGCAATTTGGCCGCCTTGCAGACCTTTGTAATACGTCACAATTTCAATATAAGTAATTACTCTATCATTTCAAGTTCACTGTCCAGTAAAGCAAAATGAATGCGACACCTGCCAGCGTTGAGAAAATGCAGAAATGTGTCGTCAATTTTAAGTTATATCGTTTTCTAAAAAAAAGCGGCCAAATTACCCCACTCTCCCCTACTCGAGTGCTGCGTTGAGGGCTACGAGCTCCGCCTTGTAGCTCGAGCAGAGTTTGCCGGCAGCGACCCGCAGCTCCCGGGTCTCGCCGTCCGGCAGCTCGAGCAGAGCTCCAGCACCTCCGCTGGCGACTCCTCCGTCGGCCGCGCCGTCCGTCCATACCCACGTGGCGCATTGTGGGAGGCCGCTCAGGTGGAGAGTGGCTACCTCCAGCTTCGTCTGGGCAGATGCTGCTCTCGGCGGGAGGCCGGGCCCGACGTCCAGGCGGAAGGTCACGCCGTTCGTGGTCACCCATGGGGGTTGCCGGCTAGCGAGGATGGGCTCGATCGGCGACGACACGCCAGCCGCCTCCCAAACCTCCGTGCCCACCTGTCTCCAACCAGTGACGGAGGACAGGCGCGCCGGCACCACCTCGTCGGCGACGGTGCGGAGCGGGTCCTCGCGCGGCAGGGCTCTCGCCTTGGCCAGGAAGCGGGCCGCCAGCGAGGGGCGCCGCGCCGAGACCGGGGGCATACCGGCTTCCGCCAGCAGCGCGTGGGTCCGTGTTGAGACGGGGCAGCCCGTGATCACGCGCGCGGCCGCCCGCACTTCACGTTCGAGGATCTCGACGTGGGAAGCGGGCGTGGCAGGCAGCCAGGCCGCAGCAGCATGTTCTTGGGGGCCCCTGACATAGCCATTGGCCACCGCTCGAAGTTGCTGTTCTCGGAGGCCCCAGTCACGCCCAGTTAGCCTCTTGAGCTGGGCTATCCGGGGACGAGTCTTCTGTCGCAGATTTCTGCAGTGCGCCCCGAAGTGGAGGGTGCGGTCTAGAGTAACTCCAAGGAGTTTCAGCTGGGCGCCCGCGGCCACGGTCTCCCCTGCTACCTTGATGTAGCAGTCGACTGCGTCCTTGGGGGCTTGAGAGAGGACCAGCACCTGAGTTTTTTCGCTCGCCACCCTCATCTTCGAGGCGATGGCCCACTGCACCAGAACATCAGCCGCTTGCTGGGCTCTCCGCCGTGCGACCAGGATGGTGTTGCCAGAGCATAGCGTCGCCGTGTCGTCGGCGTACATGTACGGCGTCGTGCCTGGGATCTTCTTCAGGGCGTCTGCCAGTGGCGCCGCCCATAACAGGAACAGGGTCGGCGCCAACACGGTTCCCTGTGGCAGACCTGCTCTGAAGATTCGCTCGCGGCTCTTGGTGCCATTAACTTCTGTGTGAGCTCGGCGGTCGCGGAGGAAGCTCCAGATCCAGGTGATGAGGCAGAGTGGTATGCCTTGTTGCAACAGTCGGACGCGGAGTAGCCGATGATCCACCGTGTCGTAGGCTCGGGAGAAGTCGAACGCCGTCAGGACATAGCGTTGGGCCGTCTCGCCGTCCGCTGGCTGCTTCTTACGCGATCGCGGGCGCTGCCATCCGTCCTGAACCTGCTGCACCAGTCGCCCCAGGCTGTCCTCCACGGAACGGCCCTCACGGAAGCCCACCTGTTCGGGTGGGATTAGGTTCCGGGCCGCTACAACGTGGTTCAATCTGCTGAGGACTAGGCGTTCGACCAGCTTGGAGACGTGACTGGTGAGCGCGATCGGTCGGTATGAGGAGATCAGGCGCTTGTCCTTCCCGGCCTTTGGGATAGGGCAGATTGTGGCCTGGCGCCACTCACGTGGGACGGCTCCTTCTTGCCAGCTGCTGTTGATGGCGTGCAGGAGTTCCCGTCGCGCGGTAGGGCCCAGGTGGAGGAGCATCTCAGCCGTGATGCCGTCGGGACCGGGTGTCTTCTTCAACTTGAGAGAGTTCAGCTGCCGGACCAGTTCGTCCATGCTGAAGGCTCCGCAGCATCCCACACGGGCGCCGTCACACTCTCGGCACGTGGACGGGGTGAGGGCCTTCCATTTGCATCTCGCTCAGACGTTATTCCGGCAGCTATGTTCCGCTAGAGGAGACCGCTCCGCGAATCTGGGCCGACCTTTCGCGTCGAGCTCGACTTCCGTCGGGGCCAAGAGACGCTGCGACGCTATAGTGAACCCGACTGGCAGCTTACTTTATCTTTAAGGCGATTGATGATTTTTCTTTCTATAAATATCCTTCGTATGGTTTGATGTACGTCAAACAGTCCCATATTGCTTTTAAATTAAATCTTTCAATCGATAGGGTCTGGAAGAGTACCTATCTAGGCACATGGATAAAGGGTAATGTTATAATATGTACGAATGAATGTCTTTGGGTTTTACTATATGTAGGTGAGCGAGCGTTTGTCCTACTTTGTATTCGAAACTGGCACTCTACCATTCCCATTTGCACAAATGTGTCTCCCATAGCTGCGAGTGCGCTGGCGGCGGTGTCGTGTGCGCCGCACTGATCTGGCCGCCTACAGCCAGACATGTATGTATTCATGTTCATATCGTTAGCTGGCGCCGGCGGCGGCCCATCTCCTGCAGTGCGGCCGCAGCGCCGTACATGTACGGAATGCCGCGGCATTTCCGACGGCCCGCCTGTCTCGCGAGCTCCTCCTCGGCCGCAGCGCCGTACATGTACGGAATGCCGCGGCATTTCCGACGGCCCGCCTGTCTCGCGCTCCTCCTGGGGCGAGAGGAGTCGACTCTCCCTCTCCCACCTCTCCCCAGAGGAGTGCTGTGCGCCGGGTCCGACTGTGCCAGTACTGGGAGGAGAGAGGAGACTCCTCAGATAAACAGCACAGCGACTAGCCTAGAGGACCAGCAATAGAGGAAAACAGGACAGTCAACAGAGACCCACCAGCAACGGGCGTGGAGGACCAGCACTAGCGACCAGCCTGTAAGGCCAACACCACCACTCAGCAGCGCCAATGCACGAACAACGCGAAGGGTCAGCGGCACCAGAAGGCCAGCCCAGAGAAATAATCCGGAGGACCGGCAACATGGGTTGCTCTCGTGCCGTGTCGCCCCCGACCAATAACTGAACTAAGAGGCGTCACAAGATCAAAACGGCTGCTGTAAACGTGACAAAATTACAGTGAGGCGACGTTCAGAAGTCCAAGACTGCCACTCTGACGGGATGCTAGGCTCAGAAAAAGTCAGTGTGGTAAGAGACCTTTGTAAGAGGCCTGTGTGGTAAGTGGGATCAGTGGCATCAGCTCCTGGTGTCCAGTGCCGTCCAGCGCCGTCCAGTGCGGCCCAGTGCCGTCCAGTGCGGTCCAGGGCCGTCCAGTGCTGCCCAGTGCCGTCCAATGTGGTCCAGTGCGGTCCAGGGCGGTCCATTGCGGTACAGGGCGGTCCAGTGCCACCCAGTAGGCAGTGCGGTCCATTGCGGTACAGGGCGGTCCAGTGCCGCCCAGTAGGCAATGCGGTCCAGTGCGGTCCAGGGCGGCCTGGTCGCCCGGTCCGCCGGCCGCCCATCATGCTCGCTCGGTCGCCGGCGGCAGCGGCACGCCGCGCTGCCAATGAGGATAGATGGAGCGGCGGCCGGCTGACTTTTCGGGTCTCACGGGTCACGGCCGCCCACACCAGCGGTATGGGGGAATGTGGCGACCGACCGGTCAGAGGGGCCGCAGAATGACCTCACCGGCCCGCCTCACAGTGACAAGGCCTGGCAGTGCTACAGACAATGACACGGCCTCATATTGACAGCCGACGTCTCATAGTGGCACGACCGTTTGACAGCTGCCACCTCACAGTGGCATCAGCTTCCGCTCTCTCACAGCGCTGATAAGTTTCCCGATGTCCAAAGATGGATGGATCAGCACCGCTGGAAATCACGGGTGGGCGGCGCCTGTGACCCTCCGATAAGGTTTATGGCTGCACTATTTATGGCCTCTTGGAGGGTAGGCTTCGAAGACGGCTGCTGTTTTCTGCTCCAGAGTGTGAAACTCTGCCCGGTTCCGTTTTCTGCAGCGCAGTGTTATTCGCCACACCTGCCCGTCTCTGGCCGTTAAAATTCCCCTTGGTAATCGGTCAATTGACCAACTGGGAAAACAGCAGGCATATATCAATTCATCGACAGTTTCTTCGTATCTCTCAAGCAGTCCCACCGGAGGTGTTTCATCTCAACAGCAGCCTGGGGTGCTCCTCCAGTGCTTGGCCCCGGTGTCCTCGACAGTACAGATGTGTCACGTCAGCTGTGTCTCCCCTGTCTCCTCGTCAGCTCCCCTGCAGCTGTGACCTGTTGTCTCCGTAGCAGCTGTAGCCCTTCCCGTTGTCTCACCCAGCAGTTGTATCCCGTTTCCTCCCATTGCAGCAGCGGCCCGTCCCGTTGTCTCCCCAACAGCTGTGTCTCTGCTGTTGTCTCCTCATATAAAACACCATCCCTTTCTCTCCCAAGCAGCCGTGTCTGTTGTCTTCCCAGCGGCTGTGCCCCTTATGTTGTTTCCCCAGCAGCTTAAACCCCATCTCGTGGTCTCCCATAGCGGATGCGTCTCGCTGTCTCCCACCAGCTGTGTCCTGTTGTCCCCCCAGCAGCTGTGCCTGTGTCCCGTTTCCTCTCCCCTGCAGCCGTAACCCGTCCCGTCTGCAGACTGCAGTCGGCGGCGGCTGTTATTGCCGCGGCCGGCTGCGTTTGAGTCTCGCTCGCCGCCGAGAGTGGAGGGACGGCAATAACTCGCTGCGGCCGCACAATATGGCGGCCGGCGGCTGTCGTCAGTCCCCGCCGGGTGTCCGCGGGCCGCACCTCACCGACCTCACCCCTGATGGATGGGGGCGGCGCGGCGTGGGTCCGGTCAGGTGCAGGCAGAACAGGCGCGCCTCACCGGTGACCTGACCGAACACCGCCGCTCGATGGTGAGGACCAGGGGTCCGTGAGAGATGTGAGTTGGCAGCTCCGGTCGGCCGGGCGACTGGTGCCGCCTTTATTTACAGACGAATGGCCCGGCTGTGGCGACAGCTGAGCTTCGCCGCAGCCGACGCCTATTCCTCTCGGTTTGTGGGCGCATTTTTATGCTCCCGCTGTCGCTCCCTGGCTTGTGGTCGCATTGTCTTGATAAAACAGAGCAAGGGTAGCACGAGCTTTTCATACCTCCATCGCTTTTCATCGCCATAAGCCTGTCTATTCAAAGACTGAAAACTAATTAGACGCATAGTGTGACGTTAGCGATGAACACGGATTTGTATTCAACGGACGCGAATGCCAGTTTTATGATTTAGGTCCTACCTAGGATAAATTACGAATTTTAATTGCATGCGATAATCGATTAACCCTCGCCGGACCTATTGGTTTTCTACATACGCGCCGGCCGAGGGGGGGGGGGCGGGTACGACCCCCCCCTCGCCGTTTCGCCCCTGGTGGAGCTAGCGCGTCGCGGAAAAAACGAGCGTGTGCGCCGTTACGAGACGCAGAGATTGATACCCGATTTTAAGGTCCTAGGTCAACCGGTGACCTCTGAGGTCAGGTCAAGTGCCCCAAGGTACGGTTCAGTTTTTGGTCAATAACTTCGCAAAAAACGGCCGCAGAGCGCCGATTTTGGCAGCATCGTGTTCGTCTCGCTCAGGCGCGTCGAATGATATACTTTTTGTCCGGGTCAGGTCAACTTGGGGTGTTGACCTCAGGTCAAGGTCAGGTCAGCACCCCCAGGTCACGAAGTTGGTCGAAAGAGGTCATGTCGCATATCATTCGATTCGGCAGGTCTTCCTGAGTCCATTGGTGGCTTTCCCGACTCGCTAGCTCAATTTGATCAAGAGTTATTGACGAAAAACTAATATGACCTTGATGACGTCATAAATGACGTCACGCAAGGTCAACATTGCAAAAGTGACGCATCTAACCTTGCAAGGAGTGCATCAAATCACGATTCTGTGTGCTTGAGATAGTTGGAGATCGTTCCCGGCGCCAGAATAGCAGTTTTCATTTTTCCCCATTGACTTATAATGGTGAGGTCACGAAAATGACCTGACCTCATATGACCTTTAGGAAAAATCCGAGATATACAAGTTGTGGGACTCATAATGGATACTAGATCCTGCAAGTTTCATTTCCCTGTGACATCTCCTCTGGCAGTGAGGGCGTTGCGAAGTTGCGACATCTGAAGACCGTGCAGAGGTTCACTTATGACGTCATAGGTCAGTGACCTGACCTGACCCAAAAATGCGGTTGGTGTCAAAAGACGCGGCTTGGATCAAAGGTCAGGTATGCCAAGTTTCAGCTCTCTATCGCCAGCGTGTTCGGAGCTATCGCGAAAAAAACCCTATGGGGGGGCGGCACCCGCCCCCCCCCCTCGGCCGGCGAGGGTTAAAAGAAAAGATGCCTTTGGTTTTCAAGCTATGTGGAGCTGCCTACATACCGTGTTGAAAGTGGTTCAAACATTTATCTACCCGATGACCATATGTCAGTTGACTGCTGGCCATGAGTGTCTTGACGAAGCTGTGATCGTCGAGCGAAAGATTCCACTAGCCATTGCGCAAAAGGGAAATTCGTATGAGACCAATCTCCCAAATAACTAATAGCAATGAACGTTTAGCCACCCTTGTGGCTAGGAAAGCGGAATGACACACGAGCCAGACTATTCGATATACATACAGCACATTAAAGGGACCCTCCCACCTTCAAAAAAGTTTATGAATTGGCATGAAAGTGATGTCGCTCGGTTCAGAAAGAGCGAAAACGAATCTCTACCAAATTTCACCGAAAAATATTCACCGGTTTTCAAGATATTAGACTTTTACTTTTGTTTACTTTTTGGGATCTCCGCTGTTCCTAGCGACTTTATTTGCAAGCAATAGTTTAGCAGCTGAAAGTGCGGCACTTGTTGCGCGCAAAGTAGCATATACCACCGCGTGCTACAAAACGTTTTAGTCAAACATTTAAAAATCGTTAGATATCTGCGCTGACGTCACACATTCAGAGGGGCATTCCTATACATTAGCCCCTCTGAATCAAAATGCTGCAATTTTGAAATTCAATATTTCCGATTTAAGGCATTTCTCGATGTTGTGAGTGCCGAAACCGGTAATTGTAAGCCAGGGACCCCATTTTGGCTATCTCAACTCAAATCTGATGTTAAGGTGGGAGGGTCCCTTTAAACAGCGTCAGCGGCCATATGTTTTTTTTTTGTAAATATGTTACACATAAATATAGTTACGAGCGAGCGAGCGCAGCGAGCGAAGCGAGTCTTTTCAATATAACGGAAAAATCTCAGTATGAGCGGCCCGGCCCGGCCCGGCCCGGCCCGGCCTGTAACGCTTTTGAGAGGCTTATATCTCAGCAACCGCTGGACCGATTGGCCTGCGGTCTTTTATGCTGGGTAGCCCCATCCCTTCTACCCCGTAATTGACTACTTTTGATAATTCTCAGTGACCGTCGTGGCACGTGCCACCAGGGGCGCGGGAACTACTTTCCGACTGGGGGGGCACACCATAATAGAGATTAACCTAGGGTACCCCCAAATCTAGTTTTCTCACCGGTTTTAGGCCACTTATTTTTCACCCCTCGGATTTTTCAACAAAAAAAGAAAACATTTGCAAAAAAAGTGTGGTATTCCGTCTCAAAGCTGTGGGGGCACCGCCCCCACGGCTCCAGAGTTGGGGGGGCAAGCTGCCCCCACTGCCCCCCCGGCTCCCGCGCCTATGCGTGCCACGTGAAAAGCCAAGGGTGTTCAAGCTGTTTTGCAAAAGTAGTGATTTTGGGAGACTCATATCTCAGCAGCCGCTTGGACGATTGACTTGCGGTAATTTTTATAGGGTAGCTGCATCCTTTCTACCAAAAATAGGATACTCTCGATGCATGTGGGTCACCCCCAGTGCACGTGCAAAATACAACAATAAGAGGTGTCAAATTTGCTCCCATTTTAATAACTCGGTAATTACTGGGGCGATTTCGCTGAAACTTGGCATACAGGTAGGCACCCACCAGGCATTGCATTCCCATGTGTTGCGGTTAAGGTGCTACTGCACGTGCGCACGTGCAGGGGGCGCTTCCAGATCTCGAGAACGGCTGGGCCGATTGCGCTCAAATTTGGTACACGGTTGGAGACCGGTTAGTAGGGTGCCGTGCAAAAGTCAGTTTGGACCCCGTTTGCACGTGCGCACGTGCAGAATGCCGCTTCCAGATCTCAGGAACGGCTGGGCCGATCGCGTCCAAATTTGGTACACCGCTAGCGACCGGTTAGAAGGGTGCTTTGCGCAAGCCCGTTGGAAGTACCCTCTCGCCCTTCCGCACATGCAGGGCTCACTATCTCGCTCGCTCGTTCTTCGCCCAAAAGGTGTTTTACTGGTAATAGAAAACTTTGCCCGTTTTTCATGCCCGTCTGCTATCATGTGGTGATGGCAGGTTTTGATAGCAGGTGATAGCATTGGTAAGTACCTCGCACTCAGATCTCGCACCCTCCGCTCGTAGGAGAGGCCGCTTTAACTGACATCAGGGGCCTGTCTGGAGGCCTCAGTGTTCTCCCATAAAAAGAAGAAAAAAAAAACACTTTGAATAACGCACCTACACATACAGTCCCGTAGCTAATTGAATTGCGGTCTCTCAGCAACGAGAGTCCTGTCCCATCTCCCGTTGTCTTCCCAGTGCGAAATGCGAATATGTAGAGTTCGCCCTGTCTGGGTCTCCCTGCAGAGCAGACTGTCTGCCGCGCCGCATCACCTTGGCAGTGAAGATTATATCACACTTTGATAGGTATTTCCCAGCAGCCAGTAAGTTACAACACACACTAATAAACTACACTTCGTATGCTTCACAAAATCGTCGCATGCATTGAACTGCTTTTCACGTGCACCTTATTGATATTCCTGTACGTCCGTTCAATCACTTCGAATATCTTTGGTGAGCCTTCGCGCGGCGCGAGGCCTGGCGGTCTACTGCTGCCGCTGCTCGCTCCGTCAGACGTTATAAATTCAGCAGAGAGGGAAGAGGAATGTCCATATCACGCCTCTCCGAATAGCGGCTGCCTGTTGATCCGCTATTTATTGCGAGGTAGCTTTCAAAGCGCCGCCCCGGATTCAGGCTCCTCAAATGTACGAATAAAATACTGTCGCTCTTTGTCCGCAGTTCCTCGCACCGCCGTCCGCCGACACAATCATTCCAAAATGCTTGAGCTGCATTTTTGGCTGAAAAAGCAATAAACAACAAAGTGAGTTGATTAACATGGCCACACTAGACCAGTAGAGCTCTAGAATCCACAGTTCAAAGTTTCAGACTTACACGATAGATGATTGGAAGTTTGGACGGCCGTCTGCTTTGGAAAAAAAAAACAGACATACTCTACTCATTATACGCGAGTATCACTAGTTTAACAAATCGGAAACTGACTCTATGTAACCGAAAGAACGACAGAGAGAGGGAAAGAAAGAGAGTGAGAGAGAGACAGAGAGAGAGAGACAGACAGACAGAAAGAGAAAGAAAGAGAGAGAGGGAGACGGAGAGAGAGAAACAGAGAGAAAGAGAGAGAGAGAGAGAGAGAGAGAGAGAGAGAGAGAGAGAGAGAGAGAGAGAGAGAGAGAGAGAGAGAGAGAGAGAGAGAGAGAGAGAGAAATAGAGGGAGAGAGAGGAGAGAAAGAGGGAGGAAGAATGGGAGATAGGGGAGGAGGCAGTAATGCGCGTGTGGAATTGGTGGGTCGGGAGGGAGCGGGGAGCGCTGTTTTTGCCGGCGCTGACCGCCGTGTTTGCTCTAGTAGCCCGCGCCCGACACTGATCGCCCCATCAGTGGCTGACGATGTGTGGCGCACGGGTGACGACGCGCGACGCACCGGCGACAAACAGCCAAATGCGCCAATATCGCCGCCATCAGATCACAATCGGAGCGGCTGATTGCAGCCATCATTATACCTGCCTATGGAAGGGGGGGGGGGCGAGCGGAGGGGGCTATAGTGATTTTCCGCTCGGGCTCCTTGGAGACGCGATGACAGCCTGCTTTTTGACGATTTATCAATCAAAGAGATTTATTCTTTTTTAGGCAAAAGTGCGAACGAGGTTAAAACAAAAGGGTCCAAAGCTTATGCACAGGTTCATTCAACACAAAGGCTCATAAGCACGTCGGTTAACTAAGAGTGTGAAGTGCGTTCATTCTACTAGCTAGTATAAATCAAGCGAAGGCTACGCACTGGGCTGCGAATCTCTACTGCTGTCGACGCTCGAAAGAAACAAAGTAATAGGCTAGAGGCGTAGAGGCGCCCATCGGAAAATTAGGTTGTGTAATTTGAAACAGCTCGGGGCTAACTGGATTAACATAATGTCGTTGGTCACAGTGTGCTACCGTCTCGGCAGAAATTCGAGACAGCGCACACGTCCAGTCAAATTCTGGCCGGTGATACCTAATTTCAGTTATAACAATTGAACCGATCGCGCTCAAAGTTGAAATAGTATTAGCAACCAGATAGAATAGGCGAAATTGGCATTCAGTTTTCACAAGTTGGCTGGAGCATCACCCAAAATGCTCCCACAATGTGCTAGAGCACGTCCAGCCCCTATATCTGGACTCCCCAAGCGACCACACTCAAAGTTACGCTCCGGGAGCATGGGCCGTTTAGCATGTCTACTTCTTTTAACTTTCCGTAACAGCTTCTACATGTTGGGGCCCATGCGGTTCGTCACGCCTGCCAATGGACCTGCTCCGCAGCAGAGAAACGTTAGGCCATGGGGCGTTTACAGTTGATCTTTAAGCAAGAACTTGCCATGCTGCTGTTTGACTAGTAGAGGTATGCCAACTTGCTCTAGCAGCACTGACGGCTGGGGACGTGATAATTATCGGAAAATGGCGCAAAATCGGGCTGAAATTGAGGGTCATGACTCAGAGCAAGCCACCTGATTTCTTTCATCCTTTGCTATTTGTTTGGGCCAATTAATTTAGATACAGCTTCTCTTTTCAGCACAAAAAGTCGGCATTGCCGGTCGGCTCGCCTCACCGGCGTTATCACTCGCTGGTGCCCTCCTCCAGTTCTCGAGGCATTATTTCGCTCATTGGGCTGGGTCGCAGTCACTATCCCCCTGCACGGCCCGTCATTGGACGGGGTGGCGGCCACAATGGGCCAGTCCCAGCGGGCCCGGCCGAGAGACCGTTTCCGCCGCGCTGTGTCTCGCCACCGGACCGGCCACAATGAGCGCAGCTAGCCGGCCAGTAATTGACCGGGCCGATCATTCGCTCTGCCTTCACTGCCCTCCTCGCGCACACTACAGCACTCGACCGTCGGGAGGGCAGGATACGGGGATATGGGGCGATGGGGGATAAGTGGGCCCGTTAGCCTTCGCCTCATGTTGGTAGAGTGGTCGGTCGCTCGGGGAGACCTGAAACCGAGCAGACTCTCTGTTTGTATTGGATCGACTAACATGCTAGCCGCGACATCCAAGGCAACATAAAAATACACTGTGCCCACTGCACAAGCTGTCCCTTGAAGAAGCATAAGGCAGCCTATATCGCCGATCATTACAGTTTCAGCAAACGATTCCACTGTCCCTGCGGCCTGTCTGGCAGCGATAACAGGAGCTGGTGAGTGGTCTTCGGACCTATCCCAGAAGTCGTCCTGTGTGCTCAGCAGCCCGCCGCGGACCGTCGGAGCCCGTCCGGGGACCGTCGGAGCTCATTTCGGATGTGTCTCAGACGACTGTGTAGGTGAGAACCGGATGGGCATTATCCTAATCGAGCTCTGTCAGCGGGCTCATCGGGGGACCGAAAACCCGAGACGGTGCGGACGAGAAAAATAAAGACCCGCCTCTTTGTTCGTAAATGTGATGAACTGTTACGCACTGAAATATAATACGCTTATGTCAGCACTAAAATTAATTTATTGATGGAACTGTTTTCCAAGACACCGTACGAAGAAGCATGCATTTTGAATTGATACATAGTCGTAAAACATTTGAGTTCAAAATTATATTTAGCGTAATAGTACGCTCTAAATACCCGCGCCTTGCTGTGCACGACGAACCTCTCGACGTCCCTCGGCGCTATGTGTTGCCTCTCCACCATTGTTCAGCTGCGGCCCAATCGCCTCCGTCCCACCCTGGCAGACAACCGCTGCCATTTGGTCGCCCATTCTGCGCTAACGGCTGACCGCTGAGCGCCGGCCGCCCCTCCGACCGCCGTCCATACAGCCGCCGTTTATCGCCTCAGCGCAGACAGACCAGTCCGCGCTGTCCGCAGAATCACCCAGACCACGCAACTTTACGAGTGGATGGCTCAACAGAAAACACTCGCCGGTCAGCTCCGAGTCAGAAAACGGAGCTCCGGCCGGGCGGGTCCAACGGCCGTGACGTCATACAGGCCGCGGCCCGGGCACCTCGCCGGCCCTGCACCATACTGAGGTGGGCTGGGATGGCCCGATAGCACCGGAGCTGGGCTAAATAAGTCACTTTTTGCCGGAGCTGATTCGACGGTACGGGACCTGAGCTTGAATAGTCCGTCGGTATCGGAGGGTTGAAATGGTTCTTCGGTACCGAATATGAGGTGGAATGGTCTGTCAGTACCGAGGTTGGGAGTGGGATTGTCCGTCAGAATCTCAGCTGAGTTGGAATGGTCGGACAGCGCTGGAGATGGGCTGGAATGGGCCCGTGGGCACGGAGGCTGGGTTGAAGTGGGCGGTCGGTACTGGAGCTGGGCACCTTGACCACCTCCTTGGCTTTTAAATGGCTTCGTGATACAGAGTACAGAGGGTTTGTTAGAGAGGAAGGGCACTTGTTTGATAGAAGTATGCGTAGTCAATCATGAATTGCCGCAAGCTGTCTTCCAGAATGATATCAAAACCGTCAATTTGGTGTTGACTGAACTATAACTGAACTAATTTTATTTTCACTATTTTTGCGCTGATTATTTTTGTCATGTCCGGTATCGAACTATTAAAAATAACTATTTGATTTAAAACTTTTTCATTTTGTTTATAAATCTTCTAGAACTCGCTAGATGACTGATAACGGTTATATTCTAGGTCACCATATGTATTGTAAAGCAGGAAAACAAAAAGCACTGTGAGCTCTGGCGTCTAGAAAGTGGCAGCCACCCCGGACCTCCTTGCGCTGCCCGTCTGAGGTGCGTCGCGTGCCGTGTTCGTATTGACGCCTGCAGTGTGTATGTAATTTGGCCGGGCCGATACCGCCGAGCCTCAGAGACTGGTGCTCGCCCCCCGGGGTTCGGTCCGGCGGCCAGTGGTGCCGCTCCCTGGGAGATCGGCCACCTCTGCCCCCGTATACCCGACTGCATAGGACGGACAGCGCCAGTGCCGAGCAGACCTGCATAGTTAGGTGTGGTTTTAGGACTGCAGGCTAATATGTTTTGCTACGGCCTCTTTACCAGTCATCGACTTTATGTGGTCAAATCAACCTTTGTGTATGTATGGTCTCATAGACAATTGGAATTCTCCTCATCACACGCACCGAGAAATATTACCTGATGAACAGTCCAGTCTGTCGCCCTTATAAAAGACCGCAATCAAGGTACTCGAGAGTCAAGCGGGTCGCATCATCCGGCGTTTTATGCGCTCGTCGAAATTCATGTAGTTATGTGCGGTAAGCGCATGCAGGCACGAACACGTTCCATGGACACCATCGTTGTTTCAACTGGCGCATAAGCCGTGCATTTTCAAGATTCACGCATTCTTATCATCCCGTTCAATATGATATTCCGGAGGTCGTGTTCACGACCGGTCGAGGGGGACGGTGTCGCCGCGATCGGAACCGGCACCCACCTCTGGGGCAGTGCAGGGCTGATGGCGGCCAGTAGCAGCAGAGCCACGACGGTGCGGACCATCCTCGGCGAGGGAGGGGCACCCGAGCACACTGACCCACTGCCGTCACCGCCGCCACTGGACGACCCCGCGCCGCCGGCCGCCCGGCCCGCTCCGCCCGGCAACCGACCCCTGCGCGCGCCGGGCCGACGCATACCGCGCACCGCCACTGGATACAGTGAATAGGTGCTGCACTCGCAGTAATATTATCATACTAGGTAATGAACACCTAAATAATCCTACTTACTTACGACTACCTGAATACCATCCCCATATAAGGCATATCACGTCTACCGTTTAAGACGTTACATTTCATTTTGTCGATGCCTACCCATTTAGTTCAGGTAGCCTATTTCACGATAGGACATCGGGTGCCTATTTGATTGATTGTGAAAGCAGAGGAGAAAAACAATAGACAACTTATTTGAAAGGTGAAAATTCCTTTATGTAATAAACAATTTCTGTTATTTATCAGCTACCAAACGGATCAAACGGATCAAATTAAGTGACCACTATCCAGGGGCTCCGCCACGGTTTTGGGATTGGGGGGGTCCGACTCATAATACAAAAGCTCGCTGGCGGATCCAGGGTGTGTATTTTGGGCGAATTCACCCTCCCCATCCCCCCTGCAGCTCCCGAAGATGATGAAAAATTGCCGCTTTTTCTAGAGCTAAAAAAACTTAATAATTTTATCGGGAGAATTCTGCTTTAAACCGAAAAACCAAGGTTAAATTTGCACAAGGAATCGAAAACGGAGAAGCGGAGCCCATTGACACCGACATGGCGGCCTCTCAAATCAACGTTCTTGAAGGGACAGTATCATCGAAAAAAAAATCCGTGTATGGAGCTGATTTTTTTTTTACTAGCATTTCTTATTTTTCTGAATCAGAAAAACATAGTTTGAGGACCGAACTCGGTGAAAAATATTGCAACCACATTTCATTTTCATGATTCATTTTCATGAGCGAACCACCACTATACAAGCATGGCCGCCAGTTTGGAAGCATGCAAAATTACTACAGAACTGGCGCAGATAATACATTATTGACGCTACGCTTACGCGGTCGTTCTTCTGATTGAGTTGTCCTTAGGGAGAGGTAGCCTTAGGTATTGCCTATAAAAATATAACGTGACAATTGGAGGGAGTGACAATTGGACGTGACAATTGACAATGGGAGAAAATATCACGTGACAATCACGTGATAAACGTCATACATTGGAGGGAGATTGTGATTCAGGCTGGAGGAATTCCTTTGTTGAGCCGCTAGAATCCGAAGGAAACAGCGGAAATTGCCTACGACTATTTAATGAATTTAACGGTGATGAATAAGTGCGAAAAACGTTTTGGCTTTATAAAATTTGATGAAATGACCAGGGTAAAAGTTTTATTACTGGCGGTCAATTCAAAACGGCGCAAACATTTAAACAGTGAAGATAGTGAAGCACGATTCAAAGTGTGGTACACCTTTCGTACTTTGAGCGGCGATAGCGGGATAACGGTGTGGAGCTTCGAGGATCGGTCTTCAGTTTCCGGACCAGAAAGGTGGGGCCTATGCAATGTCAAATTTCATCAAAATGGTGATACTGTCCCTTTGAGGAATGGAGGCCGCTGTTGCGCGTTCCAAGGGCGGTGCTAGCCATCAGACAACGCATTAGGCTCTCAGTGACTGGTATGGGCTTGAGAATTCAAGGACCTGCACAGGCGCTCAGATATCTATGTAGGCTCTTAGGCCAGTGCCGGGTCCTCTAACCCCGTAGTTAAAGGGAAGCGCAGGGCTTTAGGAGTCGTTGAAGGGATTTGAAAGCCCTGCCCTCATACATACATATAGCAGTATGGAGTCCTTAGAGACTGACATTCAGTCTGTGATCAGAGAGTGACCTAGCTTGACATGAAAATGGATATCAAAATGCTGCAATTGAATCAAAGGTCAGGTTATGCAGGGGATCCTGTAAGAGTTGTGACTTCTAGATGCATCTCTACCGACCTGCATTCAGAGTCCTGTGCAGATTATTGCAGATTACCTCAGAACGGTGTGAGGCTGCTTAGAGTAATACGGTGCTCGAAAGACCGGCTTAACCCCCTCCCCCAACACTATCGGGTGACCTTTCATGGAAAAGGGATTCGCAGATCGATTTGAAGCTCATTTAGGGCGGGTATTGTGTCTAGGAGGTGTACTGCAAGCTGGGCCTCTCTCACGAAATTATAGCCGAATTCTGGCATGCTTAGGCCTTAGCTAATCCTATAGCAATCTTAAACGCATTCATTGTAATAACAAAATGGTAGAATAATGGCACTCCCGTACATATAGGTCGGCGAGAGTTGAGCACTTCGTGTGCCACAACACTTTAAGGGATCCCTACATTTCTAGATCTTAAATTCCTTAGCTTTGCTATTGTCAACACATTCTAAATTTTTCAACACATTCCGTGAATGATTTAGTCATTCTTATGCGAAAACATGCTTATAGTTATTCGGAATATTGGGGGGTACTGTACCCCCCAGGTAAATTATTGAGGGGGTCCGGACCCCCGCGTACCCCCCTGTGGCGGAGCCCCTGCCACTATCCAATGTCCACTGAACAATATTCCGTCGCGAAAAGGGCTATACATAATAATTAGATGCTATATTATAATACGATGCTGCGAGCCGCAAAATCGAATAATATGTTGCACAGTTGCCTGGTCTCCTATATATCTACAATCTACATAATATGTAGATTGTATATTATGTAGATTAATATAATATGGCATATGTAGTACATATGTCCTCAGTCCTCACTGACCCGCAGACGCTAAAAAAACTGCACTTAGTTAGCGATAAGGATGAATCGCCTGAGTATACCATACACATGCAGGGCTAGCAGCTAGACGGCGCACATTCGATGATCAAATCGGGATGCTCCAATTGTTATATCACATGTTCCCCGTAATCTGTCGAAAGCGGAAGTGGCTAATACTTTGCCAACGATGTAGGAGTTTTGGAGCGTAGACATTGCAGAAGATGCCATGCAAATTTCAGCTTGGGTTTCTAGGAAGACAAATTGCTCACGTCCCGACAAAAGCAAAGCTCACCCAATGGCGATTCTGCGAGGTCGTCATCCTCAACATTTGTAGCACGAATGAAATTGTTCAACCTGGTGATAATTCAGTCGAAAGTTTGCATCTTAATTTCTTGCTCTTGGTGCTTTACAGTGTTAATATGGTGTTAATTAAACGCATGGGCAGAGGACAATTTACTGTCTTCGATTGGCTATTGAGTTCAGCAGATGGAAGATCACTAATTTTTACAGTAAGTAAGTCACAGAGGCAGAGCGCTCACTGCACGACTACGCGCTTACATGCGTCGTTAAACAGCTACACGCTGTTCTTTCTAAAACGAATCATCCATTAGACGAGAATAGTTTGCTGGAGAGGCGCGCACAAACAGCGGAGGAGCACCGGCATAAATAAATTAGACCACCTTGGCAGCACTAGACTTACAGCGCTGTGTACAGCGCTCCGCTCCTCGTCGTATGTTAGCTCTAAGTAATGGTATAGAGAAGGATTTCATTTCAGGCTCAGAGCGATGGCTGAGCCGTATACTACCAAAACAAAATTTATGAATCAGTAATTGCGTTTATGCTCGAATCAAGACATAAACGCAAAACAATTGTAAGCATAGGTAAGCTTCCTTCTTGATCACAGCTCGGGAGGGGGGGGGGACTCAGTAAAGGTATTCGCCATTCGGGCGTATTTAGTAGAGGTGAGTTGTTATCGTCACCTCTGGGGCCGGTGACTGAGGACATATCGCCCTCCCCCCCCCCCAGGGCGCGCTTCATTCATCACCGCGGCCCCCGGCAGCAGCTGCACGTGATGGCCCACCAAAAGATGCACCGGTCGTTCGGAGAAAATGTGCGCCGGCAGTCAGACGAACAGGCGGTCATTCCCAGCGAAATGGGGACCCATCAAGCTTTGATGAAGCTTCTCTTCAACGCAAGGGAAAACGCAGCTCAGCGACAGCATATCCAGCACATTGCTGGTCTGCACGGTTTATGATTCATAACTCTCGGCTGTGTCATTGTCTAATTTGCGATGCTCGCTGCCATGGAAGACAGAAGTAACACATTCACGGAACAAATTATAGAAGGGACCGTCAGACGAAATGAATGTGAAAGCGTCCCAAGACAATGGTCCGGACGTAATCGCAATACGAATTAATTAGCTTCAGGGGGCTCGGAGACATCAGCTATCCGATAGTTTCTGCTTAGTGCACTATGCACTTATGTACACGCAAAGGAAGACGATCTGCGTAACCTGCCATCTAAATTCTAAGCTGATTGATTTTAAGGTTTTAACGTGTTTTGGAAATCACTTTCAATATCCCCCACTGGGGTCTGCGTACCTATAACGCGCCCTACGGGGGGGGGGGGGATATTCATAGCCACCCTTCTAACTCCGAAACTACTGGGCCGATCGTCGAAATTCAAACAGCATCTGATAGTCCCGGAAAAACTGTCGCAGGAAACCTAATTTCATTGACCTCAAGGTCACCGATGATGTCACAGGTCAGGTCGAAGTAAAAATAGTCGATAATTGACTTATTCAAATTTTGGGCTCTGGCCGCCGTCTTACAAGTCGGATCGGGCTCATTTGTGGTTTACACACTCGTTAACAGATGCTTTAGATACCCTGAGGGTACCAAACTTGTAATTTAATTTTCAGGTCAGGGTCAGGTCATCACAGGTCACGGAAATTTTATGTCATGCATCGGTCACGTGACACATGTTTTATGGTCCATTTAGGCCATAGATTTCGAATTCGATGTCGCTTATGTCATTCGAGGTCATTGTGAGTTGAATTTAGCTTAGGTCAGGCCAACTTCAGGTAAAAAGGTCATATTTTAAATTTGAAAATTTAAACAAAAATGTGTCTATCGAATGCAATTTGAGCACAGGAACACGATGGTGCTATTGATATTGGTGTACGATGTCAAATAGGTACGTACTGAAAAATTGATTTGAAATATCTATAGTCGTGAAATTTTTGCTATGATGCGTCGACTTGGCCATTTTTTAAGATAGCTGGCTAGAACTTGCTAGAGTAGGTACCTACGTCATAAGCATGTTCTATCACATGTTCCGTTTTTTTTTCCTCGAAAAGTCAAAAACTTTTTGAAAAACAGATAAAAAATATAACTTTTGAATTTAAATATATAGGTATTTTTCAAAATTTTCACAATTTTGAAAATCTGAGATAACAGTTTGATAGTGCAGTCTATTTTAAGTCGTCTCATGCAAAGACATTGGTAATAGGGTTTTAAAAACGGAGCTCTTGGGAGCGATTGCCGTGGTTCAATGTTTTGCGTCGAAATCGGCCGAACATGACGTCACTCTGACGTCATTTCCGGCCGACCTATGGTAGCTACGAAGTTCATATTTTGACACAAGGTGTCAAATTGATGCAGCCGAAAGTACTGAAAGTAGAAAAACGGGAGGGGGCTATGAATAGCCCCCCCCCCCCCCAGTGGGGCGCGGGTAAAATAAGTGTTATCTACTGTTGCCCGGCGTGTAGGGCCTTGTACCAATCTATATTACTATTTGAGGTGACGTAGTTTCTGTCTGTAACCGAGGTCGCGACATGGTGCTACGTAGCGCGGGTTACAGATCACACCGTTGCACCTACCGCGCTGAAATTTGCGCAAGTTATAGAACAAGGATGGACAACGTGCCTTTGAGCGGTCTCGGCTCGATCGGATCGATAGCGAGCGCGTGGCGCGTGCCCAAAAAGTGCAAATTCGCGTCATAGACTTAACATGTATAAATCGGCTGGCAAAAACGGGCGAAAATGGCTAGATTTGCCCGACACGGGTCCGTTCCCCGTGCAATATCTCGGTAGCCGTGCGCCCGATCGGCACGGAGAAAACAGCATCGTGTACCTAGAGAATCGAACGGGCTATCGAATGGTGTGCGGTGCAGGGGTTGGCACGCGCCGCGTGCACCGGGGAGGACACTTTCTTTTGAAAAATGGACGTTTTGGGCGGATTTTGGAATTTATATTAATTTCAGGTGATCGTCAGACGGAATGAGTTGAAACAGCGCCTATTAGCAATAAAAATGTACCGTCTCTCACGGTAAAATTGTGAAAAGCTAATTGATCAAAAACAATGTGGAAAAAATCGCTGAATTAAATGGTATTTGTCCAAAATGTGCCACTAAAAAGTTACACGGGATTTGCTGCTTAACCTGATAAGTTTGACAATTGAAAATGCTATCATTGGAAAGAGCATTCAATTCTCTCCAAGATCCAATCATCACGTTTGCATGACAAGCAACAGTATTCTTAAAAACATAAATGTTTCAAACCTCTGCAAAACGATTTTTAGTGAAAATTATCTACGCCTTTAATTTGTCTTGAAACTACGCACCTCAATTATAAAGCACATTTGACAGATTCTGAAGTGGAAAGCATGCTTATCAGACACGGGCACCTCGATGCGGTGGATATTTTTTCCACAAACCAAAACGTTTAGCCGTCAAAAAGCAATCGACCGAAATGGATAGATAACCCAACAGACACAAGAACAACCGAACACCCGCCGATCGAAAATATCCCTTTTCGCGTTGCGGAGCACGCGGGTCACCCTAGTTCAATTTCTATTGTACCAATTCAGCTGCTAGTCATCCATGCTAAATTTCCATACCCAGCGGTAGCGAAGGGATGCCATTCGGCCTAAGCATACCAATATCTTAAGTTGGAGACGTTTAGAGATAGAGCACAAGCCTATCTCTACTGGCCTATCAAATCGACGTTTTATGAAAAAATGTCCTAAGCCCCCTAACTGCGGCATGATGACGAGTCATTTACACATCTGCAACACAAGGTTCGATGACAGATTAGGCTTCTCACAAATCAATAGATCGGAGATCGGACCTCTGAAGTCGAGGTCTTGTCTAACGACTCAAACCAGCTGACTGTCCTTATCCTGGCCTGACCAGGTGGCGGCGCCCTTATCTTGACCGCTGACTTGATGACCGTCCTTATTCTGGTCCGACCAGGTGACCGTCCTTATCCTGTTCTGACCAGGTGACCGTCTTGTTTTGTGTTTTTACAACAGGAAACTTTTAAAAAGTTTTCTGCGCTTCTTTGCAGTATATTTTCATGCTGCCCCGACTTTTGTCAGTTCACCAGCTCTGCAGCACACGGCCGAAATTGAGATGTTTATCGTCCTATAACATGGCTTGGCGAAGCGTGATGTCTTCACTGGCCGGCTACTGAGAGAAATTGATGGGGAGAAAGTGAGAGAGGGGCAGGGAGAGAGAGAGAGAGAGAGAGAGAGAGAGAGAGAGAGAGAGAGAGAGAGAGGGAGAGAGAGAAGACAAAGAGAGCACACTGACGGCTGCCCTTACTTCCGTCCAAAATAGCCTCAGAGCAATGATGGCACCCTCTCGTTTCTCTGTAACTGGTATGGTTAGTTTAGCTTAGGATTTAGTGGTTGTTTAAGCTAATATACATCTTTTTGCCATGAAAACGTTATGTTTTGTTAGTCGAGGTCAAGGCCAGGTCAAAGTATCAAAACCCAAGTAATCCAAATCGTCAGATAAAAGCGTTCGTCATTTCCTAGCGCAAAAGTAGCAGTTTAAGTATACACTCACCATCAGTAAGTTTCTAGGGTGAAGGGATGCGAGTTGTGGCTGTCATGACCTCGGACTTTGTTCAGATTCTGTGACGTATGAAATACAGATACGCGAGTTTCAATGAATTGTTTCTTCCCGCGAACTATTCGCGTCATTATAATATCAGCGTATAGGCATCATATTTTGGACAAATAAGCTTTTATCTCCAGATGGCCGCGTCGCAGTCCCTCAGAGACCATAGGCCGAATACACAGAATTTATTTGTCATTTGTCTACAGTAGAAACACGCACGTTCCAGGCGACTCGCACTCCGACTATGTGGTCACAGATTAGTAAAACCGAGCTGGGCGCGACCCGCTCGGAGCCGCGGTCACCGCGCCCGCCGACGGCCCCCCACGAGCGCATATAACAAAAACAAACCTAGGAGAAACGGACGACCGCGCTCGGCGGGCGCGGCCGACAATTATAGTTCGCAGGGCGGCCACCAGGCAGCGCCCCCGTCGGGTGCAGGCATGCTCCGAACAGTTCATTGGCCGGGCGCGAGCCGCCGGCTCGGTACATTGGGGTCAGGCCGGGCCGGGGGCCGCCGGGCCACGCAATAGCGCACCTTTCTGGCGTCCAGGGGCTGCCGGCGGCCGCAGGAAGAGTGGCCGGCAAACAGCACACATGCACATCACGCCACGAGAGCCGGACCGCCTCCAGAACCTAACGCCGCGCAGAAGAGACAACTCAATGATATGTCGGCGGCAGCGGCCCGGCGGTGCTGCCACCTGCCGGCGCGGCGGTGCTGCCAACTACTGGATGCAGCAGCCGGCCTTGTGGCCGTTCTTCAGCTTCAGCCGCGAGCGGGGACGGTACTTTTCCAGATACTGCAGCTGTTTGGCGTTGATGGCGCCGCGTCGCTTCCTGAAACGGAGTGCAGCCAGTCAGTGGGACGCCGGAACAGCGGGACACAGCTGAACGGCCGGGACGGAGAGCCACGGCCTGCGACTCGTCAGCAGCCGAGGCTCGGTCGACAAAAAAAAAAAAAAAACGCACAGAGGCCAAACGCCAGCCTGCCGCGAATAGCCGCACACCACGTGAGGCGTCCGGCTGAGCGCCAGGACGACCGGACGCCGTCCTTGACCCCGCCTCTGGCAAAAACACCTCGGCACCGATCGGCGCGGCGCGGCGCGCCACTGACAGCCGCCGGCCGCCTGCGTGCCAATGGCGCCGCCACGGCCCGGCGAACGGCGCAGATGTACCGCCGCGGCGCCTCGTGCCGGGGTCGCTGGGCGGATCATTATGACGCAGAAAACCAGCGCCGGTTAATGAGAAAAGTTGGCGCGCTGGGGAGGTATCCGACCCGGATGTGCCGTCCCCCGAGACACGGCGTCTGAACGATACGGTAATATTCTCTGCTCCGTATTAACCCTGGGAGTGGAGTCAATATACAGCCGTCTCTGCCTGGGAGGCCACTCAGACTGCTAACAATTCAACAGGCTCCCATAACACCCTCTCCTTAATAAGACCCTTCCTCTAGACCGACTCTCCCTCCCGCCCGGCACAGCCCACGGACCCATCAGGTCTCTCGGTTCGTCCTTTTCCCCGGGGAACAGCCCGGGTCACGGTGTCGCGACGCCCTCAATATCCGGAGAACTGTCAACACCCTGGGGAGGCGACATTCCCACTATTTTGGGACATTCCACACCCCCATTCGGTGGGATCACGGGGGACACTCCTGACAGCTGCTGACACCTCCGGGTCACCTGACAGCGCACCGTCGCCTTCAGAACTGTCACAGCGGTCCGACAACTCGTCAGACGGCGGACGAGGCACCCAAGCGAGGCACCCAAACGAGAGTGGTGGCCCCGAGCAGTCGCCCTGGGGTAACGAGAATCCGCTGGGGCTGGCTATCATGGTGTTCAATTCATCAAAATTCAAAACTAAATGAGGACGTTAGCCAGAGCTCACCTCACCACTTAATAATGCAGCTGGTGTGTCAGCCAAGCAGGCGATCCACAGAAAATGTCCGTTAAGTGTTTTACCCACCCCACGCAAATTCCCAAAACACCCTGTAGTAATCAATTCTAGAAACCGCAGCCGAGTTGATGAAAAAATGATTGTTACCTCGGGAAACGTAAGTGGTACCATGTAGCAAAAAACCCCTTCTACTAAGAGATGCATCAACTAGGACAGTCATGTCTAATAAGCCAGGTCACCGCGAATTGTCGTCGGAAACATACAATATACACATGCGTTCCTGCACATCCACCATCGCCATTACAAGGGTGCTTTTTACTTGGACTGCATGGTGTGGGAAGACGGCCGGTCGGGTGAGCGGCGTCTCCGTTCGATGTGCGTTGCCATGGCGACGGCCTGACGCGGCCATCACAACAGGTGTCCAGCCGCGTTATGCGCCGTCCGCCGGCGAGGGCGCTCAATGGTCAGCTGGTGCTGTTTGCCGGACGGCGGAGGTCTATAGAGCGGACAACTGGTGTCCGAAGGGCGGGACACACGACCGAGCCTCACTAACGTGGCACGACTGACGACAGCTTCGGCCTCAGTTCGCCGTATCTTATCAGAGTTCTGTGAAATGGACGGCAGCCCGCGATCCAGGAATGCCAACACGAAACCGAGCGTGCGACATCGGACACATGCAAACATCGCTGCATGCGAAACCACAGGAAATCAGTTTAAAGCCACTGACACGAACCTACTAATATGGGAAGCTGACCCTATTCCATTCAGTGCACAGAACAATTCATTGCTTGATGATTCACAATCGTACTGACTCGAACATGCCAGGTGAAAAATGACAGGAGGAAAATGGTCATTCACACTCAAAGATAACTGTCGCTACCGACCCATCCTTTCGATAACTGTCACTGAACACCCCGACTATCAATAACTGTCGCTACCAAACCAAGTCGCTGATTATTATCGCTCCAGGCTAACTGCCGATAACTGTCCCAAACAGGCTTAACTGTCGACCATTGTCTGTACTAGGGATGTGGAGTTCTTCATTGGACCGCACCTTCGGTAGTTTCCTCAATGCCCAGCCGGACCCAATCTACCCAACCTCCTAACCCAATCCCTCCAAACTTTTGAATTTGCCTCTTAATTAACACTGCCTGTTGGTGATATCGTGGAATAAGCAAATAAGCAAACAAATTAACATTTCCTGACAATCAAAGGCCCACCCCACCCGCAGCTCAGCTGTCCTGCCCTGTATACGTACTGTCGGATGAGTTCGACGGCATCCTCGTACTTGAGTCCGAGCTCCATGAGGGCCAGCGCCACGAGCACGGGCGCCCGGCCCAGGCCCGCCACGCAGTGGACCGCCACGCAGGCGGTCGGGTCGGCGCGGAACCGCTTACGGAGCAGATCCAGCCAGTCGTCCACCACCTGGGAACAGAGGAGAGCGGTCAGTTACAGCTCCATACTCCAGACAGGTTAGTCACGGCTCCAGTACGTCACCCTGACACTGTGGGGGAGGGGAGGCGCCAGGCAGTCAGTCAACCGACTGCTCCAGCCTTTTGATCAGTCACATTCAGCTTGTCTTGTTGATAAGACCCGCTCTGAAGACTTGATTATTCATTCTAAAGGACGACGAATCCCATTACGGGATAGACTGAGATTGCTCTTTAGCGTGCATACGAACTGCGACATTTATCGACCCGAAATGTGTTGATGACCTGCGCAGCTCCGGATGCCGGTGGCGGAGAGTCGGCCAGTCGCTCTCACGTGAGTCCCACCGCTCAATCTGCGCCGCACGCGCTGTCGATGTATGGCTTCCACAACGCAGCTTACCAGCCGCAACTACCTACGCACACGCTCTGCCGCAGCGGGGGCGGGGGCGGGGGCGGGTGTCCGGGAGCGGCATATGGCGGTGACCCACTCCGCCGGAACAGGGGGATCAATAGCGCCGCGGCGGGGGCGGCGGCGGGGGCGGCCTTGCCCTGCCGCCGCCGCCGCCCGTTGAGGGAGGTCGCCGCTGCGTCGATCGTCGTCTGACCCGGCGCGCGCGGACCGACTCGCCCGGTCCGAGGCGGCAGCGGCCGGCAGTGTGCGCCGCAGCGCGGCCCGCAGGCGTCAACACACCGACCCGGATCGATGCCGGCCGTCGGCAGTGATTCCATCCCGGGCAGCTCAGCCGCAGGCAATTTGTCGCGCTCCGACACCGTTTGAGCGGAGTTCAACTGGTAGATCGAGTGCCAAATTGGAAAACATCAACAAGTGACGCGCCCAGCGCCTTCACCAGAGAGCAGTAGCTCTCAGCCACCAATTGACGCTCTACAAGTCGAAAAGGAGTTTCTCTCGCCCCCATGCCAAAGCTAGACGACGAGTTGCTCTCATTTCCTCAGTCATCTCTCAACAAGCTGTTGCTCAACCTCTCTCGGCTAGCTCTCAGCGAGCTGTTGCTGCCAGTGCTGCGAACTCCCTCTGCTCTCAACGAGTGCTGACTCAGAGTCGTGCATCTGTCGGCGGCAGCCCATCGTCACCGGCTCCTCTGCGTCACTCCCCGTTCGCTGTCAGTCCGCGCTGGCTGCACGGTGCGGAGGACGGACGCCTTCTATGGGAGAGGAGCGCAGGGCGGTGAGAGTGCGGACTGCGGGCCGCCCGCCGCTCCGTCCCGGCCGCTCGGCAGCCGCCGAATCTGGTACGAGCCAGTTATGTCCGGCGCCGTACTGCGCTCGGCGACTGAATAACGAGGGCCGCCTGCGCCGCTCCTCACCAGTATGGATCATAGGGGCCGTGGCAAACCGAGAGAGCCCGCCGGACAGATATAGCCCCGTCAGACGGCGCCCAATCACAGGACCGGGACGCTCATAGAGCAGCGATCGACAGGCGCCAGACAATAACAGAGCCCGGGCAGCCGGGGACAGCGCGGTCTCGGAACAAGGACATATGGAGACAGAAGGATCAATGAACGGGAACAGACGGGACAACAGGGATACAAGACGATAATCACCGCAGAAAAAGGACGACGAAAACAAAACAGATACAACTGAGACTGAGACTATGTGGAACGATCGCCGGGGATGGGATAGGTGCTCTAGAAATAAAGGAATCGCCGACAACGAAAAGGAAGGACAGTCACTCCTTCGCCGGGCCCTATCACGACCACAAACTGCAGATCCCAGTGCGACATTTACGCTGGAGGCTCGTGTGAAGAAAACTGTCATTCATGCAGTTCAGGCCATAACAACCGGATTACAATTCAATGGAAGGTGATCTCTCTACCGATCCGCTCCACAGGTAGTTATAAATGTGGCTCGTGCGTCCATATGGCAGCCGACAAGTGGCTGGTGCCACGACACCCGACAGGCCGACGGAAGCATGGGCCATGAGCTGATCCTACACATTAAACTTGAATCCATACCAACTGAAATACCAGCCGACTCAAAAATAGCGGTTTGATCCGATTGAGCATCAGACATTGCCATCGGCCGTAAATAGAACGAGTGGAGGCCGGAGGTCCTGGAATAGCTACAGAACGACTGAATTGGGGCTTCTCAGAGAGCAGCGCCGAGCTACTGATAGCATAAACTAGCGCCGAGAGCATAAACCAACGCTCGCTCGGGGAATGAGTCCCCAACAGGAACTCACCAGAACGCACACTACCGCAAAGTGACGGCCAAATCTGGGTGAAGGGCGAATGGTGGGAACCCAGCGTTCCACCAGGTGTCGAGCCCAGCCTTGAGATGATTATGTCGGACCACGAGCCTGTCAAAGTTGACGAGCTCTCATGCTTGAAACCAGAAGTGGGTACAGCAGCCTTCAGAAAAAAGATGTTCATTTTGCAACTGGAATTGCTCCCGACTCCCGACATTGAAGTTGCGGAGGGTGATCGCTGAGCCGAGTCGGTGCGATGTTCCTTCCTGCCCGGTAGGTGGGGATCGCGGGTGAACATCGGAGCGGTGTTCCTGCTGCCCGGTAGGCGGGGGCGCCCGATTGCGACACGTTGTGTTCGGAGTTGGATCGAGGCCACACCTGGAGGAAACGGCCGGCGCCGATGACTCAGCGCGGCGATTCCGGGCAGACACTGCCGACCCGTCTGCCATTGTCCTCCGCACTTTTCCACAGCGGAGCGAGCCATCCGCCTTTCCGCTCAGAAACGTCGATATAAAAACAGCCGGCAGGTAGCGGCGGTTTCCATAGACAGCAAGGCAAACAGTCCGTATTGAGGCCAACCAAACATCCTCAGCGACACAAGATGTGGTGCGTGGAGAGGTGGTGTAGGCAACAGGCTGGGCGATTTAATGTGGGATATCGAGACACCAGCCTGCGGGGAAAAGGCGAAGTGAGGTCGGGAGATTGCCTAAAGGGGAAATGGGATGGGGCCGTCTGTCGAAAGTACAGAGAAATCAGTGCTGTTCCAAGTCGTGGACACAAACTCATTTTTAAACAGCAGAAGCCGTGTTAAGGAAAGAGGAACAATTAATTAGCAATCTTCCTGTGTTCTTCCGAGGCCCTCTGTTCCCTTCTGACTCCAGCGAACACACCCTGCGGAAGTTCCGGCCGACAAACAATCGCCCATTCATTAGCCTGTTTTGTGGTTCGGATTATCCGCCCGGTGTGAATACACAGTTACCAGGAACAATGGCGGCCGGTTCGAGCTCCGACGCGGGTTGATTTCCCCGACCGGGCGGTCGTAGACGGGGGACGTCGGGATGATCCTGACGGGGACAGTTACCGACAGTTGGAGGATAGACAGGGGGCATTAGGGACGGTCAGAGTCTGACGGAATGATCCCCGACAGTTGGCAGACAAGCGAGGCATACGGAGACAGTCCCACAGTCACCGACAAGCGCGAAGGTGCCGGGGGTGGCTACTGGGAAGCCGGAGGATTCTCCCAATAAGGTTAGGGCCGAACGGACGTCAGACGCAAATCACATAGACGGCACTGACAGTACCAGGAACCGTAATCGGCCCCGAGCGGCGCAGCTGCAGCCCAGCCTCCCTCGTTTCTGCCTCAGTCGTCAGCGGTCTACATATGCTGACGATGCTGAGACTGCTGGTTGGCAACGGAAACGGCTAATACAAATTTATAAGCTGCATCTCATCAGCCGGAGAAATTCGAAGACCAGTCTTATGACCTATTGACCGGGCCATCAGACGACTGAGGAGTGAGGACACCGGCGCTTTGACAGTGCGCCTGTGCTGCGATTATGCCGATTTGAGCGGACCGTCCGCCGGACGCTCCACAGGTGGTGCCGGTCTGGTTATCAGCCCACCCCCGCCCGGCGAGTGACAAGGTCATGTCAGGCGGCGGCCGTGCGAAGTTGGCGCACCAGCAGCGCTGGCGGGGGGCCAGTGCCACACGCCCCCGCCATACCGGACCAACAAAACATGGAGCCGGCCGCGCCACCGGCGGTGCCATCAGAGAGCTCAGCGCCGCCATTAGCGGGTGCTAAAACTCCGCTCAGTGTCTTCACATCGAGCTGTTACTCTTGAATGTCATAACTGCCGGGCGGAGGCGTCGGTCCCCGCCCGGGTGACCCGCACTCGGTCAAGGTTGCCGCGTCGTCAGCTGACTAATGAGCGTCCTGCCCTCTATCGTTGCCGACAGGAGTCGCCCCGCCCATCCCGGGGGTCTGATCACCTGACCAGTGCCTGCGGACATTTGGCCGGGGGCCAGACCGACCCGGTCGCCGCCCCAGGGGGCAGCGGGGGTGGCGGCGGGAGCGGCAATCAGCCAACTCAGCGCCCCGGCAGCTCCAATTGGCACAGGGCGGGCGGGTGCCGCGGCGGCCGGAGCGGTCAGCCGCGGCGCCGATACCCTGGCACAGAGAGCCAGCGGCAACATTATTGGCGCCACACCATCCCACGGTCATTGTCCCCGCACAGTGACCCCGTCCCGTCACCCGTCCGTCCCATACCGCACGCAGCGGAGCACGGGTAGCCACTCCTCTGCAGCCTCACGGCCAGGTTTGACCTCCGTGCCGGCTGCAAAAGGTTCACGAGGAACAGCGCTGCAGGTGCCCGTTCGGTGTCGCTCACACCCCTTATGGCCGGGGGCGACGTGGAGGCGGGGCTGATATACGGTCCGGTGACTGAGAGGAGGCTGTACCCGGCGGCCCCGTCTGGAGCGGGCCGCAGGACGCCCGGGCCGCGGTCCAGACGCCCGCCCATGAGCGGAGGGGGGGGGGGGGCGGGACTCGGGGCGCGGCTGACACGGCCTTGGCAGCGGGGACACGGCAGTGTAGTGCGCACTATCACCGACCGACCGACCGACCGTACAGGCGGCGGCCGTCCGTGGCACTTAAAGAGGGCCCTCCGACTCTGAGCAAGCTGCACCATTTGAGGCATGCATCCGAACAAACAGATGGCCCACCATACGCGAACCAGTCGTCTTTACTACACCAGACTTATTGGTTTCAGAGCGGACCTGTCGTCTGTCGACCCGTTACAGTGACGAACAAACTTTCTCGACAGTAGCCTTCTCAGTAGTCCCTGCACCCCATGCACCTGGTCACTGGGGACCGGCAGCGGCGAACGACTCAGCACAGTAGCACAACATCCCTCGGGGGAGATTTCCACCCTGTGCTATCAACCTGCCTGATACCTAGGCAAGTTCAGCGAAACAAGCATCCCTATCACGGCAATAAGCTTGATCTAATTCTAATCGGGACGGAAAAGCTACTATCGCATAATTAGCTGCAAATTGTTTATCTGAAGAAGCACTCACCGAGTACCTTGATAGGCTCAGGGTAGATTACTTTTGAAAACGACCCGGAAAGACTGAAGAGGATGTAATGACGCAGCTGGCGGGCTGCAGAGTGCGCCTCTCACTTCCACTCACCAGGCACGTCAGGCACGAGTTGACCTCGTCTGGGGCACGTGCCGAGACATGGGCAGACGGCGGCACGTGTCGGGTACATCAGGGCACGGTCTAACTTCACACTGGGGTCGGACGACCATGGACTCTAACCAGCGATGGACACAGCGTGGGCGAAAGAAAACAGCAAGAGAACTGAGCGGCTACTTCTTGATGTGTGTTGTGTTAGACCCTGACCGAACATCAGCGGTGAAGGGTGCTGAATGTGTCGAGACAGTGTTAACCCTCGCCCGTAAACGGCGATCTGCCACCTTCGCCCATGCAGAGGGGGGGGGGGGTTGGTGCGACCCCCCCTTGGCGTTTGAAAACGGAGCGTCGTAGAGCTTAGCGGAAAAGACCAACGGTTTGCTCTCGCCGAGATCTCGCGATTGGTGGTATATTTTTTGGTCCTAGGTCAACATTTGACCTACTTTTGACCGGTCAAAGGTCAAATTTTCGGAAAAATAGACTTTTTCAACTTTCCGCGGCGATTGCGGCAAAACGGTGGGAGATATCGACTTGAAACCTTCACTATCATGTTCCTTGATCAATTCTCTATCGTTTGGTATGTATTTCGTTTCCCTAGCTCTAAAAATGGCGCGTTGGGAGCGCCGGAAGTCGGCAAGGTCACAGTCGGCGGCAGAAATTCGAAAAATCAAAATTTAAATTTTTGAAATCTGATTGTATTTTTGGATTTGGGAGGTCCATTTCCTCCCTATAGAAGCTAATATTGCTGCATATTCCCATTGAGGTGACAAGAATTAGCAAAATAGTGGTTCGGGCGCTTTTCAAAAATAGTACCGGACGCTGTTCCTCTTGTGACGTCATAGCTCCGTGACCTGACCTGACCCGGTCAAGTTTCTTATGCCATATGATAGCCAATACTTGCCCCAACATGCATGGGAAGTTTCATCACGATCCATCAACCGATGTCCGTACCACCGGAAGGAAACCTCGGGCGTTGGCACTCAGTTTGTGAAAATCCGGCCGGAGGCTGTTCCCTTTGTGACGTCATAACTCCGTGACCTGACATGACCCGGTCAAATTTATTTAATCAAAAGATGCGCAAGGTTTGCCCCATAAGGTACCCAAAATTTGGCGGCGCTGCGCGCCGCCGTTTTCGCACTATTTCCGAAAATCCTCAGGGGGGGGGTAGCACCAACCCCCCCTACATGGGCGAGGGTTAATGTAAATGTGACTGATCTGTCCACAAAGCCGGAGCGGTCAGCGGTGCTGAGTGGGCAGGACGTGACCGCCATTGATCGCTTGGGGTGCTTCTCGAGTGAGCGCAGGGAGCCCCTCTGTTGGTGCCCCGAGCCCGCGGCTGTGAGAGTGGTAGTGAGGCTCCCAGTCAGTGTCAGGTGGCTGTGCGTGACCGACTGAGTCGCCGCCCGTCTCTGTGAGACCGACGGCCGCACTCACCGCGGTCGGAGGGAAGGTACCGTCGTCGTACACCAGATCCGTGACGGAGATGCCCTCCTGCTCCAGAAGGTCCGTCTTGTAGGTGGGCTCGCATACGCGCACCACCGAGCGCGCGTTGTGCCTCTTCAGCTCCTGAAATAGCAGACATCAGTCAGTCACAGGACACAGGCTGGTTTGGGGTAGTGGCGGCCGCGGAGATGGGACCCACTGACCCTCGGACCCAGATGAGCTCGCCGCGACAGCTGAGCCTAGGACGCCGTCCGTCATCCCGCCAGATGCCCCCAGCAACAGACATACCAGTTGCACCCTGCTATCGCTAAGGTGTCTAGGATTGGGGATAATGTGCCGAGTCACAGCAAGGATCAGGAAGTCTAGGGCCCTGGTCGAATTTGAAACGAGACATCATCTATGGGTGTTATGAAGAGTCGACCGATTAGCCAGTGTCATTTGGTCCGTAGTGAGACAGGTCGCCTGAGTGGCAGCAACAGATCTCACCGAACGCTATAAGGCTCCGAGCCTAAAGTTCTCATGCCATGTTTTCTCATGTTTTGTGAATTGTTTTACTCGGCTAGAACAATCAAGAGACGAGACGAGCTCGACTGCACGCAAGGGACAGCATACGGGTTGAGGGCAAACGTACTTTGTGCCACGGCACATGAAAGCAAGGACAAAAGTATGCTCTTCTTTCGGTTAACTCATGAAATGGAGGCACAAGTATGCACTGACGGTACGAGCCCGTGAAACACTCCCAGCGGCCAGCCCTGAATAGAGTTTCACCATAACAGTTACAGCGTTAAGTGAATCCCACCCGCCACCGTCTAGGTGCTGATGATAAGACGGAGCCCACGCCTCTCTGAAGCTAAGGATGGTTGAAACGCCTTTAGAAATAAAAGCATTAGCGCGGACCATTCAGTAGAAATCGCTATCGCACAGCTAGGATCATCCCGCGAACTCAAATTAATAGTTCGCAGAACAAAGAGACGCTGAACAAAGAAAGTCTATTTTGCCAACAGTTCATGCTCAATGGCTTTTCAACTATATCTCGAACAATGTTGAGGTTTATGGAAAAATCATACAATGAACGAAAAGGAGCATGTGGCAGCCAGCATGATCGTGTGTTCATTCACGAAACAAAGCCATGGACGCGCTATTCAACAAAGGGCTTTTACTTTACTGCCGCTTGGTAGCAGCAAAATGTCTTCAATTTTCATGTTAAACAAATAGTTTCGTTTGCTTTGCTAACCAAGCCCATTGTTTATCAATCCGGGTAGTTTGCAAAGCAATTATTAAGAACACGAATAAAAGCAAAAGACCGTTTCGCGTTCTAAGCAAATGAGCGCTAAAAATGACGCACAAAAGGCTCCCATCATGCGATCACGAAGCATTTGAGGAAATACTATAGGTAGGAAATACCAACCTTACAGCATTCTTGCATAATTTGGATTATTGTGAACGACGACATTGTATCATGAGTCACAATGAAGTCAATGAAACCAGGGGAATCAATGAACAATCATCGCTAGTCGGAATATCCCGGAATGATTTTTACGAAGAAGAGTTAGCAAGGCAGAATAACATCGCTAAACCCGGACTACCCAAGGCACGATTTGAGCTGAATGACTGCTCGCCAAATGCCTGACGTGCCAGACATTGATAGGCGCCGCAGACCACAAACTTAATAGCCACCACTTCAGCTCCCGATAGTGGGGATAGTGAAGGACTCCCCGGTCCCGCAGTCCCGCGCGGATGACGTCAGAAACTAAGTACGGCATCCGGTCTGTCTCAGCTGAGAGCCAGGTACAGACATCGTCTCAATGCGCGGTAGGTATTCATAATTCGATAAAAATGAGAATAGCTCGAAGGTCATTTGTCACTCGGGAGTAATAACACAGACTCGGGATGCTCAACAATTCAAGTTGAGTCCACCAATAACATGACTCCCCGACCAAGATTTTGCAGAAATAGACAAACGTATGCATTCAATCAAAACACAAATCCCTGTCATGTTTGCAGCAATGGTTGAGAAGTTAGGAAGATAATGGACTAATGTTAGGGGTAGAACCTCGTGCGTCTATGAATTATGCTTTTCGATCAAAATAACCTTCGAGCCATTCCAGTTTTGTCGAAATAACAGTGTTTGACCTCTGCATAGGTTCACAGTTAACCATTCTCGCCTCCACAGTACAGTCGGGTGAGCTCTCACCTCTACGTAGGCAGCCAGTGTGTTCTCAGTGGGTCGGTCCGTGATCAGGAACCGCATGCCCTTGTACTCAATCTCGGAGGGCGCCGGTCGGATGCTCTTGTTCCTCATATTGCTCATGTCAGTGTGTGCCGGGCGCGGGTCAGACGGCGGCGGCCCGGGGTGGACCCTGCAGCGCTCCTCGCGCGCACCACAGCCACTCGGGGCGCGGCGGACGCCCACAGCTCACGGACGGACGGCGCGGCGCAGCTGTCGGCGGCCCCGTGCACGCCTCACCCCATGTGGCACCCAGTCCGCGCGGTGACCCGGCCTCGGGCACGGCAGCACCCTCACTGACACGCACTGTCCAGCACAGGCGCGGCGCGCGCTCTGACACTTTATTTGTGCTGGGCTCGGCAGAACTCGCTGCTTCCCTTCAGCAGCTCCATACGGCTGAAGCCCCGGCCGCTCTGGTGCTGTAACAGAAGGGGAGGTAGTGCGTCAGCACCCGACACACAGCGCAAAGAGGAGTATAGTCCCACCGCTATGGCAATGAAACAGGCGGAGGGGAGCCGGGGTCAACACACGCACCATTACACATTTGTACAGGACCTTACACCTACAAATTACGCATTAGATGAAAGAAAAGAAAAGGACAGCATACATTGGAGAGCACGCGACGAGCTGACGATGCATACATGAGCATTGAGCATTGAGCAGTAGTACACGGCACACATAAAACACCCTCACAGGAACACAATTTGGCAGTGGCGAGGTGCAGATTTCAGGGGAGCACAAGCCACAAAGAGTGCCAACAATAACCGGAGACAAAAGGTGAATTAGTTTGACCCCGGACGGCATCCAAACTAGCCTGACAGCGGCATTCCCACGGACAGGGATGCCTTCTGCCGTCCAGGCACCGCCTGAGCCGCCGACGTGCGAGCTGGGAGCTCATCGAGCGGTGGCCGTGCGTGCGGCACCGACCAGGAACTCGACCGACTACCGGCCACTGAAACCAGCCGGCGGCGCCATTTTGTGGCGCTGAAACGCACAAAGGATGCTCACAGAGGCGTTCTTCTACAGTCGGACAAAGTCAGTTAGGAATGAGGTAGGCTAAGAACGGCCAGAGCAGGGACAGGGCGGGTGTCACTCCGCGCTTCTGCCACCGGCGCAAGGGGGTGGTCCGAAACCTCGCAGAAAACGGCAGACGGCGGCGATGGGATAGTGAAGAAAGCGGATATCAGTACCTTCGCATAACAATCACTGAGAAATAATCAGCCCGATGTAGCAAGACGGAAATATAATAACAATGCCATAAATTAACAGAGTAATTGCTGCATATGCATACATAATGCATAATGCCTATGCAGCGTAGCTGTTTCTACTTTCAAAACCATCCGCTCGCTGGCAGAGCTTGTTGCAATGACTCCACGTAATTTGAGCTTGATTTACCAACTGCCCTCGGGTCGATTGGTCCGATTGGTCAAATACTGGAAGAACTAAAACTACCTGTTTACCCCTGGGTTTACCCCAGCCAGCCAGGCATTCGGCACCTGTTGTTATTGCAGGTGTGAACTCTACCTGAGGTCAGACTTCAGAGGAACGCTCTCGACAGACAGGCGTGACACCCTAGGTTCGCGTCTGATGATATGAGTCAGACTGGCGTGGGAAGTGACCTACCACAGGTCGGGCGCGTCGCACAGGAGCTGAGGAAGCAGCGGTTAGAAAACACCAGGAGGATGGCGGTCGATCTAGGCTAGAAGGGCCAGGCCGGCACCAAGCCGAGGGTCCCGGAGTTGAGCTGTGTCCCAGCGGAGTCGGGAGTCAGCCTACCTGGCGCTCATGGTGACTCAGGACCGCAGTATCGATGGGTGACTATGACAGAGAGCAGCGATCACCCGGCCCGCTCCGACAGTCGACAGGCCGTCCGGCGCTGTGGGATCGGTCCACCGTTCAGACTGCGGACGTCCCAGCCGAGTCGGAGTCTGTCAGCCGCTCGGCCACTGTCTGCCAGCCGTGTCTGTCCGGTGGCGTCCCGGGCCTGACTGACGCCCTCCTGCCGCTACACACGCTATGTCGTCCGCCGCGGTACGGACGGTCCGGTCCCACTTTCCGGCCCGCCGCCGGGGGGGGGGGAGGGGTGCGGCGGCCAGTGCAGACCAAGGCTGCTGCCGAGCGCCGCCCGCACGCCGGCCCGCCGCCCAGCGACCAGTGCAGCTCACAGCGGCGGCCACCGGCGGCGGCGGCGGCCGAAACTCAGCCACGCCGACCAGCCGCCGCACAAAGAGCGGCACACGCAGTCAGCTGGCACCGCCCCGAACAGCGGGAGGTCAAGGCCCCGACAACCCCTCCCCAACAGAGATGGGTTATCGGTGCCCTGGGACCACCGGGTAGTGGTTAATTGGGTAGCCGTCCGTCCCGTCTATCCAGTCTGCCCCCTTCCGACCGCCGGCTCCTGTCCAGTGGATCATATACCCGGTCCGGTCAGTGAGAATGTCGGCCAGTGGTCCCGTCCCGACTCGGTCGGTAGGTCGGCCGGCCGGCCACTTTCGCCCGCCCGCCGCCCGTGGATAGACGTTAGACAGTTCCGACTGTCGGCAGTGGCCGGGAGAGAAACTGAACCCCCGGCCCTGCTCCAGTACCATCCACTCCATCATACGCCCAGCTACCGACACTGCCAGCGCGGAATACGCTGCGGCTGTGCTGGCAGACGGCGCACAAAGACCGCCGTGATTTCTCCCTGCCGCCGCCACTGCCGGACGGCGAAAACAGCAGCCGGCCCGACTGGCAGCGGGGCGACCCGCACTGCCGCTCGGCCGGGTAGCGGTACGGGCGCAGGGAGCGAGCAGTCACCGCGCACTACTCTGTGAAAAACAACCACTCCAGTCTCCACTGCCAACCGGGCCTGCGTGCCGGCTGCGCTGTGGACTCACAGAAGATGTCGGCCAGCGTGGGTTAGGTTCCTCGGAGTGACGAGACAGGGCGGGCACTGCGGGCACTGCGGATTCACGGGGGAGACTAGCAAACTGTAGACACAAAGGGGACGCTGGCCAGCCGTTCTAGCTACGGTGGACTGACGGGGATGGCCTGCCGCCGCTGGCTGCCGGGGCTCGAGCGACCCAGACGGGCCGGGGCCGACGGAGGGGAGACGGGCGGGTCGGGCCGGTCGGACGGCCGCCGCCCTGCGCTCCTAGGCGCGCCCTACTCACGTTTTCTGCCGTTGAAAGTGCTCCGCCACACATTTATGAGTGAGAGGCCAGCCGAGCGGGCTGCTGTGACTGCGCTGCACGCGCTCACACTGGGAGAAACACAGGGACGATGAGCGGCGGGCGGCGCGGAGCGGCTGACGGCGCCGGTCCGTATCGACGTTCTGAGCCGCCGCCGCCGAGCGCCGCCCCGCGCCAGCTGAGCCGCGCCCGTGACGTCACACCGGGCCGAGGGGGAGCCGGTGACGTCACCTGCGCGCGGCGGTCGTCAATGGGAGGCGCCGGCCGCAGACAGCGCCGCCGGCCAAGGTCGGTGACCGGCGCACCACGGCGGCCCTCACACCAAGGCCGCGCGCCGCCCGTCCGGCAGACAGCCGCTAATCATTGGCCCGGCAATGGACCGCTGGTAGGGGCGGCTCCCCCCGCCGGCCCCCACCCCCGACCGATGTGCCTGGCGCCGCGCCTGCGTCGGCGACCAACAGAGGTCACACCGTTGTGAAACTCGACGGGAGACATCACGTGGCGCAACCTTGAGCCCCCTCGCCCCGCCCGTAAAGGCAGGTACTGCGGAGTCGTGCCCCCCCCCCCCCTCCGGCCGCGCGGCGTCAAAGACAGGCCGCCCACCGTCGTATGACGTCATCCATACGATACAAACATGTCAGGTTTGCCGAAACAGGCCGCCCTGTGGGTGGGTGGAGGCGCAGGTCGAGCTGAGACGGCTGACTGCGATATCAATTCAGACGGTAGCCGAATCTAGAATGAATGACAAGGAGCTCCTAGAAACTGACCGCATTGTCAGTAACTGGTCACGGGTCAGACAGACTATTTATCTAGCTGTTTGGGGCTGGTCCGGCTGACTAGCTGACCTGCATAGACGGGAGACTTTTAGGTCAAACCGTTCTGAACTCCCGTCACTGGACGATGTCGCAAATGTCAAAAGAATAGGAATGTTTCCTGTTAGTAAATAAGATCTGAAGCACAAATAGGTACCGCTCAGGATTCACGCTCGACATGTAAAAATCACTCCTCGAGACTGAGGACAGACCAAAGTAGCAACAAGTCGCCATCGTGACCTGAACAGTGAACAATGAACATAGCGCCCGATTAACATCCAGCATGGCAGGGCGGAACAGGGCGAGAGCCTGGACTCGGCAGGACAGCTCCGGCGATTCATCAAATGTAGAGAGGACTCCGGCGGTTAGCACAGGGAGCGAGACGCCAAAGTGGTTACCTATGTAAGTTCTAGAGCCGTAGTGACGGGCTAGCAAACGTCGATATGAACTGCGGTCCCAGCTGGCATTCAGCCCAAACCCGATCAGATCATTTATGCCACAAAGCTGCGATGCGGCCATAGCCGGTCATTTAGGAACGAAGTTAGTTCGGTTCATGAGTCGCCAGACGATTTGTCTGAACTAAGCATTTCATGATGGGCAACAGTATATGCCAAATGACTACGCAGTGGCAAGTGGCTGCTGGCAGACAGCAAATCAGGTGTCTGCATTTCAGAGATAATGTCCGCACCATGACGTAATTTGGGCTTTTAACCCGGAGCTGGTGGTTACAGAGAAGCCACAATTCGTGCTCATTATTGTAGAGCAGTCATAGTGTGTGATTTATGCAGGACAAAAAGCGAATGACACGCCGTGAGGGCTGCATTTTCCATATCTTCTGGGCATCCCAATAGAGCACGGATGTCGGAATTTCAACGTTCATTCAAATTATCGCAAACAAATGGACGAGTAATAGCGAATTACTAACGGATCTTGCATTGGAGGTCTACCCCAAGACCGTCTGTAATTCATACTTTCCTTTACCAAGTATCTGCGGTACGTGAAAGCAATCACAGCCACATCAAATAGGTACCTACAGGTGATTCATAGCACGCCACACTGGAAAATCGCCATATTATTGTCTGCTTTCATATGAAGCAATAAAAATAATCCTACCGTGGAAATGTCAGTAGAGCATGTTGCTTGTGGATCGGGAAAGCCAAATAACGTACACGCTGCATGGAAGCAGCAAAAAGTGTGATGTTTTCAGAGCCAGACAGGTGGCTGATACCGGTAGCGTGCTCCCTACTGCGGTCAGTGTGACCATATATGTCGGCTGTGGCCCGATGGCGCCATTTTTACCGGCCGCAGTGAATGTGGGGCGCACGGCAGGGCGGCACGAACCGGGTACGCCAGCGCGCGCAGGTGTGAACAGTTCCAGGAGCCGGCGGTGGTCGGCCCGTCCCTCTGATATGGCCGATGGTGGCAGCGGGCACCTTCCGATAGTGTCCGCTGGTGGCCGTGATCCGCAACACGGAGCTGCCGATACACGTCCAACACGCACCCAACACCCTCCTTATAGGGGAGCGGCAGCTAACTCGACACATGTAAAGAACAGCTGCGACATATGAACACTGTATGACAGGAAATAGACCACCTTTTGACATTAACAGAGAGATGAGTTTGTACAGCATGTTACAAACCCCTACATGAACGGACATTTTCGGCTGGAAAGTTCGAGACTTGCATACTTGCCATTTAGTTCATTAGAAACACGAGAAGAGAAACTGCCGCTCTTTGCTATGAAGTTAGTCCGCATACTTTGAATGGAAAGACTTTTGATGTTGGAGCTTAGAACCAAGATTACTTTACTTATAAGGTTAGTTCACTAAAGAATTTTTGCCGCCCAGGTGACGTCACATAATATGGTAGCGATTTGGTAGCCGTTTGCAAATACATAAATGACTTGCGTGAGACATTTATAATGCAAGGTATTGTTCAAGGACGTGTAGGCCGTGTATATAGGGTATTGTTTGTGGATTTTTTGCCCATTAGGTAGTGATAATGGGCAAATTTGCGATTTTAGATCGGACTATTGAGGATTCAGACGACTCTAGCTTTATTTATCAGATCGCTTATAATATCACCAGGTTTTCTCATTTCTGGCATTATTTTCCCTTATAGTGTCTGTTCATCAGAGGTCGGTTTGTATCGCACAATGAAATTGAAATGCTGATGAGTGATTAAATTTTTATTCAGCTATGAATATTTTTAAATTTTGGGTTGAGCATGGCCATCAGATATGCAATAATTAGCCCTCATAATAATGCTGCATTGGCTATATGGACAAAGTGATGGTCTGAGCAATGTACACCAATTGCCTCTTTAACAGTCTTTGACATGTTTCAAATTGTAAAATCTAGTAAAATCATGCATTAGAAAAAAATGTGGTAGTCGTTAAGCAAGCCCCACACTTGTTTTTCCAACCAGGAAGAGGCGCTCTACCCAGAGATGCCTGCTAATCAAGTCAAGCCAAACCAAACCTAACCAAACCTGGCCTAACCTTACCTACAACCTACAATCTTAAACCTACAACCTAAAACCTACCACCTTAACCTACCCACCACACTAAATCCGCAATGCACCAAGCCATTAGCCAAATCCGCTCCGCACCATGCCAAATCCGCACCAGCCGAATAAGCCCACACCAACAAGATGTCGTCGAAGTTACCATATTTGCAGATTGGCTGCTCCAGTACACATTCATTATTCATGGTTTCCATACGACTTTCAACATATCTTTTGCTGGATTATATGAAATTGAAATAGCTGTGCAAAATGTGCCAGACCATGTTTCTAAGTGACTTCAATGATTTAGAAGTTAGAACTTCATCACTCACTGGTCTTCTTATGCAAGGAACTGTGGGCAGCATGGGCACAGTCTAACATAGCTAATGAACCTGCAGTTCAGCCAGCCTTACATTAAGGTTTCCTGAGTGTAATTCGTATTCGTTTCGGGCTACACTGAGGTAAAAATTGTTAAAAACCAAATATTTCGGCTTTATTGAGTAGCCTTGTTCACTGGTTCACTTGGTTTGGTTTCCTGAGTGTGAAATATGCATTCAAAAATAGATGTGTTTGGAGTGGACGAAGAAGGTGATGGTTTTTTGTGCTGAAAATGTTTAGTGTTGTATTCATATTTCAGCATAGTTCTTCAACTCAATTACTTGACCCGTCCCGGTCACCCATTATCTCAAGAGCACTGCTCAACAAAATGAAAATGATTTTAATGGGTGCTATTAAAGTGCGAACATAAAATATCATCAGCTCACCAATATTCTTCTGAATCATGTGATGTTTTGTATCTCTAAATGATTTCCATTTCATAAAAGAACATACTCCACCCTTGTAACATTTATTGTACATGCCACCTTGGAAATACATTCATAATGATTCATGTCACTGTAGCACTTGTGCTTGCTCATTTGCGCCTTGCGGCAGCACGACAGTTGCTCACAATGTTCTATGTTAAGGTATTAACCACAAATTATAATAGTAGACAATACTCACTCAATTAACTAGGTACTTATTGGATGAGAGAAATGTAAAAAAGGACTCAACAAGACCAGTCAACCAGGTCCCTTGCTTTGGTGATCTGTTGATTGTTCTCGTATCAAGTGAACTTCAACATTTTATGATTTTACACATTATTAATATTCACTAGAAATAAATATTTGTGCTAAAAGACCAATACTGGCATGTTTTCTTCTCTTGAAAGGCATAACACAGCCTTTTTCACACTTCAGCCCATTATCTTGCATTCAAAGTGGCTCAGATACGAGTCTTCAGTTCCTTTGGTAGTGCAGTATGATGCATACCAAGTTCCAGTGGTATTTTTGAAGCATACTATAGATCACTCGCCAAAACAATGCACCTCATAGAAGTCTTGCTATTGTTAAGTGAATGTTTGCCATTCGATTTGGCCAAAATCATAATAAATTTGCATATTATTGATAGAAAATGGCGTTAGTATCTAACTTTTGCAAAAGCGGCGCAAGACGCATTTGGTAGCACTATTTTTTTCCTTCACGAGAAAAAACTTCATCGAAATTTGCAGGCCTCATCTAAAAGGCAAAATTAATGCTTGGTTCATTTGAATTCGACCTATTGAGGCCCGGTTTTGGAAAAATCAAGCCTTACTGAGTCAAATGGTATGCTTTTTATAAAATTTTAGCCCTCAACTTGGGCGTCAGCCCAGCTCAAAACTCGGCCTCATTTGTATGGATCGTTATGGGGTGAAGGGATTTTTGCCGCCCACGTGACGTCACGGTAAAGGAATTCTGAGGCTCGTGAACGGGGGCTGCTTAGAACCCACGTAAGTACGATTGCTGCGCAGATTTCTGTGAACAGCGCCTCCCAAGGTGGATCCATTAGGCGGCGGCATAATTAATGATCAAACATTGAACCTACCCACACGATAAGACCGGCCCGCTCGGCTCACCGATTCCATCTGCCCTGTAAAGCGGCCGCCGACCCTGGCCGCGGGCCATTCCCATCACGAGCAAATGGCTACGGCTGGAGCAGCTGGAATCACAATGTGACCACTAGTCATCCAGCAAGACACTACCCCATATTGAGCCATTGAGACGGCATCCTTTTCAAATATGTGAAAAATAAACATTTAAATCAGCGGGAGCAGGCACGAGCTGACAAAACTGTAGGGGGCGGCATAGCCCAGCACAGCTGAGTCAGATGATGGTCTGACGTCAGACAATCTGACGCACGTTGATGGTGAGCCCCAGCTTCAGGTCGCCTGGGGCGGCTCGCGGTCACGGTATCGCGGGGAGGAACGGGGCGGAATGGTGAAGTTTTCAGGTGGTCCGTGAATTTGGGGGAAGGGGAGGGCCTCCCCGTACTCCCCTCGAGGGAGCGACGGACCGACCGAGGCTGCACAAGTTGCCGTGAACTCGCTGTTGACCGGTGCGATGGCCGGCGGTCAGAGGCCCACGGAGGAACGGGTGTGGCAGAGCACGGCAGCGCAAGTTTAGCGACCTGAACCAAGGTCGCACGACCGTGGCAGCTCGGACAAAGAACCCTTCCCGATCTCAGGAAAATCATTGCGATGAGCATCGTGCACTTGTACAATGTGCAAAGTATCAAGTTTACAAGGTGTGAGCCGAATGTCAATCAAGCTGGACTGCTGGAACGGATGAAATTCAATCTTACACATCACAAACACGCATTGAAATGGTTGCCGTTTACACGATTGGAGACGAAATGTCACAAAAAAGGAACAATTACGAAAAGCATAACAGTGTAGCCGGATGACACTACGGAACCATCCCAGTACCCAGCAGACCACCTCCCTGGTGTCAGACGGTTCACCAGGGACGGGGCGGGAGGGCAGCGTGTCCGAGGCCGTCGGCCGGTCCCTGCCGACGGCGCTGCCCGGTATTTCCGGAGCGGGCACAGCGTGCGCCTCCAGCCCGCACACACAGACGGCCCGCCCTGGGAGGGCGAGCGCAACAGGCCAACCACAGCGACTCGGTACGGAACGGACGAGGCGAACTGCACAGAGAGCAGTCGAAACAGAACGACAACGAAATGGGCTGAATCGCTTAGGAGTTTACATAGACTGAGGGAGTCAAAACGCGCCAGACAACACGACAAACATGGATTCGATACACACCAGAGAAAAGAGGGGCAGTGGGGTTTGACATAGCAGGCAGCTCCGCCCAGGGTCAGCTGGCCGCCCAGCCAGCGAGGCAATGAGCGTCTCCCACTGATGAGAGCATTGAGCACCGACCGGCCGAGCTGCGTCTCTGAGAAGCTCCCGGCCGGCACAGCTCAGTGATCAATGGCTCCCGGATCACTGCCGCTCCCGGGCCGACGAGGCCTGTCACAGCCGTGCAGGGTCAAAAAACAGCGCTCCACATTCAGCGCTGCAAATTGCAGAGTGCCGGCTGCGCCTGGCAACGGGCGATCGAAGCCGTCACCCCGCCGCGCCGATCGGCCGGCCCAGACGACAGTTTTTTTTACTCCTACGAGTGTTTCCTGCGCGGCGCACCTCTCAAGGAAAACCTGGTGCTGCCGACCGCGGCCGGTGGCAGGGGCCCGTGGCCATGGAGGGCTGAGGATCCCTCCGCGGAGGGGAGGGGGGGGGGGCAGGTGCCAGGGGAGGGCCGCCCGGCTGTTACCAGGTGATCCCAGACTGTGCGTGCTCCGCCGCGTCCTTATGCGGCCGCAGATGCGGCGCGCGGCGGCAGGACCGACCGGATCGGACCGGCTCCCCCTCCCTCCCCCACATCTCCCCCACGGGGACCGTGTCGATACGACCTTGTGTTCATCAGTAGCGGCAGTCGAGCACACAGATCCAGACGGAACAGCGAGCATTGTGAGGACCGGAGCGGATACTGGGTTCGACACTGTTGTCTGGAAGAGACATGAATGGGATCCGCTTTCCGCTGTCCCGTTTCTATAGCTTTTTAACGGCAAATACCAATAGGCAAGGTGCACACAGTTCATACTATATTTAGTGCAACGCAACCGATTTCGACAGATCGGCATAGTCAGACTATGCGGTACTGTCGAAATCGCTGGCTCTACCGCCTAAAGTAGGCGTAAAAGGCGTGGACGTGTCCTGCAATGAACAGCCACCGGTGTGGTCACTGGTCGATCCCAGTCACCAGCATCCCACTCCAGGCCAATATCAGCGTTCATTGTCGGATCGGCGGGCTGCTGGTGACAGAAACCTGCACCTCTACATCCGCTGGTCAATGTCGGCGCTCAACAGTCACCTCACCGTGTCAGGTCGGCAGGCCTCTGGTGACAAAAAGCTGCACCTCGCCACTGTCAGCTGCCGACGCACTGTCGGCCGTTGACCGACCGATATAGGTACAGACGGGCTCACAGCGACCGGTTCAGACAGCCAAAATACACTATGCAAGGAAACGCTGAAGCATAAAACTTCGCAACACTGACGCACGCACTAAACGCAGCAAGAGCCGGAAACATAAGCGAAACATGCAAACAGGCAGGCATAAGTCGAATCTATGTCTCACAAAAGGAAGATAAAGCTATCTTTTTTTTTCAATATGTCTTGAGGTGACTGGTGAGCCATGTCGGAGCTACTCATCGCCCACCTAAATGATACGTCTCGGCTGTATGGTAGCTACGGAAATCGGACGGTATCGACAGGTCCACCCTGACAAGACCTGTCCAATCGGAGTCAAGTCGATACAGGAAATTCCCTAAGGTCACGGCTCGCTGACCACAGTGTCAGCCCCAGCCGGCAGTGACTAATGATTCCGAACGCACAAAAAAGCCAAATGGATCACGGCAAACACCACACGAACATTAAAGTAAGACAGCGCTTTTCAGAAAACGGCAACAATGCACGCATGTTGGATGTTCGACGAAAGCTATTTGCCCTGAACCACTTCGATTAAAAGCCTTTTTCCTCCAATGGAGTTGCAGGAAAACCAACATGCTAATGTCAGGAAGAAGCGGAATACAAAAAGGAAGAATCTGACACAAATGATAATTATCAACGAAGGCCATTTGCAGCGCTGAATTAAACAAATTATACGGTCTGTGGTTATTCAACTACTGACAGGAACAGAAACCACTGAGGCAATCGGCCTGAAATAAAATACATTCTATTGTTTTACGAAAGGGGTCATTAGCCAAGAAGTAATAAAAGTAGTGAATCAGAACCGTTTAATTATAACTTATATAATATGTCAATATCAGTGACATTTTAGTTACAACTTTGGCCAATGCATGCCTGCTCGATAACATCAAGCTCCAAACTGTCCTACATAAATTAGTAAAATGCGCCTCTTTTTAATAAAATAAGTTAGATATCAGTTAAGGAAAGGGTGATGCGCGTCATCGACGGTCATCTTCAGATTGACGGGGTCATGAAAGCTTTACAGGTCGTTTCTGATAAAGGTACTTGCTCCAATTAAGAAAATTAATTTCGTTGTCTTCATACATACAAGGCTACGTCTACCCGAAGGCAAACATGTAGCAAAAAAATGTCAACCTATGTGATCGAATTTTTCATAACGGACAAGCTCTTTCAAACACAAAACTGCAGGAAATGGCCAATAGTCATTTACGGACGGACCGTTTTCCCTGAAAGGCAGCATGGATATACAATTCTATATTTCTATTTAGTGTCAAAACAAATTATTTTTAAGAGATCGTTTTTTAAAGATATTTTTAAGAGATTGATATTCAAGAAGATGCAGTAAGATTTAATCTAATATTCGCAGGAACTTCAGAACTTCCGCAAATAACTAAGAATAATGTAACACTCCAAATGCAAAGCCAGCCACGTCCAGAAGTCAGCTGAGGCTCAGCATTAGTGAATGTAATCCTGGGCTCAGCTGCTACAAAGCCAAGGTGACCAGGAAGAGACCGGAGCTGCTCCGGTCCGGCCACGGAGCTGACCGGAGCTCGCTGACAGATGGACGCGGTGTGTGGCGCCGTGGACCGGTCGGCCGTCACCCAGGGCGCACGGGCCGCGAGCTGCAGCGGGATCCGTGTGCCGTAACGGGCGCCAGTGCTACCGCACCGTGTGCGTGCGTGGTGTGCAAGATAGCGAGATACGCAGAGCAGGGCCTTGTGGTATTCGTTAAAAATCGCGCGAGGAAGAACATGGCGTGACATTGCACGACAGGGAAGCACAGGACAGAGCACGCAAAGTGCCGCTGGTCGATATGAAATCAGACGGGCTGCGGGCGATGCCGATTCATGCAGAGTGTTATGAGCTGGGGTGGGACCGCCGGGCCTTGGCCAGGGCGAGGTGGGGGGGGGGGGGGGGTGCAACTCACGGCCGGCCTTCTGGGAAGCCCGCTGACGGGCGCTCCAGGGCCGACGCGCGGCGTGGGGCGCCGAACAGTTCTGGGCACGGCGATGACGCCGACGCGCTACTACGGCGTACCGGCTGTGATACGGCGTACCTACCGGGCCGACGGTGACCTGGCCAGCGGCGGGTCAGCCGAACGGCGCAGTTATCTTGCCTACAGCCCGGCCAAACGGCCGCCTGTGATGCCCAGCAGGCGGCAGGCCACCGGCGCAGAGGCCCGAGATGAATGGCACAGAAAGGAGGGACAGAGAGGTCACCGTGAAAAACAGGACTGAATATCACAGCCGCTCATCAGGGAAGCCTTCCGACCGAGCAATGCGAAACCGTGGACATGTCCACCATGGAAAGGCAGCCGTGACTGAGCGAGGAAAGTCAGGAGGAACGGTATCGCAGCTAATACACAGGACAGTCCCTGTGAAAATGCAGAACTGACAAGTCCAAGGCTTCCGGAGAGAGGCTCCGAAAGCCCGGATTAGTTTTTGAATATCTAAATTAACGTTTGGCGTCATCAGCATTCAGCTGAGTAACCTATGGTAGTAGCCGCGAAGTGCAGGGCAGGAAGTTAAAAAAAAAAAACATTTGTCTTAGACCTCATTGCGAACGATCCGTGATTGGGGCGGCGAATTATCATCTACTGATAAAATGAGTGTAACTAATACGGTCCGATCAGCGTGCCTCCTGCGCCACAGCACCCGTGTGTGGACGTCTCCTTCACCTGACCCCCGGACAGCGGCACACCTTAGCGTCACGTGCCGCTGAAGCCCCGCCCACCGCCTCACGTGGCACCGGCACACACGTGTCAGGGGCAGACGTGTCTCTGCGCAGCGCCGCAATGATACGGCCAACCATTCACACAGGTATGACCACGAGAGTCCCGAGGTCGCAGCCTATTGACCGCACCGGGGGTGTAATAAGGCGGCTTCGGTGGCTCATTGACACCTCACAGCACGCCCAGGAGTTCCCCAGTCCGCCACAACTCGGGTCCGGGGCGGGTCAGGTATCGGACAGGTAGTGCAAGGCTCGGGTCAGATCAGGTCAGAGTCAGGTCAGAGTCGGGTCGGGTATCGGTCAGCTCAGGTCGGGTCGGAGTTGGTCGGCGGATGAAGCTATCTCAGATCGATCACCGGCCGCTCCGTCCACAAAAACAGTCCGGCGGCGCAGCCGTCAGCAGCGCCAATGAAGCCGGTTGGCCGGTCAGCCGGGCTCGCGGGAACCCGAGATCGATGGACCGGATAAATCGGTACCGGACAAACCCTACCTGGAACACCCATCTCCGGCCGCACCGACTAATGACCGGACTCGGAGGCCGCTCATAACCTGTAACCACCACCGGCACCGGCCGATGTCCTGTTGGGGTTCCTGCAGCTCAGACTTTCCCCACTCGAACACAATCGGGATCCCGTATCGGCTGCGGCCGATCCCGACTTCCATCACTGCTGAACCAAGGAAGATGGCGTCGCCTGATGATTCGCTGTAGATCAGAATCATCTCGACCGATTCCTGGATGCATTTGCCATTTGAGTCTTCCTAAAATAACGTTTACCTGGTTTTATTAGAGCGATCAGTGCCTATAAAATCAGTGCCTGTAGGCAGCACCCACACCCGTTTCAACATGGCGTGCCGATCTCGCGGCCAATAAAGGCCAGAATAAGTGATTACTGAGAAGTGGGATGCAATTATGTGCCTCTGTTCGTCACGACACCGGACGGCTCCGGTGCATGTCGGCGGCCTGAGAGGCTTGTCCCTCACAGATCCCAGTCACCTGCCAGCCCGCCGTCCGCCCACCTCTGTCGACTGAGCGCTAAGCGCCGGACAGGACAGCAGCGGCACAGTCCGCCGGCCGGGGGGCCAAAGACACCATCATCAGGCGTCATCCCGGGGAATCTGGGCGGATCGACACAAAATACCAATCCACATCCAACACTAGAAAAGGCACCCAAGTTAAACGATACCCTTGAAAAGAGGCTGTTGAACGATACTCAGGAGTCAGTCAAATGCCTGCTTTCGTGCGACAGTGACACTCGAGCAGGAATTGACCTGAATCATCCGCCGATCGCCCTAATCGATTCAGGTTATCGGCTTCGAGAAGGTCCGTTCCGTGGCACGCAATGCATTTATTTCGCGTTAGTCATCGACCGTCGGCGAGCAACGGCGGACAGACACCGGCAGGTAACGGCGGACAGACGACAGCAGGTAACGGCGGACAGGTAAACAGCACACAGACGACGCCAGGTAACGGCGGACAGACGACAGCAGGTAACGGCGGACAGGTAAACAGCAGACAGACGACGGCAGGTAACGGCAGGTAAGGCCGGACAGACGTCGGCAGGTAACGGCCGACAGGCGTCGTCAGTGATGGACCGACGCACAAAGAACGGAAAATAACGGCCAGGAACGAAACAAGACACCGGCGTGGATGGGCCCACGCACAAAGGACGGAAAATAACAGACATGAACGGGCTGAATTTGATTAAAAGGCGGGATTGTTATGGGAGTCGATTGCTCCACCTTTGACGCATCTATCCAGCCACTTATCCACTCACTCTTCCGTGATGACTACATATAGCGCCTGCACTGCGCGGGCGTTTGCCGTCCGACGGAAGACACCATGCCGGGGGACGTTCACCCTCAGTCGCCGCACGCAACTCCCCGGCCGAGGATCGATGGCAGAGCAGAGGGCAGCTCTCCGAGAACAGCGGGTAGCACCCTGGGTGTAAACGGAAAACAGCCAGCTCTAAGCCCGCATAGGACAGCGTTCGGGACGGCTCTGCCTGGTCTGACCCCTCTACCTCCCTGACTCACGCCCCGTTCAAACGATGGCCCGTGGCTCTCCTGGTGAGCAGACCAGTGAGTGGTCCCCGACCAGACTCCATCCTCGGGCCGGCCAGTGCCGGCGGCGACTCAAGGCCGTGCGGGCGCGGTCACTGACCCTGCACAGACGGGTGACGGCAGACGGCAGACGGGAGGGGGAGGGGTGGCAGACAGGGCGCGGGGAACGGACCAGGCGCGGCGCCGTGCACTGTGCAGTATGCAGCTTCTACAGACATACCTACCCACCGGTGGGGGTCCGCCGACCGCCGCACAGTCGAACTTTGGAGTCTGCCATACGTATCACCGGCCGACGTCATTCATGCTCCGAGCGGGAGAACGGGGCGACGGGATGAAACTTCCGAAATCGAACAAACAGCCGTGCACACATGACTGCTTAACTGAATATTTCCATCACACCGCGCTAGTGTGCAGACGGCAGGAGGATAACACCACACCGAAATACGCAATGTTAACGGGGCGACGGGATGAAACTTCCGAAATCGAACAAACAGCCGTGCACACACAGCGAATATTTCCATCACACCGCGCTAGTGTGCAGACGGCAGGAGGATAACACCACACCGAAATACGCAATGTTATCTAAATTTATCAACTGAACGATCATTCAATACATGCGCGATACCGGACGTGGCTACGCCGTAGGAATTTCGTGGGGCGCCAGCGATGATTCATCAATATTTCCACCACGCCCTTGGACGGAGCTGGACCCTGTGACCGTGGCGCATTAGCGAGCGGCCCATTGGCTGGACACCAAGCCAAACAAGTCTGGAATGGAGGGAGGCGGGCTGAGCGGTGTCACATGTGTCCGACGGAGGACGCCGAGACAGTCCAGTCACGAGGACCCACAATAGAAACTGTCACGGGCACCGTCAAAGGGGGTCGGTCCAACGTCACATCGGAGCCCAGCCGCCAGCCCAAATGATGCAGTTAGTACCGAGTTGCCAAAGGGAGGATGCCACAGGTCACAGTTAAAAGCCAGAGCCCAGCCAACACAACCGCAATTCAATACTTAGGCCACGCCAGATTCGTAGCTCGCAGTCACGTGGGTAGTCTGATCAATGTCGTGGAGCCTCGGAGCGGACCCCGAGCAGCGCGCTACCGGACACTGGCCGTGCATCTGCTGCCTTCCGCGACTGCAGCGCGTCGGCGGCTGCCAGCGGAACCTCAGCTTCTCCACTGCTCCGCGTTAGCTCAGCGGCGCCCGTAATCAAATAAATAATCGCTACGGGCAAAGATAAATGTCCCCAAAACAAAAGAGAATAGATATGGCACTCCACAGTCCACACTGGTTGTTTTTCGAGTCGCTGAAGCCATCGCGACGATAGGAAGTCAGTGAAGGATCCACCAGGTCGGGTCATGGGCCGTCGTTGTCCTGACAGTGCTCACCGCACGGAAAATACACCAAGGCGCAGAGCCGGAAAACGACCAAGGATGCGTGATAGGTGGTTGCGCTGAGCCGACAACGATCTCAGAAAATAAATCTGAAAAAGCAGCCAATGAACCTAACGCTACGATTCCAATCATCACGGTAGAAATGGGGAAAACAGATGGGTATTTCCAGCATTTGGCCGGCAGTCAGTGCAGAAACGTGACGTGTCAGAGGCTCGGATTCCGCGAAAATGCGGTAGCAAATTGTCTGATAGCCAAAAGAGGTCATCCAGCGCACGAAATACGCCTACACCACCGCGTTATGAAACGATGAGCTGGCCGGGAACCGTTACCTCGAAATGTGCGCTTCCAAAAAGCGAGAGCTCACAAACTTTGAGGAAAACAGATCTGGAGCTGTCAGGAAAATCCGACTTGACCCCTATTGCTGACAGGAGTGGGGTCCAATTGTTCCAGGAGTGGAAGAGTACCCCGGTGCAGTTGTAAATTTTGTATGCGGGTAATTTTTCTACCACGGAGTCGGCCCGCGGTTTGTTCCAGAACGGCGATGGAATCGGCCACACCTTTCCCGTCCCAGTCCTGGACTGCGGCGAGGTCAATAGCTCCGACAGGAAAGGATAACGGTTGTATACCGTACAAACAAAGGGGCGAGGGACCGAGCAGGTGACATCGACGGACAGAGGACAGTGATGGATTATAAATCGCTCACCGTAAGCCTACTGCGAAAATATACCTAACAATAAACAAGGGTGCACCGATTTCACGGGTATTCCGAAACAATCACAAACCGTGAAGGCCAAGCCCTCCAAACCAGGAGTTATAAATTGATGGTTAGCTATTTCAACGGATTGAAAACACCTCACCAGCGCTCTTACAACTTATTATACAACAGATGTACATATATCACATTGTGTCACGATAGGTGGAATCACAGTTTGTCACCTACTGAGCTGCATAAGCGTGGCACTGCTGAGCTACTCTGGCACCGAAAGGCAGCCAGTCATTTGTAACAGACATCTGACATGCTCTAATGTGCATACAAAGAGTAACTTAGATTATTATACCAGCTAATGAGCAGTGAGCAGCGCTCGGCTAGACCGTCTCTGAGATGAGCCCGGTCGGCCGCTGTGCGCCCTTGCCGAGCAAGCACCGCGCAGCAGCAGTGCAAGCTGCTTCGTGTCACCGCCGGGTACATCTGTGTCGGAAAACAAACAGCTCGGCAGGGGTGAGCACATCACCACGGCGTTTGTCGTCATGAGGTGGCGAGCCACATACCTAACGGCGCCCTGTTATCAGTGGCGCGGCCAGCCAGAGGCCCGGTGCTGACGGGCGGAGGACACGCCAACTTAGAAGTCTAGCACTTCAAAACTAAATTCAAAAGTAGACCCAACTCTACACTTATACGTTCGTCGATAAAACAGAAAAGTCGACTTACGATGGTCATTGTCTGGGGAATCTGATACCGATGGCGCCACAAGGCGGAAACTACAAATCAGCAATGGATGTCAAAGGAATAGGCGGCCGGATCATTCTGTCTGCGGAAAAGTTGAGTTTGAAAACTAGGTTTTGTGAAGTTTGTGGTCGGAATATGTAGCGCACGTCTAAGACATACACATCAATTCACCTCACCGGACTAAAAGGAAGTTAAATATTGTGTGAATCATTTTGTCCGTATGGCAGCATCAAACAATAGCCATTGAAGAATTAGGCGGTAACAAATAGGGGTAAATGAATGTGGAGTTCTAGTACGCAGAAGCTGGCCGATTTCACTTAGGGACGATGCCAGCCACAAAAAAGCAGACCATAAGGCTCTTGGTTGATGAAGCTTCCGGGATATTGTTCACGCAAAGTGTATTCATCGGCTAAGCCGACATGATTCACCGTTGACCTTTTGTGAACAAATGTTGCAGCCTGCATTTTCCCTATAGCAGCAGCAGCGTGAAGTCAGCCACACCTGCGTGTTCAAGAGAAGGGCCTCTGCTGGATGAGCGGCGCCGGCCCCACCGCTGCCTGTGCACGTGACGGCGCGCCCACGGCCTCCCCCGAACCGGGCCGGCGCCTCATGCACACAGCAACACGTGGGTAATTAGACAGACGGTCCGCTGAGCAGTGGCTCAGTACATGTATGCATGATGTACGTGTGTAGACATTTCCGTCTTTGGGTTTTCCACATGGTTATAGAACATATACAATAGACATAGCGCTCAATATACGAAGACAGAGACGTGGTCACTTACCTCAGTGAAAATACACATCCAGGAGTCTGAAAGACAGAGAGAGGGACACTGATTAGTAGGGGGAAATTCCATTACATGGTCGCAAATGACGAAACAATAACAAGTTGCGAGAGCTGGGGATTGGGGAAAAGCGCTATTGACATTCACCTTAGAGGGAGAGATTTTAGGCCACGCTCCATGCGTGCAGGCAAAGCCAAGGCGTGTAACGCTACGCCATTTGGCATAAAACAGCTATTGCAGACAAGTACAAATGCCTCCTCCATTGCACGCATGTGCCAGGACAACACAATGTTTTCAGTCATTACAATCTTTACCCATCGACACTTAAACTGTTATGGAACATACCCCTTTTTGGTCAAGTCATGACTTTGGTCTGAGGTCAATTTACCGATTTAAACCTTAGGTACAAGTCATATGATAGTTGATACATGATTTTTCACTTATCATTGAGAGGACCCAGATAGCAAAAGAAGGGATAAAACTAGTTCTCATAGCCACGACTTGAAAAAAGAATCGCAAAAGCGGTAACTGCAAAAACAGCAATTTCGAAATTGTCTTGACCTCTAGGCCAAACGGTTGACCAGAGGCATATCTGACGACACATTACGGTAAGGTCATTCAACGATTTATCGGTTGTCTTTGGCGCCCTCCTAGCTAGTTTGCGATACATTCCCTTTCATTTTAGCCCTTTTAACCCTCGCCGGACCTATTGGTTTTCTACATACGCGCCGGCCGAGGGGGGGGGGGGGGGCGGGTACGACCCCCCCCTCGCCGTTTCGCCCCTGGTGGAGCTAGCGCGTCGCGGAAAAAACGAGCGTGTGCGCCGTTACGAGACGCAGAGATTGGTACCCGATTTTAAGGTCCTAGGTCAACCGGTGACCTCTGAGGTCAGGTCAAGTGCCCCAGGGTACGGTTCAGTTTTTGGTGAATAACTTCGCAAAAAACGGCCGCAGAGCCGCGATTTTGGCAGCATCGTGTTCGCCTTGATCAGGCGCGTCGAATGATATACTTTTTGTCCGGGTCAGGTCAACTTGGGGTGTTGACCTCAGGTCAAGGTCAGGTCAGCACCCCCAGGTCACGAAGTTGGTCGAAAGAGGTCATGGCGCATATCATTCGATTCGGCAGGTCTTCCTGAGTCCATTGGTGGCTTTCCCGACTCGCTAGCTCAATTTGATCGGGAGTTATTGACGGAAAACTAATATGACCTTGATGACGTCATAAATGACGTCACGGAAGGTCAACATTGCAAAAGTGACGCATCTAACCTTGCAAGGAGTGCATCAAATCACGATTCTGTGTGCTTGAGATAGTTGGAGATCGTTCCCGGCGCCAGAATAGCAGTTTTCATTTTTCCCCATTGACTTATAATGGTGAGGTCACGAAAATGACCTGACCTCATATGACCTTTAGGAAAAATCCGAGATATACAAGTTGTGAGACTCATAATGGATACTAGATCCTGCAAGTTTCATTTCCCTGTGACATCTCCTCTGGCAGTGAGGGCGTTGCGAAGTTGCGACATCTGAAGACCGTGCAGAGGTTCACTTATGACGTCATAGGTCAGTGACCTGACCTGACCCAAAAATGCGGTTGGTGTCAAAAGATGCGGCTTGGATCAAAGGTCAGGTATGCCAAGTTTCAGCTCTCTATCGCCAGCGTGTTCGGAGCTATCGCGAAAAAACCCTATGGGGGGGCGGCACCCGCCCCCCCCCTCGGCCGGCGAGGGTTAAAATAAAAAAGTAGACAACTTTTTAGCATCGCCTAGGGGTGCTTGACATCGAGGACTACGTAAGACAGACACCACAGATGCCAACTGATTCAAAATCTGACAAACTGGCGCCAGTCCGCACCAGTCAGACTGAAAATTCGCATCCGCTCACTCTGAAAAAGAGCTAGAATTCGTATAAAAAAGAATTCAGAAACGTGCACTTATCTTTCCGTACCTTTGTACAACGGGGACGAAAGGGGCACTTGGCCTGGGGATCCCGCTCTAATCGAGCTCATAGCAGGATACAAGCTGGGCTCTTGTGGGTTGGGGATATCGAACATCGAGTCACCCCAGTGTCTACTATCCAGTGGGGCCTTGAACTGGTTACCGGATTAATCCGTTACCACTGCATTCGGCAATCGGCACTGGTCGACAGCCAATATATCGCCTCTGTGTCCCCGGTGGTACAGGGTAACAGGATGGCACAGGGATGCCAAACCTAGTCGACGGAGTTGCTCAGTTGTACAGCAGGAGCTTGAATGTGGTGACTAAACTCACTTGTTGAACTCATCTGTTAGGTTTCCTTGCTCATTGCCCAGATGGTAGTAGGGTTGTTAGAGACAGGAAACCATGTCGAAGAGAGACGTGCCAACCCGGACAGTAGATAGATAAGACATTCAGAATAGGATTGTGCGATTGTAAGGGTTGGAATGGTACGTCTGCTTGGATGTAGTTGTTGCTAGTGAAGATAGTCTTTGTGGGATTTGTAGCAACAAAAGTAGTGTAGACTTACAACATTGAACATGTACGATGAAGTGAATAACATATGGAAAATGAGATGAATGATGAATCCGAATGGATAGACAAGATAGCGAGGATGCGGGGAGGGAATTAGGAACAGGGGCGAGGACGGGAGTCCCTGGCGCTTATAAACCCACTCTTGCTTGATAAGAGGGGGCGCCTACCAGGGACTAAGTGCTTGTAGTTTTGACCTTTGAGGCACACCGTACAATTCGAGCAGAGAACTTCTGCTCGCCGTTTACAAGCGGTCCCCTGACCGTAATACCGTTTTCTATCAGGGGACTAACTTTGGGTGTGGGAGTGTATCAGTGCTACAGTCAGTCTTGAAAATACGGCACATCGGTGCGGTGGATCCATCAATCCCGACCGAGAGAGGCTGCTAAATTTGAGTCACCGAACCAACTGACCTGGGGGATGAATGAGGAAGTCAATTGGTTAACCCTCGCCCGGCGAAGGGGGGGTTGATGCAACCCCCCCCCCCCAAGGTTTTTCGCAAATAACGTAAAATTCATATTTTCAGCCTGAGGGCTGTTCGGCTGCGCAGCCAAAATGAAATTTGCTGCACACCCATGCACAGTGAGGGCCACGTCGCCCGTTAGTCCCGCCCACACCACTGCATCATCGCCTGTGCGATGTCACCTACTGAAGCATACTTTGTTTTCCTGCAGCCAGAAATACAGTGCTGCAGGAGACGAAAGTGGCGCGGATGAAAATTAACGTCCAATATTTCCTATTGTAAGCGGTTTGTATGCTATTTTTGGGGTATCTTTATCACTCTTTTCAGTGGCACATCGCTATTAACCACATTTGAACGCAATTCAACCATTCTTTGAGTGACAATCACCAGTCCACCAGTGCAACGGTTCACCGCAGGTGGAATAGGCTGCAGTGACGCTCAACCGCGGCGTGCCGGCAGAGAGTGGGCAGACCCAGGCAGCGGACGTCACCCAAGTATGACACATCCAGCACAGATCTATGCTGCAGGGACCCGAACAGCCCTCTGGTTGGCCGGGGATGATCGGGGGCCAAGGCTTGATGACAATGAGGGCTGGTGCTCATGCTGGTTTGGACCAAGGACTTGCCATCCAGCTAGGTAGTGCAGCCTCCCAACCAGCTGCTGCCATACATTTGGCCATAATTGCAGTCTGTAAGTCATGTGCTAGGGAAATGTTTTACTAGTTTTACACAGGGATGCGGAGCCGTGGAAATTTCAGACGGCTCCGGCTCCGGCTCCGGCTCCGGAGAAAAAAATCGGCTCCGGCTCCGGCTCCGGGTGAAATGTCATGGCGGCTCCGGCTCCGGCTCCGGCTCCGAGTAAAATGATCCGGCTCCGGCGGCTCCGGCTCCGGCTTCTACTCAGTACATCCCCTATGCGATCAATTAAATACGGGTGGAAGAAAAAAAGGCGATGGGATTGGTGCACGTTGCTTCTGTATTTGTATAACAAGGCTATTTTGAATACCACATTGTTTTAAGCCTTGTACTGTCAAACCGAACTAGGTAAATAATTGTTTCCTCTTAAGAAAAGGAGCCGGAGTCGCCCCCTTTTTTGACGGCTCCGGCTCCAGCTCCGGCTCCGGGCTATATTGTTTCACGGCTCCGGCTCCGGCTCCGGCTCCGGGCAAAATATGCCGGCTCCGGCGGCTCCGGCTCCGGCTCCGGCTCCGCATCCCTGGTTTTACAGAACACTTTATTTCAGTGGCACAGCCAGAACTCTGGCGACAGGGGTGAGAGACGTTTGCGATGGGCCCCCCTCAACCTAATGGGGGCCCCTTACCAACAAAGAAAGGTCAGATCATTGTCCTGATCTCGAGTGTAGAAATAGGCGAAACTTTTCCTTCGATGAACATGATGACGTGGGCTTTGGTCTGAACTGCAACATGACTGAAGTAATTTCCCCATGATTTTCGACGCTCTTTAGAAAGCCGCCTACCGCCGCACTTGTCGCTACGTGACCCTGGAGTCAGGTTAGAAGGGAATATTCAAACACCCCTCAGGGGCGTAAAACTGGAAAGCCTGGGGCCCTGCTCTGCGGGGTGCGGTCGAGCTAGGCTAAAGCCAGTTCGGGATGTTTACAAGCCCACGTAAAGCCCTCAAGAATCTGCATAGAGCACAGGCCTTCCAAGACTTGGGTGTTTAGATATCATCAATCGACATGGTCTTTTGAGACCTGCGTGGTGGCTATCAGAGGTCGGTGGGCCCCTCAAAACCGGTGCAGGAGCCTCAGGTGTCAGTTTGGAGCCATCATGGACCGGTGTGGAGTCCTGATGAATGCCTAGGCGTCAAACCCCTAGACGTCAGGGTGGGGCCGGGCGGTGAGGCAGGCACAGGCCTGGCCAGTGGCCAGAATCCAGGGAGAGAGTAGGATTTGGGGGAGGTAAGGTTCTGCAGGCGCCATCCTAACAAAAACCTAATGGCATTGGGCCCCCCTTTCAGATGCCCCTGGATCCGCCCTTGCCCCGAACTTTATTCCCCCTCTCGACTTTTCCTGTAAAAGTAACCCTGCCTATATCAAACATGATATCGGCTCAAACAGGATTGGGATAGGCCCTCTCAGACCCAGACCAGGCACGGAGTACGGACCCTCCCACACATAGAATGATCCTTTCATTCCTGGGACGAGTCTTCTCAGGCCTGAACTGGGCCCTCTCAGACCTGAAGTGGCCCCTCTCAGGCCTGAAGTGGACCCTCTCATGCCTCAAATAGGTCCTCTAGGGCCTGAAATGGGCCCTCTCACGCCTGACATTAGTCCTCTCAGACCTGAAATGGGCCCCTCTCAGACCTCAAATAGGACCTCAAGGGCCTGAAATGGGCCCTCTCAGGCCTGACATTATCCCTCTCAGACCTGAAATGGGCCCTCTCAGACCTGAAATGGGCCCCCTCAGCCCGGAAATGGTCCCTATCATGTCAAAAAAGGGCCCCCTCATACCGTAACTGGACCCTCTCAGGTCTGAAATGGTGCCTCTTACGCCTGAAATGGACCCCTCTCAGGCCTCAAACGGGCCCTCTCTGGCCTCAAACAGGCCCTCTAGGGCATGAAATGGGCCTTCTCAAGCTTGAAATGGGCCCCCTCAGGCCTGAAATGGGCCCTATCAGGCCTCAAACATGCCCTCTAGGGCCTGAAATGGACCCCTTCAGGCCTGAAATGGGCCCTCACAGGCATCAAATGGGCCCTCTCAGGCCTGAAATGGCCCCTCTCAAGCCTCAAACAGGCCCTCTAGGGCCTGAAATGGGCCCTCTCAAGCTACAACTGGGCCCCTTCAGGCCTGAAATGGGCCCTCACAGACCTGAAATGGACCCTCTCAGGCCTGAAATGGCCCTCTCATGCCATGGAATGGGCCCTCCTAGGCCTTGGATTAGTTCAATCGGGGCTTGGATGTACCCCCTTAAATCATAAAATGGGACTATAAATCCTAAAGGAGGGGGGGCTATCAGGCCTGAAAACTGTTTTTCAGTCCTATGACGGACCTTGACATTAGTGATAAAAAATTGTCAGGCTGCATAACGTTACAGTTCGAATCGACGGTGGGCCCCTAGGATAAGAGACAGGGGTGAGATCTCACCCCTTTCACCCCCCCTGGCTGCGCCACTGCTTTATTTGATTAGTATAAAGAAACTTTTTGAGAATGTGGCATTTTCATTATCGTGTATTATTATTCACACCTGTGCCCTCCCCGTTCCGCCACCTATGACGCAAAAAAAAACATACCAAATCACAATTTGAATTTAAATTCAAGTCCAAATTGCACTCCACCTTAGTCATCAGTTTTACTCACTTCAATGCAGACTTATACCACTCGGAGTCAGATGTACAAAATCTTTAGTTAGTACACGAAACAACATTCACGTTGTAATGGAAGAAATGCTGAGCTCTTTGTCAAAATATCTTTGAAATATTTGGAAAGATCCCTCACATGTTTGCAATGCAAGCCTGTAAGAAAACGGCCCAGAACAAGAGTAAGGCAAACCGTACTAAAAATACTTTTTTATAAAGTTTTCCCTCTGAACAAGTAAAAAAACTTCATGAGGAGCGACATAAAACATACTTTATATTAGAGATGAAGTTTTACTGAAACTCCTGAGGAAACGTATCCCTTTATTGGGCATTCAAATTAAAGTTCGTGCTTTATTTCACACGGATTTACATATCTTCTTGAAATATTGGATGTGATAACTAATAAGTGATCTCGGTATTCAGAGTAATCTAGCTATAATATTTATATACACTGTGATCTAGCTAAGCCAAAGCCTTGAAATAATTCACACAGCCCTGTTTAACTTCATTTGGTAGTATTTTCAGTAAAGTTTCCAAAGTTTCTGTTTTTGGCGCAAGAGAGACATTCGTAACATGCGCGATGTCACCGATGTTTGTATCAAGTTTGCATGTTACCCCTATTTTGAATAAATAAGACAGGTCGTCGGATAAATGCTAAAGTTCTCGGCCTTTCGGCTAAAATCAAAGTGTAGTGTAGTTAAGGCGAAAACAGTGTATTTAACAATACCAGTAAAACGCCGCCTTGAAAACGCCTTTTCTGGGCCCTGGGGCGACTTTAACTGCAACGGAGCGAGCGAGACAGAGGGAGGGTAAGGGTATACCCTGGGCAAGGGTGGGCCTTGCACGTGCGAAATTGCGAGGGGGTACCTCCAACTAATTTGTGCACTGCACCCCAAGGCCATATAGTTGCACCCTACTAACTGCACCCTAGCCCTACTAACTGGTCCCTAGCAATGTGTCAAAAAATGAGCGCAATAGGCCAAGCCGTTTTCAAGATTTGGAAGCGGCAGCCTACACGTGTGCATGCGCGAAATCCATCCTAACTTTTTTTGTATGGCACCGATTTCTAACCAGTCCCTAACCATGTACCAAACTTCAGCGCAATAGGTTCAGCCCTTCTTGAGATCTGGAATTAACCCCTGCACATGAACATGCGCAGCAGCACCCCAACTTGAACTCAGTTGGGCAAACTAGACTTTTGGAATCAAAATATGGAGGCATCAATAATTTGATTCTGGTGGGAGGAGCCATGACCAAATATGGGCATGGAATCAATTTTTTGATTCATTTGGGTACACTTTTGACTTCAAATGAATCGTTACGGTTGAAAAAAGGCCCATGACGGTGAGATTTTTCTTTTAAAAGGTAGAAAAATGTGGTAGGTTTGCAAAAAGTGTTACCACAAAGCTAAGAAATTGTCCCTTTGGCCTTGTGAATAGGAAAAAGACAGAGCCACTGTCCATCACGTAAAAGCTGTTTTGAGGAAATCACACTGTATGTTATTTTTGTATCATGAATCACATACTAACCAATCAGTATTTGTGTAAGATGGCAAAATGAAATTTTTAAACCCCTAATTATCATTGTTGTAGTGCTTTTATATTATTTATATGGTTTTTACCTGTTGCTTCAGTTTTTGTATTCTTGACATTTAAAAATTGTGAATTGTTATCAAATGTAGTGAAGGTAAAGTACAACAATGCTATAGGTATCAGTTGTGGTGCTGAGTATACCACTAAATGAGAATAATAGAAAGATAAATGCTGTATTCTTGCAAGTCATTGTTGCCTATCTGTTAACATTACCTGTGAATCAAAACAATGATTAGCCAGCTGATGGGGAATCAATATTATGATTATCTGTTTAAAGTGAATCAATTCCTTGATTGCCTTTCATTACCTATAGAACTCAAATTGTTATGATAGGAGCAATATTATTTTGCTTAGAAGATAGTTCAAGCATTTCTGTTCAAGATCAGGCATGCTCCTTCTTGAAACACTCTCTTATTTTTATGTGATTGGGAAGTTAGAAATTGTCTGCATTTATGCCCAAAAGGAATCAATCTTTTGATGCCTCCATATTTTGATTCCAAAGGTCTAGTTTGCCCAACTGAACTGTGGCACATGGATATGCATTGCCAAGTGGTTGCCTACCTAAATTCCTACTTTCAGCCCAATCAATTCAGCCCAGTAGTCACCTACCAAGTTATTGCAATTGTTACAAAACTGACACCTCTTTGGTTTGCATGTGGCACCTGCATAAGGGGTCACCCACATGCATGGGGAATAGTCCAATACAATACTTGGAAATTGGAAAAGGAATGAAGCTACCAACTGAGCCTGTCCGGTAGCTCAGTTGGCAGAGCATTGGACTCCGGTAGTGAGAGCCCAGGTTCGAGACGCTCCGGCGCTCAATATTTGAGACTCCTGACGGCTGACGGGGTCAGGGATGGTCCGCGGTTGGTGGGAGCAGCCGCAGCCAGTTGAAGTCAGTTGAGTGGGACAGGCTGTGTCCGGCTTTGAAGGGCATGTTAAACTTTGGCATCTAAATTCTCTCGTTACCCGGAATTGCACGATTGGATGGTAGGGATCGGGGTCACGCAACAAGCTGTGCTTGGCGTGGGTTCCGGTTCTGTCAATCTGTCTATTCAAACTTTCGAGCTAAATTTATAAAAAAAGCTACCCTACAATAATTACCGCAAGTAAATTGGTCAAGTGGTTGCTGAGATATGTATCTATAAGCTTTGCAAAAACATCCCGCCTGCCGCCGGCCTGCCGCTCATACTCAGAAATTGCTGTTAAAGGGACTGTCCCACCTTTACATTAGATTTGAGTTGAGATAGCCAAGTTTGCGGCGAGGTTCAGAAACCACTAACTATCTAGGTTGCAACCCCCGCGGCCTCGTGGTGTTGAAGAAATTCGTTCCCTTCATTTGAAAATGGGCCTTGTACAAGGCCCAATCTCTTAACCATTAACGGCAATCTGATGACGTCATTTGCATTTTGAGCGCCTGTCACGTATTTAATTCAAGTACCACTTGATTTACCAATAAGCTGGCGTTGTCGGCGCACGGAGCTGGAGTATACCCGTGGAGTATACCACGGTGAGTAGAGTATACGTCTCGAAATGAGTTTTTTTCTGGTTGTGGGATAATGATGAGTTAGAAGTATAAGTGATCTACTTATTTTGTTTCAATTGGTCATGCCTCGGCTTTGCTGTGTCATTTGCGAAATATATAATACTCAGGGTACAGTTTTCAGGTAAGTTTTAATAGACTGCTTTTGCCTCAGGAGGTGCCAGTTTTGTCAAATTTCGAGGCACTGGCAATGCCATTTTTATTATTTTATTCATGCAAGGTAACAATATGGCGATAATTGTCTTTGGTTTTGGTATCCACACAAATACTTGGAGGGCATTTCTTTATCTCGTACTTCTTCGCCTCTCGGCTCTCCCTTTTTATGCAAGGTTCAAGAACGATATGCCACAAATATTTGTGCTTACAATGTATTATTGTAAAAGCAAATATTTTTAGCATATTTCTCTCCATTTTGTCTACATATTTGTTTTGCTGCATTTTTTCACCTTCACAAATCATGGTGTCCGGTGCCCAAGTCTTTGTCAGCTAGGCCTTGTGAAGGTCAGACAAAGAAATGTGACCCAAGAAGTTTGCAGACAAGGAAATGGCATACAAAGTGCACCTCCCCCCTTTTACATCCTAATGGACCACACCACAAGTTTCTTTGAGAGCAACCTTGATTTTCAGTTAACTGCGGGTTGTTTAAACTGAAAATCAAGGATGCTCTTAAAGAAACTTGTGGTGTGATCCATTAGGATGTACAAGGGGGAGGTTTACTTTGTATGCCATTTCAGTGTGAACAGTTAAACGCAGCTCAGCTCACTTCAGCTCACGTTCCGCTCAAACCAGCTGCGCTCGGCTCAGCTCAGTTTCAGCTCAGCTCAGCTCGGTTTCCGTTCAGCTCAGCTCAGCTCAGTTTCTGCTCAATTCAGCTCAGCTCAGTTCCTGCCCAATTCAGCTCAGCTAGGGGAGCTTTTCCCATATAATAACCATCAGAACAGGGTGAGAGTTTCAATTAGCACCTTTGTCCCACTCCCAATATTATATGGTGCTTATCCCACAACCAACCAACGAAAAGGAACATTTTGCCAATTTCTAATTGTAAATTTTTCATGCAGAGGTAAGAAACCTAATGGATGAAATTAATTTAATCTAAATGACTGCTTTTGATATTTATAAGTTATAAATGAAGAAAGCTGAATTATAATTGTCACCAATTTTGAGGATAACTTTGTGGGAAGAAAACGAGACATTTCCCCACAAAAACAAACCTGAAGTTTGAAAAGAGTTTATTATTTTAATAAAGGAAGTTGAATTGCAGGTCAGAGAAAATGGTGGTCGACTTCAATGATACTTCAGTCAGTTGTAAGGTGGAGATCGCAGATGTATGATGATGCTGTTGTAATTTTGGACTTTATTCTTTATCCCTTGCCTGCACGGGGGGCCACCCCCCCCCCAGTTAGTATTTTCTGCTCTGCACTCAACATGCGACAGCTTTAAAAAGCTAGATGCTTGATTTTTCGCATCAGTATAGCTGCGTCTCAATCCTTTCTCAGCGTCCAATGAAAATTTCAAGTTTTTGTGGTTTTTGGTTTCGGAGATATTACATTGTTCTTCAGGTCATGTCATGACCCAAATGACCAATAGTTACCCAATATCTTGCGTTGGCTATGGGTCTTGTGAGCTTTTGACACCTTGATTTCATTTTTTTTTGCTGGACTTACCTTTCATCTATCATGATTTTCGATGTTGTATAGATGTCAGGGTCAAGGTCAATGTCAACCTAGGTCATCTAAAAGCATTGCATTTTAGGCTAGCTGTTAACTTTCAATGAAGTTTTTTTGCTGCATTTTTTTGGTAAAAGCTTCTCAGTTTATGATGCCATCTAATAGGGACACACAAACCATTCTGTGCACACATCAGTATACACACAGACACACACAGACAAACACATATCATTGACCTTGACCTAACTTGACCTGAAATGGCCACAACCAGTAAAAATCTAGTCGGATAGTGTGACAAAGAGCTGTTTTAGCTGGCTTGGCACCTCAAACAATCAGTATATGATGGGCACAGCACGTGATATTCCAACGGTGGCCCCAAAAAGCAACATTTTTTAGTTTGACCTGACCTGGAAGGTCAATGACTGACCTGAGAAGGTAAAACTGGGTATCATTGGATTCGTCTCTTCCCCAAAAAATCGTTTTGGTCCTTACCGCGAAGCTCTATCTCCAACAGGAACGAAATGGCGCGGGGGGGGGGTTGGCAACCACCCCCCCCCCATGTGCGTTCCAGGATGGGAAAATGGCATGTGCAGGCGAGGGTTAAAGCATAGAGACTAGAGTAGAGACATACTTTGTCGTGTTTTGAGTGTAACGTCACAATTCTATAACTTTTTGTTTCAAGGGTATGGATATGACTCGGTCGCATTTTCGATTTGCGCAGTTGCGATAGTCCACGCCCCCCGCCCTCCCGCATATACCCCAGCTCTGACCGTGTCCAAACCCCTCCTGTGCACGCCCCAGCTCTGACCGTTCCCCGTCCCCGCCCCCTGTGCACGCCACAGCTCGTTGCGGGACAGCTCGTACACGGAGGAGGTGGCCGAGGACTCGGAGGGCGTCGCCGGCGCAGCCGCCGCGTGAAACGAGCTCACAGCGCTCCGAGCTGTCAAAACTCCGAGCTGGAGGAGGCCCCTGCAGAGAAGCCGCTGCCGAAGGTACCGGCCGCTGCTGATGACCCGAGCAGGCGTCCCCGACGACGAGCAGGACGAACGGCAGGTGGCGCCGCTGGAGGAGCACCACGTCAACGAGTCCTTCATGCGGTACGGTACGCTGCCCAAAGGCGCGCACATCGGCGCCTTCCTGGACTCGCTGCGGGAGAGCGGTTTGCGCGGCAGTGCGGAGGGTGGCGAGGCGGCCGCGGGAGCGGCAGGCGAGGCCCGCGCGCTGCGCAGTCACACGGAAGCAGAGGGCGTGCGGCCGCCGGCCTCCGCCGCCGCCGCCAAGAAGCCCTCAGCCATGGTGCGGTCCAACTCGTCCAACAGTGAGTTTCAGAGACCGCGGCTGTCGCGGCTCAGTCCGCTAGTGTTTGCCGGTGCGGCGGGGACGGGGCCGGCGCGGAGTCGGCGACCGACCGGCGCCGGCCGTCGTCGCGCCAGAAACAAACCTGCCGAGCTGGGGTTTCCCCCGCCGCCGATGGAACTGCTGCCTCCTGACGACATCGAGGCCGACTTTATCGTCGACCCGACGTTCCCGCCGACGCCGCCGGGCCTGAGGGACCAGTTGTCGAGCGGCGTTCCCATGATACCGCCGGCCACCCGGTGCCCAGCCCGCGCACGCACCGCCGCGCCGAGTACTCGAACCTCTCCGAGCGCGCCAAGCGCAGCGACGACCTGGTGACGCGACTAAGGACCGGGCAGCGCTCGCGGCCGCAGCCGCCGGCGTCCCTGACCCCGTCCATCAGCGCTCAGCTGGTCTCGGAGATTCAGCAGAAACAGCGCGAGAACCGTGCCGAGGGCGAGCCGCCCGCAGCGGCGGTGGCCGACTCGCAGCGCTCCGAGTGGGCCCGCTCCGAGGCCAAGCTGCAGTCGTTTCGACCGCCGCGGAGCCGCGTCCGCAAGTCGACCGAGGGCTCGCAGACGGACGAGGCCGTCACCAGCTTCAAGTCAGCGCTTCGAAAAACGACAGGTCGACGGGACAGGCTCGAGCAGGCTGGCTCGGCCGTCGCCGCAGCCTCTACCGCCGCTGCTTCACATCTGCCAAGCGCGGGACTCTCAAACCGCCGCCGCACCCGACCAGCGCGCCGCCGATCGGCTGCAGCCGCTCGGCCGGCGCCGGCAGCTCGGCGGAGGCCGTGCGCGACCTGGCCGCGGCCGTGGAGCGCAGCCAGGGCGCGCTGGAGACATCGTCCGCCTCCACCGTGGCGTGCATGCAGCTGTCGGACAAGCTGGGCCTGCTGCTGACGGCGTGCGGCGCGCACGCTGGCCAGGTGCCGCCCACCGGCTGGCTCCGGTTCCGCGCCCTGCAGCGGCGCCTGGAGACGCACGCCGGCACCCTGCGCTCGGCCGGCGGGCGCGCAACAGCAGCGACGCCCAGCGGCTCTTATCCAAACTAGCCAACACAGTGCGCGACATGTTCAATGTGGTGCAGCGATGAGAGACCGGCGACTGCGCCGCCACGAGCTGCCCGCGCCGTTTGTTTTTGTGATATCTAATATCCATTTTATTGCGTTGACGGTGGCTCTTCTACGATTTAGTGGAACCAGTGTGTGCGCGCCGCCTGCGGCCACCCGGGTGTGACATTCCTTCCCGTCTCTGTCTCGTTTCTTATATACAGCAATCAAATGAGTTTTCATGCGTACCCTGTGTTTTGCGGATGCGCAAAACACAGGGCGTAACAGGCCGCCGCCACAGCCTGTTACGCCTTAACTCATATGCTACACAGTCATCGTGATCTCATGATACCCACAACCTACATACCAACTGTTCTAACGATGTGTACGAATGATCGTGTGCCTGTATTTTACCCATGCCTACTTGTTTTTATGCTAATTGACATGCGTTGATCAAAAGCCGCGAAGGCGGATTAACGTGAATAAATGAACTTGAACTTGTATGCTTTCACTGAAAGTGGCACATAATTTTAGGGATATATTAATATTCAGATAAATAACGTCAGTCTCGGCGCACTCAATGGTGCGCTCTCGGCGCACTCAATGGTGCGCAGCTCAATGAAACGAACAACACGTTTGCGGTATCTCTCCTAGCTGGTGAAGGGAACGACAATGTCATGGGATTCGTGGAGTCCACGACGGCGAGCAACATTCATTAAGAGGGCAGCGTCTGCGGCAATTGGCCACGGTCCACAGGTCCGTTCTCGGTTGGTGGCAGACGCCAACGACCCGGGCACAGCTGAATACCAGCCGGCCGCCGTCGCCCGTCAGTCCTGCAGGCAGCGTCACTGGCGGCCGGCACATCGAGCGAGGACCGAGGGACGGCTACAGCACACAAAATACGCGGCGGACACTCCCCGGGCGGCGTGGCGCGGCAGGCCACTGCCGCCGCCCCTCTCCCACACACATATACATACTCACATAAACACACACTCGGCGCTCGCCAGTCGTGTCGCGCCGAGTTCACAGTTTGATCACAGCAGGACAGGACGTGGTGAGCGCGCGGGTCCCGGACGGCCGGCCGCCGGGCCGCAATCAGCCACCGGCACCGCAGGTCGCACACTGTTCTGCAAGGCCGGCAGCGTCGCGAAAAACACCGCCGGGTCGCGGGCCGCCCCATCATACACTTTGCTGAGACAGACGAAGATCTCAGCACACTTGAACCGGCAACAAAACGTGTTGCCGCACAGCAGCCGCGACGGCGGCGGCGGCCGGGGGCGGCGCGCATGGATGGCTGCTCTCGTCGATGAAGCCGAAGTGGACGTTCACTGATTTTACTCTTTTAATTCCGAACTGGCAGTGTTCACAGTTTACAAGATCACAGGCTCGTGCTGAAGTGGCGTGGCGCGCGCCGCCCCACAGTCTGGCAGTGAGCCTGAGAATCTGCATCTGAGCGGCGGCCTGCTGACAATAGACAATAGACAATAGACATTTATTTCGCACAAGATCCGACATTTCGGCTTTTCACGTGTACACGTCTGTTTTTAAAACACAATAAAAAGGAGTATAAAAGGGGATACAAGCCACTCTCACGCTTTCAAAACAGAACACCATACAACATTCACACACCTAACCGGATTAAGCCCTCATGTTCCGATACAGCGCCGTCCTGAAAGACTCTCGAACACGTCTGTTTTGGCACACGTCGTTATACAGTTTCACTCCGCTGTACGCGAGTTGGCGCCTGCCAGTCTCCGTTCTAATGGCAGGGGGCCGCAGCTGGTTGTTGTGTCGTGTTTGATGTTCATGTCTGTGGTCTGTGGCAGCGATAATCGAGTACAATGTTTCTGGCAACTCCGATGACACGACTCTGCGAACCATCTGTGCCCGGTGGTACTGCGCCAGCTGAGATGACGACAGCCAGTTGAGACTCTTGAGTACTTCAGAAATGTGATCAAACTTTTTCTTTCCACTGATGACTCTGGCACCGAAATTTATGATTTTTTGAATTCTTTGGAGTTCCGTCTTACTGCACGTGCCGTAAATCGACACACAATACCTAATGATGGACATGACCAGCGCAGTGACTATTGACTTCAATGATGCCCTCGGCAGAGAATGTCTCGCATGAGTCAGCGCCACTAGACTGCCGCTGCACTTTGCCACTACGTGGTCGACGTGGTCTACAAAGGTCATGTGCCTGTCCATATAAAGCCCTAAGTTTTTGACCACTCTCGATTCCTGAATCGTTGTTCCACAAAAATTGACCGATATGCTCGGCTGGTTTTTTAACATCGCCTTGGTTCCAAAGACGATCATATGCGTTTTGCTTGCATTCACTTTGAGACGGTTTTCGTTAAACCAATCTGAAAGCTGGCTAAGGGCACGTTCAAGTTTCACAATCATATCAGACAGGTGTCTCTTTTTGCCAGATATGAGTAGCTGCGTATCATCAGCGTATTGAATGATTTCGACTCCGTCAATATACAGACCCATATCGTTAACGTAAATGGCATATAGCAGACAGCTCAGCGACCCACCCTGATACACTCCTATGTCATTGGGTAGTGTGTTTGACATGATCGGTTCACCCTCGCTCCCACTAACTTTGACCTGCTGAGAATGACCAGCTAAATAGTTTACGAACCAGTTCTCATCGATTCCATAGAGTGCCAACTTCGCTAGCAGTCTGTGGTGGTCAACAGTGTCGAAACATTTGGAGAGATCCAACATGACCAATATACTGATACAGCCCTCATCCATCCCCCGATAAATGCGCTCGGTCACTACAGCTAAGGCGGTTTCGCTCGAGTGTGACGCCCGGTAACCGTGCTGGTTCGGTGTGAACAGACAGTTATCCCTAAAATACTGAACCAGCTGTCGCTGCACTATTTTTTCTATAACCTTCATGATAGCCGGTAAAATTGATAAAGGGCGATAATGAGATGGCATTGACGCGTTCGCAGTTTTTGGCAGCGGCGTAATTACGGCATGTTTCCATGACTTTGGGACTTCTCCACTACTCAAACTAAAATTGATCACGTTCAGCAAGACTGGTCCGACGCCGTAAAAGAATTTCTGTAACATGTGTACGCTGATGCCCTGCACGCCCGTGGATGTGGAGGGTTTCATGCCATGAACAACTGTCATCAGCGTGTCAATGTCCACTGTGTCAACTCTGAACGCGCCAGTATGCACCCGAGGCAACCGTACTGCCAGTGGCTGTGTCGGTCTGGGCACACTGCTGGATGTAGTTTGGCCAATCTGAGAGAAGTACGCGTTAAGTGCGTTCGGCGTGACTCTCGGTACATCGTTAGCTCCCTTGTTGCACCCTATAACAGGTTTCAACACTCGCCACATTTTCGCGGGGCCCGCTTTCCTACACTCTCTCTCTAAATGGGCCGCAGTATCTGACCGTATCGCCGCCCGACACTGCCGGTTGATTGCCCTGTACCGCTCACGTCCGGCGGCCGACGTATCTGCGAGCGCTCGGCGGCGGCTGGCCAACAGGTCACTAGTGGCCGCCGTCACAGGTGGCGCCCCTGGTGGTGACACACGGACGCGCCGCATCGGCGCCACGTTATCCAGGGCGCATATAAACACACGCACAAACGCCTCCCACGCTGCCTCCGTGCTACCGCTCGTCCATACCTCGTTCCAGTCAGCGCGCGACAAGGTTGTGGTGTCGCGAGCTGCTCCCCCCCTGCCCCGGGGCCTGGCGACGCCAGTTGCTCCCCCCTGCCCGGGGGCCTGGCGACGCCATTGGCGGCGCCGGCGCGCAGACGCGGGGTTCGAGAGCAGTCGGCCGCCGGCCCGCGCGGAGCGCGGTTGTGGTAGTAGCGATCGGTGTTTGGCGCTCTAGGGAGTTTAACGCAACGCGGCTTTGGTTGTGAATAAAGAGCTCACGTTATAACATCCTGGCGACGAGGATCAGATCAAGGTGAAGCCTTGGAGCTGTGATTGCGAGTGATGGCGAAACGGGCCAGTGATCAGTGCGCGGTGGTCAGCGAGGGCGGACAGGCCACGGACGGTGAGGGCGCAAACGTTGCTTAGTACGAATGCTTAGTGCTTAGTATTGCTTAGTATTTTTATTTTCGCGCTGCTGCTGGTAGTGTGCCTGTCGCGCGGCGGCCGTTGTCCTGGCAGGGTTTCCCATGTGATCGCCGAAATTCGTGGCGGCCATGATGCCTCGGCAGTGTGGTGTGCGGGGCGCATGCGTCGGCGTCCTGCACGCTGATTGGTCGGCCGGGGGTGACGCGCAGCTGTGGTAGCGCGTGTGATTGGCCGATCGGTGCGGCGGAGAGGGCCTCAATGCGGTTTGAGGCGCCTGGTCCCCGAAGCGGGCAATTTCGGCGGGAAGCTGGCGCGCGGCCGGGCGGTGTGGGGCGAGTGCGCATGCGCGCGCGGTGACGTGCGTGTGACGTCACTACCACGTGACGCCCCCGTCGAGAAAAGCGCGGGAAACCGCAGCTGCAGCGCCAAGTACAGGCGCAGGGCGGCGCGGTGAGCGGTGACCGGTCGGCGTGAGCGGTGACCGACCGGCGTGTGCGGTGACCGGCCGGTGTGAGCGGTGACCGGCCGGTGTGAGCGGTGACGCCCGGCTGCGGGCCGACCGGTGGAGCGGCTGCGGGCCGCCGGTGGAGCGGCTGCGGGCCGACGGTGGAGCGGCCGCGGGCCGACGGTGGAGCGGCTGCGGGCCGACGGTGGAGCGGCGGCGAGCCGACCGGAGAAACGACGTGCTGGTGAGAGGGCGGCGGCACGATGGATCCAACGGGGATGCAGATAGTGTCTGCGGTGCCGTACCGTCCAGGCACGGACTTTGAAAAGTGGCTCCGGGCATTGGAGCGGTATATGATCGCTGTTGACATTCAAGGGCCTGCGAGACGGTGTGCAGTCCTGTTGCACCTGGTGGGCCCGGACCTCGCCGATGTCAGCGATTCACTGCCTGAGGAGGACGCCGAGAGACAGGGAGAAGACGAGTTTGCTCGCCTGAAAAGGAAGCTAACACGGTATCTGGTGCCGAAGAATAATGTGGTGGCGGAAAGAGGAAAGTTTCAAGGGATGAAAATGGAGCAGGAAGAGAGTCTGGAGGAGTTCCTGGGCAGACTACGGACGCAAATCCTGCGCTGCGGCTACGAGCCGGCGCAGGTGGACCGTGAGTTGAGAGACCGATGCGTCCTGGGCAGCCGAGGTGAGCTACAGAGGAAGCTGGTCCGGGAGGCGGCGCTAAAGGGTGACGACCTCTCTCTGGAGGACGTCCGGCGGACGGCACGGGCGCACAGGGACGTGATGGATCTGACGACGCGGCTGTCAGGGGCGCCGGCGCCGGCCGAGACGGACGGGGAGGCAGTTCACCTGGTGCGACGCCCGCAGCGGACGGAGAGGGTCAGGCCGACCGAGCCCCCGGGGCCAGGCACGTGCTTCCGCTGTGGCGGCCGGGGCCACTGGCGGCGCCACTGTCCCAGCGCGCAGTCGCGGCAGGCCGGCGCGCGGCCCCGGCAGGACGGTGCGCAGCCGCGGCAGGACAGCGGGCAGCCACGGCAGGACAGCGGGCAGCCGCGGCAGGCCGGCGCGCGGCCATGGCGGGCCGGCGCGCCGCGCTGCTATCGGTGCGGAGAGCGTGGGCATCTGCAGCGTGACTGCGGCAAACAGCGAACTGGCGTGAAGCTGGTTCAGGACGGCGACCAGGCTGACTGGCAAGTCAGCGCCGTGCAGCCAGCCGCAGCTGAGTGGGCGACGGTCAGGGTGAACGGCCAGGAGTTCACCATGCTGATCGACACTGGCTCACCGGTGACTATAATCAGCGCGGAGACTCACATCCCCGGTCTGACGCTGCGGCCGAGTGAGCTGCACCTCACGTCATTCACCGGCCAGCAAATCCGTCTGCGAGGCGAGGCCGACGTCAACGTGGAGACGGACGGCCGAGCGACACGGCTGCGACTCGTCGTGTCCGACATGGGCTCTCACCGACCTCTCATGGGACGAGAGTGGATCAAGGCGCTGAGGACGGCGTCGGGTCTGGAGACGCTGAACGTGTGCCCGGTGGCGACTCAGCCGACGCTGAAGGAGGTGATGGACAAACACCGTGAGGTGTTCAAAGAAGAACTGGGCAGAATCCCGGTGAAGGTGGCGCTCAGACTGAAGGAAGGCGCCAAACCGGTCTATCGACGCGCCAGACCGGTGCCGTTTGCGCTACAGCAAGATATCGAGCGGGAGCTCGACAAGTGGCTGGATCAAGGGATCGCCGAGAAGGTGCCTCCTGGACACTTCTCCGGATGGGGTACGCCGCTCGTACCCATCCCCAAGAAGGACGGCGTGCGGCTGTGCGCGGACTATCGGATCACGGTGAACCCGCAGCTGCAGCCTCTGAAGTATCCGATGCGCACGCCGGAGGAGCTATTCGCCAGCATACGAGGGAAAAAGTTCTGCAAGCTGGACTGCAGGAACGCCTATCTCCAGTGTGAGCTGGACGAAGAGAGCCGAGAGATGACCACCGTGACCACACACCGTGGTGCGATGCGGATGAACCGTCTCCCGTACGGGATCAGCACCTGTGGAGCGCAGTTCCAGGCGATCATGGACCAGGTGCTGGATGGTCTTCCAGGAGTCGTCTGTTACCTGGACGACGTGCTGATCGGCGCCGACAGTGACCGTGAGCTGATGGACAGGCTGGACCGGGTGCTGGAGCGGCTGAAGGACAACGGCGTCCGCCTCAAGAAAGAGAAGTGCCAGTTCGGAGTCCGAGAAGTGGTGTATCTCGGTTGGCGACTGTCTGAGGCGGGTCTGCGCCCGGTGCAAGAGAAGACGGCGGCCGTCACAGCAGCACCTGACCCTCGGAACGTGCAGGAGCTGCGATCTCTGATCGGGTCAGTCAGCTATTATCAGCGGCTGCTGCCCAACCTGTCTACCGTGCTAGCGCCGCTCTACGCGCTACTGAAGACGGGCGTCAAATGGGCATGGACGGCGGAGTGCGCCGCGGCAGTGCGCCGTGTGAAGGACATGCTGTCCACGGCGCCGGTCCTGATGCGGTACGACCCCGTGCTGCCGCTGCGGCTCGTCACGGACGCCAGTGCGACAGGAGTCGGAGCGGCTCTGATGCAAGTGACGCCCGAGGGGCTCGAGAGGCCGGTACAGTACGCCTCCCGAACGCTCACTCCGACGGAGAGGAAGTACGCCCAAGTGGAGAGGGAAGCCGCAGCCGTCTCGTTCGGAGTGCGGCGGTTCCACCAGTTCCTGTTTGGTCGGCCGTTCACCCTGGTGGTCGACAACAGGACGCTCTCCAGGATCCTAAACCCGGACCGTGAGCTGCCATCTCTGGCGGCGGCTCGCATGCAAAGGTATGCGCTGCAGCTCGCGGCGTATCAGTACAAGATCGAGCTGCGCCGGACGGAGGACATGAGGCTGGCGGACACGATGTCCCGTCTGTCGGTGCCGGACGAGGCGGAGAACCGGCTGTCGGCAGAAGAGGAGGCGGCGTACGGCGGAGGCGGCGTAATGTTCATCGCCGAGCAGGGGCCGTGTCTGACCGCGCAGCAGATAGCAGTGGCCACGCGCCGAGACCCGGCGCTCGCCCGCGCTCTGGCGGCGGTGCGATCGGGCTGGCCGGCGGTGGTGGACCCGGACCTGGCTCCCTTCAAGAATCGCCGAGAGGAGCTGACGACTGAGGCCGACTGTCTGCTCTGGGGCGGCCGAGTCGTCATCCCGAGCAGCCTGCGCGACACCGTCAAGCGGGAGCTGCATGAGGGTCACTTCGGCTGCACTCGCATGAAGCAGCTGGCGAGGCGCTTTGTGTGGTGGCCGGGACTCGATGCTGAGCTGGAGGCGCTGGCTCGCGGGTGTCAGGCGTGCGTCTCAAAGCGAGCTGAGCCGCCGCAGGCGACACGGCACCCGTGGGAGCCGACGGACGGCCCGTGGCAGCGGGTGCATGCCGATTTTGCCGGACCTCTGAAGGGCACCTGGTTCCTGGTGATGGTGGATAGTTTCTCCAAGTGGGCTGAAATGATCCCAATGAAGACGACCACGTCCGAGCGGACCGTAGCGGTGATGAGGACGGTTTTTGCTCGTCTCGGACTACCACTGGTGCTGGTAACGGACAATGGCCCACAGTTCACGAGCCAGGAATTCGCCCAGTTCGCCAGCTCTAACGGGATCCGACATGTCAGAGTGGCGCCCCATCACCCATCGTCTAATGGGATGGCGGAGCGAGCGGTCGGCTCGCTAAAAAACTCACTGAAGGCGACTCTGGCAGCAGACGACAGCGGAGGCATGGAACTGGCGCTCGCCCGAGTTCTGATGGCGTACAGAGTGACGCCCCACGCCGCGACCGCACGGACTCCCGCTGAGATGCTGTTCGGGCGGAACCTCCGCACTCGTATGAACCTCATGGTCCCGAGCGCCGAGACAGCTCTGCAGGCGGCTCGGGACCGGCAGCGTGAGACGGCCGGCGGACGGAGCAGGGAATTCGCCGTGGGAGCTACAGTGTGGGCCCGCTCGTATGACGGTCGTCAGAAGTGGGTCCGCGGCACGGTGGTCGCCCGCCCCGGTCCCGTGTCGTATGAAGTGGACGTGGGACACGTGATCTGGTCGCGCCACGTTGACCAGCTGTTGGCGGCGGCGGCGGACCCAGGGAACAGCGCCGGCGGTGACGTCAGAGCGGCCACCGGCGGTAGTGTCCGAGCGGCGACCAGTGGTGACGTCAGAGCGACGACCGGCGGTGACGTCAGAGCGACGACCGGCGGTGACGTCAGAGCGACGACCGGCGGTGACGTCAGAGCGACGACCGGCGGTGACGTCAGAGCGACGACCGGCGGTGACGTCAGAGCGACGACCGGCGGTGACCGGGCTGGTGGCGCCGGCGGCAGCGCCGGGCGCCCTGTCGGAGACGATCGCGCCAATGGCCTCGGTGACGGCAGCCGCGCCGGCGTCGCCGGTCAGGCCTGTGACCGGGGAGCAGTCGGCCTCGGCCGTGCCGGTGATCTCGGCGGCGGCGGGGATGCCGGTGACCCCGGTGGCTACGGCCGTGCTGGTGACCCCGGCGGCGGCGGTAGTGCCGGTGACCTCAGCGGCGGCGGTGATGCCGTCAGCAGCGGCGGTAGTGCCGGTGACCTCGGCGGCGGCGGTGATACCGGTGACCTCAGCGGCTACAGTCACACCGGCGGTGGCGGTGACGGCGGCGGCAGGGGCGGCGGGGACACTGAGGGCCCCTCGCAACGCCGTTCCGCTCGGCGCCGGAGGTGCCCGAGGCGACTGATCGCCGAGGTTTAAAATGTGTTTGGTTCCACGTTCCGACGCGTAATGTGTTTGTTTCCACGTTCCGGTTTAAAATGTGTTCCGTTTTAAGGGCGGCAGGTCAAAGTGAATGTGGTCCGTTTTAAGGGCGGCAGGGTGTGGTGTCGCGAGCTGCTCCCCCCCTGCCCCGGGGCCTGGCGACGCCAGTTGCTCCCCCCTGCCCGGGGGCCTGGCGACGCCATTGGCGGCGCCGGCGCGCAGACGCGGGGTTCGAGAGCAGTCGGCCGCCGGCCCGCGCGGAGCGCGGTTGTGGTAGTAGCGATCGGTGTTTGGCGCTCTAGGGAGTTTAACGCAACGCGGCTTTGGTTGTGAATAAAGAGCTCACGTTATAACAAAGGTGACGTTGAACTCGGTGACATCAATGCGACTTAGACACCTCTTATGCACTATGGCACCCCTCCCGGCACGACGATCACAGCCCTGGCGTATCATGGGTGTCGATTTGTATACCTTTGGGGGTGCTGCAGCACCCCCAATGCTCAAATGAGCACCCCCAATGGTTTTCCGGGCACCCCCAATGATTTTGTCCCTCAATAACTCCCACTAACTCTGCTTGAGGAAAATAATTGTTCTGCAGTCTTTCACTACAAAAAATAAAACAATTACGCAATTTACAAGGCATGAAATAAAGATGTAAAGAAAAGAAAAGTTAGTTTTAAGAAGAAGGGCGAAAAAAGACGTTAAATTGTAAAGACACTTGTGTGGGTCCGTCGTACACGGGTGTCGGACTCTTAGAGCTGGTGCGTACCCTTTACAAGCCGGCAGGGGGCTCCAGAGACCGGCGACGGGCCCTCAGAGGCCGGCAAAGGGCCATCAGAGGCCGGGGGTACCTTCAGAAACCCTGTGGGGTCGTTTTTAGAGACCGGAACGGACTCAGCCGCCGATGGGGGGCTCAGAGTCGCCGGTGTGGGGCCTTCAAATGTCACCGGTGGCAGGGTGGCCGTCACATGCGCACTAGTGGGGCCTTCAGAAGCTACGATGCTGGGCCCTCAGAGCCGCCGATATAGGGCCTTAAGAGGCACTAGTGTGGGGCCCTCAGATATGGCAATGTGGGGCCCTCGGACTGGAGGCGCCGGTGTGGGGGCTTCGCAGTCGCCGGTGACGGCCCTCACAGGCGCCGTTGTGGGGGCTCTCAGAGACACTGGTTTAGGGCCATCACAGGCGCGCGTGGGGCCCTCAGAACTGCTGTTACGGCACGGACCCTTCATAGGCCGACAAAAAGATATCAAGAGGTCACCGGTGCCTTCAGGAGCCTTGTGGGGTTCTCAGAGACTGGCATGGTGCGCTCAGACGCCGCTGGGACCCTCCGAGTCACCTGTGTGAGCCGTCAGGGTCGCTGGTAACTGACAATGGCCCTCAGAACCGCCCATGTAGGGTTTTTAAAAGCATTGGTGTAGGGCCTCAGAGTTAGGGGTGTGGGGCCCTCAGGGACGCCGGTGTGGCGCTCAGGGGCGCCGGTGAGGGCCCTTACAGTCGCCGTTATATGGGCCCTCAGAGAAATGGGTGTGGGGCCATTATAGGCGGGTGTGCAGCTCCTAGAGCTGGCCCCCTATAGGCCGGTTAAGACCCCCAGAGGCCGGCAAGTGGCCCTCAGAGGCTGGCTTGGGGCCCTTATGGAGATCTTAATGTTGGTACTTGTGGGCCCATGAGGTGTTCTTACGAGCCCTGTGGGGCCCTTCTGAGTCTAAATATAGCCAACGTGGACCCTCAGCGGCCAATTGGCGCCGCAGGGCCCCTCAGGCCCGAATAACCCGATGGGCCCCTGAACCTGATGGGGGGGGGGGAAATCCCGTGATTATCAGTACCTTATGGGGATACCCAACCATACCTTGCACGGTTGTGCCCCATGGTCCATGGCAAAGCTGCAATCTTTCACCCGGTGCAGGGGTTGAGCACCCCCAACCATTTTGAAAAATCGACACCCCTGTGGCGTATCATTAGCCTGGTGTAATCATGGGGGCCACCCAGATGACAGCGAGTAACAGGAGGACACAGGAGGTGACTGGAGGACACCTCACACTCAGCCTGTTTCTCGAGTCGCCGCTGCACCTGCGCGCCTGTTCGACCAGCCGCGTGCGCCCCTGCTCCAAGCGCAGGTCAGCCGCGCGTCTCCCGCTCTCCTGCTCCAGCTCGGAGAGGCGCGCGCGCAGGTCCTCCAGGGTGTGGTGTGCTCAGCCTCGGCGGGGCGGCCAGCTCCGAGTTGCGATGCGCCAGTTGCTATTCGGTGGCTGACAGCCCGGCGACTAGGCCTGTTCTCCGACTAGGCCGCCTGGGATCGACTTTTACGGATGGAACGCCACGATTCTACGATCCTTGTCCAGTTTCTGCAGCAGCAGAGCGAGTCACTGGCAGCGCTGTTGCTGCCAGACGACGGCCGTCGGCGCCCGGCGCGTCGCGCAGCGGCACATGCGCCGCGGCCGGCGATCGAGCACGGCGCGCCGTGTCAGCTGATAGCTGCTGAGCGCCGCTAACCCCGGCGCAGCAGCTGGCGGAGCGCCGCGCCACACGGCAACCTGACGGGACGCGCGGGCGGGTCAGGGGGAGTGGTACCCGACAGGGTCAGCCACATCACAGCCACACCTACCTCACCCCACACTGACAAAGTGCCACCACGCCAGGAAAATGTTTCACCTCAGAATTGCATGAACCTAGAAATAAAACAGGATTGCATAGCTCCTGTATAGAATAGTCAGAGAAATATAGCATAGACACAAATTATTGGACCATAGGCAAGATTTTGCTGAGGGAGGGGCCACAGGTCGGGGCCTAGTGTCGTACCCCCTTCAAAAGGAAAACTCCTCGGATTTGGCCCACTATTTTTGGGGGTGTGGTGCAGCTGTTTTAATTTATTTTAATTTTTTATTTTATTTTATTTTATTTTTCACCTTCAGGGGGAGACCATGACACCCGTGGGCCATGGACACCCCCTTGGCTGCATCCCTGCACTGAATGAAGAAGCAAATTGAAGAAGCGGCTTTGACCATAGGCGCAAAAATGACATGGAACAGTCAACAGACTACATTTTTATGGAGCAGGCTACGTTTTTTATGCAGTATGTTATATAGTGAACATTGCATGTTTTATATAGGCAATTTACTCTTCATGAACCCATTTTGCTACGCACTTATCTACTTTTCAAGTTTCAATTGATGGGCCAATGCTCGTGTATATAATTATCACTCACCTGGTTCACTCACCTGGTGGGGTTCCCAATCTCACGTCTGCAGACAGGAAGGAGTAGGCAGGGATACAGTAGGAACCCGCAGACACAAGGCGCACCAGCAGTTGCTACTACCGGAGTGGAGCGCCTGCACATATGTTTGCGCGAAAACAGGCATGGTTCAAGATGCAAACAAGAGTAGTTATGTTGTACATAATTGATGCAGGAGAAAGACAAAGTCAATGCTACTTTAAATGTGTCCATGGTACAGTGCATTTCGCAAGACGGAGAACAAAACAAGGCGGTTAGTGAAAGTCATACAGAGCGTCGCCTAGGGCTTCCGCCAGCAAACCCTTAAAGGTTTTGTAGTTAGGTTCCATTACGACGTGCTCCGGGAGGGAGTTCCATAGTCTCACACCGCGCACCGAGAATGACCTACGCCTGATATCAGTCTGCGAGCGGGAATGGAAAATCTTAAAGCAATGTCCGCGCATGCCTAACTGAGGAGGTAGAGTGAACAAGTCAGCGGGGGACACCGCACATTTGTCATGGAACACCTTCCAGTACTGAATCATATCAGCCCTTAGCAGTCTGCCTTGAATTGAATACAAGTTCAGCGATGAGAGCCGGGACCGATAATCCAGACTCGACAGGCCAGCGATATGCTTGGTCCAGCGACGCTGGACCGACTCCAGAGCGCGCAGGTCCCCCAGGTACCCAGTGTGCCACACACACGAGCAGTACTCGATAACTGGTCTTATGTGAGTACGGAAAAGTGTCAGCATAAAGTCCGGAGATCGGCACACCGTGCTCCTCAGGAGGTTTTGAGAAAGACCTGCGGCCTTGTGGACAGTAGCGGATATGTGGTCGTGGAATTTGAGGCTCGAGTCCACCAGTACTCCGAGATCCGGATGGGAGGGGACAACTCGAATCGGGGAATTATCGATGTCATACACTGGAGGTGGAAGAGATTGAGATTGAGCCTTGCTCTGAAAACGTATGACCACACATTTGTCACGGTTCAGGCGAAGGTCCCATGACGAAGAAATACGGTGCAGGGCAGTGATGTCCTGTTGACAAAGCGAGGAGGCATGGTCATATGCGTCTGCTGAGCTGTGGGCAACTTTCATGTAAAGCTTCAGATCGTCAGCGAAAATCTTGTGACTAGATGCGAGACTGCTACCAATATGGTTAATAAAAACTAAAAACAAAATCGGACCAAGGACCGAGCCCTGTGGGACCCCACTGGACACGGGGCGAGTTTTGCTCAGTACACCTTTCACTGACACAGACAGAGATCGGCCAATCAGAAAATCTTCAATCCAGTAGATGAGGGGCTCTGCAATGCCGATCATGCGAAGCTTGCGAAGAAGGATAGAGTGAGAGACAACATCAAATGCTTTGGCAAAGTCAAACATCACGAGGTCAGTAACACAGCCATCATCAAGCCATTTAGACACCTCGTCATATACAAGGATCAGCTGATCCTGAGTGGATCTCCCGGCTCTGAAACCGAACTGGTTATTTGTCAGCATAGAGTTCTCTTCCAGGTAGGTTGTAAGCTGCTGGCAGATCAGGCGCTCTAGACATTTGCAAGACACCGAAGTCAAGCTGATGGGACGATAGTTCAGGGGGTTATACCTCGAGCCCTTCTTGAATAAAGGAATTACGACGGATATCTTCCAAGAAGCAGGTAAGCGACGTTCTCTGAGTGACTGTCTGAAAATAACAAACAAGGGAAATGCTAGGCTGTTTGCACAAGCTCGTAAGAGCGATGGGTGAAGGTTGTCTGGGCCAGCAGCTGAGTGGGGGTCCAGTGATCGCAGCACTGCAAGAACCTCGTCAACAGAGAAGTCAACGGGTGGCATAACAGAGTCCGCTGTTTCGTGAGGGGACTGGTTAGGGTTGGGGGGACCGCGGCCGAAGACGCTCTCAAAGGCCTCAGCAAAGGCTTCAGCCATTGTAGCAGGGTCATCTGAAAGCGTGTCATTGCAAAGTCGTAAGGGACCAACGCCAGGGCAGCCTACCTTTTTACGCCTGAGATGTGCATGCAGAGCCTTAGGGTTAGAGGCAGACTCCTGGAGCAGTTTCTGTTCGTAGCACGCCTGGGACTCCAGGGCAAACCTTTTCAGAGAGCGATTGAGGGTGAAGAAAGTATCGAGTGCTGATATGGCCGCTGCAGATCGCCTGCCATGGGTAAATCTCATCTTTTTGTACGTCTCCCATGCGTGTCTCCTCCGGTGTCTGAGGCTGCCAGGGGGGTTTGTCCTCCATGGAGGACGGGTGTTGTCAGCAGAGGAAGTTCCTGTAGGGACAAAATCGTCGATAAGAGGCGACAGTCTGTCCAGGAAGCGGGTGTACATCTGGTTGACATCGCAGCCTGTAAATTCAGCACTCCAGTCAATAACGTTCAGTTCGCGGGAGATGCGATCAAATTTCGCCCTGTGCCACTTCCTGAACTGAGTGCTAGATTGGGACGTTGGGGGTGAATAGTCAAACACATAGTTACAAAGCACCGGGCAGTGATCGCAGCCCGGCAGGGGCGGAAGTACCGAGGAAGTACCCATCCTGTCAGTTTCAGTTGTAAGCACAAGATCGAGTGTGCTTCCAGAGCGGGGGTAAGTGGGGACGTAGATCCATTGAGTTAATCCAAGCGACATGAAGGTGTCATAGAAATCAGTGTCACAGCCTGACGCGCGAGATGAGGGGCTGCTGGAATCCCACGCGAGGGACGGGAGATTGAAGTCCCCCATGAGCACGACTTCACGGTCTGCACAAAAAGAAATGAGAAAATCCAAGAGATGCTGATTGGCTTCAGGCTCGGACGACGGGGGGCGGTAGACTGCAACAATATGTACACTGAACTCTGGCAATACAATGGCAACAGTGTTAGGACAATCAGTTTCAATTTGTTCGAACTTCAAGCAATTTTTAACATAGATACAAACACCGTGCTTGGCAAAAGAGCCTTCAGTATCTTTTCTGACCACTCTGAAGCCAGGAATGTCGATAAATGAATCTGCCATAGAGCTGAGGAGATGAGATTCCGTTATACACATGATATGGACACTGTGACACAGTATAAAATCTTGCACCACCGGCAGCTTACGGACTAGCGAGTTCACATTAGACTGACTTATGTTAAGGACGAATGTGCTGCGGCTGTAGGAACTGGTAGTCAAAGCTACACGTTTGACTCAGGGTCAGGGACATCATTGTTGTTGGAGTTGTTAGGGTGGTCATCAGAGGGCGGGGCAGCAGGGGCCGGGGGGTTGTCATCCTGGGTGTCCTGGTTCCCGTCCCTGACACGAGCTGGTTGAACACTCGTGTTGACAGTATCAGTATTCAAATATGATGCTGAGACATGTTCAATCTCTGACAAACTCCTTGTATACAAAAAAAAAATATAGTAGTATGCAAAAGTCATAACTTACTGATCACTTTCTGTCAACAGCCTGCAAGCAGCATTGCGAGTTTCCTCATGCAGTGACAGAGACCTCTGTCATGTGCTTACTGCATGGTGTGTTTTGTTGGCTTTTAAGAAATTTCAACAGCTAAGAAGGAAAAACAAAACATTTCTTTAGATACCTGCATGATAGCAAGCTAAGATGAAATGAGTAAAAGCATACCAAAGATCCTAATCAATAGGTTTGGAATGGAATAGCTTGTGAGGTGTTATGTAGTACGCTGGTTGAAAGGTTTGTAGGTTGAATAGGCATCTGGCATGGAGGCTTTAGGTTAGTATTACAAACATTTTAGGAAAGTAGGTAAGGTTAGTTCAGGAAAGATTGTTTGTTATTTTCATCCAGATTTCAGACTTGTTCACTTTGTACCCATCTAAAATTGACACAAACATGTTAAAAGTAATGGTGAAAATATGCTCCTTTCCTATGTGAATTGTGGTGTTAGTATCTGAATTCTATGTGCAGGAAGTCCAACAAACTTACATTGACTAGGCATCAGTAAGGTATCATATTGCCAACTACAAAATGCCAAATCAGAGACACTTTTGTTATTGTATGAGCCGCGTCATATTTGAAAGCAAATACATTTGCTGCCAAATTTCCCCCCTCATTGGCATGAAGTAAATCCTTCATGACGTCACAGATCCGATCTAAATGACGTCACGATGAAATATAAAAGTCGAAATATCTTAAAAAGTATAGTGTGAAAATGCGTAATAACTTGCAGAATTCGTCACAATACCCCAGGGGGATGTCTTCCCGGTTCTTCCCATGCATTATTCGCCAATCAGCTTAACACTACCGGTGACGTCACTGGTGGACCGCCATTCGGGGTCGACCGGCCGGCTGGCCGCGGGCCGTAGAAGGCCAAACGCAGACGTTTTCAGAAAAGCGTAAGCCGTATAGATACAGTCGTGGATGGAGTTTTGCTGTGATTCGGCTCTCCAAGAGTGCGTCAGGGCACCAGGACCCGGACAAAGGCCATAGTGAACCGGCATCTGATAAAATCCGCTCACCACTTAGCAGCCGACTTCGACCCTTCACCCTCGTAAAACACAAAAGCTTGCCGGTCATCAATCCACCTGCATCTCTGCATCTTTTTGCCTTTTATGATATGCCTGGCCTGCCGCCAGAGGCGATATCGGCCGATAGTTCGCTTACTACCTGTATCGAACAGTTACTGCAGCCGTTTTAGAGCGGCTCACGGCCGATAACACACCGGGCGTGCGCTAGCCGCCGGTGCTAAGCGCTAACCACTGAGTGCGCGTGGCCGACTGCCGCCCCGATGGCGCTGGCACCGGCACCGGCGCGGCGCTGCTGAGCCATGGGGGGGGCTGATAATTAGTTGAGCCGGAATTGGGATAGAAGCCGGTATGGGATTGGGATAGAAGCTCAGCGAGACTAAGGGATTGTGTGCTGCCTTCGGTAGGCCCCTCAAAATCACCCGTATAGGGCCCTCAGGGCCGCCGGTTATGAAGCCTTTGGAGGCACTGGTGTGGGCCCTCACAGGTACAGGCACCTCACAGGTATGAAGCCTTTGGAGGCACTGGTGTGGGCCCTCACAGGTACCGGTGTGATGCTCTCAGAGACTCAGAGGCATTGGTGCGGGGCCCCCAGAGGTGCAGCTGTGGGCCCTCAGAGGCGCCGTTGAGGGTCCTCACAGTTGCCGTTGTGGGCCCTAAGAGACACCTCAGTGTGGGGTTGTCACAGTCGGGTGTGGGACCCTTAGAGCTGCTGGCTCGAACCCTTTACAGGCCGACAGGGGCTCTCAGAGACCGACAAGGGGCTCTCAACTGAGGTCTGCGGTGCCTTCGGGAGCCCTGTGGAGTCCTTAGAGACCAGCAAGGTACACTCAGACGCCAGTGGGGCCCTCAGAGTCGTCGGTGTGGGGCCCTCAAAAGTCACCGGTGAGTGGCCGTCCGATGCGGCTCCGGCGTTGAGCCCCCAGAGCCGCCGATATATGGCCTTAACCCGGCAGTTGCTGGGGTATTTCGCCACCCACCGTTTGCTGGGGGGGGGGGGGCGTTAAACGCCCCCAGCCGATAACTCGAGAACCAATGGGCGCAGCGAAACGCACGAGGCGGCAAACGAAAGAGCGCGACGAGACGCTTCAGATGAGTACTTTAAAGTTGAATTTTGAGGTCACAGGTCGGGTCAAGGTCAGGTCAAACACCTGAAATCGGGCTTTCAGTAGCATGGAATTCAGGACTTCGCAATGGGCGCCTCTCGCCATAAACTCTGTGAAAACGGTGCACAATCCATCTTATAAGGCCTACAAGAGTGTCAGCTCCATGTAGTAGGGGTCAGTCAAGCATAGGTCAGGGTCAAGGTCAGGTCAACCGGGTAGGCACATATCCCCGAAAATCAAAACTGATATTCGCAGCCTGTGACACATGTTTTATAGGTAATTTGGGGCGTAGAACACGATGGTGACATTCATTTTATCATATGTGTACGTGTTTGGCTCAAAAAGTTCAATTTAAGAAATTCATGTATCATGGTCGCGAAGATAGTCACGAAAAAATGCCAAGATTCAGTTCAAGATTATGGAAAATACTGAAAGATAATCAAAAATCGAAGATAGCCATTTGATTTATCATGGTATTGGCAGTCTAATGGCGTTTACGGCATGTCTGTATGTCTGTTCTGTGATTTTATATGATTTTCTGAACATATGCCGTTTTTGGTCGAAAACTCAGAAATCATGACGTCACTAAAACCTCGATATCTCAAAAATTCTCCGACTGATTTTTTTGAAACATTGTCACAATAAACTTCAATTAATTTCCTACAGGTACCCAAAATTTGGCGTGCCTGCGGCGCGCCGTTTTTATGCTATGACCCGGCGAAAAAAGTGGGTGCGTTTAACGCCCCCCCCCCCAGCAACTCGGGGGGGGGGGGCGTTCAACCATTGGTTTAGGGGGTCATCGCAGGCGTGTGTGGAACCCTTAGAGCTGCTGGTCCTTGATAGGCCGGTAAGGGCCCTCAGAGGCCCGCAAGTAGCCCTCAGAGGTCGCCAATAGGCCCTGAGAAGCCGTCAAGGGGCCCTCAAAGACCGACAAGGGACACTAAAAAGCCGGTGTGGGGCTCTTATGGAGAGAAGTGCGGCTCTTCGGAGCACATAAGGTGTTCTTCCGAGCCCTGTGGGGCCCTTCTGAGTCGAAAGATGCCAGCGTGGACCCTCAGCCGCCAATTGGCGTCGCAAGGCCCCTCTGGCCCGAGAGGCCCCTGATCCGTTGGGGGCACGTGCCCCCTGCTTCCCCTCCCCCGGGTGCAGACAGAGAATGCAATCGGCGGTGCGGAACATAACAATTGCAATCGTTCCTCCTCCCGTCGCGAGGTCGCCCATCCGAGCCATATCCCATGATTGTCAACCCTGGGGCTCGGGTCGACAATGTACCTACCGGCAAGGAAATCAGCTTTAGGTGAGTAAAAAAGTTATCAAGAGTCATTAGTTGTCGCTACGTTCGTCGTTCAGTAATAACAACTATACGGTGCCAAATGTACCCGACGTACAGCTTGGAGCCGGGCGCCGCCCGGTCTCCACCAGTGACGTCACGCTAATGCTTAGCGACCGGTCCATTGGAAATCGCGGGATGATTCTACCTCTCTTATACGGCCTTGCAATACCCTGAGTAACATTTCCGAATCCTAAACGGGACTTTTTTGAAGGTGGGATAGTCCCTTTAATCTACGAAAGGCTTCACTTGCTCTGTAACAATACCTAAATACAGTTTAAATATGGGTTGTTAATTCAATACCTACAAAACAAAATACAAATACAAGGCCCGTACAAGGGTTTTCATAATACAGATTGATAGATAGACTCCTTATACACAAGTTATCTTTGCCAACTATGCCTAAGCCAAGGCTATAAGAATTTTGTATAAGCAGGTTTTGTTTGTAGAAGTAGTGATTTGACTTCACCAAATCAGTGCGCCTGCTGTCCCCAGTTAAGAATGCCGACACCATCGGTGCTTGAAGCCTCTGCTGACCCTGAGGTAGACCTGCAGCATCTGGCTGAGCTCTGCAGGCTGCATGCAGAACACCAGGAGGACAATAAACGCATGCAGGTGAAGGCATTAGGCGGTAGCCTATTGCCTACTGCCCTCTAGCACTGTCTTCATCCTGCTGGTCAGTGCCAGGATGCATACTTTGGCAGCAGAGACAATAAGTTGGGCCAGCTAGGGGCTGAATATATACCAGCCTGCACCAGTATCACAGAAGATTTACCTTTTGCACTGGTAATTATTTAATGCTAAGCTTAAAGCACACCACAAGGCTCACAGCTCACTGTTGCACACAGCACAAGGTGATCATTTTGCAGAGGTTTATTCTTCTACACAGGTTTTGGAGGCATTGCTATGATGGTGCTGCAGCTCATCACACATCACTGCCAGCTTTACAAACACTTGCTTGACATATTATCTGATGTCAGAGTAGCTGCTGGCAGTACGCCTTTACATCCTAGCCACTATCACCATCGACTAAGGCTATCACGCCTGTGTCAGCTTGCAGCTAACTGTCTGTGTGTCTGCTCGCCAGGCATCCGTCCGTAAGCTGAACCACCGTCTGGAGCAGCTGCAGCGCGAGTCATCGGCGCTGCAGTCGGAGCAGGCGCGCAGCGTGCTCACCCGCAGTCAGCTGGAGGCGCTCTGCCGGCAGCTGCAGGCGCAAAACCGCGCCATCAAGGTACTGCACCGTACCGCCGCGCCGCGCCGGGACGGGGACTGACGGGCGCCGCCAAACCCGGCTGCTCGTAAAGAGTGACAATCTCTGCATTAAATCCATCAAGGCATTGAATCTGACAATTGATGTTTGTCTCCTGTTTGCTAGCTATGACTCTTATACATCATTTCACCCAGTTCCCTTCCTTAGTGATGGGAGCCTCCTATGTGTGCTGGAATGTTTTACCCACTTAACCTGTTTCCCTTTCACACGTCGTTATGAAGCCGGTGACTCTCCCCTCCACCTCCCTCCCCAGGAGGAGGGTGTGGTTCGGGCACGCGAGGAGTGCGAGAAGCGCCGGACGGCCTCGGTGCAGTTCCAGAGCACGCTCTCTGAGATAGCGGGGGCCGTGGCTGACGGGTCTCAGAAGAACGCCCGGCTCACGGAGGAGAACGCCAGCATCGCTCGTCAGCTGTCCGAGCTCTGCCAGAAGTACGAGCAGAAGAACAAGGTACGCGACAGAAAACTGAACAGGATGCTGCGTCTCTGGAGATGTGTGTTTTATGTGTAATTTATGCGTTCTGCCTACGTTTTGTCGTGAGTTATGTTATCTAACGAATATCAAAGCTACATACCGCCGATTGATACGGTTGGCCTTGTATGCCAGCATTGACCCGTTGCCCGCCTGTGCCGCTAGCCACCCCTGTGTGCCGCTGTGTGTGCCGCTACTGACCACCGTGTGCCGCTGTGTGTGCCGCTACTGACCACTGTGTGCCGCTACTGACCACCGTGTGCCGCTACTGACCACTGTGTGCCACGGCCCGCCACTGACCCTTGACCCGTGTGTGCCGCTGTTTGCGCCGCTACTGACCCGTGTTAACGCCGTGTTCCAGGAGGCGGCGGCACTGATGGAGCAGCGTGACGTCCAGACCCGCCAGTCTGTGGCTCAGCTTGCTCAAGCCCACCTCGAAATGAAACACCAACGGAGCCAACTCACTGAAGAGAAACAACAGCTCCTAGAGGTCGGTAACGTGACAGTAAATTACACGGTGATTCACACCCCGATGGCTTATCGAAATACGTGGATTTATTTGTGTATTTACGAGTTTTGCCTAGTTGGTGAGCACCCACTGACGTGTCCCCAGGCGGTGGGTGCTCAGAAAGCGCAGTACAAGGCGCTCCAGGCCGCAGACTCGCGACTCAGGGCCCAGTTAGAAACGTACTCGACTCGGTTCGACAAGATTCAGCGGGAGCTGGCCTCCTCGAACGGGACGTTCGACTCGTACAAGTCTGAAATGGCGCGGGTGAGTCAAAAAGCAGCAATGTTGTTACTTAGAAAAGCTTGCATTTTTTATGATGACGTCATAAACGTTGGATCTACTTTAAGGCTAAAGCTGTGGATTTTTTTACTACAGCTTGTTCTGGCCTCTGGGCCCTGAAGCTACTCTTGCTGTATGTTGAATAAACAGTTTGACCACCGCTCTACTTTCCCTGTTCAGATGCAGGAGACCGTTTTCTGGCTGGAGGCAGAACTGACCCCTCCCTCCCTGTTCAGATGCAGGAGACCATCTCCTGGTTAGAGGGCGAGTCGGCCAGCTGGAGACAGAAGTGTGCCGCCAATAACCAGGCGCTGCTGCGGATGGCGCAGCACAAGCAGACATCCGATGTGGTGCTGGCCACTCAGCGGCGGCGGCTGGAGACGCTGCAGCGGCTGCACACCGCCCTGGAGAGCCGCGCAGGTCAGTCCATCTGGGGAGTCGAGCGGGTCAGTCCTAGCTGAGAGCAGGGCGGATCAGTCCCACACCGCCCGGAAGGGCTGGGGGAGTTGGGAAGGTCAGTCCCCTGAGATTGGGCAGTCAATCCCAATGGAGGCCGGGTAGGTCTGTCCTCTGGAGGGCTGCGCAGCTGGTCAGTCCTATCGATTTTGTGTCATCTTTGGAAACGAGCTCTTTTTAAAATACCGATTTTATGATGGAATGTGGCACCAACGACAATTAATTGGGTAGCTTTACGACTGCCGATCTACGTAGGATACCGATCAGCATGGGCACAAAAAGTTTCAAGATCATTTTCTTATACAGACATAGGATGCAGCTGCAAGTATTAATCAGATCCGTCGGTTTTGTTCAGGCTCATGCAATTTTTGGCACTATTTTTCGAGTGAGCTGCCTAATCGTGTTTCTGATCATTCCTTTGTCTGTGCTTTGGCTAGGTCCCAAGATATCTGAAGCGGTTAGATTGGAGACAGCGACCTCCTCTGCCGCGCAGTATGCAGTAGGTTCAGTTACTCAGCCTTCAGTAAACGGTGGAACACAGTCTACAGTAGACGTCACCTCTGAGTCTGTGGCAGAGAACGGCACCCACGCTACGACGGACTCCAGCCGACTGACACGGGCACCAGAGGTTTCTGACGTACGGACTCCTGACTCCGACACAACAGGTACTGCTGCGGATACGTCCGCACAGGCTACGTCGGACTCCGACACGAATGGTGCATCGGATTCCAACGCAAAGGCTACTACAGTGGACACCTCCGCAGAGGCTACAACTGACACACCCTCCACAGAGGCAGCAGCCGACTCTTCCGCAAAGGCTACATCGTACTTCTCCATAAGAGCAGCAGCGGACTCATCCTCAAAGGCTACTTCGGACTCCGCTGTAAAGACTCCAGCTGATTCCGCCACAGAGGCTGTGCCTGACTCCACAGTCGGCCCTGTCGTGCTGTGTCCAGCGCGCTCCGTCGCCGAGTCGGCCGAGGTGTGCTAGGAGCCGGCCGGGGTGTGCTAGGAGTCGGCCGAGGTGTGCTAGGAGCCGGCCGGGGTGTGCTAGGAGCCGGCCGGGGTGTGCTAGGAGTCGGCCGGGGTGTGCTAGGAGTCGGCCGGGGTGTGCTAGGAGTCGGCCGGGGTGTGCTAGGAGTCGGCCGAGGTGTGCTAGGAGGCGGTCGAGGTGTGCTAGATCCCGGCAATGGATCCTGCTGATTGCGGGTAGCCTCTCTCAAACCATGTCTCGGGGCTTGGCCGCGGCGGCACACCAACTGGTTACCACAGCTAGTGGTCGCATCGTCCTTCCCTTTCCTACCATCTCATGGCTCGGAAATGGTCGTGCCATACTGGGAAGTACCCATAAAAAAACAGAACAAACTAACAATCAAACTCTCACCTTCACCAGTGATGAGCCGAACCCAAAACCCTAGTAACTAGTGCCAGACGTTGACCTGACCATGTACAAAGTGTGCTGTGATTATCCCCCACTTGCCTGTTGGATTGCTGTGACCCTGCCATTTTTTCACCAACTACTGGGCTTTGATTGCCACTTTTGCCAGTAAGTGTGCGGTGACCGCCCCTTTTTACCTGTGTGCTGTGAACTCCCCTTTTTACCTGTTAGTGTACTGTGAACCGTTTCACAGTAGGCTCCTTTGTGAGATTTCTGTACTCAGTGCTGATAGCAGCTGTGCGTCAATCTGTCCTGACGCGTCTCATGCCGCTCCCGTGGGGCGAGGTCCCGACCGGCTGTCCCCGTGGCTCGATGATCGATATACGCTTACAGAGACCCCGGAGTGGTGCCATTGAACTCGGAACGTAGCCAAATACAGTTCAGTTGTCTTTCTCTACTGATCGTTTATTTTGTTATTAAGCATATGCGACATGACTACATTTCACATTGTCTCAGTGAAAGCACGAAATCCTGATGCACCAAACGATTTTGCATCTACCTGCGAGTAAACAGCTTCTCATCGACACACGCACAAGCACACGGTCCTACTGATGCATTCTGTCGTCTGGCGAACGATCGCGTATACCAGACTTGCTCCGCAAATTCAGCGACATTTCATACTGAGTGTCAACATACAGAGTACCAGGGGATGGATTCATTGGAACGACACTAGCGCATACGGCACACGATATGCTACCCTGCTCTGATATACCTGAAATCCGACATATTAGCTGGTTTATATCATATTCTTCTAATCAGCTGCACTGTCTGCTCCTCCCAACACCATTTCATTATCATTACCATGGGATATGATACTATGATATGATACTACTACGCACACCCGCCGGGCTTAAATTGGTTTCAGTGGTGTATTTCAGCAATAGCGAAACGCCAGTGAATCAGTAAACGATTAAGCGGTGTCACTGGATATAGTGCAGACTGCAGGTACTAAAAACATTTCCAAACTGCTTTCTTTGTGGGACCTCGGTCTGGGCCCTGGACACATTTTACTCTGTTCGCGGCTGGTCTGGTGTTCTCTGACCTGACCCGTCACGGTTAGTCTAGGTCTCCTGTCTTGGCCCGTGACGTTCACTCTTGTATCCGCGACCTGTGCGGACACGTGTCGGCTAGTCCTGTTCCCTGTCCTGACCTGTGTCAGTCTGTCTGTCTTCTGTCCTGAGCTGTACTCACCCACCCATCTGTGGCTCTCCGCCGCTCAGATCCCATGTGTATTGTTTCGTTTATCTCAGCCCCCGTATTTCTTCCGTTTGCCGAGCCGCGCCCCGAACGGCAGCTCTCCGGGCGGTGTGGCCGAGTCTTTACTGGGTCGGTACGGTGGGAACGTGTACCGCGGCCGCTCAGTGGTGCTGGTGGGTCGGTACGGGGGGAAGGTGTGCTGCGGCCGACTGGTGGTACTGGTGCTGGGTGGGCTCTGTGCACCCTCCGTCATCACCGTCTCCCTCTGCCGGGAGCGGGGCCGCTCCTCGCCCTCCCAGCGCGGCCGCTCTCCCCGCTTGGTTTTGAGAGCGGCGTCCTGCCTGGCGCGCCGCAGTTTCTCCTCTCGCAGCAGCCTGCCTTGCTCCTGGGTCTTCATTTGACGTAGCTTTATCTCCTGCTGTTTGGTCCGCATCCTCTCCGTCCGAGCCTGGGTGTATTTATCGGGTGTCTCACCCCTGTCTCTCTCGTCTCGCTCTGAATGTCTCTCGAACGTCCTCTCTCGCTCGGGGAGCTGTTCAGGAGTGACTCGCCCACTCGGACACTCAGTCCGCTCTCCGCCCTTCCCTGCTAGCTTGGGCCGTCTCCGTCGAACCTTCCTCAGCCGTCTCCGCACCTTGATCCTGCGCAGAGGTACGGCCGGCGGCGGCGACTTCGGACTGGAGCTGGCCGGCCGCGCAGAGGGCGCGCTGGTCGTAACAGGAAAGTAGGCACTTCCCGGCGCTGCTGTGGAAGCGACGGAGACTTCCACAGGTCGATCGATGGGCCGGGAGTTCGCCGGTGGCTCGGACTGATGTGGGGCTGGGCGCGTCTCCTTGGGAGAGCCAGAGTGCTGGCTTTTGGAAGGTAATGTGTACTCAGCCAGCCGTATCGAGGATGGGTTTGATTCAATGTCAGGCGATCGTTGCCTGCTGGAATATGCTACCTCAGTTCTTTCCTCCTCAGCTGTGCTTATCAATGGTTCAGTACTGCTCTTATATGGCGGCTCGTTACTCTCAAAGCCTGGGTCATGGGTTGCCCCTGTGTCTGCCCCGTGAGGAGCCAGCCTGATTGCGTCGGGCGCTGTTCCGGGAGATATGTGCGCCTCGCTTGGACCGTGCCGCTGGCCAGGGGATAACGAGTGGTCACTCTGGCCTCGCTGCACCTCGTCTGGGTACCTCTCCCATCCCTCAGTCTCAGCAGTGTGCTCCTTCTGCCGCTCTTTCTCTCGTTCGTACCCCTCAGAGATCGGCTCTGTGTGATCGAGCTGCGAATCGGTCACTTCTGTAGGTGGCGCTGGGAGCGGCTCCACCGGCCGCGGGACGGTGCTAGTGACGGTCGCTGGGGCCTCTGTGGACGGCCCGTGGGGATGGGACGGCAGAGGACTGGGTCTCTCGTAGTCTGGGCGATGAAGGGGTCTTGGGGATGGGCCTGTGTCATGGGGATATTTTGGAGATCTGGTGTCATGCGAGGAAGAAATGGGACTCGAGTCGTGGGGGTGAGTGGCTGGGGCCGAGTGACTGGGGTGATAAGAAGGGATCAAATCGAAGGGACGATCGGGTGAGACGGATCTATACGGGCTGGGAGAGTGGTTTGAGGCGTAGGGCCGAGGTGACGCGCTAGATTCATAAGGGAAAGGCGAGGAGCTCACGTAGGGATAGGATGATGGGGTAGGGTCATGAGGAAGAGGAGAAGGACTGGGGTTATAGGGACGCGGTGATGGGGTTGGATCGTAGGGGAAAGGAGAGGGACTGATGTTATAGGGTCTCGGCGATGGGTTGAGATTGTAAGTCTGCACAGAAGAGCTGTGTTGATGGGGTCGGGCTGGCGCACTCGTTGGAAGGGGTGTCTCAAATGAATTGACGCCTTGTGATACTGAATGGGAACTAGGACCGTCTAGAACCGCTGGTTTACTGAACTTATGCGCTGTGAACGTTGGATTCCCGGTGCGTTTTTCGGTGAATCTGGCGGTGTATTTCTTTGGATGTGTTGCCTGCACGGCGTTCTCTGGTCGCTGCACCGGTATTCCTCGGTAGGTCCTGGCTGGGTAAGTAGGTCGGTGAGCAGCAGACTGTGGTGTATCTCCGTGCGGACCGTGGTAGTCGCTAGCTTCGACCGGTGATCCCGTCAGTCCCCGATAGTTCCGTGCCAGCTCTGTGCTGGGTCTCCTCACCACGGGGGCTCGGTGGTGGGCCTCGGGGGATGGCTGGCCGACATAGTTTCTAACCGATGATACGCTGTAGGGCGACAGAGCCGTGCTGCCGTAAGGTCGGGGAGTGCTGCCGTAAGGACGGGGCGTGCTGCCGTATGAATTGGCGGTAGTACTGTACGGAATCGGTTTAAGGCCGTGGGATCTGACCGTACTGCCGTATGGATTGGGTGTATTCTCGTACGGATTATATGCACTGCTGAACTGATTTGGTGTACTGGTGTATGGTCTGGATGTACTGCCAAACGGGCCAGACGCGCTTCCATACGGATTCGGCCTAACACTGACGGGCTCCGCGGTCGTCGGCTCATATGGTCTTCGCGCGTTGGCGCTGTCAGGTCTGCTGGTGGTGCTGCTATGCTGACTCGGGGCTGTGTCACCATGAGCCTCTGGCCTACCCGGCCGCGGGGTGGGTTTGTATGGCTCTGAGGACGGGCTGTACCGTTGTGAGGAGGGACGTTCTCCGGTCGTCTGTCTTGGCGGGGCAGCGGTACCGCGGTGCGCGATGTGAGGTCTCGGTGTAGAGCTGGGGACCGCCACTGGCCGCAGGGTCGGACCGCTGACAAGCGCTGGTCTATGGGTCGGACTGTTGACCGCTACCGGTCGCGGTGTGCCCACCAGGTGCCCTGCTGCCGTGTAGGTGCGGGGCACGGCGACCCAGCGTCCGCGGCGCCGACCGCCGGCCCACAGCGGCCGCCGCCGTGAGGTGTGTGCTGGCGGCGGTATGTTAGAGCGAGGGCGGCCGGGTCGTGTCGGCTGGGATGGGACCGACTCCGCTGGCCGCGGCGACCGATCAGCGTCAGCCGACAACTGGTCGGTCACCACTCGAACCCGTGCGGCCCGTGCTCGCTCCTCGCGTTCCCTCGCCGCCCGTTCTCGTTGTTCTCCTTCCCTTATCACTCGCTCCCTTTCCTGTCGCTCTCTTGCTGCCTCTCGCTCTCTGATGTCTCGTGCTCTTTCCTCCTCTTCCCTCGCCGCTCGTTCTCGCTCTTGTCTTTCCCTTATCACTCGTTCTCTTGCTGCCTCTCGCTCTCTTATATCTCGCTCTCTTGCCTTTTGCTTTCTTGCCTCTAGTTCTCTTTGCTCTCGCTCTCTTGCAGCTCGCACTCTTGCTTCTTGTTCTCTGTCTTCTCGCTCTTTTGTTTCTCGCTCTCTCGCCTCCCGCTCCCTTGCAGCAGTTCGTTCACTTATCTCCCGTCCCCTCTCTTCTCGCTCTTTTATGTCTCGTCCTCTTTCCTCTCGCTCTCTTGCCTCTCGCTCCCTATCCTGGAGCTCCCCTCTCTCATCTCGCTGTCTCTCGGCCCGTTCTCTGACGTCCCGTTCTCTCGCTTGTAGTTCCCGCTCCTCCCTATCTCCATTCTCGTCCCTCGCTCTGTCCGTTCCAATTCTCTCCTGTTCCTGCCCCTGCCGCTGGTATCTAGCCCGCCGCGCTCCGTACCCAGTATAGCTACTGTATTCCTGCCGTCCGAGGTCGTCTGACGGCTCCTCTGCCCGCTCTGCGGCGCCGTACAGCCGGTTGTTGACGTAGTGGAAGGAGTCGGACCGGCCGCACTCGACGGCGTACCACCAGTCGCAGACGAGGTGCAGCTGGTTGAACACGGTGCCGCGAGTACACAGGAACGACTGCCGGACGTGGGTGGTCGAACAGTAGTGCCACACCTGTGGAAACCACAGACACGGTATTGTCAGACATGTGGAAAAAATCAGACAGTAATGTAAGGTATCGCGGAGAACACCGAGGCAGATTCGTTAGTGGCATATCTGGCGGAGCACATAGACACACCGACACAGGATCGGTGGATCGCTGACTGCTTTGTGGTTTGAGGAAGAGAATAAGCTTCTAGAAGTATGGTTTGGTGGTACTATACACCAAGTGCTGGTGTTCTAAATATACATAGTTACAGGGCAAGAGCTGAAAAGCTTTCATGTCGCAGAGGGAATCACAATGGGCCGAATAGCAACCGAAGACTGTCCGTTGCGACCAAGTCGGATTTTTTTCCGCCCCAGCCGGTTCACTACCGACTCATCCACCCGTCGGCAGCAGCGCTGCTCCTGCCGCCGGCACTCTCGATTTTCCGGCCGGTCCATTAACTCCTCAGTGAGCGATGATCCGGCCCTGTCCACTGTCCACCGTCCCCGCCCCAGACGCGTCCACATGGCGGCGGGCAGATTGCCCAACGCCGGCCATCTCGACGAAGCCTACGGCCACTAGTGCAGCTTTTTCTCAAACGGACGTATCGGCAGAGCGTCCTGACGCCATCGAACGGCTTGTGCGTGCTGAGCGGCGGCACCACTGTGTGCGTGTGTGTGCGCCGGGCCGCAGAGACGCGCGTGACGCCGTGACGTGACGGCCGCCGTGACAGCCGGCCGTCGCGTCACACTCACGTGCCGGGTGTCACGTAACGGCGGCCACCCGGTGCGCGCCGGCCGGGACGGTTGTGTAACACGTTCCGCTCGGACCGTCTCGGCAGAGCAGGTCGGCTCAGACTCCAACACATCTCATACCTCGACCTCAGACTCCAACAGACCTCAGACTAGAGGCCTCAGACTACCAGACTCAGCCTACTGGCCAAGACCAAACAGCTCGTAAACTTCACCGGGAGAAGATAGAATGATCTCAGATTGCGCTAACTTCGGACCGACTCAGAGATTACACTGCTGGCCACATAATATCGAACATTGTCGCTGTCTCACTAACCCTTCCTCTCTCAACTGACCTGACCCCGCCCCATCTCACCGGCTTCGTCCCCATTTCACCTGACCCCGTCCCCCATCTCACCTGACACCGTGTCTCCTCGTCGGCGTAGTACCCTGCTGGTCGGCCGCGGCACGAGAAGCCTGTACGCGGGATGGTGTCCAGGGTCGGGTAGTCGGTGCCCGCCTCGCCTTTGATGCAGTCGCCGTCTGGGTCGTGAGGAGTGCGAGGACACTCGGTCTCATACTGCGGGTCGTACCGCTCCGCCGTACTGTATCCCGGGTCGGCGGCAGGCGGGGACGGAGGCCGGCGCAGCTCCGGCGGCCCCCAGCCGGCCTGGCGGCTGTCCCGACGGGCCGTCCGGGGTCTCCGGGAGCTGGCCCGGGTCCGACGAGCCCTGTCAGAGCGCCGGCTGGACCGGGAGCCGCGGCTGACGGTCCTCTCGGTGCTGTCATCACCGACATACAGCATCCTGGGCGTGAAGTACATTTGACCCGCCGAGTACTCGGCAAGTGGAGCCGCCTGCTGACCGGCCGCTGCCGGGGGCGAGCTGTTACCGGCAGCGGTCGGTCGGGCCCGCCCCCCGTCCGCCGTCTGGCCTCTGTGCCCTGTCGGCGCCGGCGGCAGGCGGGAGACGCGCACACTGTCCACCTCTGGCCGCCTCCCTCCGGTCAGGTGCAGATGGTACACCGCGTCCGCGTGCAGCGTGTCCCCGCGAGCGGTGGACAGCGCCGACACCAGCGCTGAAAGACGGACAGATAAACGTCAACACTGCTGATAGACAGAAATAAGTCAACGGTGGCATCGAACGGGCATATGGAAGTAGGATTAGCACTGTTCTTTGTGTTTTTCATGCCTGCACAAGTTTTCATTCCGATTTTTGGCGGTAGATTGGGCCTCCTTTCGGGCATGGTTTGCTCCCAGTACCACTCGCCTCGTTTTTTCTTTATTTTTTTTTTTTAGAGTGGGAGAAACATAGGTCTGGACTCACTGGAGAACAGTGAAATCAACAGAACAGAGTAACAGTGAAATCGTCATACGTGCATTTCTCTTGATCACCGATATATTGTCACCATCACTCGATGGCAGCTATTGACTCGGGGCGGCTCATGGTTCTCTATTCACCGTAAAACCACGCTGACTGCCTGCCGTTCACTGATGCAGTACGCATCTGAATGGTAAACGAGTATTGCGCTCACTTCTGGACCGCAGCGGCGGTATTGCAGCTGTATGCGTCTTTGCCGTCACGGCTATAATTGCTGCGGGAGGCGGCGATGTGCGGTCGGGGGCCCATCTCCCGTCGTTCTGGCCGATCGGGCAGCGGGGCCGCCGTTGCCGGCCCGTGACCCCTCTGTCTGAGCCGGCGGCGGAGGTCCACAGACGGCCGTGGGCCCGCTGCGGTCCGGTGACATTATCAGAGGGTGGTTAGCGCGCTCCGACACGGCCCGGTCACCCTGGCGGGCTGCTGTTGGTGTTTACCCCGGCCCGACACCGAGGACGGCGGTTAAACGCCGTGCTCATGGATCGGAACACTGAGTGGGGGACGACACTCGGCGGGTCGGCCGGATGGGCGCTTTGTTTGTACTCGTAGGAGGTCCGTACAAGTCAAGCTGCGAACCTCTCCTATTGCGCGCAGAGTCAATTTTCATACTTTTCCTCATCGCCCCCAAAATTCTGGTATCATATGCCTGTAATTTACGTGTACCTATATTCACCAGACTATTGACAATTTTGTAAATTTCTTAGTACCGTTTTGATTGAAAACTGTTTAATTGCGATTTCTTCAATTAACAGTTTCACAGTATTTGTTGTGCATTCAAAGCAATGACGCTAGCCGTTGACCCTGCGTGGTCGGTGCTCGGTTTCAGCCTGATCCCATTATACTGCGACCGTCATCACCTTGGGGCTAACAACCCTATACTTAATTCCCACACTTCCCACACTGAAGATAACGATATCTCGGGGACCAAGTGGTGAAAGAGCTCGTTTAGACCAAATGGACCGTTTGTGTGCTTTTCTATTCTTTGGTGTGTTGTTTGTGTTGTCAGCAGTCCGTTTAGAGTGTGATTACCGCGGACTATCCCGCGTTTGGCCGACTCCTCGGCTGTGAAAAACGATGCACCACTCGCACGCTATAGCCGTGTGCGTCGGAGGACACTACTGGAACTAGGTCAGAGTGAGGAGAGCTGCATGGAGCCATTGGGAGACAGCTTCTTAAATGGTTGTACTTAAATGGTTCCCAGAGAGTCTGCGATTCTTCGCCGGCTGTGGCGGACACTTACAAAGGCTAAATCTAAACGGTTATATTTAGCATTGCTGGTTAGTCGCGTTTTGGATAGTCTAAGGATGCGTGTAATTGTTGGTTTCTTCCTGTTCTAAATGGGAAGCCCTTTTCGGTCGTGATCACTCCTGATAAACCATTCATTTCTAGCCATTCATCAAAAGAACACGATTGCCCCAATCTGACTGTCAGCTCTCTCGTCCCCACACTTTCGTTCCTGAGTGGCCGTGCAAACTTATTGTCAACATCGACGTTTTATCTCCCATCAACCATTAAATTACGGCTCGTGACTGGCTGATGTGCCATCTCGACTGCTCACGCGGCTGCCTTTTCTCTGCGATGCTGCGCTGACTCGGCATCCTCCTCCTTTCACACGTTCGCACGTTCCCGTCACCCTCTCGCCACACACGCACGCCTCCCTGGAATGTGTCTTAGGGGCGGGGAACGTTTACAGAAAGTGATGCGTTTTGCCGGGTGGTCTCGCCTGCAATAACGGACGAGGCACGATCCTTGTAATCCGTCGATCGCAATATCCACCATGCAGTTAACCCGCTCCCAGCTTGGGGTCCTGGAATTCCACGCCTTGCTGAGGGTTGTTTGAACAATTCTAACTCGGCTCCTAGGCCACTCAGCAACACGCCGTAAGCGGCGTTCAAAAGGGCGTCAAAAATAATGCAGAAATTACTTCGGTTATTTTTAAGGTCAGATCACCAGAGGTCGCCGAAGGTAAAATTTCGCCGCTTTCCAGATCAAACTTCGATAATTTTCGACAAACCGACTCAAAGCTCAGGAACGCATAGAGATACAGCGCCGCGGAAAAGCGCATTCGATAGCTTTTTAACGTGCTTTCTGTCCGTCAGTTTTGACCTAAGGTCAAGGGTTTAACCTGCTGGGGGCAAAAGCTGCCAAAAATAGACATTTTTAGCGCAAAGTTTTTATTCAATACCTTTTGACTCGAAACTTGCACTAGCTTACTTTAAGCAGTACCGTGTTCCTCTCGTCAAGACGCATTGAACGAACTATTGTAAGTGGTGCACTGTTTAACGCATTATTATTATTTAGTTGTCGCTTTCCTTTTGTCCGGCGGATGTGACGTCCTGCGCGACCTGTCACGTGACCGCCCGGCGCCGACCAATCGCGTGCCGTCCGGCCCTGCGCCGGCCGGGGGTCGGGGCGTGTCCGCGCAGGTGGGCTATTTCCGTGCCGACCGCTGTGAAGTGCACATGGTGATTGAGTGCGTCTGATCTCGAACGGTAAGCGCTGAGTTGTTGATTTTTTTGATTTTACCGATACCCTTTGTTTGCTTTAGTACTGTCTAATTAATTTTGTCTAATTTATTATAGCGTGTGCTGTGTCATAAAACGTTCAAATTATGTTTAAACGTTACTTGGGCCGCTTTACAGGACGCGGTTTGAAGGACGCGGTTTGAAGGACGCGGTTTGAAGGACGCGGGCTTTGTTGGCCAGACTATGGTTGTAATAAATTAGAAGATGACCGACTGCTGTGTTAGCCCGCGTGCTCGAGAGCCGACGCCGACGCCGTCGCCCCGGCCCACGCTTACATTTGGTGGCAGCGGTGGGATCTGTTGAAGACAGCCGACAGCGCCTGCAACTATGGCAGCTACTGGTCTCTTCGAGCCACACGCCTGGGCGAAGCGACTGGACCGTCGACTCAGACTCGAGCCGTGGCGACTTCCGATGGCCTGCTTCATCTGCGTCGCCGTGGGCTGGCTCTCAGCTTCGCTGGCCTGCGCTGAGTTCCAGCGCTCCGTGGCCTGCTGAGCCACTGATACCGTCGACGTGGTGCTACCAGCGTGGCCCTGAGCCACCCTGTCGCCATCCGCAGCCGAGGACGCAGCCGCAGCCGCAGCCGCGGCTGCTGCTGACACTGTTCGCCGCCCGCCGAGGACCGTCCGCTGTCGGCGCCCAGCGGCACAGCCTACCCTCCGGGGGCCGACTCGCCGCGACCGAGCGGGCCGGAGCTGGCGGAGTGCCAGGAGCCGCTGGCCGTGACCGGCCGTGACACCGTGCGGCTGGCAGACTGCCAAGGACCCCGCACGACGCCGAGCTGAGTGTGTGCTACACATCAGGTGACTGAATGAGGACTGCAACGATACCGTGAGTGTTACGTAGACTGATTTTTTTTTATTCGTGAGTGTGACTGTAGCCGTTACGTTTAATTGATGCTTGGGTAACCTGTTTCATATTGTTAAAATTCCGATCGCTGTCCGCCTTGCCATTTAGTTAGGTACTATGTTTTACTGATTCGTACTCAGAAAGGTGTTTGTTGATACGCAGTGTCGCTAATTGTGCATCCTTCTTTCCTTTTGTTCCGTCTTACATTTGATCATGGCTACCTCTCAGCCTTTCGCAGCTTCAGTTGGTTTGCCTACTTTTTCTGGCCCTTCTGGCTCGATTACGAGATTCATTCAGGATTTTGAAACGTTTTCACTCTTGCAAGGTTTTGATGCAACCAAACAAGCTTCACTTTTGCCGTTGTGTCTTTCCGGGGTAGCTAGGAACGCGTACAATTGTTTGCCGGAAGAGTCACGTAAAACTGTCAAAGCTGCCTTCATCGGCCTTCGTAAGGCTTTCCCCTCTCGTGGTGTCGTCGAGGCCCAGGTCCAGCTGAGGGCTGTGAAGTTTGATCAGAATGCTGACCTAGACTCCTTTGTGATTCGCCTCAGGGGCTTAGTCTCAGCCGCATTCCCCGATAGTGACGAGGAGGGACTTTTGTTCAATTACTTTCTGCAGTCACTCCCGATGACTTTCCAATCGAGGCTCGTCTCAGACGGTGTCACTACTTTTGAGGCTGCAGTCGTGTCGATTCGCAACATGTGCTGTGCGGCTCGACTTGCTGGTGCCCAGGCTGCACCAGTGAGACAGGTCTCCTCGGAGACAGAGGCTCTCCGCGACAGAGTAAAGGAGCTCGAGGGACAGCTAGCTCGCCTGCAGCGTCCCAGTAGACCGATGGGACAGGATAGGACGTGCTTTTGTTGTGGGAGGAAGGGACACGTCAGACGGGATTGTCGCCATAAGAACTCGGTGTGTTACCGCTGTGGTGGCAAGGGTCATCTGTCCTCAGTGTGTCAGATTGAGTCGGGAAACTCCCAGTGGGTCCCCGCCACCGTCCCGACGGTAGGACCCGCTCAACAGCAGGCCAGAGGGACGCCGGGTGTGCCTCAGGCGGTTCCGCCGCCCGCACCGGCCAGTCAGCTGACCGCGCTCAGTCGCGCGCCGCTCCCGAGCAGCGCTCCGGCGGCGAGTCTGGCTCTGCCTCGGTAGTTCCCGATAGAGTCGTACCTCTGAGGAACGACATGACTTTTGACGGTGTAGTTGGAGGGGTTAATTGTTCACTTTTGTTGGATACAGGAAGTTCAATTAATTTGCTTAGTAAGAGCGTTTTTGACGTTTTACCCCACCAGCCACCGCTCCTGAAGACTTCAACGCAGGCTAAGACAGCAACCCAGGATCCCTTGCCTTTGCTGGGAAAAGTAAAGACTTCAATTAAGCTGGGAGGACAGACAACTGCAGTTTCGTTTTTCGTGACCGATAGCATTGACGTTCCCGTCTTGCTGGGATTGGAGTTTTTGTCAGCCTGTCCATGTGTCGTGGATGTTTCCAGGGGACAGCTCGTGATGACACCATCTCGGGTGGTGCGATCGGTGTCAGCTTCAGTTATTTCCGTAGGCCGAGTTATTTTGCAGCACGATTTGTCCGTCCCTCCGGGTCATGAGCTGATCATTCCGGGATTCGTTCCAAATGTTGATTTCAGTGGTCCAGCGATGTTAGAGCCGTCTGCTGACATCGAGGGACTCGAGTTTGTGCCGTCCATGGTTACAGTGTCCGGTCAGGCCGTCCCTTGTGTCGTCCGGAATGTTTCCACTGAGCCAGTGACCATTCCGAAGCGTTTTGAGCTGGGACAACTCGAAGTGGGTGTAGCCGAGCATCCGCTTTATCCTGAGAGCAAGTCCAAGTCGGACTGGCGAGCCGATTTAATTTCTCAGTTGTCCGGTGCCGATCTCAGTGAGTCTGAGAAGGAGCGAGTAATTTCTTTATTTTCAACTTACGAGGACATGATAGATGGTCATGTTGGATTTACTCCTCTGATCCAGCATCGTATCGATATGGTCGACGCCCCGCCTGTGAGATCATCTCCTCGCAGGATCCCTCCGTTTCAGCAGGATCAGGTGAAAGCTGAATTGGATCGTATGGTGAAAGCTGGAATTTTGGAGGAAAACTTCGGCAGTTGTTGGGGTTCACCGATTTGTGTGGTGACAAAGAAGGATGGTAGCATTCGCATTTGTGCAGATTTGCGTCGCGTTAATGCCCTTACCCGAATTCCGGCGTATGGGATTCCGCGTATTGATGTCATTTTGGATTCCCTCGGAGGTTGCTCTTTATTTTGTGTGCTGGATCTGAAGCAGTTCTTTTATCAGATCGGCATGAGCCCTGAAGACGCCGATAAGACGACTATCGTCACTCCGTTCGGCTCGTATCGTCACCGCCGTATGCCGCTAGGTATCAGCGGTGCGCCGATGACTTGTGCGCGCCTCATGGATCTGGTACTCCGTGATCTGCCTCCTGACACAGCTTGGCCTTATTTTGATGACATTTTAATCGGCGGCAACGATTTTTCCGATGTGATGGGGAAGTTGGAGCTGGTTTTGAGCCGGTTACACGCTGCAGGTTTGACTATTAATTTGAGCAAGTGCTCATTTTTCCAGAAGAGCGTTAAGTTTTTGGGCCATGTGATTTCCAGTGAGGGTGTCGCTGTCGATCCAGACAAAATCGACAAAGTGGCGAAGTGGCCTGTTCCGCGCACGGCCAAGCAGCTAGCCTCTTTTCTGGGAATGGCCAGCTACATGCGAAAGCATGTGAAAGATTTCGCCCTCATCGCCGCGCCTCTGCAGAAACTTCTGCACAAGGACACTCGATTTCAGTGGTCCGATGAGGCCCAGACGTCGTTCGACCAGCTGCGTCGAGCATTGTGTGAGGCGCCGATCCTCGCAGTTCCCGACTTCAGGCCTGACTCTGGCACGTTTATTCTCGAGACCGACGCTTCTCTCGAGGCGGCTGGTGCTTGTCTGAAGCAGCGATTTGGTGATCAGGAGAAGGTGATTGCCTATGGCAGTCATCGATTTTCAAAAGCTCAGACCAATTACAGCACCACTAAGAGAGAGCTACTGGCAGTGGTGATTTTTGTCGAGAAGTTTGCCCCGTACCTTCTCGGTCGACAATTCGTTATCCGCACTGACCATTCATCGCTCCGTTGGATAATGAATTTCCGCAACCCTACCGGCATTATCGCTCGTTGGCTTGAGATCCTCGCGCGATTTCAGTTCTCAATTGAGCATCGCCCGGGTGCTGAGCACGTGCTGGCTGACGCCCTCAGCAGACTCCCGGCTGATGACGTCACTGACAAGGCGTGTCAGACTGAGCCGCTCGGTTCTGAGCAGACACTTCGTGTGACTGCGACCGACTGGTCCACCAGCTTCATCAGAGCTGAGCAGGACGCTGATCCAGACATCTGTGAGATGACACGGCATCTGTCTGCGGGCAGAAAGCCAAAGAAGCGCGAGCTCCACTCGCCTGACGCGAGTCAATTCCTTTCGCAGTGGTCACGCTTGCGGCTGATTGACGGAGTACTGTACCGAGTTTACAGACGACAGCCGCATGACTCTGATCAGTTGCAGTTTGTTCTGCCCAGATCTCTGATTGCCGGTACGCTGGCATCACTTCACGCCGGACCAGCTGGAGGCCATTTTGCGGCCGATAAGCTGTTTGAGCAGGTCCGCCTCAGATTCTGGTGGCCCAAGATGAGAACCGCCATTGACGATTTCTGTAAGCGCTGCTCTCAGTGTGGATCCGGGAATGCTCCTATTCCCGCGCCCAGAGCGTCTCTTGGCGAGCTCTCGGCGAGTGAGCCACTCGAGGTTGTTGGCCTCGACATTCTCTCGTCTCTGCCGGAGACGGCCAGTGGTCACAAGCATATCCTGATGGTTGTTGACCATTTCTCTCGGTGGGTGGAGGCTTACCCGCTGAAGACGCAGGAGGCAACTGAAGTTGCATCGGTTTTTGTGAATGAGTTTGTGTCCCGATTTGGTTGTCCCAGACGGGTCCACTCTGATCGCGGAGGCTGCTTTGTTGGGGAAGTAATGAGACTGACTTGTGAGATGATGGGGATTGATCAGTCAAAGACAACTAGTTTTCATCCCCAGGCCAACTCCATCGTGGAGAGGACCAATCGTACGCTGCTGAGCATGTTTTCAAAGTTTCTCGAGAACCATCAGCATGCCGAGTGGGACCGGAATCTGCCACTGTTACTGCTTGGGTTGCGCTCCCAAGTACACCGGTCACTGGGCGTTTCTCCCTATTGTGTCCTGTTCGGGCGTGAGCCTCGTCTGCCCGTTCAGCTTGAGCTCGGTGAGCCGATCAAAGGTCGGACAAAGTCCATCACTGAGTACTTGGACGAGCTCAGATCTAACCTGAGGAGCTTCCACAGTGCGGCTCTTCAGAAGTCGCGAGAGAGCCATAGGAAAAACAAGTGTATTTATGATCGGAGAATTCATGATTTCAATTTCATGCCAGGAGACAAGGTTTATTTACACAAAGGCGTGGTTCCCAGGGGAGCGTACTACAAGTTTCTGAGACCCTGGAAGCCGGCAGTAGTTGTAGACAAAGTGGGAGAGTTAAATTATAGGATACGAGTGCTAGGTGCAAAGTCGACATTGCTGGTCCATCACAATCGTCTCAAGCCTCGAGTGTGTGATGACGTAGATCCAGCGCCGGGACAGTCGACTCCCGCCCCAGTGGGAGGTGGGACTCGCTCGGGCTCTGCGCTGAGGGGTGGAGGTGGCATTGACAGTGCGATAAATGGGTTTCAGTGGAATGGGCATTCAGGTGTACCAGCTGAACCTGTGAATCCTGTCGAGCAGCCAGACCAAGCCCCTCATCCGTTCCTGATCCCGTCTTCTATGCTTTTCACTCCCCAAGTGATGTGTGATACTCAGGCGAGCTCGAGAGATGAGCAGGCGGTTGTGGGTCCCGTGAGGCCACTGCCCGCTCCCCGTAGGTCAGCTAGGAGCACAAAGGGCGTGCCTCCAGACCGCCTGACCTATGACTAGTTTTGCTGTTTGTGTGTTAGTTAGGTGAGTAGAATGCGTGATTGTTCAGCGTGATATTATCGGACAGCAGTTACTGATAAGTGATATGGGCATTGTAGCGGACAGCGTCTGAATTGTATACGAATTCTAGTCGGTGTTGTGCCTTTAGTGAATGAAGGTAGCGCTCGCCTGTGCTTGGAAAGTTTCTGTACCGGAAATGGCTGATAATCATAACGTTTCTGAGGTCGTCATCTAAAGAAGCATTAGTGACATTACTGATGACGCGGTGTGCTTGCTGCGCCTCTGTGACTGTTGGTGATCCGGCTACCGAAGTACGTTTACTCGCGTGTCTTTTTTTTCATTAGGGGGGAGAGTGTAAGTGGTGCACTGTTTAACGCATTATTATTATTTAGTTGTCGCTTTCCTTTTGTCCGGCGGATGTGACGTCCTGCGCGACCTGTCACGTGACCGCCCGGCGCCGACCAATCGCGTGCCGTCCGGCCCTGCGCCGGCCGGGGGTCGGGGCGTGTCCGCGCAGGTGGGCTATTTCCGTGCCGACCGCTGTGAAGTGCACATGGTGATTGAGTGCGTCTGATCTCGAACGGTAAGCGCTGAGTTGTTGATTTTTTTGATTTTACCGATACCCTTTGTTTGCTTTAGTACTGTCTAATTAATTTTGTCTAATTTATTATAGCGTGTGCTGTGTCATAAAACGTTCAAATTATGTTTAAACGTTACTTGGGCCGCTTTACAGGACGCGGTTTGAAGGACGCGGTTTGAAGGACGCGGTTTGAAGGACGCGGGCTTTGTTGGCCAGACTATGGTTGTAATAAATTAGAAGATGACCGACTGCTGTGTTAGCCCGCGTGCTCGAGAGCCGACGCCGACGCCGTCGCCCCGGCCCACGCTTACACTATAACCTAACCTTGAAATGCCAACTTGAAAATTTGACCTCAGGTCAAGATCCTCATCTGACCGGGAAAGGTCTTGCTGCATATCAGTCGATCCGTATCGTCGATACACGTCTAAGGCGTTTTCATCCCTCTGGTATACCTCTATCAAAAGTTATTAGTGAAAAACTGTTAGATACCATTGGTGACCTGAGATAACCTCAGGAGTCAGGGACACAACGAGGGGTCACGGGTGCCATTTTCCAATTCTCTGTGTCACGTTTGCCTGTATTTCGGTGTTTGAAAATGTTCAGGATGGCGTTCGTCCGAAAGAGGCGCCTTTCAATTTTCTCCCGTTGACTTGTAATGGAGAGGGCGCAAAATTGGCCTGACCTAGGGTAACCGATATAAAATTCTGACATATACATTTTGTACATACCTACTGTTGCTTTCATCAATTGCTGAAAGTTTTAAAGTAAAAGCGATCGGTCACTGCGTAGCAATGGCAGGCATTGTAACTTTTTATGAGGTGAGGTCAATTGACGTGACTTGGTGACCTGACTTTTTGTGACCTTGGTCTGACATTTTCACAGGATGTGCAGAAAAGAGGTATGATAAGGGCGCCACCGTTCTTGAGATATTCGCGAAAAACCGATAAGGGTGTTTAGTTAAACACCCCCCCCCCCCACCCAGCAGGGCGCGGGGAAGATAAGTAATGTGATTGCCGATTGGAAGTTCACTCTTGAAATGTGGAACCATTGGCCGCTTTTTGTAGATAAACGGTCCGTTTTTCTCCATTAGTACCACGGGATGGTTTTTAAAAATCAGATGAGGTATGTCATAACTTTCTCCAGAAGTCTGCTTTCGCTTCCAAGTTCCAATCGAGATGACTGCATTTTGAGCGATTTGGATCGTCGTTGCGAGTCGTCATTCGACTAGGTAACAGTTTCCAAGTCACTGTGACGGTAAACACAAGTTGAGTCTTTTATCTGTAGCAAATCATCGCGTCAAATACCTATTTGGTCTCTTATGCGGCCAACGCCCAGACGAACAAATAGACGAATAAAAAGGTAAATGCAGTAGCTCAGTTCACGCTGCGCCCAAAAGGCCATTGCTTGCTTGCTTGCCTCCTTGAAAATGGCTTGCTTGGATATAGTTGGATTTGTACAGTGCCAAGAAACGTTTAAAAAACACTGCTAAACAATATATTCCGTGATGGGCCATGACGTAGGCAGCGGGGAGTGGCAGATCAGTGACGAATCCAAGAAAGGCGGCATTAGACGCTGCGAGGGCGCACTTCTCAAAAGGCTACTCCGATATCTAAAAACGCGTTAGATTTCGCTTCCGTTGCTTTGCAGCTAAACACTCGCTTTCTAATAAAAGGTGTTAAATTTTGTTTTGTGAGGATAGCGACAAAACCTCGTCAATTTCACACGCAGTAGGAGAGTCGAGTGCTCCATTGGCCCACTTTTCGCCAGTGGCAACCATCGGTGATGAGGTGTTCCTCCCCCCCCCCCAAAAAAAACGCCTGGATGTATCCGACAGTCGACACAAGGCTGTACTCACCATACAAAACTGCTGCTGGAACCGTGTCCTTCTGTTGATCTGCTGCTCCGTCGCCCGTTCCTTCGTCGTAAGCTGCTGCAGCTGAGACCGTTTCTCCGTCGTACTGTGCTGCTCTTGAGGCATTATCCCCACTATGCAGTCCTTCAGTTGAGGCCGCTGTTCCTCCAGTGGTTTGCACCAACCCATGGGCGGCTTTATTTCCCCGCACCAGCACCAGCGTCAGCCCCAGCACCAGCAGTGCCGTCAGCGCCCTCATGGCTGCCGCCCTCGCCGCCCGCCGCCGCGGCCTGCTCGCCCGGTCACCGCCGCGCGCCCACTGACCGCCGGTGACGGAGGCCGGTGACGCCGCCGCCGCTGATGACGGAGGCGTCACTCGGGTGACGCTGCGACCCCTCCCCGTGACGGCGGAGAAACTGGACTCTGCGCGACGGCGGCGGCAGCTGACGCCAGGAGACAACATTGGACATGAGGAGACGGCGCTGGACCGGGGGGAGACGACATTGCACCGGGAGATATTGGACCAGGAGACGATTCGGATAGGGGAGACGACATCAGACCGGGAGGAGACATTGGACCAGGAGGAGATGGCATTTGACCGAGGGAGACCACATCGGAACGGGGGGGACGATATTGGACCAGCAGGAGACATTGGACCAAGGAGACCGGCATTGGACCAGGAGGAGATGACATTGGACCGGGAGGAGGCATTGGACCAGGGGAGACCGGCATTGGACCGGGAGGAAATGACATTGGTTAGGGGGAAATGGTATTGAATCGGGAGGAGACGACGTTGTTCTAGGGGAGACGGCACCAGACCAGGAAGAGACTTAATTGTACCGGGAAAAGATCGGAGCGGGACTCGATGCCAGACCAGATGGAGCCGACATTTGACCAGGGGAGACAGCCCTTGATCTACTTTTACAGACGGTACTACATAAGATGTTCCAAAAAGCACGACTGTGCGCTCCTGTTTTAACTGTATTTGCGAAAACGTGGAGAGTGAAGGTTTTTTTTTTGAATACCGCACAACAATATATCTACATGTATCGGTTAGAAACAGTCTGACTAGTCGGGCATACAGACTGCATAGTACGAACTGCAGATCGCATGTGTGTGATAGACGGCCGTCAGTCGTCGGTCACGCCAGTACCAGCTTGACTGACTGTGCGAGAGTTGCGGCGAGAAAAATCGCATCTCCAGGGAATATCCTGGGAACAGACACCGCGATAAAGCGCGTGCTGGCTCCCATTGAGGCGGTCGGCAGTCGATCGTTTCGGGAGAGCGCCGCGGGCGGCACGGATCTGCTGCCGCCGGCACGGGATGATCGCGAACGGCGCTGCTACACTGCCGGCACGAGTCACATGACACGTCTCGCCCATGTTTACAAGTAGCGCAATGTTTGGTCAACAAAGGACAAGGACACCGCTGCATGTGGATTGCCGACTGGAACATGATTGCGATTGCCCAATGCGGATGACATTCGTAACATCTCCTCCGATTCGCCTTAGCTCTCGCTGGACATTGTTTTTGTGGTTGCCGCAATTAGGCTGCTGATGACAGAGCAATGCACCGAGTCGCCTTGCTTGCACGGCAGGCAGCGTCACACATGATGGAGCGCGCGCTACGGATGTGCACGCGCTGGCGGCGGCAGACGCGTCGGGCCGGGTCTCACTCTCTCAGAGGCGCCGCCCCTGACCAGTGACCGGTCGACCGAGCACGTCTCGTCTTCCCCCGGCGGGCCGGCCGTGGGACCTCCTGACCACAACTGGACTGGCGATATACGTCCACGGCATGGCTCATTGGCACCAATAGGACGCAATCAGAAGTAGTAACTATAAGGAAACTCCTTCGACGGTTCAAGGATAACTGGCCTTAGCTCGAGATATTTGCACTCAGTGTGCATCAGGCAGGGCGGCGGCTTGCTCACATTATGAGAAGTCACTCTGCACCGAGTCGCACCCGCTCAGTCACACTTGTTTTCGTCACCGGGCGGCTCCCATGCCCTCGGCCGTCCTGTCATTGGCATATACCATACCCAGTTTGGCAAGGCGGCCAATTACGCACGACCATGCCATCTGGTACTATTGCCACTCGGCGCCGGCCGCCCTCGGTTCTGCTCGGCTGGGCCCGAAAACGGCCGCTCGCACTGCCTCCGATGACGGCACGGGCCGCGAAGGTGCCGCCTCACCGGGGCCGTGCAGACCGGCGGCATTGTTAGCGCTGCATCTGTCACCATGGACAGTGGCGTAACGGCGCCCCGTGCACAGCCGCCGGACGGGCGCACACAATACTCTGACCGCTGCAACAGCACGACGGCCGCAGCGCAACGCCGCGCTAATTACAAAGGTTTGAGTTGGCGCAGCCGAATCGCCGATCATCGAAGTTGGTCGGATCAGAGCGCTATTGCATAAACATAAGATTTACTCCACCGGAGTACAGGTCTACGAGCTTTTGCAAGAAGAAAACTCGTCTCAAGCATGCAAAGTAAGGCCATGCTACGACTTACGTTGCGTACCTAGATGCTAGCCGATGGAACGGGCTAAGTACTAAATTAGCAGCAAGGGTTTCTCACAGTTGAACATGAGCTCACGCGGTTCAGTTTTCCTCACAGACCAGTTGAATGGCACGGGAACACTCCCAGATAAAATACACAAGCAGCCAGCGAACCCAGCATTACACGCTGGACGGCTGGCACCGCCGGATCAGCACCATCGGGTCAGCTCGGTACGGCACCACCGGGCATCAGCTAGGGACGGCACCATCGGGTCAGCTCGGTACGGCACCACCGGGCGTCAGCTTGGTGCGGCACCATCGGACACCAGGCTTTGTACAGCACCACTTGACATAAAACTGTGTGCGACAGCAACTGCATTAAATATCATTTTAAACTCACATTTTATAGCTAGCAGCAATTAAACCAATGAAGTCGTCAAAAGTTGAATAACCTGCCGTTTTTATAAAGAACGGTGAGAAAATGTACCTTCGTTTCTGGTCCAGTCTCTGAACCCTTTTGTGCGTGCCGCGCGGGGCGGATGACTCGTCCAGTGCTTCGTCCACCAGATGTCCAGTCTGGGGCGCGGTGAGAGCGATTGGCGACTGGACACGTCGGTGACGTAACAGTAGCAGCGGGGCGCCGCCGGCGGAACGGGAGCCTCTCCTAGACCCGCGCAGATGAGTCTCCCGGGCGGCGGACGAAGAAATAGTCCGACTGGGTACCTGATTACGATACGCTATGCACGCAAGGATAGAAGTGGTGAAAAATGTGTAAGAGCGCCGGTGGGTCGGGCTGGCCGCTGTCGGCGCGGCCGGCCCGCTGATCAGCTATTGACGCTGCTGAGAGGAGGCCGCTGCTTCTCAATGGGGCTGGATTACCGGGGGCCGGTACGATTTGTTACGGTGTGCTGGAACGTAACCGAGCCATGTGAATTATAGCACGGACTCGAGTCGCGGCACGTCCCGCGTCGGTCATGCCTCATTGCGTCTCGGTGTCGAAACGGTAAAACGATAACATATCAATTGATATTGCTAAGTGAAAGTATTGAGCAACACGATGGATATACCGGGTGGCCCAGAAAAAACGTTCCCAACTTTGAATCAATATTTCTCAGAAAGTGATAAAGATGCAACACTGAAACTTCCAATAGTCAATGCGGCCTATATTTTCCGTGAATGGTATGATTTTTATGTTATTCGGTCAATTACTTTTTAAACGGTTCGTGTTTCTAGCATGCCATGTAAAAATTACTTTTTTGCTCAGATGTTTACTAAAAACTGTGAGTGAACGGGCCACTTCCATCTCGGCACCACGGCCTGCAGCCATGACTGCTACTGACAGCTAGACTCATTGATGGTTCAGGCCGCAGGGTGATACATTCCGGCTAGCTTTTTTCTTTATTCGGTCGATTTACTGTTTGATCTTCTTGAAGGGAGGGCGATGAGCAGTAACCCATGCACCGTGCCACTCCTTCTGCTCGAAACAGGACTTAGCGTTGAAACGAATGGCATCCATTAACACCATTTTGGCTCATTATTTGAATATTTGGCACATAAGTGGGATAAAAAAATATTTAAAATAACAACATAGGGGAAAGTGGGGTAAGACGGTCAGGGTAGGTAAGACGGGCACCCCTTCTGCAGACCAAACCAATAGCGCTACGAGCGAGAAAAATTAGGACCATAATTTCCTTTCCCACTACACACCACCATTGAAGTCTGATGAATTTGTGTTCAGTCGATAATCTTTTATTTTGATTTCTTTAAAACACTCATTTCATTGAAAACATCCATAATGTATTGAGCAAGCTTTTGTGTGCAGCACTATAGAGTTAAAAACTCGCAATCACTTATATTATACTCATATGCCACCAGTGTTCATTTACCGCGGATTTGATTTGTCTGCATCAAATTGTCCACAGAGAAAAATCGTGCTGAACTTCTGACATTGAGTTTGGGGTAAGACGGGCAACTATGAATCCAATGGGTCTGTAATGGTGAAAATATTTTTTTTGCTGTATGAAAAAAAGAACCATTTCTAATAAGAATATGTTCGATTCCGATACTCACAGACATGTTAGCAATATTCCTTCGGCACAGTTTATTCTCGAATAATGAATGTGAAAAACGGTTCTACATGGCTTCTGAACTAGGGCCTATATACGAGCATACGCCTTCTGCACGAATCTCGTATACTGCCATTTCCGAAGCACTTGAGACCAACGAGCGACTGTATCAATGCGGCTAATCTCGGGCATTTGCTGCGAGCTGTGCTGGTCGGTGAAAGAAGCTGGCCGTCTTGCCCTACCCATGTGACCGTGTTACCCCATGGGGTGGGGTAAGACGGGTTTTTGCAAGGTTTTGCAAAAATAGCTGCAGTTTATTTGTTGAATCAGGTATAAGTCTCATCTTCTGGCAAATGAAAGTAAAATGTCTAAAAAAGGGTTTCACTCAGTTTCCCATTTGTATGATGTTTCTAACCGGCCGAAAATGGCTCCAAAGTTAAGGTGTCCGTCTTACCCCACTTTCCCCTACGTGCTGGTTTCATTCACGTGCTCTATTTTACTATCTTTTTCTAACGTAGTACGTCCAAGCCAATCATCACTTCCGTTCAACATCGGCAAAAAAAGCAAAAACATCTTACTTGATTCAACATAAGATTGCTGGCTTGAAAATGATGGTACAGTGTTACAATTTAGTATGCCAATGCGCAAAGAAGTGATGCAAACTTGATGAAAATTTTGGCTCGTTATTTGCACTCCAATTTGAGATATAGGCCTCCAAAGTTGGGAACGTTTTTTTTTTGGGCCACCCGGTATGACCTGTGACTTCACTCATGCGCACAAACTTTCAAATGACGCAGTTCCGATTACTCCTGAATGGTCCTCGCCCCTCGGCTGTTTATCATGACATTTTTGCGTCACCACTGGTCACCATCTCCTGCTGGGTCTCCAGGCGGAATTAGGGATGGGGATATGGATCCATCGATTCGAATTAACTTATCGTGGGGCGGGCGTAACTGCTCTTACGCCGGCACTGCTCGTTACGCGATCATTCTGGAGTTGTCTCGTTCAGGGCGACAGGTTGTCGCCCGTGTTTGTATTGACAAGAGACATGACCATGTATGTAAGTCAGTATATTTTCCATCGTTTATTGTTGTTACGCTGTTGGACGATGACCACCTCACAAAGTTCACAGGTCGCCTGACATCACTGACAGCTAATTGCCACTGGCCACACCGCCGATGATGCCTTTCTGAACACGCTCGGACACTAGGGCCACTGTCGTCATGCTGGACCGTTCCAACATCCCAGCGTTTCATAAATTCTGCCCCGACGTTAACAGCTCACCAGCCAGGTTAGGTCAGACGATATAACGTCACAGAGGTCACGGGTGTTGCGCTCAGAAGGGCGGGAAGGCGTCGTAGCGACAGTCGACGTTGTACCACCAGTCGCAGGTGCGACTGATGGGACTGAAGACGGTGCCGGCCACGCAGAGGAACCGGTGGTGGCCGTTCTCGTGACAAAAGTGCCACACCTGCCGACACAGGGGGAGCTGTCGCTCAGACACAACGCTATAGCACGTCAGTACTCAGTTGTGGGCAGCGGCTGGGTACTAACCCAAAACTCCATAAACAGATCTGTCCTCTGATAATTCACAGAAATTAGAGAAATGAGTGTGGCTGAGTCTCACCTGACAGCGAGTCTCGAAGTCGGCGTACATGCCGGGCACCTTGCCGCGGCAGCTGAACCCCGTGACCGGAGGCTTTGAGAAGGTCGGGTAGTCGCGGCCCGGCCGGCCCGGCACGTTATCTCTGCCGGCAGGGGTCGAGGTGGCCGTGCTGCCGTCGTCAGCGACTCCGGCGCTACCTGTGTCGGCTTTGCTGCCGAATCGGGCGCCACCTGTCCCAGGCCGCATAGTGGGGCTGAAGGTGGCGGAGGGCGACCGCTTGCGCCCGCCAGAGGCGCGGCTGTCGGCGGTAGTAGAGGAAAGGGCTACAATGGGCAGACCCCAGAGTGGGATCGTTCCGGACGGCACTGCAGCCGTCGTCTTACGCTCGGCTGTAACAGACGAGGAACTTGCTTCGTACGAGGTGTAGGACGACTCATGGGCCAAGATATCCTGATCGTCTTCGAACTTGGTCAGCAGCTTTGGTTCGTCTTCACCAATGCCAGATTTGGATGTAACGGTACTGTCGAGTTTACGCCAAACATGCACACCGCCACTCGCTCTTGGGCTTAGGGTTTGGTCCAGAAAATTGCTTTGTTTATCTGCAGCTAGAAACGTGCTGTGCTCCTGTGGTCGGTTTTCCCTACCGCTATCATTTGCACTATTCCCAGTGCTGGCTTTGGCCGCTCGGTCCGCCAGCCCTGCAGCTGGGTAGAGGGCAGCACTGAGGTAGGTGGCGCCACCCGCTCCGGCCGGTACCCTCCCTGGCCCGGCCCGACGTGCGGCCGTCCGCTGCTGTCCTCCCTGGCTGTGTCCGCGCCGCGCCAGCAGCCGTCGGGACTCGGAGAGCAGCACGCTGAGCTCATCCACCAGCGGCAGGGTGTGCGCCGGTGACCGGGGTGGGGGTCGGGTGCTGCCGGCGGCGGTCCGGTCCCGCAGAGGGCGGCCCAGATAGGTCACCGTCTGGGCCGAGCTGACCGCCAACGTCCCCGCAGTCACTGAAACAGCAGACAGGGTTCAGGGAGTGAACTGAGAAGGTATTCGCACGCTGCTTTATCATGGATTTCATACGCAGTGCAAGAAATGCGCAAAACAATATCGTTGCCATGTCAAGATCATGTAGGTAGGTATACCTAATTCATTGCGATTTGCTTGAGTGGAAAGCACAAAAATGTAGGCTGTCAAAAAATGTATGATTTTGTTTGACAACGCCTCGTTTTTTACACCAGTGGATCGTCTTTTACCTCTTTATTTATCATTTGTTCCATGTTTATGTGCTGTTATTTGATACGCCGACGATTATACCGGCGGAGTCTGACGGATGGATGGAATAACGGTGGCGGTGACGTAATGGTGTGATCCGGGGCGTGATAGCAAAACAATGACGGCGATAAGGGCCGGCTGACGAGTGTCGAGAGCGCGGCACGTATTACGCGCTGTCTGGCCAGCCGGTTACTGCTAATTGTCCAGAGTGGGGCCACCGCAGGCTGTGCGCCTGCGATGGCCCCATATCAGGAGGCCGTTTTATACGGCTCTCCGGCTCCGCCCACAGCGTCAGATTGAGATGTTTTCATGTTTCATTAATGACGGTCGTTGCGGTCCCTTAGTTCCTACCACTGACACTGCTTGGATACTGTAATTTTCTGTTCATGCCTATTTTTTAGTTATCCAGGTCTCCATCCCCGTTTCTCGGTCAGGATCAGATTACCGCCTCGGTCCGTCAGACTGCAGGGCCTACCCCTCGCTGTCGGCGAGTCTATCAGGCAAAGGAGCCCCACAGCGAGTCGAGTTGGTCTATCGGTCATATATGGAGCCCCTCACTCAATGACACACGTCGACTCGTTCCGGTGACAGGATACCTACCAGCCAATCCATCGGGATGCCATTTTGTCCGCAGGTCTGTATGTAGGTAGGTCTGTCGGTCCGCAAAGAATCTCTCCTTGTCTGTCGGTCTGTCGATCCGCTGTAAACGTCTCCCTATCAGTCAGTCTGACGGTTCGGGAGCTGCCCCCCGCTGTCCACCGGGAGCCCTCCGGGCACCTGTGACCTTACCCCCGATCGCCGGCCGGCCGGCCGCCATCAGCCCGGTATCTGATGGCCACGGAGGTGGTTATCAGACCCGCGCCCCAGGGAACCCGCCGCCACCGAATGCCGTTCTGTTAAAACTCGGCCCCGGGCTCAGTTATGAGCGGTAGGATCACTTTTGTTCAAGTTTAATTGGCTGAAAACATGGCAATATTATGTGAGTCACCTGGAGGTGCTGATTAGAACGTGCCAAGCACCAATGCCAACACGAGCTGCGATCTAAAGTTAGCTCGCCTGCCCTCGGTGGATAATCACCAGAACATATCACTAGCAGATGGAGGGTCTTACAAGCGAGATACAACCGCGCACGTTTTGAACTGTGGTAATTAGGGGCTATTTTGTGACACTAAGAGTATGACATATTTATATTCACTTCTCCGCCCACTGCACTGCAGCGCATCATTTAGGCTACTTGCTAGGTTCAGACGCCAAACAGCCGATTCCATTCGAAATATTTATGTCAAGACATGTATCTAATCAATGATTATTTGTTTTTTCAAGCATCTGTAAAAGGGGCGCACGACTGTGTTGTTGTTTAACTAATTTATGAATTCGAAATCCCTGTCAAACCACTTTCAGTGTTCGGACATTTCAATGGGACGCTTCGTTAGCATACCATGTTCTTGCCTGCTATATCGCATTGAAATATGTCTCATATATACTACATGGGTATTTATCAGCTTTCAGGCTTCAGATCAGGGCCCAATTCAAACGGAAATGCCAGCCGACAAGTGCCACTTTTCCAAATTGTCAGTTTTCAAAGAGACACTTTTGGTAACATTGGTGTCGGTGTGTAAGGATGGCTATATGAACCCGTTTTCTGGGTCCCCCTTTCCAATAAGAGTCCCTTAGCGGCAAATGGGTTCTATATATGAACTGGGCCCAGGTCGGCCGGAGCCGCGTCAGTGAGGAGAGCAGCCGCGTGAGTCTCACTCAGGAGGGAGCTATCGGTGGTGAGAGGAGCCCCATGAGCCCGGCTGCACCCGTCCTTCCCAGCCCCGTGCGTGAGCAGCCGGTAGTTCCGGGAGCACGACACCATCCGACATCGACAACTTACCCAGGCAGAGGTGGAGCAGTGCAAAGGTCATGGCGACCCGACCCCTCTCAGTCTGCACTCTGAAGGTCGGGGAGCAGGCCGAGGTGCACTGCAGGTCCGGGTCTGATCCAGATCACCGTCTTCGGGACCACCCGAGTCTGAATCTGGTCCACCGGGTCCAGAACCAGCTGAGGGACCCTCTGAGTCCGGGTTGGATCCACAGAGTCCGAATCCCCGTCTGCAGATCACTTTGGGCCGGCGTTAGGTCCACAGGGTACACCCTCCGCCGGCGACTGACAACTGCGCCCGCGGCGTTCTTTCAAGGGGCTTATCACCGGCCGGCGATACCATTGTGATGCTAACTGCAGAGTCCACAAGCACAAAAAGTCGCCACGTTGGCGGAGCCGGGCGACACTCGGAGAGAGCAGGGGTGACGGTCCTTTGAGACTCGAACATATGACCATTTTACGTTATGGGTGTCGCTAAGTTATGGCGAGATCGTATTCGTCGATAACGCGACACCTTCGCGTAGTCCTTTCTAAAGGCGGACCAACCTCCTGATTATAAAGACAAAAGAATGCCTTCCTATACTAAAAACAAACAATGAAAGAAGTGTTAATTCGTCGACAGATCGAACAGAGAGATAACACCCAGCCGCCGCGTCAGCACGAGGCGA